>NC_059426.1:14578632-15178632 GCF_021028975.2 Sphaerodactylus townsendi | reverse complement strand
ATTAAACTGTTAAAAGCGAGACGTCGTTCTTCCAGCATTCTTTCTGCGAAGCTGGGTTTTTAAAACGTAGCTCCAATTTCCGAGGGGAAAGCAGATGGACAGAATCTGAGCTCAAGTGCACGAATGTCTCAGATCTTCCTTTTCCTGCAAATGGCTTCCCATCTGGAGCCTAACCTTTAACCCCTCTAGCATGTACTAAATGCTCAGCCTGGGGTGAGTACATGCAGAGATCTAGTCAGAATAAATCCGCTTTCTATGTTGTGACATTTAAAAGACCTGCACCACCCAAATCCTGCCACAATGCACTTAGCCTTTATTCCTAACCCACCTCATTTCTTTTTTCCCTTTGTGTACTTGTTACATTAATGGTACTGTTTTGTTTATAATTCATTCCTGGACCAAGTGTGATGGTGATGCTTCCATTTCTGTGCCCCTCCTTGGAGCAAATTGGGAAGGGAGGAATCCAAGTGCTGCTTCTTTATGATTGGAAGGGCCCAGTGGGCTCCATTGCACAGTTGGAACAAGAGACCGATATCTCTGTGCTTAACAAGGGATTGTACATTTACAAGCTCCAGGGTAAAACTGGTGCCATAAATAATAAAACACGTATCTTATTCTCATTTGTCTTCTGAGCTGAACTCCTTTTGGGCTTTTTAAATGAGAGCAGAAAAGGCCTGCTACTGACAGCAGGATGTATAGCACGGTTGCCAGCCCTGAGAAATTCCTGGAGGTTTCGGGGGGGGGGGGTGGTTAGAAAGGGAGGGTGCTCAGTAGGGTTGGTCGATACACAAAAAATTCAGAAAAATTCCGATTTGGATGTTTGCCCGAATGATCTGTTTGCCCGAATGATCTGTATGCCCGAATCCGAAACATAGCCAATTTGGATATGCCCGAAAATTCAGGTAAACATTCGGGTTTGTTTTAAATTTTTTGGTGTTTTTACATGTTTGGGCCTGCAGGAGGCGCAATTTTAAAGCTAGTAGCACCAAACTTTCAGGATATCATCCAGAGACTGCCCTGATAATTCTCCCTAAGCTTGGTGACGTTTGGTTCAGGGGGGCCAACATTATTGGCACCCAAAGGGGTGGCCCCCATCCCCCATTGTTTCCAATGGGAGCTAACAGGAGATGGGGGTTATCCCTTTAAGGGTCAATAACTTTGGTCCCCCTGAATCAAACTTCACCAAACTTGGGAAGTATCATCAGGACTGCCTCCAGGTGATACCCCAAAATTATGGTGCCACTATCTCAAAAAATGCACCCCTGACAGGCAACCCAAAATTTTCCCCAGATTCTGAGCTCTGTAGTGACTTCACTCCATTGCAGCCAATGGGGAATTTCTGAGGGAGGGCTGTGGGGTGCCAGCAAATCAAGCAAGCAGGTGATGAGAGTGACTGTGGGTGAGTGGGGTATTTTGGGGGGGAGTCTGCTTTTTCGGGGGTTGGAAACTGGGTGGGAAGCGCGGCTGGGGCAGAGGGAGGGAAGGTTTCCATTGGAGACTTGGGAGGAAAGGTTTTTTGTCAGAGGGCTTTTTAAAGGGCTTTTTTCCTTTTTTCTTTTAAAACGAGTTGGGGCATCTGAGGCCCGATTCGGTAATGGCGCCGAATCGGACTCCATCGATTTGGACAGCTCTGATTTGGACGCCATTGATTCGGACCTGGTTCGGTCTGAATCTGTCCGAATTGGAGGCGATTTGGATTGAATTGTTGATTTGGCAGAGCCGAATCGCCAACCCTAGTGCTCAGTGGGGATGTGACATCATAGAGTCCATCCTCTAAAGCAGCCATTTCCTCCAGGGGAACTGACCTCCACAGATTAGAGATCCATTGTAATTCTGAGAGGACTCCGGGCCTCACCTGGAGGTTGGCAACCCCAGAGTATTCTGCTAGGTCACAGGGCTGTGAAGTTGCTGTAAAACATGATGAAGTCAGTAGTGCTGGAATCATGAAGTCTGTCATAAAGCATGCTGTTGAAAAAAATGGAGACAGAACAATATCATTATTTTTGTCAAGAAAATGGACCCAGTGTGTCATAGCTTCTCAATCTCGGCGACCTCAGGGAAGACCAGCATCTTTTTAGAGCACTGCATGATATCTGCTGCCATACTTCCTGATATCCTAGCTGAGTTAATACATTTGGGCTCAGAAACATGACTTTAGGAAATTTGTAATGTTACATTGGGGAGGAAAGGTGGCTTAGTGTAGCCTGATCTCGTCAGAAGATAAACACAGTGAATACTTGGATGGAAACCCATCTGCAGATAAGTAGCATACCTGGGGGGGGAGGAACAGAGGTGGCTGACACCCCAGGAGACACTTGTGAGTGTCAAGTGGGGGGTACATCTGACTGCCCCTTCCCCCTGCCTCTCCCCCCCAAAAGGACCAGAGTGAGGGGGAAGGGTGCCCCTGCCACCCCACCCCCTCCCCGCCTGGCCATGCCCCCACACAGGCATGTGCCAGGGGTGTCCTGCACCCCCTGTCCCATTGGCACTACGCCACTGCCCCCATATGCCACCTGCCTTCCTGCCAGCCACCTACTGGCCCGCGTGTGGCACAGAGGCCCCTTCTGCACATGCAGGATAATGCACTTTCGATCCACTTTCACAATTGTTTGCAAGTGGATTTTGCTATTCCACACAGTAAAATCCAGCTGCAAAGAACATTGAAAGTGCTTTATTCTGCGTGTGCAGAAGGGGCCAGAAACTTGCTTGGTACTGGGGAAGACTAGAAGCACTTAGAACTGACCCCACTAACTGGCAATTCCAGCAACAACATGCAGCAGTTGCACAGCCTGTCTGCCCACTGGCCACCCAGTGGCCACCACTGCCTCCCCACCAGACCAGCAAAGTGCCCAGGGTAAGGGCCAATACCAGGTCATGCAGCACCATCTTTTGCAATAGCTGTATGCTCCCACCCCCTCCGCTGACCCTATCTGCCCCCTTCCTGCCTGCCTGCTTGAGCCGTAGGCAAGAGGTTGAGGAGGGCACCCTTTCCGTCTGCTTGTCCCCAGGGGAACAATTTGGGGGGGAGGGCACAATTTGGGAGTGGGGCAGAATTTCAGAACTTGCCCTGCCTCCATCTTATGCTGGTGCACCACTGCTGCAGATAAAGGCAGTGACAAACCAACTCAAGTTAATCACTTGCTTTGAAAGCCCCTTGCTGGGGCCACCATAAATCAATTGCAACTTGACAGCACATATGTGCATAATGCTCTCATTATACAGAAAGATGAACACTACAGTTTGGAATTATTTGTATATATAAACCAGAAAATAACTTCCTCTTCCTTTTCCATTCCATCTACTTGGCTTCACTCAATTGCTGGTGTGCAGGGATATATCTATTGAAAATAGCAAAAAAAACCCCAGCTGTTCTGGGTGCTGTACCCTCCAGTTGGCCCCTGGCCAAACTCCTCCTGCCCCACCCCTCACCATTGCCCCTGCCCAAAACTCCTTTAAAAATTTTTTTAAAAAACCTTTAAAATTCAGAGAGTCGCTGCTGGGTCACAGCGGCTGGCTACTTCCCCACCCTCTGTGGCACTCAGGAGTTGATATGGAAAAATGTATTTCTTGAGTGTGAAGGTCACAGTGTGAAGGTCACACTACGGAAAATGAGACAGAGAGAAAAGAGGAACTAAAGGGAGGAAAGAACAGGGAACTAGGCCTGTGGTAGCCAGAAACACAGGATATTGACGCATGTTTGTGCCACCTATAGAATTAGCTGATTTCCTAATGAAAGTATTCTATGCTCGCTTAGCTAATGCCTGCATGTGGAAAGCCCCTGATGAATCAAGGGGATATGTGTTAAAAGCTGATTGGTCAGATTGTGAACCTCGTGTCCACTTGAGGGGTGGGCAAGAGGGCAGAGCAGGGGCCTTAAAAATGAGCTGTGCTGCGCCACAGACTTTAGAGAGCCGCACCCACCAAGGTGCCCTCTCTCCATGTCTGCAGTCGTGACTACAACAAACTGCTTACTGCTGACCGCCTTGTCCGTGAGTAATTTTGGGCAGAAAATATTCCATAACAGAGTGGCAGTGAGTGAAGGAGAAATGAGCGAGTTGAGTTCAGGCCCTGGGAGATCCATGGCTGGCCTTTCGAGTCGCCCAGGCCTTCCCTGGCGGGGTGGCAGGCTCCTCTGTCACTGTTGGACCTCCATGTGGCTGCTTCTTTGCCTGTCTTGCCGGCTCTTCTTTCTCTTCCCTGTGCCTTTTCCTTCTCTTTCCCTGTGCTTTTTCCTTCCTGGGCAAAGGACAGGAAAGCAAGCCAGGGAAGAAGCGGCCACACGGAACTCCAACGTTGACAGAGCCATTTGCTGCCTCAACAGGGAGGGCCCGGCTGACTTGAGTGGCTGGCCAGGGATTGCACAGTGCTCGAACTCGCCTCACTCACTTGTTGCTTCTTTCCTCATCAACTCTCTTGTGAGCCAGAGGAGTGGGGAAGCAGCTGGCCGCCACAACTCGGCAGCATCTTTCCAAATTTTAAAGGTACTTACCAAAAGGGTTTTATTTGGTGGGAGCAGTGCAGGGGTCTGCCCAATGGCACCCCCACATGTCTTCTTAAAATGGTGCCTGGGTCACATGCCTCCTCTGTCCCCCCCTAGGTACGCTACTGCTGATGAGCAGAAAAATTATCTGCTCCCAGTACTAACCAGGGCTGACCCTTCTTAGCTTCCAAGAGCTGATGAGATCGACCTAGTCTCTCTTCTCTGCTTCTGAGATTCACCTGGGGCACTGCAGGTAACAGATCATACAGAGATCGTCCCCAGTGTTTGAGGCATGCCTGTGTCATTCTGGGAAATGTGGTGCACCAGGTGCCAGACTTCTAATAGCTGGGAGGGACATATAATTTTCAGAATAGCCCAAGAAATGATGAAGTTTTCTGACTTGCCCGTTGGATGACTGGTTTGTTGACAGCAACAGTAGCTGCCACTATTGTCAGAAGATAAGTGGGAGGAAGGTTGGTGGAAGAGGGAGGTCCTTAAAGCTGTTACAAGCTCAGCACGGTGCTTGGAAAAAGCGAAAATATTGGCCAACTTGGGAGGCAAATGGCCGAGTTCTCCAGCATCAAATCACTCAAAGTAGTCTGGCAAATTACCCAAACTAGGCCCCATGGATTTGGGGTATAAACAAATGGGTGGGATGCTTTTCATTGCCTGACATTTTCAATTGCAGCACTGATTCATTACAGCTTACCGAGAAACCCTTAGCCAAGGGAGCCCGGCCAAGATTAGGTGGACTTTTTCACGGGCAGATAAGTTTCCCCTAACTGTGTAGCCCATTGAAACGGTGACAGATGAAAACAGGAGGAAGGAAATGATAAAACCAGCAAGGAAGAGATGTTCGAGATGAATGGCTTACAAAACAAAATCATTAGAACAGCTTTACCATTCCAAAGGGGAAGATTCCCTTAGCGGTTCTATTCGTGGATTTCACGGCCAGCGGATACACGCATGTCGCGCACACCACGAGAAATTTCTTTACGGGAATTTTTTTCTCTCCCTTTTGGATGCTGGAATGTAAATATGGAAAATGTAACAAGAAAATAGCCGCCAATGCTTTTTGGAGGCATATGATATCAGAGGAGAGTCCGACTCCCCTCCCCCCATCCCATTCTGCTGTATTTGCAAAAATTCTAGAGCAGCCCCAGTTCAGAGGGCACGTCCTGCCATTGTTACAAACCCCTGCTCAGGCTGATTTTCCTAGCCGAGTTCTTTTGTAGATTGATTGCAGAGAGATGTTTGTTTATGAGTGCGTGACCAGCAAAGCACTGACCAAATTGGTTTCTGCATGCACTTTGGGGGGGGGGGGGTGGAAACATGGGGAAGGCTGCGTAAAACCCAGAGGTGGGATCCAGCAGGTTCTCACCAGTTCCCGAGAGTGGGTTACTAATTATTGGTGTGTGCCAAGAGGGGGTTACTAATTGGGTCTGCATTTCCGTTAGAAATCCCATTAGGTCCAAAAATCATCAAGTCCTGTTGTTTCCTATGTGGCTGGTTAGCGAAGGTAGAAAACGGGATCATTCTCCCTGTTGGGCTGTTTTAAAAACATGTTTTAGAAATATGGTAAAGTTCCTTGTTTAAGGAAAATATCCTTCTTTTGATTTCTAGCAACAAAATTAAGTATTTGAAAGTATTAAGTATTTGACAGGCAGTCAATTAGAGGAGAAGTCGTTGTTTCTGTTGGCAGTAGACGATAGGACTTGCTATAATGACTTTACATTATGGACAGAAAGATACCAGCTGGAAATTAGGAACTTTTTTTTTTACAGTAAGAGTTTTTTACAGTAACAGAGAAATTATTAATGCCCTGCCCCCGGAATGCCCGGCCATGCCCCCGTCATGCCCCGCCCAGCCCCACTGGCGCTATGCCACTGTTTGAATCCCACCACCATGGGAACCTGTTACTAAAATTTTTGGATCCCACCACTGGTAAAACCCATTCATTTCAATGGGGTTGGAGCAGTAGAAATCTGGGCAGGGTTTCAGCCCCCTCCAGATGTAGCTTTGAACATTTTGTTCAGAACCAAATAAACATGGGATAGCTTGAAATCTACCCCTGTCATGACCAAGAAGAAGCCCAGCTCGCCTCTTTTTCTAACAGCAGGAAAAAATGCCTGCCTGTTTGAAATGCAGCTGCTCCATTCATTCACCTGCTACATGTGAATGTGTCCAAATGCACCTTTACTGTGGGCCAAACTAGGCATTACAGCACCCATAGGTCCCACCTCAGCTGTGCATGCTGTAACGCACTTGAAAAGGTGTGTGCAAGAAGGACAAATTTGCCTGGTTCCCACTGTGCTGTAGACCTATCAACACAGAGCCCTCGTGGGATTTTTAAATGGCCAAATTCGAATCTGAAATGGGTCAGACTCATGGATATGTTTACATCTAGTTTGGCCATCAGACAGAAGTTGCCTTGGGTGGATTCTGCACAACATAAATATGACGTCTTTAGGACATTATAAAAAGATCCGTTTTGGGATTTTGTGTTGCCACTGTCAGGACCATGCCTGTCAGTATCTTGATGTCTTGCTGTGTGTGATTTGCAATTGATTTCCTGTTTCCCTCTTCCCTTCCTAGCAATCTCCTGTTAGCAATCTCCTGGCTCCAGCCCATCTTCAAAGAGGTGTGAAAGGTTCCCAGGTTCTTTGTAGCTTTGTAGTAGTAGAAACTGTAATGGACATTTGGTGTGGGGCGAAACGGGGGGGGGGGGATTGAAAAATATAAGTCCTGGATCTGAGCTCTCTAGCTCAGATCCTGCTATACATTGCTACTCTTTGCATGGAATAAACTGCTTTTGGACTTTCCTACGGGCTCTGTTATTTCCACGTTCGAGAGTCTGACACCCACAGCACTGGAGTACTCAAGCGTTGCCAGCCAAAACGGATCTTTTTTCCTGCCTGCTGTGCGGAGCTCTTGTTAGTTTCATAATTGCCCCCACCATTTTGTGTGCTGAAGCAGATGTTCCGCGAAAATGCCCCATGGAGATTTCCTCTGCTTGCAGCTCTTCCACATGTGACTTCGCTGTAAAAAGTAGATGAATGAAGTTTGTTTTGCCAGCAATCCCGTGCACCTGTTGTTGTTTTTCCTTTTTTCATTTTGAGGGGGATATCTGTGAAGCTACAGCAACACAAACATGTGCCTATTGCAACGTCTCTAATCGTGTTGCTGTAGCTTTGCAGACATCCCCCCCTCACAACAAAACAAAAAGAAAAACAAGACATGTCTAGGATTGCTAGGCAAAACAAACTTATTCCTCACAACCTGGGCTTTCAAAAATTGCTAAACTAGCAACCTTTCCCCCCCCTAACCCAGGTTGAAGACATTTCCTGCCTACTGAGCAAACAAAAGTAGGCAGGAAATGCTTTATTTCTCCCACCCAATCCTCTTACTTTCATTTTTTGCCATTCATGCCTGCCATTTTGTGGGCTGCAGTAGAGATTCTCCATGAAGGTTCTCCCTGGAGGTTTCCTCTACTTGGAGCCCTGCCTCCCACCACTTACCTGGGGCTCGCAAGGTCTCCTGGGAAGTGTAGTTCCCACCAGGCCGTTTTCAGCCTGAAGGGAACAGGCCGCTTCTCCAGCCTGCACTCTTTCAATAAGGTAAGTGTGGGGGCAGGGGGGTGCCGCAAGGGTTGGGGGAGTGGGGTGCTGTGGCAGGGGGCAGGGGCAATTTTCCACCCCCAGGCATGCTCCCGATGCAACCTGTATCCCCTGGCCCCCTGGTAGCTCCACCTCTGCCCTACTCCAAATAAACACCTAAACCTTATGTCAAAAAGAGGCAACATGGATAAGGAAAGTATAAAGTCAATAGGTGGCAAGAGGGGAGTACAAAAAAACTTTTTTTAAACCTGAGATGTCTGTGATTGAAAATCTGACTGGAGACTTTTAAGAATCTTTTGCATATCCCCCCAAGTTTCGCTCATCGTAGCACTCAACTTCATGAATTGAAATACATACAAACTGGAGAAGTTTGTTTCCTCCATATGTATTCAGAGAGGGGAACAGCTGCAAAATGGTATGCATGGGATGGCACGTAACCTCTGGGAAAGGCAGGAAGGCAACGTGGAAGGGGTAGCGAAATGAAACTCAATCTTCTGCTCCCGCAGCTGCCAGAGACTGTAGTTTGTCATTTGATGATGTGTATTAGGAAAATAAACTAATGAATTACAGATATTGACAAGCTGGGACGTGTACAGAGGAGAGCAACCAAAATGGTAAAAGGTCTGGATTCCATGCCCAATGAGGAGCGGCTTGGGGAGCTAGGTATGTTTAGTCTGGAGAAGATGTTACCGCTGTTTGCCAGGTAACAATAAGTGATTTCAGCTCAGCAACTTTTTTATTATTATTATTATTATTATTATTATTATTATTATTATTATTATTATTATTATTATTATTATTATTATTATTATTATTACAAAACAGTTATACACAGCAAACAAGAACAATATGCTGGATTTTGTATTACATCACACATCGGACACTTCCCAAGCATCTAGGACTGTGTGATGTATCAACCTATCAATGCGTGCAGAGCCGAAAGTAGGGTGGTGGCCTTTTGCAGCTGACATATGGTGATTTTGTCAGCGCCAATTGTTTTTAAGCGTCGTTCAAGATCTTTTAGGCACTGCAACTCCAGTGTGCTTCGATCACCACTGGGACCGAATTCCTTTACTGGTTTGTGCCAGAGTCTTTGTAGTTCAATCCTTAAATCCTCGTATAGTGTAAGTTTTTCCAGTTGCTTCTCATCAATCCTGCTGTCACCAGGAATTGCAACATCAACTATCCACACTTTCTTTTTTCCCACAATCGTGAGGTCAGGAGTATTGTGTTCCAAAACTTTGTCAGTCTGAATTCGGAAGTCCCAGAGTAGTTTTACGTGTTCATTTTCAGTGACCTTTTCAGGTTTGTGATTCCACCAGTTCTTTGTCACAGGCAGATGATAGTTGTGGCACAAGTTCCAGTGAATCATCTGAGCAACAGTATTATGCCTCTGCTTGTAGTCCGTCTGCGCGATCTTCTTGCAGCAGCTAAGTATGTGATCTATATTATTATTATTATTATTATTATTATTATTATTATTATTATTATTATTATTATTATTATTATTATTATTAATTGTATTTATAAACCGCCCTCCCCGAAGGGCTCAGGGCGGTGAACAAAACATAGAAATAGAGCACACAATAAAATCAGTAATATCAAATTGGATTAAATAAACATTAAGCAGTGGCTCTATCAATGTTAAAATCACCCCATTAAAAGCAGCGAGGCTCAGGAAGCCGATGAGGCGCAGGAAGCCGATGTTCTTCAAGCAAAAGGATTTTATTGCAAGTGGTGGTCACAGCTCGGTCAGGAGAGAATCGCCCCTTGCAACGCGGTGCAAGAACTTTTATTCCCAAACTTCAAAGGGGGCAAAGGGGAGGTGAGGGGGCAAGTCCCTCACCCAAAACACCAATCGTAAAGCAAGACAGTTCACAAACAAGATACAATTACACTTTTCTGAATGGGACTCCCAAATCCCGCTGTCAGGCGTCTTCCCGCGAGATCTGGCAATGGTGCTGAAAGGGAACATATACATTCTTTGTGAACCTTATGGAGGCTTCTGAACCACACAAGTCTCCGTGTCCGGGCATGGAGCCAGTGTAGCCAGGCAACCTGACTTCAGGAAAATATTTTGTTCATTTTCCTGGCGGTAACAAAGAGAAGGTTAAGGGGTGACATAATAGCCATGTTTAAATATTGGAAGGAATGCCATGTTGAAGAAGGAGCAAGGAATAATGGATTCAAAGTACAGGAAAGAGATTCCACCTAAACATCAGGAAGAACTTCCTTGCAGTAAGAAGTGTTTGACCGTGGAATACATTGCCTCAGAGTGTGGTACAGTGTCCTTCTTCGAGGATTTTTAAACAGGCTGGATGGCCATCTGTCGGGAGTGCTTTGATTGTGTCTTTCTGTATGAATGGGGGTTGGACTGGATGACCCTTGTGTTCTCTTCTAACTCTATGATTCAAGGATTCTAAGGAAGCTCTTTTCTTTAGTCCATGCAACAGGAAGTCTGGCAGGAAATACCCTATTAATTGCAAACTTTCAGAACTTCTGATTTTTTTTTTAAGGTAGAAGTATCATGATGCTTCCTTGACATGCAGGGCGAGCTGGAGCTACTCAAAATGGGACAAGAGGCTGGTCTCCACAACCAACCAGTACTTGAAAACAGGGAGTCTTCATTTTTGTAACAGAAGAAGAAGAAGAAGAAGAAGAAGAAGAAGAAGAAGAAGAAGAAGAAGAAGAAGAAGAAGAAGAAGAAGAAGAGGAGGAGGAGGAGGAGGAGGAGGAGGAGGAGGAGTTTAGATTTATATCCCCCCTTTCTCCTGTAGGAGACTCAAAGGGGCTTACAATCTCCTTGCCCTTCCCCCCTCACAACAAACACCCTGTGAGGTAGGTGGGGCTGAGAGAGCTCCGAGAAGCTGTGACTAGCCCAAGGTCACCCAGCTGGCGTGTGCAGGAGTGCCCAGGCTAATCTGAATTCCCCAGATAAGCCTCCACAACTCAGGCGGCAGAGCTGGGAATCAAACCTGGTTCCTCCAGATCAGATACATGAGCTCTTAACCTCCTACGCCACTGCTGATGGACAGAATAGCTTGCAATGACCTTAATAAACCAGTTTGCTGCCTCACACTTTCCTACTGTAATTGTTTCCCTTCTTCACCATCTACTATGAGTTTATGACATGGATCCTTCTGACTGTGAAGAGTTTTCACTTCAACACTGGATGTTCTTGAGGTGTCTGTAGAGCATTCACATGATGCCATAATGGCAAAATGAATTAGACATCAACGGGTTGAGTCTAGACTAAATTCTCCATCAGTGGAGGGACCTTTCTTACCTTCACCCTCCTACTGCATCCCATTGGACACAGAAATCCTGCCCCTTTAAGAATTAACCGATTTGTTTTTCTTGTTATTGTGTTTTACATTAGTTCAGTGGCATAGCACCAAGGGGATGGGGTGGGTGCGCGCCCCTGTGGGGGCGTGGTGTGGCATACCTGGGGTGTGGTGGGGGTATGGTGGGGGCGTGGGGCGTGGGGTGGCCGGGCAGATGGGGGCATGTCAGGGTGCAGGGAGCACGTGTGCCCCAGGCACGTTCTCAAACGTTTTTAAGGAGGAAAAAAAGATTTTACAAATCTTTTTAAAAATGCCACTGGTTTCACTGTTAACAAGTGCCCTCGTTGGATCTGACCCAGACATCCATTAAAAGCATCATGAGGGAAGGGTGAAAATAAAGATAAGAAATTGCCTTCTTTTTACATCACTGACTGCCACTGGTAGGAGGAAAAAAATACAGAGTGTGATAAACTCAAGGCACATGGTAAGCTGTATACATTACAGAGGAGAATCATAGAGTTGGAAGGGGCCATACAGGCCATGTAGTCCAATCCCCTACTCAGTGCAGGGTCAGCCTAGACCAGTGGTGGGATCCAAAAATTTTAGTAACAGGTTCCCATGGTGGTGGGATTCAAACTGTGGCGTAGCACCAATGGGGCTGAAGCGGGGGGGCACAGCAGGGGGCATGGGGCCGAGGTGGGAGCATTCCCTAGAAGGCTGGCGGGACAGCCGTATTGCCAGTCCTTAGGCGAGGGAAGCAGTGCAGGCACAGGCTGCCGCCGGAGTGCATTCAGGGGTGAGGGCATTCCTGAAGTAGGGGGGGGGGGGATGTGGCAAGGCCGCGGCACTCGCCGATCCTTAGTGAGGCTTGAATGCATGCAGGCGCAGGCTGCCACGCATGCCGGTGCACCTCCTGCTAGACTGCTTCAAGTTCTGCGCGCTACTGCTGAGAGGAGGGGCGTAACTAAGGCAAAACTCACATGGCAAAAATCACCCATTAGTAACCCCCTCTCGGCACACACAAATAATTAGTAACCTACTCTCGGGAACCTGTGAGAACCTGCTGGATCCCACCTCTGGCCTAGACTCTAGAGCATTCCCGACAATTTTTTGTCCAGTTTGTTGAAAATGGGGGAACTCCATTTTCTACACAGCCCCCCAATTTCATGCAGTTTCATTCGGCCCTCAGGCCTCCCAATCTGACCCATAACTGTAACCCGCACCACTGAAGGAAATCTCTCATCTCCTCTCCTAAACACACATGCTTTGATTTCATTGCAGTTTCCCACAAACTCCTTTAGAACTTTCCATCTCTGAATGTTTTGATTCCTTCTGGTGTTATAGTTATTGTGCCATTCAACAATGAAGGGCTGTAGGTGTCATCTGGCATAATTACGCATCAGGCTTTCTGACAGAAAAGAATTCTAGTAAGACAAATTATTACCCGCAAGACAATTTTTCATTCACAGGAGATGACATGAAAAATACCAAAAAAAGAGAGGCAATCATAATTTGTTTTGAAACATGTTCTTTACTTCCAAGATGTAACTGCTTGCCTGAAAGATCTTGAAAACTGTGCATCTTTTACCGTTCCTGAGGGAGTGGATTGAGCAGAGAACTGTAAAAGAGGAAAGCGTGTTTCAAAAACAACAACATTCAGTTAAACGCAGAGTGACGGATGTGGAGAACCGCACCTCAAATATGGAAATTACTGTAATGGTAATTTAAGATAATGTATGAAACCGCGGCTCAATTCTCATAGTGGACTTGTTCTGCATTATTACATTACCAAACTCTTATGAAATCTTTACATCAAATTGGATCAGTACAATCAAATTATCATTCCCCTTTGGGTGAAATTTCCTCTCCAGAGGCACCATAAATGTCACCCTGATGGATATATGTTCCCAATATTAGAGGAAAACAGGCCTGCGCAGCTTGTTACTCACAGAGTTACGTTCAGCCCGCCCACTGTGGATTGCAAGGATCTCTGCTGCCGAAGAACCCCCACGTGTTTTGCAGTTGGAATAGGAAATATATAGAGCCTCTAGAAACACCATACCTAGATGGTGAGGGCATTCAGCTTAGTAAGGACAAAGCTTGCGGTCTTGATAAAAGGGTTGCCAACTCCTGCTGAGAAATTCCTAGAGATTTGGGGGCAGTGCCTAATGAAGCTGGAACTTGGGAAGGAGATGATGCTCAGTGGCATAGGGTTCACCCTCCAAAGCTCCCTTAAACCCTCTCAATTTCCTCCAGGGAAATGTTTACTGTGGTCTGAAGATAACGTAGTTCCAGGAGGAGCCAGGCCTTTCCTGGAGATTGGCAACCATACTTTGTAAGGACATCGCTGGGTCCCATTATGCATGGAATACTTACCTTGGGGCTCTTCACTGCACAGTGGGGCTGTCGTTTCTCTGTTTGCACGCTGGGAGGTGCTCACTACCTGCTCCGCAGCTCACTGGCTGAATTCTCCAAGGTCTCTGCTTTTCCTGGTTCTCTTAACTCTGCCCATCAACTCATTCTTAAAGGCACACAGTCATAAGATTGCTGGCTTTGTTAAAGTTCTTTGAATTACTGTTATATAAATACTGCTGTTATTGTAGTTATATCGATATTATAGCCCCTTCCAAAAATAATCCCCCCCCCCAAATGAAAGAGGAAAAGCAATTTCCTGGACCACATGCTGTTGAAGAAGGGGACTATGTCCTAGAGCTGATGCTCTCTCCCCCTCCCCTCCCCTTCCCCTTCCCCTTCCCCTCCCCCTCCACACATACACACACTTCCAGCTGCTGCTGCTGCTGTTGCTGTGAGAGGAAGAAGGAGAAGAAGAGTAGTAGTAGTAGTAGTAGTAGTAGTAGTAGTAGTAGTAGTAGTAGTAGTAGTAGTAGTAGTAGTAGTAGTAGTAGTAGTTTGGATTTATACCCCGCATTTCTCTCCTGCAAAGAGACTCAAGGTGGCCTACAAACTCCTTTCCCTTCCTCTCCCCACAACAGACACCTTGTGAGGTAGGTGGGGCTGAGAGAGCTCCGAAGAACTGTGACTAGCCCAAGGTCACCCATCAGGAATGTAGGAGTGTGGAAATGCATCTGGTTCACCAGATACGCCTCTCAGGTGGAGGAGTGGGGAATCAAACCCGCTTCTCCAGATTAGAATCCACATGCTCTTAACCACTACACCACTGTAACAAGCTGAGAGAGGCTTGTTATTTCGACGTCTGTATTAGATTTATCATTATTTTTGATAGATCTAGTATGGTACAAATGCTTGAAGTTGAAACAAAGTTTTAAAAAGCCCTCCTGATCGTCAGGGAGAGCAGGAGGAGAGAAGGAGAGGTGGGGTGGAACATAAAAGTCCAAAGCAAAAAAATAACACATTTGTTTTGTCTTCCTTGTGAAGCTAGGGAGAAAGTCACTCTTTGTCCACTGTCACAAACAGTGGAGATCATGTGATCTGCCCTGCAATGAAGGGGGGGGGGCGGGGCGGGAGGTGTCCAAAATGAAGCTCTGCCCCGAAAAGAATCTGCTGATATTTCAGCTTCTGTACGGGTGCTGAGTATACAGAGACTTTGTCTTTCTTTATTCAGAGGAGGTCATAAAAAGAAAGATACAGCATTCAGTGATGACGAAGTCACCTTTCCAGATATTGTACACAATACACACCTGCTAAATGTGGGAGAAAATACGAGCGAAAATGATGTCACAGAAACGGTATGATGCCACTCCCTGTCAGGTAATCAGTGGGCCTTTCCCCACTCTTTTCCATCCCCCCTATGCTGCGTGCTGCTCTCAGCGCGCAGCATCCCAGGCGCGTGCCCGGGCGTCCCCACGACCCCGCGCTCTGCGCGGGATTATCAAAAGGCACCCTTAAGAAGAGTGCCTGGGATGCCGCATGCTGAGGGGGCGCGACAGTGGCAGCGTCGGAGCGGCTGCGCTGTCGCCGCCCCTGTCGTGGAGAGTGCTGGGGGACCCCGTCCTACTCTCCTCAAGTAGCGTGGGGCTTAAGGTAAGTGGGGAAAGGCCCCAGTAGTGACATCACATACTGCCAGAACATTCTAGCAGTCCTTTGAATACTGTTTTACTAGTTGCACAGCCAGAAGTGACGTTGTGGCATTGAATGATACCTCAGAATACCTGGCCCCACCCACAAAAGCTCCTGGGGTCACTAGCGCTTGGCTGGCAAATTGCCAAAGGACGAACACAGATTTTCAGTTTGGTACACCCAAAATGAAGCACGACCCTGAAAAAATCAGGGATTTATGTGGTATGCACAGAGGCTGTTTAAAATCCTTTTGTTTCCTCTTTTAGTCAACATTGTGACTGAATGTAGTGAGAGGATTGTGTGTGGGACACACTCCTGATACCATGCCAGGACTGGAAAGCTCCGAGTGCATTTGATCATCATGTCTTTAAAAGGCTACAATATTTTTTGTGTGACTTAGCACTGTAGTTGAAAATATCTGGAAATAACTGCATGATAACCAATTAGCTCACATCCATTTCAAATTAAATTCGTTCCTGCCATATGTCCTTCCTAGACCCTGCTCACTTACATATGGAGAAACACACTCTTCGCTTAAAAAAACAATATTCACCAGATTTGATTTAAGTGGGGAAAAAAAACACATTTTTAAGGAAGTTCAGAGGCAAACATGTTCAAAACCAGGCTTGGCTCAATTCAGTAGGACAGACTCCTACATATCTGGCTGTGCATCTTGGTTGTCCAAATCTCAGATAATAAAAAATTAATATACAACTATCAGTGAACTGTAAGTGAACTCTCTAGAGGAGGCTTTAATGGATAAGGCATATTGTTGGGCTGAGCAATGGATGTTTAATTCAGTCGGAGGAAAACAAAGAAAAGCTGACCATCCACCTCTCTGAAAGCACAACTCAACTCCCTTGTGGTTTAGATAGGAGTAGGCTCATTCAAGACTGCAAGGAGGAGCTTTTTATTTCCGAATGAACATGCGGACGGGCTCTTCTTTAAAGAGATGCTGAGGTTGGGGACGCAGAGAAATAGAACTGTTCTACAAGAAATAAACCAGCTGTACCCTTAAACCGGGGTCAAACTTGTCTTTGTTCTATGGCTTTTAAGACAAAACACCATTAACGATACGATGTTAATCATCGTTGTCTGAAACCATTACGAGAATCAGTCCAAAGAGATACGATACCTACAGTCCTTCTAAGGAAATAATCATGGAACTAATTATGGGTCCTCAGATGTTGTAGGGTCAACTGCATATTATGGTTTTAGGCATTTCTTTGCAGGGGGAGACCACTATGTGCCATTTGTTTTTAAGTAATATTTTCATAGTTCAAATGAAAGATGTTTTATCACTGGTTTTAAATGAAACTATTACCTCCAAATTGAAAAACTTCTTCTAAATGTACGGTGTCTGTTTATGTATGGACCTGTTGTTATTGGTTTGTTGTGAACCGCCCTGAGCCCTCCGGTTTAATAATAAATTATTAATTAATAAATTATTAATAATAAAAAATTGAATTAAATTAATAAATTAAAACATAATTTTTTTTTAAAAAATATAAAAATTTAAAAATAAATCTGTTTCAGCAGAAACACTTCCCTGTCCAACTGAATCATACGTAAAATCCTAAGCCTGTGGACAAAAAGAAATCTGCAAAAGAGATGCATCACCAAAGACTTTCACAGCCAGAATCAGCTCAGGGTTGTGGGTTTTCCGGGTGGTGTGAAAACCCACAACACCTTGCAAAGGAGAATGAGACAATTAAACCAGGCAATCACCTCCAAATAACTGAAGTGAATGTAAAAAAAAAAAAAAGAGGTCTCACAATGCTAAGTTGCAAGATCTCAGCCACCATTTTGAGATGTCTGACAACTCCAATAAACAATCTTGACCTGGTGTGGAAAAGGCAAGGGCAAAAGAGGGAGGTGAGGGAAGAGAAGAGAAGAGAAGAAGAAGAGGGCGGAAAAGCAAGCAGCAGGAAAATAATGTGGTGGCAGCAACAGAGGTCAGTAGGAGGGTAGAGGGAAGGGGAAGGTGACAGATGGCTGAGAGAGAGGAGGAAGAGAGGAAGAAGTGGGGAAATAGTATTTGCCATTCCTGTGAAGTTTGGTGCCTGTCTCATGCTTGTCATGTATAAACTGCTGTTTGTTTCTAGGGGCCATCTAAATAATTCCTAGCAGCCTCTGGAAAATAGTTGAGGGAGGAGATGGTAGGCCTGTTCACAAGTTACAGCAAATACATACAATCCACATTCAGTGTACATTTGATTTTCTTTATACATGCATTGAGTAATTCATGTGTTACATTCAATGCATGTTCAGCTGGACATGTGATTGAAACACAGAATTTATACAGGTTCTGGTCCCCAATTTCATAAAGTGCATGCGCATTGGCTGTCCTTGCAAACTGATGTCCATGTAGGATGAATGTATAGGGTGGTGAACCTATGGCACTCCAGATGTTCATAGACGACAATTCCCATCAGCCCCTGCCAGCAATTGGACATGCTGGCAGGGTCTGATGGGAATTGTAGCCCATGAACATCTGGAGTGCCATAGGTTTGCCACCACCAGTGGGAGATGGTTGGGGCAGGGACTTATGGGGGGGGGGGCATGTGATCAACACTTATATCTCACCAGTCTCTATCAAAGAACCTGTGAACCTGTGTGTTTCACCATTGCTGTGTTCAGATTTGTGAGTTGGGGCATTTTCTATAATGTGATGATGATTTAGAAATGACCTGGGGCAAAAAATTTGGGGGGGGGGGGTTGTGGTGGGGTGGCTGCCCATGGGGGGCATCCAACTCAGGTTTTGCCCAGGGCTCTGGTTTGCCTAGGTACACCTCTGCTCCCTTTGCTGAGGGGGGGCTCGTGAGGGAACCTGTTACTAAATTTTTTGGATCCCACCACTGAGTAGATGGCGTGTAAGGCCCCTTACATGAAACATGTGCTTGCACTAATAGGATACTATCAGGGCAAACCAGTTTGAGTACAAGGGTGGACTTTGCTGGAGGATGTGAGAAATTCCCCACACAGCCATATTTGTTTTGTAGGCTGGTAGCAAATTGACCAGGCAGACACCATTTTCTCAACATCACCTTACTCATTGCAGATTTGGGTGCTGTGTGGTTTCCGGGCTGTATGGCCGTGTTCTAGCAGCATTCTCTCCTGACGTTTCGCCTGCATCTGTGGCTGGCATCTTCAGAGGATCATTTGTGATCATTTTACCACAGCATTTCTTGCAATTCCTACAGCAACCTTACATCACTTCCAGTTTTTCCCTGAAATTGGTGTAGTGTTGCAAATTTTTTCCTCTCACGTTGCCATTCAGGATCCTCTGAAGATGCCAGCCACAGATGCAGGCGAAACGTCAGGAGAGAATGCTGCTAGAACACGGCCATACAGCCCGGAAACCACACAGCACCCAAGTGATTCCGGCCGTGAAAGCCTTCGGCAATTCATTGCAGATTGCCCCAAAGTTCAGCTAGACATTTTTATGACTCTGATGATTTCTCCATTTAAAGAAGAAGGTACCACTGGAACATTCCTTCAAATGTAATTAGAGGCTTCCTTCTAGCAAGCAGAACAACATTTCTTTTTATACATATGTAAAAAGTAAAGTCTTTTTAAAAGAGATGGGAATGGCAGTTTTCAAAAACAAATTCTCTGAACCTTTGTTTCCCCTTGTCCCTGTTCATTCAGCTGCTGCCAATGGAAAATTCCGACCATTCATGAGAACACAGCCCTGTAAACCCTGTAAATCAAGCAGCCTCGGAAATGGGTCTCCCAGCCTTTAATAAAAATACTCAGCTGCAATAATTTTTTTAAATGAAAGGTTTAGCATTTTCATGTTATAAACACCTTAAAGTAGTTAAAGCTCCTAGTGACACTACTGGTACACCATGCACCTATCAAACCACCCTCCATTTGAGCTCAGAAAAATTGGCCGGATAAAATACTGGGCTGTTAAAATATGAGCGTTGTGTTGGAGTTTAATTTTAGACTAGAAGAAGATAAGTTGTGTGACCCCAGTTGCAGGTCAGTGAGCACATTTTTTCACCTTCCAGTGTGATTTAAAGCGACAGTACTGTTTAAGCTCCAATGAGGAAAAAGGAAACGAGCTCACACATGAGATTCAGAGAGCAAATTGAATACAATCAATCACTTGCCCGGGCAGCAGAAATGTGTAAACATTTCCACAGAAGGCGATGATGGCGGGATGTTTGTCTCTGGGTTTTTGAAACCATAGTCAGCATTTTTTTTTCCACCAGAGTTTTTACTTTTCACCTAAGTTCCAAGAGGTTACTTTTCACCTCACTTCCAGTTTTTAACTATAGGATAAGCTAGCAAAAATCCCTTTTCGTATTTTTGTTCAAAGGTTCTACTCAAATCCCAAGTGTTGTCTAAAGCTGAACTTTCACGTCAGCTTTCTGCTTGGCCAACATTTTAGGGGAAACAATGAGCATCAAGCAACAAGTGTTACCCTCCCCCTTCAATTAAGACTTCTGTTGGATCCTATTAGACTAGGAAATAAAACATCTAAGAATATATTGTGCAATGTGTAACTTTTTATAAGAATGTCTTCGTGCTGGTTTAACTGTGCTCGACCCCATCCCCCCCTCAGTTTTCCAAGATAAAAGTTAGGAGTCTTGTTCAATGTGTGTTGAAGTGCACAATTGTCTTTCCAGTAGCCTCATGGAGAGATTTAATGAATGAGCAAATAACTGACTGAACGACTTGAAAGCAAAGGGAGAAAAAGGATAAAGGGAGAGAGAGAAAGCAGTAATGAATTGATATTAATGATTAACTTAGAAGTTCCTTTCCTTAGAAGTGAAAATATTTTTTTTCTCACACTGGCCATTGCATTTTCATTTTTTAAAAAATTCAGGACAACGAAAACTTGCTCCAGAATTAGAAAATACTCTTTCTCCTTTAAAATGACTTGGATGCTAATGCTTTAGATTCAGCTGGTAAGCACCTCATTTATTATCCCTGTAACATCAATGTTCAAAAACAAAGCGAGCATTGTTTTCCTTCCTAGGAGAGCAGAAAAATCTTTGGATCTGTGCTAAAGCAACATGGTAACAAGAAAGAAGGGAAAGAGATCAATAAATCATGATTTGTTTAACCCGAAGTACAAAATTCAATTGGCTAGTTTATTGAATAAACTTTTTAAAAAGCACTTTTAAACATTTATTTGATATGCCCCGTTTTCCCAGGTGGTGGGAATTCTAGGACAGGCTTTGGAACAGAAGTCCTTTTTGCAGGGGCAAACTTATAGTATATTTACACTTGGAAGCATTTTGTGTATGTACAACGCACAGCTTGAGGAAGCAGAACTGGAGCATAGGAACAAAGGAACAGGCAGCCTCAAACGAGCCCCCAAATCGCCCCACCCGCTGGAATGGCCAATGGCATCTCAACCCAGCCCCACCATCTGGGATGCCCAATGGCAATTTGTGCCTGAAGCACAAAATTTTCATTTACCTAAACACAATCAAACTATGCTTATAAATTAGTTGACAAATTGACATATTTTGATCTGTCACTTGAGGAGACGGCCTCATTCTGCATAACAGAGTTCTCAGCCCTGCCCTGCCTCCAATCCGTTTTACTTTCACATCCCAGCACAGTGAATCTATCCCAGAGGTCACTGCCCCCGATCAAAATTCCCACACCCCTAGTCTAAAGCTACAGTACAGTATTTCTGATGCAGGGTAGCTCTAGGAGTCACAGGGAACTATGGCTTTGCCACAGTTTTTGGCAATCCCTAGACCTACCCTATATCACTTCCACATTTCCCCTGGAAGTGATGTAGCGACAGAGCCAATGGTGACCCTGCCCCTGAATCTCCTTACCAGTTGCAGAGTCGTCAGAAATCAGTGGTGTATTTCCCTAGGGGACATGGGGTACCCTATGTCCCCGGGCGCGCCCTAGTGGAGGGCGCAAAAATTTCAGGTTCGTTTGTGTGTTTTAAATTTTTTTAGTGCTTTTTCAGTTTTTGGCCTGCAAGGCGTGCAGTTTTTAGGCTAGCAGCACCAAAACTTCAGGGATTTTTCAGGAGACCCTCCTGATCATACCAACCAAGTTAGGTGAGGTTTGGTTCAGGGGATCCAAGTTATGGACTCCCAAAAGGGGTGCCCCTATCCTCCATTGTTTCCAATGGAAGCTAATAGGAGATGAGGGCTACACCTTTGAGGGTCCATAACTTTGGACCCCCTGAACCAAACTTCACCAAACCTGGGTGGTTTTGCTGGGGGTGATTTGTGAGAGATTTACATGCTTAATACCCACTTTCACTTGCTTGGAGCTGTTTCTCAGGCTAATAATTTACCTCATAGAGTTGGTGTGAGGACAAAATTAGGAAAGAGAATTGGTGGGGAGAGAGCCATGTATGTTTTGCTGGGGGTGGGAGGTGTTTTTTGAGCTGGTGCAAAAAATCATTGTTTGGTCATGGTGGGGGAGGGTGGCCGCCCATACCGGGGGGGGGGGGCAAACTAAGGTTTTGTCCCCAGGCTCCAGTTTGCCTAGATACGCCTCTGTCAGAAATGCTATGATTTTACCACAGCATTTCTTGCAATTCCTACAGCAACCTTATATCGCTTCCAGTTTTCCCCTGAAATTGGTGTAGTGTTGCAGGTTTTTTTCCTCTCACGTTGCCATTCGGGCAACTAAGATTGCCAGCAGGAGGAATTCCACCATACCAGGGGGCCTGACAGACCTAGGTCTTTCCCAAACTCCATCCAGTTTGCATGATCCAACCCATTAAAACAAAGATGCAAGCAGAAACAAAGCAGAAATAAGCATAAAAAATCTTAAGCAAATACAACGGTCTTCCCTTCTCACCCGAGACCTGTTAGAAGGACATTCCAAATGAATGTTC
Source organism: Sphaerodactylus townsendi (assembly GCF_021028975.2). Taxonomy (NCBI): domain Eukaryota; kingdom Metazoa; phylum Chordata; class Lepidosauria; order Squamata; family Sphaerodactylidae; genus Sphaerodactylus; species Sphaerodactylus townsendi. The sequence goes on along the minus strand of NC_059426.1, from coordinate 15,156,381 downwards.
TTGAAAAAAGATCTACAGAAACCATGCACAAAGGCTGAGAAGAGAAGGCAGGGTCCCCAGTTGGCATCTTTTGTCCAAAAGCAGGAACACTCAGAGCAGGGCCTCTGAAATGCCAACTTAAAACACCCCAGGAAAACCTGTTTTGCGATAATGACCACCATATTTATTCTTCACTAGTGGGCCCAGCCACACGTTGCTGTGGCAATTGCCCTTCTCATCACAGTCCGCAACCCACACAGATGTCCATGCAGTTCTACCTGACGTCTCACACGGCAAAATGTGTATGTGTTTCACTTCCACTCGTATTACCTACCAGTATTACCTATTTACTGTTTTCAGTGCTCATCTCTGGCTATCTCTGAGTGAACATTCTAAGCCCTCATACCAAGCCCTCAGGCCACAGACAGACAGGCTGCACAAACATTCTAAGGGTGACAGTTAAACAGAGGCAGCTTCATGGCCTGGTGTGCCAGGAAAAAGACGTTTTACCTGGCTCAGGTATGGACTTTCGGTGGTTTGAAGATCCGAGTACCTGCCCGCAACAGGGAGGGACGTCCTGTGAAAATTTGGGGGAGATCCATCCAGCAGCTTCTGAGGGAGACCATCAGGAACAAACACACTGTTAGATTTATATATATATATATAACTCAAGATGGGAGCTCAGCTTATCATTTCCACATTTTGTGAGCACAGATGGATTTGTTGGAGCCTTACCTTTTCTCTAATATCAAATGTATTTTTTTCCTAAATCCTTTTTGATTAAAGGAAAGGAACTGCAGTGAGTTAGCACTTTCTGCAGCTGCACCAACTATTACATAATTCGGACATGCTCAGAGACTTTTCCTGTCATTCAGCGTCCTAATCATGTTTGATTTCCCTTTCTACCTGGTGATAAAAAGACCCGTATTTTCTTTGCAAATCTCTTCTCACCAAACTTCCACCCACCCCCCCGAAAACTGCAAATATAGTTATGTATATACCGTACAAAATTGCATAGAATTCATCAGAAATTCTGTGTTCGGCACACTTGCATGTTTTCTCGGCAGCTCAGTTCAATTTCCCAGTGTTTATTTTCCATGTGGTTACCAGGTGACAATGAACAGCACAGCTACTGTATCCTCGAAGGAATACTGATTCTAACACCTGACATTTTACATAATTTTTTCTAGAAGCCCACTCTTTCTGATATATACCACAGACTTTTCTAGCCAGAAGCACTGAATTCATGAGTTTCACTTCTTGGACGGCTTAATTAACAATGTCAATGCATCCCACTGATTGTACCTTTCAGCCTCAGTTATCTCGCATCTTCAGAACTCAGCGGATGCTCTCGCCACGCTCAAGAGACATTTCGCCACTCACCTGCAATGCTAATTACGTCTACAACTTTTACTTCACTTACTCATCCCAGAAACCCGTTCTAACTAACTATGCATGTGTATATGTGAGGAATTTAGAAACGGCTGTGAGGAGCTTAATAGAGCATGCCAACCACTATGCCCGTGGTGGCGAACCTTTGGCACTCCAGATGTTATGTGCGGAATGAGCCTGGGTGTAGATTAACTGTTTCTCCGTATCAACTAGTCTTTGCTTTATTATTGCAAATATGTAGTATTTGTTTGAATTGACTAGGGAGTCCAAAGAGATACCAAGTGTTCTTATCTTTTTTGTTATTTGCTTATATATCATGTTGATTGAAAAGAGTCCGACAACATATGGTGTATAAGGCTCTTTGGTTTAGCCCTGTAATGGAGACGGAGCCAGAATCTAATAGCATCCATATTTGTGTCTCCACCAATGTTAGGCCAAGTTCATAACAAATGGCAAAATAAGCAACACATTTTGGAATGCTGTGAAGACAATGAATGAAATGGGATTGAATAATTTCAAGCTCAGTTTTGTTACCCAATGGTGGGATGCAATGACCCTCTTTGGTTGGGGAAATTAGCTGCAGAGCACAACATTGCTGAGAAGCATTGGGTAACTTGATGGCTCTCGATAGATAGATAGATAGATAGATAGATAGATAGATAGATAGATAGATAGATAGATAGATAGATAGATAGATAGATAGATAGATAGATAGATAGATAGATAGATAGATAGATAGATAGATAGATAGATAGATAGATAGATAGATAGATAGATAGCCTATGTATACGGGCTTCAGCTCACCATAAGAAACCAGCAGAGAACATAAATTTCTTTTTCAATGGTTTTATTGGGAGAATAATAAATGGAGTAAAATAAAATTCCACTCACAATCACTCAGTTACAGGGGTAGAAACACATGCATTCAAGGGTTCCTAGGATATAATTTAGAGGTGAAAGACAGGTTTTGGATATAGATAGAGAAGGGATGGGATATCAAAGATTATATTACAAGTCTTTTAGTGGATATCCAGGAAGCAGAGACCTAATGGCTAGGCTCTGGATGATCAATGCTGATGGACCAATATTACTGACCACCAGGTGTTGGACAAAACAGGTAATGACCCTTAATGGGAGTTACAACATAGATGGTCACAAGGATGATGAGTCACAGGGAAGGCTAACAAACATAGACAAAAGAGAACTGGTCTCACCCAAGTGTGCTGTTGTTCATATTCAAATGCTGTTCTTGAGTATGGGCCAGGCATTAAGTTGTGTGTGTGTGTGTGTGTGTGTGTGTGTGTGTGTGTGTGTGTGTGTGTGTGTGTGTGTGTGAGTGAGTGAGTCCTGGAGGCATTCTTGCCCACAAGTTCAGACAGTCCCAAGATGGAATTTTTGAAAATAGATTCCTTTCAGGGCACTGTTTGCCAGGACTGCCAACCATTCGAATGCATGTACTTGCCTCTGTTTTCATACATAGGCCTTGTGCTGTAATGTGGACAGAAGACACTAGGTTTCTGCAGAAGACACTAGGTCCTGTGAATAGATTTAGGCAAAACACACTAATTAAACTATTCAAGCCATTAACTTGGAAGGAAAGACTTTTGATTTCACTTCCTTTAGCTGTTCCAAACATATCACTTGCCATCTTGTGGATTTGCCAACGCGAAGTCATTTAGCTTTCAAGTAAATAGTCATTAAAATACCTTCTTTCTAAATGGTCTGTGGTCCATTAATTACATCCTTATCAGTATAATTAAAATCACATTTCTAGAAACTATTCAGTGGCTTACTCAAAATGGGATGATTTAACATCACATTAGACCTGGAAGCTTTGTGGAAAAAAATCCATAATAATTTCAATTACAATGCAACTGTACAGTTCTTTCGGTATCATATTTACCCTGCCAATTCAATTAGACAGCTTCATTGTAAAAGTTATTATAGACACTTGGAACTATTACGTTTCTCTCCAGGCCGTTCGTACATTTTTTTAATGTGATCCTAAGTTTTTGCTTCTCATTTTGCGTAATTTGCATTCCTCCCCTGCTACAAGGATCTAATAGTTTTCCAAATGAGAAGCTCCACATAATCCTCTTTGAAATACTTTCCAGAATTCCTTGACAATTGTTGGTTTTCAATTTAATATCTTTTGGAACATAGGCTGATTATGCACCAGGTGTCTGTTGTGAAGTGGGGGCAAATGTCCAGGTGGCAAGATTTTTTTCAATGGACCTATTTCCTAGAGCCCCGCTTTCACTTCTCATTCTCTCTGTGGCAAGCGACACCACCTTTAGTGTGACTGTTAAATTTGCTTTACTGCTAGAACGGGGAGATTTGTCAGTGAGCACAGCTTTGTCCGGGACATCTTCCCTCTGCCCATAGGCAGCCTTTCCACTCCCTCACACTGCCATCCATACCTTTCCCCTCACCCCTGTTCCATGTTGCCAGCTCCTTCCTGCTTCTCTGAATGCTCATATCACTATATCAAGCAGGGTCTTTTTTCTGGCTCCACCACATTGGGCCTAAAGTAACATTGTATAATATATTGCAACACTGGACCATAATTGTGGAGTTATGTCTCATAAGAAAACTTCTGATCAACATTTATGCATTTTTAAATTGAAGGGGAAAAGAGATTATGTTATAATGAGAGGTGGGATCCAGCAGGTTCTCACAGGTTCCCGAGAGTAGGTTACTAATTATTTGTGTGTGCCAAGAGGGGGTTACTAATTGGTGATTTTGCCACGGGATTTTTGCCTTAGTTACGCCCCTCCTCCCAGCAGTAGCGCACAGAACTTGAAGCAGTCTAGCAGGAGGTGCACCAGCGTGCATGGCAGCCTGTGCCTGAGTGCATTCGTTTCCTGCCCAAGGACCGGCGCAGCGGCTGCATCCTTGCCACAGCCCCGCCCAGGAATGCCCCACCCCTGGAATACCCGCCCACGCCCCCATCGTTCCCCGCCCAGCCCCATTGGTGCTCCGCCACAGTTTGAATCCCATCACCATGGGAACCTGTTACTAAAATTTTTGGATCCCACCACTAGTTATAATTCTAGGAAGATCACAGTCATATGTTTCAAATTAATTTGTGGTGCTGGTCTTTAGATGAATAATGAAATTAGCATCTCTTTGCAAATCAATTCCCCACCCCCTTTTTAAGTACATCCCTCCCTTCAGACACTGTCATAAAGGCATTGTGCTTCTAGCTGCTTATTACTGTAGGGTAGATCTCACATGAGAAAGGTTCGCTGTTAAAATCCGTGCAGTGACCCTCCGGCCTTTCTATTTCAGTTTGCATTGTTTTGTAGGGGACACCTGACTAGTATGCCAAAGTCCTCCTTTGCCTCATGGGACTCCAAGCAGATGCTAATCTACCTTGGAGGTCACAATTTTAATGTTTCTTAGGGCAGAAGCTGTTTCCTGCCTCAAAGCTAATCCTTTAGTGGAACAATCTAGATCAGCCAGTTTAAACACCATTCCCGCTTCTATTAATAGTTAGAATATCCAGCTCTATCAGTCCTGGTCAGTTTGCAATGCACTGGGCAGACATTGGAAGAAGAAGAAGAAGAAGAAGAAGAAGAAGAAGAAGAAGAAGAAGAAGAAGAAGAAGAAGAAGAAGAAGAGGAGGAGGAGGAGGAGGAGGAGGAGGAGGAGGAGGAGGAGGAGGAGGAGGAGTTTGGATTTATATCCCTTTCTCTCCTGCAGGAGACTCAAAGGGGCTTACAATCTCCTTGCCCTTCCCCCCTCACAACAAACACCCTGCGAGGTGGGTGGGGCTGAGAGAGCTCCAAAAAGCTGTGACTAGCCCACGATCACCCAGCTGGCGTGTGTGGGAGTGTACAGGCTAATCTGAATTCCCCAGATAAGCCTCCACAGCTCAGGTGGCAGAGCTGGGAATCAAACCCGGTTCCTCCAGATTAGATACAGGAGCTCTTAACCTCCTACGCCACTGCTGCTCCTAGCCTACCAGGTGCTTGATTACACCTGTACAGAAATATAAAAAGCATTGGTCAAGTACTGTAGGGAGGTGCTTAGTAAGGTGGCTCACAGATTGTGCAAGACTGCAGCCCTTTCTGCACAAATCCCCCAAAAGTTTGGAAAATGTTTTCATCCCCCGCCCCCTTGACTGTGATGTACAATCACATTCACCTCCTCGAAAGGATTCCTGGCCACCATTACATGTTTCCCCCATTTTTTTGTTAGCTAGTTGATGAATCGGTGTTTCGAGGCTTCGAGCTGCGATTGTCCATCGATGCCTTGAGGATTACGCCCCCCCCCCATAAACTCACTAAGATATTCAATAATATTTTTTACAGTTCAGTTATTCCTTCTACATCGCAACTTTCCCCATCGCAGTTTTGATATATCATAAGTCAGCATCAAAAATTAAATGGAAATTTTGGGAGTGTTTTGCGGAAGCCACAGATGACACACAAAGACCAGCGGATGACGGAGAAAAAGTTTAGAAACACAGAAGCGCATAAAACATATGTATGGCATTGTATACTATCAACATATTTTATCTTTTAAAACCGTAAATACACACAGTTTATTTTTTGAAGTCAAACGAAAACATTCAGACTTATTCTCTGGTATGAAGGGAGGGCCTCATTTTTTTTAACATCGATTTCCAGATTGTGGTGGGGTGCCGCGCCCCTAACCCTGTCGGCGCAGAGTCAGGGTACAGGGTTTTAATTCTATCTCTAAGTAAGGCTGTTCTCCTTTCCCCCCATTAGTTTTCCTATAATGGGGTGATGGCATCCATAAAGCTGCTGACCAAAGAATTCATGCAGGCCTTAATGCTTACTGTTCTTTCACTGTTGCTAACCAGAATTGTAACAACCCTGAAGAATGCCCCTTGTTCTCAATTCCACAGAATATGTGAACAAAGTTGTTTTCGAGGTCTCAATGTCTCTAACGGTACCTTGAGGTTGCCCTTTTCTGATACAGAGTAAGGAACATGGCTAAATGTTTAGGCTCTTTGTCTGGAAAATAGGGCAACAAAGAACAATACTGTTAAGGTGAGACAGGGCCTTAGTTCACCAAGCGTCAAAGGGTGAAATACTGACATCTTCCAATAAGGGCTTTAGCCTGCCCCAAATGTTTTGGGGAAAGGGAAAATCTCCTCCTTTCTACATGATTGGTTGATGATGAGGGCATTTTGGGGTGTATTCTTTTCTGCCATTTTGATGTAAACCTGTCTTTATCCTATAAAAGTAAGAGACCGCAGCCATTTTAGTGTGGCTCCTCTGATGCTGACTTTCCCGTTGTTGGCTTGAATAAAATATTTCTTTGATTTTATTCTTTGTCGGCTTAAGCTTTTTGGGCTTAAATCTCTTAACTCGTTACCCCGTGGTAGCAACCCCACCGATGTGGAAGGGATAACTGTAATTGAACAGTACAAAATTTACAAAACAGTTTTTAAAAACTAAACTTAAAATACATTCCGTCATAACAATACTTTGTTGGCAATAAAATAATTTCAACCACAATAAAATTTGTTTGCGTTCATCCCCCTTGTAACAGTTCAACAGTGCTCCTGCCTTGGATGGTCAATGCTTCATATTTAGCAACTTTATAAGACAGCTTATTGTTCCTATCTGAGATAATTTCCCTTAGTTTATCAGTTCTTTGGATGTCTGTAAAATCTACCGATATGGGTAGTGACAATTTTGGGTGGATTATATATACCACAATCAAGTATCACGTGTTCAGTCATCTCTGTGGCCCTTTCCGCACAGTGGAAGGGCGCCTCTCCACCGGCAGAAATTATGCCTGTGGAGGGGTGGGGGCCATTTGCACGGGAACATGCGAGTGGCCCCGCAGAAGCTGGCGCAGAAGAGGTAGCTTCGCACAGAGCTGCCTCTTCTGCGTACCCCCCACTCACCTCGTCCTCCAGCGTCGCTCTGGAGGCCGTCAGGGACCCGCCCACGCTGCTCTCCAACCCCTGAAGATCAGAGGGCAGCGTGGGCAGGTCCCTGACAGCCTCCAGAGCACACTGGAGGACGAGGTGAGAGGAGGGGACGGGGAAAGCGCCGTCTTCCCAGCGGTGCGGTTTGCACTGCGCCGATGGAAAGACGGCGTTTTAGAATAACCTCGCTAAACGAGCGAGGTTATTAGGAGCGACTTCACGCCACCCCTGGGCAGCCAGGACGGCGCTGCTGTGATCCAGCAGCGCCTCCTGTGTCAACAGCTGCCCTGGGATGGCGTTTTTGCTGTCCGTGGGCTGCTGTAAATGGCCCTTGCGGAAAGGGCCTGTGTTTCCATCTGGACACATACGTTCCCAATATGGGAACTTCTTGTATTTTTCCTCTATCCATGCTGAAGGGAGAACATTGTATCACATTAATGTCAATGCTCTCCTACTAAGGTGTTTCTTTATGACCACTGGCTTCTTCACTAAAGCATCTCTTCCTAAAAGCAGACCTTGGTTTTCTCCATCTCACTGGAACAGGAGGTATTTTAGAAGATACCAAGAGGCATCACCTTTGGATTGGTGGGAAATATCCATTAAGAAATAGCTGATCCCATCACAGGAGAATATTAGGCTTAGGACTGTCCAAGTTTTTTGGTACTTGCCCCTCATGGTGAAAGTTTTGTAGTGATGCCCATTCCTTGTCTTCAAAAATTTGCAAGCTCCTATAGTCTCAACAAGGGCTGAAGCCCCCTCCTGTAGCCTTAAGTAGCATTCTGACCAGGGAGACAGAGATTGGCAATGGGAGCATTAGTAGGTCTGGTTCTACCTATGATTTTGACCCTGCCATCTTTTCTGCTGGCAAAAGAAAGAAGATTCTCTTTTTGACCATTGACAGTCCAAAAGATCATAGGACCTACATAGAAAAAAAGCTATATGGGACAGAAGTTGCAACGAGGAGAGGAATTAGGAGAGACAAGGTAGAAAAACTAGTGGAACCCAACCCAGTATAGTGCTCCACCCCAATACTTTGACTGCCACATGTATATCACCAGTAGCTTCAGTCAGTATTGGCTTCTTCGACTCCAGTAGATTGTTGGGTTTCAGGACAAAGAGTAATTGGGATGCCTTTATTACAGGGTCTTAGTTCTTTGTTTTGGCCTGTTTGCTGTCATTAGATCCCCAGTCAAATCAATAAAAAGCTTTGGAAGGCAGGTAGAAGCAAACATCAGAGTTTCCATTGCAGCTGGGCTTGTATTTTCCAAAAGCAATGAAAATGATTCCTTTCTTACATATGCTTTGGCTGTAGGAGTTGGCTGCTGACAGTAAACAACAAGAAGTTCTTGCTTTTTGAACTGAACATAAACATCCAGTAAAAATAAACAATGCAATTCTATACATTACATGGGATGAAAGGGAAGAGTGGGGGAATCATGATGGAGTTGTATTTTGAATGTAAAAAGAAGTCTGGATGTAATAAACTATTGCAGGAGTTCCCAACATGAGGCCCTTGGGCACCATAGCGCTCGCTGAAGCCTTTCCTGGTGCCCATCAAGTGCTTTTAGAAAGTAGCCAGAGATAGATGGGGCTTTTGCCCGGCAGGGCTTCTGGTTGACTGTGCAGATGAAAAGCATCCTGTTAAACAGCTTCTGCCTGAAATACTGAAGAGGAACTGCAAAAGTTATGTATAACCTCATGCCCTGACATGTTATGGTTGGTTGGACTTTCTGTGGCAGCCATTTTGTGATTGGCTTCACTTCTTGGGGCAGCCATTTTGTGATTGGCTTCACTTCTTGGGGCAGCCATTTTGTAATTGGCTCTACCTTTTGTGATTGTGCCCACTGCCCTGTGTCAAAATTCAAAAGGCATCAACAGACTCTAAAATGAAGGAAAAAACGCACTTGGCTTTTCCATCTGAAGTTTCTACACAAAGGAGAGGGTTCAAGTTTCAAAACATGTTGAGGCACATTCAACAATGCAATATCACCTCTGCAGTTTCAAGGAGCATTCCTGAATTCTGCCACATTAGTTTACCAACCATTTTGTACAATATAGAAAAATTGTATAACCGTTTATATAACCTTCCCTGAGGAGGGAAGGGGACACGCCCCCATGGCCACAGCGATGGCTGAAGCACCGGAGGCCAGGGGGCGTGTCCCCTTCCCTCCTCAGAGTGATGCAGCTGCCAGCAGGAGGTAACGAGGTGTTTGGGGTCGAGGAGGGGAGGGGGAAATGGCAGCTTCCACCCGCTGCCATTCACATGGCAGTGGATGGAAGCTGGCATTTGCAGGAAAACTCGCTCCCCAAGTGAGTTTTGAATACACATTTGGGCGGGCACAGAGCGCTGCTGCATCGATTTGGCAGTGGCACCTGTGCGAAGGGTCCCTGCCAAAACGGTGTTTTACCGGGCTGAAGCCGTTGCTTTCAGCCCGTGCAGAAACCGCCAAAGTGAATTAAAAAGTGAATATGAGTGCACTACTATCTAAATCAGCTATAAACATACATAAATACAAAAAATTACAAAAAAATACAAACCATGAACCATAGGCATATACTGAAAATACAATTGTATACATGGGAACAATGATGATCTAGGAATTCTTTTTGTTTTTAACTGAGTAATGAAACACAGATTGAATTTAAAGATACGGTCCTTTACTGTAGATAGTAATAGCATACTTAAGGGACTTTGGTTAGTGATTACAATAGCTGTACACCTTCTTTAGGAGTGCAAAAACGTCCAGAATAAGGCATTCTAAAAGGCCATTTGCAATCATGAGACATTTCCGTGAGCTCTTCCTCAGTAGAATGCTGTGACCATTAGGCACAGTAGTAGTTCTCTGCGATTGGGTCATTCAATGCCCCATCAACACAGTGTTCTTTTACTTCCCCTGAGCACATTTAGTCAACTGGCAAGCCGGAACCCAAAAGACCGAAAATTAATTATGGGCAGCAAAAATGTCTCCTTTGCATTTGCTGCAGACTGTGTATTGGCCATTGTGTATTAAGAACTGTAAAACAATGTTTGTGTATCCCTACTGTTAGAGATAATGTTAACTTCCCACTTTCCCATGGGAAACGTCTGCATCCAAATATAGGGCTTCATTATGCTTAGATACCATCCAGCTTTCTCAACAGTATCAAGCAGCATTGTTTCAGAGGCGTCCCACCAGGAGGATTTCTTGGATGCGCTTCAGATAACAGAGACTGACACACACTTTTGTGCTCTTTCCTGGAATGTCGCAGATGTGGGGTTCTTCCAAGTGTACAGTCCTGTATGAAGCAAAGAGGAATGCTCGGAGTATTTTACAATGCAATTCGAAGCAGAGTTACACCCTGCTAAGATTTTGAAGTCGGTCAGCTATGCTACTATGCATAGGATTGATAGAATGACAGGGTGACCAGCAAGCTGAGCCCCTCCCCCCTTAGACGGTTGCAAAAAAAATGAAACGTTTTACTCTTTGCTTCTTCTCATAACTGGTTGTTCTACACTGCAAGGTTGGATAAGGAAACCAAAGGTTGGTGAAATACTCTAACCCTCAGATTGTACTCTCTGGTCCTAAAACACTCCTGAGATAAAAGAAAATGTTTTATATTTTGTACGGTCTGGGATTGACTGCTGGCACCAAGAGGAAGAAGAAGAAGAAGAGTTTTGGATTCATATCTCCCCTTTCTCTCCTGCAGGAGACTCAAAGGGGCTTACAATCTCCTTTTGCTTAACCCCTTCACAACAAACACCCTGTGAGGTAGGTGGGGCTGAGAGAGCTCAGAAGAGCTGTGACTAGCTCAAGGTCACCCAGCTGGCGTGTGTGGGAGTGCACAGGCTAATCTGAATTCCCCAGATAAGCCTCCACAGCTCAGGCGGCAGAGCTGGGAATCAAACCCGGTTCCTCCGGATTCGATACATGAGCTCTTAACCTCCTATGCCACATAAGCCCCTTCCGCACATGCAAAATAATGCGTTTTCCAACCACTTTCACGACTGTTTGCAAGTGGATTTTGCTATTCCGCACAGCTTCAAAGAGCACTGAAAGCAGTTTGAAAGTGCATTATTCTCCACGTGCGGAACGAGCCTCAGAGAACTATACATGACTCCAGGGGAAACCTGGAGATTGGGCAGGATGTTTGGGGCGGTCTAGGAGAACTGCAACGTAAACACTATGTGAATTTGTATCAAATTGCCAGCCCCAGCCAAAGAGGTGGGGGGGGAGGGCGAATCTGCTCATGGGAGTGGTGTAGCAGAGGTGGGCTGGAAGTGTGGCCAAGTAATCGGCTCCCTTCTGGCCTTTGCTGGCAATCTTTGCTGGTGACCTAGGCTTGGACTTATGCCTCCCTAAAGGTCGTGTAAATTCATTCAGCCCAATGGGGTCTTCTCAGAGGCTTTTTTTTTTTTACAGTTCAAGCCTCTCCATGCCACTGTGATCCACCGCTGCCAACTTTGGATGAGGCTGCCCATAAGATCTGGAAACTATATTTCCCTTGTGTCTGTTTTGCTATCTGTACACACAATAAAACTCAACTCGGCTTTCCACAGCTTTGTGTGATTACTGTCTGAATTTCACACATGCCAAAGGGACCAACAGGATGGCTCTGTTAAACTCTCCGAGGTTTGTCTAGAGCAGTGATTCCCGACCAGGGTTCCGTGGTACCCTGGGGTACCATGAGCACGTCCCAGGGGTACCATGACAATGCTACCGCCTGACCCCCCACCCCCGGAATCAAATGGATTTTGAAGGGGGGGGGGGTTGGAAGCCTCATGGGCTCCCTTTAAACAACACTGAAAAATAGCATTGTTTTCTTCGCCTAAATTCGATGCGGATTGGGGGGGGTAGATGCAAAGGGAGCTCTCCCTTTAAATCCCCCCAATCCGTGCCGAATTTAGGCAAACAAACAACGCAGCTGTCAACGCTGCTTTCCTTCCCCTCCCCTCCCCTCCCCCTGCTTGTCACTCCCCCCACCTACAGGCCAAAACCCGAAAAAACCCTTAAAAATGCAAAAAAATTCAAATGAACCTCAAGGGTACCCTGAGATATGAAGAGTGAGGTCAAGGGTACCGCGACGTCGAAAAGGTTGGGAAACGCTGGTCTAAAGGATTAAATGGTACATGCTGGAAGAGGCTGCAGCGTTTGGGACTCTTTAGTTTGGAGAGGAGACGTCTGAGGGGGGATATGATTGAAGTCTATAAAATTATGCCTGGGGTAGAAAATGTTGACAGAGAGAAATTGTTCTCTCTTTCTCACAATACTAGAACCAGGGGGCATTCATTGAAAATGCTGGGGGGAAGAATTAGGACTAATAAAAGGAAACACTTCTTCACGCAACGTGTGATTGGTGTTTGGAATATGTTGCCACGGGAGGTGGTGATGGCCACTAACCTGGATAGCTTTAAAAGGGGCTTGGACAGATTTATGGAGGAGAAGTCGATTTATGGCTACCAATCTTGATCCTCCTTGATCTCAGATTGCAAATGCCTTAGCAGACCAGGTGCTCAGGAGCAGCAGCAGCAGAAGGCCATTGCTTTCACATCCTGCATGTGAGCTCCCAAAGGCACCTGGTGGGCCACTGTGAGTAGCAGAGTGCTGGACTAGATGGACTCTGGTCTGATCCAGCAGGCTAGTTCTTATGTTCTTATGAGGTTAGGCTGAGTAATAAGTCTTCTGCTGCCTAGAACTGGTTGTTCAGTCCAGGGTTTGCATTTGTCAACAGCTGCTTCCAGCTCCCTTCAAGACCCGAAGACAAAGCCCAGAAAACTGTAGTAAGGGTTGTAGAGTAATCACCTCAGCTTCCCTGGGGTGACCTCCAATCCTAGGGTAGCTCTATATACTTTCTCAGCTCCCAAGCATAAGGAATGAAGCAATCTCTGACAAATTTACTGGGGCATAAGCCTGTGCGGACTTCGGCCCTCTTTTCTCATCTGAACAGCCACAATGAGTAATGGGAATTGGCTCGGAGGACAGAAAGATGAAGACAGACGAGACGCATGGGTCCAACACGGCGAAAGATACAAACAGAAGAAGTTAGATATTGCAATAGCAGACCGATAGTGATGAAGTTTTGTGAGGAATAAGTGGAAACGAGCAATATATATTTCATTCGAGCAGAGATGTAGAGAGTGCTTAAATTTAAAGACTCAAGGCGGGCTTGATGCTCAAACAGAAGGCAACAGGGAGCCCAGGAAGAGATTTAAATGGACAAGAGATGTGTTTATAACTGTAAAAGAATGATTATCTTAGCAGAGTCGTTTTGAATTTACTGAAGAGGAAAGAAAGCCAAGGAAGAAAAGCTTGCAGTACTTAAAATGACAAGTAGGTAGTAAATCCAGTTTTTCGCCGTTGGCCACGCTGGAGAGATAACAGTCATTTCCCCACTTACCTGCTGCTGCGCGCTACTTACCCCAAGTAGCTCGGAGTCCCCCGGCACTCCCCACTACAGGGGCGGCGACAACGCAACTGCCCCGATGCTGCCGCTGTCGCGCCCCCTCAGTGCGCGTCATTCCTGGCACTCCTCAAAACGGTGCCTTTTGATGACCCCACGCGGTCGTGGGGGAGCCCGGGAGCGCGCCAGAAATGACGTGCGCTGGGAGTAGCGCGCAGCAACCTTTGGTCGAGGTAAGTGGGGAAACGAAAAACGATGAGGAAAAGCAGCAGAATATGGAAAGGGTTTATGAGCACGGGAACGAAAGAGGCAAAACATGACCCCACCGTATTGTATACAATATATATATATAAGGGGGTAGAGTAAAATACAAAAATATGTGAATAACTGTTCCAGAATCCAAGACCAATAAGCCCATTTACGTTAATTTCTGTTGCAATGAACAATGATAAACAAAGTGCATATAGACAAGCTGCAAATGTTTGTTGCGTCCAATTTCTTCAACACAAAATTCCAAAGTAATCATGTATTTACACAATTTAAAATACATGTCCAAGATGGCAGGTTTTCTGTGTGTCCATGAGTGCCAGCTATCTTGAGGAAAACTTTGGAGGGAAGAAGAAGAAGAAGAGTTTGGATTTATATCTCCCCTTTCTCTCCTGCAGGAGACACAAAGGGGCTTACAATCTCCTTGCCCATCCCCCCTCACAACAAACACCCTGTGAGGTAGGAGGGGCTGAGAGAGCTCCGAGAAGCTGTGACTAGCCCAAGGTCACCCAGCTGGCGTGTGTGGGAGTGTACAGGCTAATCTGAATTCCCCAGATAAGCCTCCACAGCTCAGGCGGCAGAGCTGGGAATCAAACCCGGTTCCTCCAGATTAGATACACGAGCTCTTAACCTCCTACGCCACTGCTGCTCCATGATCTCAGCTACTGAATGGTTTGAGTAGTCTTTCGCCCCTATAACCAGGTCAGATTGCTGATTTGTACAGCAGGACCACTGTAGACTATGGACCTCCACCAGGGTTTCCTCTAAGTTCACCAACCTGCCATATTGGAAAACCCGCCATATTGGACTTTTATTTTCAATTGAGTGAATGTATGACTACTTTGGAATCTATGTTTAAGAAATTGGACACTGCTATATAAACTTTGCTTTATCGACTACTGTATTTTTTATCTCATCCTTTCTTCAAGAAGCTGAGAGATCTCCAGGCCCTATGTGAAGGTTGGCAACCCTACCATTTACATTTATATGTTTACTGCAATCGATCTCATTGCGTTGTCCTTCGTGTTGGAGGGTTCTGAATTACAGGAGTTTTGTTTCACTTCAAGCGCCTTGCGAATTCTGGAACCCATTCAGGCTGAGATCATCGCCGCCTGTGCGTAATGTTCAAAATCTTTCGGTCCCAGAGAAATCAGGCAACGGCTGCGAGATTTAGCAACTGAGTTTGCAAGCCACTGCATCAGCCTAAGAGTGAAGTTGTAAGCAAATCTGGCAAGAGGCTGCAGCAACGATTCCAAAGGGGGGGGGGAGAGTTTTGTTTGTATTACTGTTTTGTTTAAAACTCCCATCTGTTTTGCTAATGTGCCAGCATAGAATCTTTCATCCTCAATGGCACTGTGTATGTCTGTTCCCAAAAGTTCACAAGGAAAGCATAATCTACAGTTGGCTTGGGGAATAAAATAGGCACAACAGAAATGTTTCAGCAAAGCAAACACAGTGCCCCCTGCTGGCAGAAACAGAAAGGGGTGGAGGGTGGGAGTTTTGTTCACATAACCCTACAGCAGTGTTTCCCAACCTTTTCAACGTCACGGTACCCTTGACCTCACTCTTCATATCTCACGGTACCCCTGCCATCCTCCCCCACCTTCCCCTCCCAGTTCCCCTGCTTGCCACCCCCCCACCTTTCCCTCCCAGGGTGAAGGGAAGCACGGGGGGGAGGAAGGGGTGGAAAGTGGCTGCTGACCTTGCGGCAGGCCCTGCCCCCTGGGCCAGCTCCATATCCTTGGTGGTGCCGGCGGGAGACACCACAAAAGTGAGGGGGGCTGGTAGCATTGCCGTGGTACCCCTAGGGCAGTGGTTCCCAAACTTATTTGGCCTCCCGCCCCCTTTCCAGAAAAAAATATTACTTAGCGCCCCCTGGAAAATTAATTTTAATTAAATTTCATTAGCAATTAAACAGAGAGATATATGAATTAAATAATTAATAAATAAATTTTAGTTCATAATAAATTTAAAATAAATTTTATAATTAATTCATACATTTTAATTAAATTTTAATAGCAATTAAACAGAAAGATATATGAATTAAATAATTAATAAATAAATTTTATTTTATAATAAATTTAAAATAAATTTTATAATTAATTAATACATTTTAATTAAATTTTAATAGCAATTAAACAGAAAGATATATGAATTAATGTTTCTACCTGTGGCCATCACCGCCCCCCTGGATCGCTGCAGCACCCACCAGGGGGCGGTGGCGCCCACTTTGGGAATCACTGCCCTAGGGCATGCTCACGGCACCCCAGGGTACCACGGAACCCTGGTTGGGAATCGCTGCCCTACAGTCTTCTCCTCTCTTTATTCTCTCATTACGCCACCTCTGATGCTTGACTGTTTTGACTAACCTAAAGTCATCACAACACTGGCCCCCAAACCACGCTCGGTGGAGTTCGCTTGTGGTATTGCCATAGGGTCGCCAGCCTCCAGGGAGAATTAATCTCCAGAGGTCAGTTCCTCTGAATGAAATGGCAATTTCAGCAGGTGGGTTCTATGATGTCATATCCCCACCGAGCCCCCTCCCCTCTGTAAAATGCACTACCCACAGGCTGAGGGATTTGGAAAGTTTAGTCTGGAGAAGAGGAGATTGAGGGGGGACATGATTGCTCTCAAGTATTTGAAAGGCTGCCACTTAGAGAAGGGCACGGGAGCTGTTCTGGTTGGTAGAAGAGGGCAAAACTCCCAATAATGGGTATGAATTATAGGGAGAAAAGTTCTGACTGAGCCCCTCGGGGATAGGGCAGTTTATTAAACAAACAAACAAACAAACAAACAAACAAACAAACAAACAAACAAACAACAACAACAACAACAACAATAGGGGGAAATTACAGTAAGAGTTGTGCAACAGTGGAATCAGCTACCTAGAGAAGCGGTGCACTCTCCCTCAATGGCAGTCTTTAAACAGTGGCTGGACAAATGCTAGTCTGGGATGCTCTCGGCTGACCCTGCATTGAGGAGGGGGTAGAGCAGATGACCTGCATGGCCCCTTCCAACTCTATGGCCCCTTCCGCACACGCAAAATGCGTTTTCAAATCACTTTCACAACTGTTTGCAAGTGGATTTTGCTATTCCGCATAGCTTAAGGTGACCAGATGGTCACCTTTGTGATCCGGGACGGGGGGAGGCAGCCGCAGGAGCGCACTGCCTTCTGGGGTTTGCCGTTTCCCGCCCTGTCACAGGGCGGCAAACGGCAAGCCCCAGAAGGCCGTGCTCCTGCGGCCGTGCGTGCGGGAGGCTGCCGCACTGCCTTGCGCCCCAAAAGGCAGTGCAGCAGCCTCCCAAAAATTGGGACAATTTGAAGAACCTGTGGGACGCGGGACAAATTGTTTAAAGGTGGGACTGTCCCGCCAAAAGCGGGACGTCTGGTCTGCCTAGCATAGCTTCAAAGAGCACTGAAAGCAGTTTGAAAGTCATTATTCTGCATATGCGGAATGTATGATTCTATGATCACCCCCAAGCCACCTAGCATGGAATACTGGGTCAATATTTTGATGTAAATACTGTAGGTTGAAGATTGGAGATATGACATTTTTGGGTCATTCAGTCATTTCAGTCATTTGGCATCCCTACCTTGTATATCAGAACACCGTACTAGGCATGACTCCCTCACTATATGAGGTTGCCATTTTATATGAACGGGCAATTTTATATTTTCCAGCTCCAGTACATACAACTGAAGATCTTTGAAGACATGCATAGTGGTAGATTAGAGCTGAAAAATACACAGAGGGGGATTTCCGGAATGCAAATTGAAATGGCCCAGCAAAGCGTGATGGAAGAATCCAAATACAATTACAACCATGATGACCTCGGTCAAAATTAAATTGTAGTCAGAAATACCTTAATTAAGAGTTTAGTGTAATGTAACAGTCACCTCACCAAAGACAGCAAACACACAAACCAACACACAAAAACACACACAAACAAAACAGGCAGCAGGCAATCTCTCCAAATAAAGGTTGCAAGGAATCAACAAGGAAGCAGTGGGTGGGCAAAATGGCGGCTCAGCTTGACTCGGCTCGACTGGGGACACTTCAGTGAAGAAGAATCCCTGTACAAACAAATGATCATTGCAAAAACCCTAATATGAGCATGCATAAATGGCAAAAATATTCACTTTCTCAGCCATTTGATGACTTTTAGCTGAAGGGAAGGATCGGGTGATTTGGGCTGACTACGGGAAGCTAAGCTGAAAAACCACTGGTGATTCCAGTTATTTTTATCGTAACTTTAAATGACTTCTCAGGCTTCATTTTATACTTCCTTTGCAAAGGAAGTATAAGAAAGTATTTTATACTTCCACCTTTGGGAGTGGATTGGAGATGGCTAGGCCTTTGTGCCATTTTAAAGCCACTGGTTCTCATGTTTCTTATCGTGACCAGATGTGATCAAGCACAGGATTACAATCTTGATCTAAAAGCCAGTTATAGTGGCAGTGAATGGTATCGACTAACAGAAACAGCGTCCAGATTTGCTGAGCTAAATTAAATCCATCACGTCGCTGTGTCATCGAATGCCACCACGTAAAATGAACCCAAAAAGGCCCCCGAGCTGTTTCTGAGCTCCGGTTCTATGAATGACAGAGAGGTATGAGAATTGCTGCTATTCAATTGGCTGAAGTGTTTCCATATTTTTTTTCAGTAAAATTCCATGGACACGAACATGTTGCCGCTCACCCCTCCCCATCCCGCTGGCAGGGATTCGGAGGCAAGAGGAAATGAAGCGTTCCTGGTTCCCGCCTTTTCCCAGATACAGGACACCATTTTTTCAGCTTGAAGCTGAACAATTGCAGGAAACAGTGGAAAGGTGGATTTTTTTTTTCTTCCTAGAAGGAGCCATTGAAATCTAGCAGAGATACGCCTAACAGGGCTGCATTTATGCAACCATAAATTACAGGAAGCAGGACATATTTAGTGGGTTAAAACTGACTGACATGACAGAAAAAGCCAGACTCTCACTGCCGCCCTTTCCCTCATTTTGTGTCTTTCTCTCACATATACACACTCCCCAGATACACCTCCCTGTGACATTTCCTCTGACATTCCTTTGTTAGCCGTTGCATTGCAGCCTTTGGGACAAGAAAGTAGCATGTGACCTTTAAAGACTCAATAAAGGAAACTTCTCTGGCAAATTCCCTGTAAAGCAATAACCTATAAGCCATGCTTCACAAGGTGGAAGGAGAAGAGTTTGGATTTATACCTCACCTTTCTCCCCTGTAAGGTAGGCTGACCAGACGTCCCGCTTTTGGCGGGACAGTCCTGCCTTAAAACAATTTGTCCCGCGTCCCGCGGGTTTTTTCAAGTGTCCCGGTTTTTGAAAGGCTGCCGCACTGCCTTCTGGGGCGCAAGGCAGTGTGACAGCCTCCAGCGCGTGTGGCTGCAGGAGCGCACGGCCTTCTGGGGTGCTCCTGTTTCCTGCCCTGTCACAGGGTGGGAAACGGGAGCGCCCCAGAAGGCCGTGCGCTCCTGCGGCTGCGCACGCACGCACACGCCCGCCTACCCGCTCGTCCTGGTTCACAAAGGTGACCATCTGGTCACCTTACTGTAAGGAGATTCAAGGTGTTCTACCATTTCCTTCCCATCCTCTCCCCTCAACAGACACCTTATGAGGTAGGTGGGGCTGAGAGAATTCTGAAGAACGATGACTGGCCCAAGGTAGACTCGAATCTGGAGATCATCCTCTGAAGGGAAACAACTTTGTTGTAAATTGAGGTTTATTCGTAATCCACTAGAATAGCCAGCAATGTGGGCAGCAAGAAGCCCTTGTTATACGGGAGAGGGTATCTAGCATGGTGCAGTGGTAAAGAGAGGTAGTCTCTGAGCTGGGTTTGATTCCCCACTCTTCCACATGAGTGGTGGACTCTTATCTGGTGAACTGGGTTTGTTTCCCTGCTTCCGCACGTGAAACCTGCGGCGTGACCTTGGGCTAGTCACAATTTTCTCAGTACTCTGTCAGCCCCACCTACCTCACAAGGTGTCTGTTGCAGGAAGAGGAAGGGGGAAAAGTTTGCAAGCTGCCATGAATGTCCTTACAGGAGAGAAAGGCAGGGTATAAATCCAAACTCTTCTTCTTCTTTATAAAAAAAGTACTAATAAAAGATAGGTAAAATGAGACAAGGAGTGGTTCAATCATTGTGCAATTGTAACCTCTATGTGTGGGTTCTGTGGGGCAGAACTTGGAAGGAGTTGCAAAGAACTAAATTTAAAACAAAATGGTTTACTTCCTTAACAAATAACACTTTTAACATTAACATTTAACATTAACAATTTACAGTCCTTTTAGGCTGCATTTCAAGTCCTTATATTTACAATCTTAATTAAGGCTGCATTTCAAGTCCTTATATTTACAATCTACTGATAAATGCCAAGTCCAATTCTTCCTGCTGGTGGTTGGCTTATGAAGACTTCAGAGGCTTGGTGAATGGGATCCAAGATGATGAAGGTCCCCAAAAGAACTCCCATCAACTACATACATAGCAAGCCCTGAAACAATAAATTTTAACATTTACAATATCGCAAAAATAAACAACTCTCTTCCCACTAGTTCCCAACAACTTTGCAGTTACCTCAAACAAGGTGTTAAGAGCTTATAAAGAATTACATCAAGGTCCTAGTCTGGTAGCCTTGCTTCCTCCAACTTCATCAGTTTTTGCAGCCTCCTGCTGTTTTGAGTCCCCACCCCTTTCTGGGTCAACCCATTCTGAACAGAGGGGTTACACAATATCTATTTTACATGACAACAAATTCTTGGTGATAGGCATGAGCTTTGAGGTCTAGTGCCTGTGACCCTGTGTGTCTTGATACTAAATGATGAAGAACCTCAGAACCTGGCATTGACGTTCAGGTAAGAACACTTTTAATTAAGCAGTGGTAATGGAGACAGGGGACATTTCCTGGGGATTAGCGACCAGCTGGTAGCAACTGATGGCTCTCCTAGGACATTTGCTGTCTGAAGCTGAGCCAAGGAAGATCAACTAACTCCTACAAGCCAGCCTTAATCCTCAGGAAGTTCCCAGAATGGTGATCATTACTGCTGTTATAAATACTATATTCGTACCATATAGAAAGCGGACTGCAGTGCAAACTCCGGAACAGCGCGAGAGCTGCGTCAATGCTCGGTCTGTTACGTGCCTCGTTTCCATTTGCCTGGTACTGCACCGGCTTTCTGTCGCAGTGGAATGGCCTCTGCTTTTTAAGCTATTGCCGCTTGAGCGATTGCTTTGCATAGTTTTGGGCGTTTTCAAATGCACTTCCGAACGGCTGTTGTCGTTGCCTGCTTCTACAAGGTCTGGTGAGGTGAAAAGTTAATTGTAAGACTTGACGGAAATACTAAATATGGATGGGCTTCCAGGGAGAGAGTTTGGGTTCCAGCCCCTGAGTACCTGTTCCAGATTACAGACCATTTGAGAGTCCAAGATCTACAGTTAATTCCAGGGTACAAATTTGCTTCTTCAAGGAGGGGCGATTTCCCACTGGCAATTAGTCCTGGGATAGTCACCCGAAATACCCAGGTTTCCTCGCGATCTCCCCACTGCCAAACCGCAGAACACAGATCAGTCCCGTTTCCGGCTCCCCCTCCCCCCCCATCACGGGATTTTCCTGGACCTGCTTGTATATGCACCTTTTTGAAAAAAACACTCCAATAGGAGCTAATAGGACAGACCTGGGCATTATACGGCCCGTGGGTCACATCCGGCCTGCCGGATGACCCTGACTGGCCCCCCTGCCGTGCTGGGGAGCGAGGCGCCTTTGAAAGCCCCGCAGAAGCCGGTTGCCTTGGCTGCTGGCTTCTGCAGGACTTTCAAAAGCGCCTTGCCCCCCTGCCTTTTGGCCTGGCCCTCTACAATATTTTCTGTTTCTTATGCGGCCCCATGGAAAAAATAATTTACCACCCATGTAATAGGAGATGGGGGCTACACATTTGAGGGTCCACAACTTTGGCCCCCATGAACCAAACTTCACCAAACCTGGGTGGCATTATCAAGAGGGTCTCCTAAAGATTCACTGGAATTTTGGTGCTGCTAGCTTAACAATTTCACCTCTGACAGCAGGCACCCTCCCAGGGGGCGGGCCTAGACATCTTCACCAGAAACATACTGCAGGGAGGATGTTGGAACCTGGATGAAAAGGTGCCGATTCTTTTGAAACTTGGTTGCATCTAGATTAAATTTTCAGTGGGAATTCGACCACTGTTGGATGTGGACGGAGCTGAGAGGAGGTAAAAAAAAAGACTGTGTGGTAGAGTAAGATGGAATGTGTCTGTAATCCAACACACATACTTGGCTACCATTTGATTCAGAAACCTGATACAAGTGCATTTACTTTACAGCTGGTTTTCTTTCCTTTTTTTTAGAGCTCCCATTTTCTTGGCACAGTTTTTCTTCTCCCAAAAATAAAAAGGCAAACACACAAACACTGTATCCAGGGCTGTCTAGAAAGCCATCGTAATAAGACAGCTATAAAGAAGGAATCGATTTCATTTGGAAAGCAGAGCTGGGTTTTCTGTATTTTTCTCACACCCATACTATCAAGCAGGAAAAGGACCGAAGCACGCTTTAGGTAGTGTTTGTGAATTCAATCTTAGGCTGATTTCCCATGGGCCAAAAACAGCAGTGTGAAAACGGTGTAAAAGGGTTTAAAACGGTGTAAAAGGGTTTATACTGTTTTCACACCATTTTCACACCACTGTTTTTGGCCCATGCGGAATCAGCCTTAGTCTGTGTATAGCTACATTACAGACTTAAACTGTTTTAACAGATGCTTCTAAGAACTGCAGTTCTGAGCATGTGGAAGTTTGGGGATACCAGGAATTTGGGCTACAGTTCTCCATAGGCAGTATTGACAGCTAAAATGGTATAAAATGTATATGAACTAGTTCAGGGGTAGGGAACCTTTAACACTCAAAGAGCCATTTGGACCCGTTTTCCACGGGAAAAGAAAACACTTGGAGCCGCAAATAATATTTGACATTTAAAATAAAGATAACACTATATATATAGGGTTTTTTTTTACCTTTTACTCCACTCATTCTGAGAAGTGCATGGATGTGCCCGCCCTGCTGCCTGCAGGGCGGGCAAGGATGGGGCCGGGGCCCCCGCTCATGGAGCCACAGTGCAAGGGCAGAAGAGCCGCATGCGGCTCTTGAGCGCAGGTTCCCTACCCCTGAACTACTTCCATGTATGTTCTGTATTTGATTGATGATACCCTCTTCTTGGATATAATTTCACAATGTTTAGACAAAGCCATGACATTGAAAACAGGTTCTTGGACTTTTAGGAATCCCTCAGATTCATTTGTCTTGATCCTCTCCACAAATAAAGAACACAATGATTTGATCTTGCTGATTGGGTGGTGCTTGCAGACAAACTCAACCAAGAAAAAACTGTTTTGAGCTCTGAGTTAAACAATGTAAGTGTTAATTTGAGTAATAGTTTGCCCTTGGCAGGAACTGGCCTTGAATTGGATAATACGGGTTGCCAGAATGAGACTGACAACCAGTGGCAGACTCAGCACTGTGGGGAGCATTGCCATTGATGCAGTGATGTCACTTCCAGCATGACTGGAAATGATGTCAGTGTGTTGCCCGGGATGCTCTAGAATTTCTCAAGAGTTCTTCATGGTGATGTGAGTGGGTCAGGATGCTATCAGTCACCTTCCCCACAAAAAAAAATTCCCTCTCATTTTTCTTCTGCCATCCAGCTGAGCAGGGGTGGGAACGTGACAACACTAATTGAGGTAGAAAGTGTGAGAAGCGTATTCAGAGTTAGGCAAAGAGATAAGAGCTAGATGGTTCCTCAGAATCTGTGCAAGAGCATAAGAAGAGTCCCAACCCAAATAGGTTTTGGATGCACGCAAAATAATCCAGAACTTCACCAGCATGGTGTAGTGGTTAAGAGCACTAAAACGGAGAATCGGGTTTGTTTTCCCTGTTTCTCCACAAGAAGCCTGCTGGGTGACCTTAAGTTAGTCACAGTTCTCTCCGAACTCTCTCAGCCCCACCCACCTCACAAGGTGTCTGTTTTGGGGAGAGGAAGGGAATGTGATTGTAAGTTGTACCGAGACTCCATTCTGTAGAGGAAAGCAGAGGATCAACAAAACCAACTCTTCTTCTTATCACAGAACTATATGGTGATCAAGGACAACTTAGATATGAGTTCCACAAGATAGTGGTACCTTTTTCCTTGATCATAGGCCCAGTGGTAGAGGATCTATTTAGCATGTAGAAGGTCCCAAATTTAATTCATAGCTTTAGACAGACAGACAGACAGACAGACAGACAGATTAAATAGACAGATGGACAGACAGACAGACAGATTAAATAGACGGACGGACGGACGGACGGACGGACGGACAGACAGACAGACAGATTAAATAGACAGATGGACAGACAGACAGATTAAATAGACGGACGGACGGACGGACATACAGACATTCCAACAGGGAACATATTTCATTTCCACTGGGTATTTTATTCCAGCGAGCTTCCCTACTGTTGCCCTACCCTTCATACCCTGCCTTATGGAATATGGATCTAATATGGTTTTTTCTGCAATAACATACTGGCAAGTGCCAGCAACCATGTGTGTGTAGCAGAATGTCCAAACCCAAAACAGGCCAAGTGCAAAAAGGCCTGTTTGCAAAATTAAATCACTGAAAGGGCTAATGCAGTTAGCAGAGACTGGAAGCCTAATGGACATGTATCTTGATTACCACACCCTGCCAAGGTTGCTGTATTACAAAGAACCTAAGAAACACCTCACCACAAGACTGCACATTTTATAATCTTTAGCAAACTACCTCTCCTGGTCCACTCAAGCCTCAGCCAAATTTAAATGACACACCTGAGCAGAGACTCTTAAAAGGAACTCTGCCTAAGCCATTCAAGGCAAACCCTGATCCAATCACAAGACAATTGGCTCTACTGCCCCAACATTTAGAAGACAATAGGTGAGCTATTAATTAGCTCAACCCAGCAAACCCAGCATGGACATCCAGGAAGTTTCAGGAAGAAAATTCCTTGTTCCCACCCCTACCTGCACTAAGGGATATAAAAGTAAAGCACAGCTCAAGCTCAGCACTCTTTACTAACTCTAGCGCTAGCTGGCTCGCTCCAGCTCTTTACTAGCCTGAACCTCTCTTTTGTGAAGTTGGTTTTGAGTCACAATTTGAGTTACCATCCTTCACTTGGATTCACATGCTGGTCATTTGAATCCTTGCCTTCTCCAAGAACTTCTCAGCTGAACATAGGTAATGTATAAGTCCTTGCTACCTCCTTCCTAATCTTTCATCCAAACCTATTTTCCCACCCTTTTTATATCTCTTAGGAACTGTGTGTCAGCTTCTCTACATCTCACTGTGTGAATGTTTTTGCCAAAAACTTATAAAAATATTTAAATACAATTTGGTCTTCTGGTATTCTCTGTGGAACGTTTCAAGCCATTTTCTGGTATAGTTGTTCTAAAGATCCAGAGGTGGGATCCAGCAGGTTCTCACCAGTTCCTGAGAGTGGGTTACTAATTATTTATGTGTGCTGAGAGGGGGTTACTAATTGCTTTTCCGTTAGAAATTCCATTAGGTCCAAAAATCATAAAGTCCTGTTGTTTCCTATGTGGCTGGTTAGCGAAGGTAGAAAACGGGATAATTCTCCCTGTTGGGCTGTTTTAAAACATGTTTTAGTAAATATGGTCAAGTTCCTTGTTTACATGAAAGTCTCCTTCTCTTGATTTCTAGAAACAAAATTAAGTATTTGAAAGTATTAAGTATTTGACAGGCAGTCAATTAGAGCAGAAGTAGTTGTTTCTGTTGGCAGTAGACGATAGGACTTGCTATAATGAGTTTAAATTATGGACAGAAAGATACCAGCTGGAAATTAGGAACTTTGTTTTGTACAGTAAGAGTTTTTTACAGTAACAGAGAAATTATTAATGCCCCGCCCCCGGAATGCCCGGCCACGCCCCCGTTGTGCCCCGCCCAGCCGCATGGGCGCTACGCCACTGTTTGAATCCCACCACCATGGGAACCTGTTACTAATTTTTTTGGATCCCACCACTGTAAAGATCCCACCACTAGCCTACCTCTCGCTGCCAAGCTGCCACAGTTCTGATGATATTCAAAGAATGCTTTATAATATTTTTGTATGGGCTATCTTTTAACAGCAAAGCTAAAAGCCGGCACTTCTGGGGAAGGATTCTAATTTAGTTGGCATTTCAGTTACTTATCTTTAATGGGTTTTTCCCCTAGCGCCACAATCATTCAAAGCTCAAGAGAGAAATTAGCTAAATAGATGAATTTTTTCCATCCTCTCCCAAGGACAAAAATCTAGCTGACTGCATTGCTTTTTCTATTCTTCTGCACAACCCTGTCAGAAACTATGCTGAGAACAGAATGGGGGGAACTCTATTTTGATCTCCCCAAGGAAAATGAGCCACTGGGGAGGCCAAAGTAAAACTGAGCAGTGTCCCAAAAACAGCAGCAATGCAGGCTTCAAGACCTCTGATCGTGAGAATCAGTGTAGCTAGCACATTGAATGAAATGCTGAAATGGTCAGAAGTTGCCTTCAAAGATGTGCATGTAACCTCTGTGAGTGGGTCCTGTGGGGCAGAACTTGGAATGAGTTTGCAACAACAAATTTTAAAAACAAAATGGTTTACTTTCTTAACATATAACATATAACATCAACATTTAACATCCCACTTCAAGGTCCTGTTCAGGTTGCATTTTCAAGTCCTTATATTTACAGTCTACTGATACTGCCAAGTCCGATTCTTCTTTGCAAGTGGGTTGGCTCCTGAAGACTCCAAGGGCTTGATGAACAGGATTCAACATGATGAAGGTTTCCAGGAGAACTCTCACCCATTACAAACATAAAAAACCCTTAACAAGGTGTTAAGGGCTTATACAACCAAAGTCCGAGTCTGGTAGCCTTGTCTCCTCCAACTACATGAGCTCTGCAGCCTCTTGCTGCTTTGAGTCTCCACCCCTTACTGGGTCAACCCATTCTGAGCATGGGGGTTACATGCACACACCACAGCTCAAGCCTAGAAAACAGATCCTGCTTTTCATGCTAGAACAGCCATGTATTGGCTGGGATTCAGCTAGCTTATTCTCCTGATTTTTCCACCTTCTGCTCTTGAACAGAGCCCCTGATTCCTACAGCTTTGGTCAATGCAGGCCCCATGATTCCCAGCATTGCCTTTTGGGGTAATCCCTCTTCCCTTTTACACCAATAGCAAAGTTGTTTGGGTCCAGTCATGTTTCTTGTCTCCTTCAGTGCTACAAAGATTAGTTTCTCCTGGGTGAACAAGCATCAGAAACTTAAGGTAATATTTTCATGGTCTGAAAGTTACAACCCAAGCACTGGTTTACCTCCATAAACAGATGTTCCAACAAGGTTAGCCTTCACATCTGTCCTCTCCAACTAAAATCATTTCTCTTCCTTTCACCCTGCCCCAAGCACTTCCAGGTGAATGGAGGTTGGAAGGGTCCTAGAAAAATATGATGAGTTGTTCTTATAAGTAGGAAAAGCCAGCATTGCATGAAACTTGAACTTCTGGTATTCAACTGAAAACCATTCTTGGTTATTATTGGTTTGGGGTACAGAATGGCTCTCTCTCTCTCTCTCTCTCTCTCTCTCTCTCTCTCTCTCTCTCTCAAAATTTTATGCATGGGAAAACAGAGAGAAAACCAACTGGATTTTGTACCTGCAATAACTATGACAGCTGCATTGAGATTGTACCTCCTTGTTATGTGAATCCAATTAAGAGTTCTCAGGACTGAGAGGCTGCTTCCCAGCAACCATCCTCAAGTCTTCAGCCTAGTATTTTGAGATTATCTGGAAACTAGGTGATTGCAGGTGGTAACAATCACATGAGCTCTCACCTTTCCAGATAGGGAAAGCCAACTCCATCCACTGAGGAGGTGAGTCATTGCCGCGATGCCCAGAAAATGGAGAGGGATCAATTTTCACCATGGGTGGAGGCAAGAAGGACTCACTGTCTTTTCAAAGGATCTACAGACCCCTGGAGTGTCCTCATAGAGACATCGATAGTCACAGGAGTCTCTGGGTCACATTTGGGGAAACCCTGTCTTCATCATTAGTTTAAACTGGTGGAACATAATCTTGGGTATCCACCTGGATTGTTAACCAGCCATCTGTCCAGCAAACGCAACACTTGGCCATATCTACTACATTCATATCTATTTATTGGTCTATATATCAAGGAGTCGGGATGTACATTCAAATACTTCCATTTTGAATGTGTGTGTATGTGAATTTTTCCAGATATATTTTGGCATTCAGATGTTTTTTTGGGAATTTCTACGATACTAGGAAATGGGTCTCAAAAATCCCAGAAATATTTGTGATTAATTGAAAACACCAGGAGCCAGCATTTCGAGGAGCCCAGGACTATAATTTTGTAATTTTACCGTGCGTCTGTCTTCTTGCTAGGGGTTGGCATCCACTTGCCAAGTTGGTTTGGTCTGGATTTGGTCCTTTGGTTTTGTTGGGTCTTGCAACATGGTGATCTTTGCATAGGTTACTTTGCATCCGGTTTCTGATTTGCAATGGTTTGGCTTGGAGAATTCTCTGGTTTGGCACTGGTTCAGATTTTCAGAAATAATATTGATCGTGTTAGGTATATTGTCTCACACTTCTGCTGGGATTCCCTGGTTCTGAGATGGTTCTTTGGGCTTGCTGGTTTTGTTTCTAGTGGTTGCTTTGACTAGTACTTACTGGTTTGCTCTTGACTATCTGATTAGGGGAAATATTGGTATTTTCTCCCCAACAAAACAATGGGCACCTGGTTCAGGGGCCCATAAAACTTGACCTCTTGGTCCAATTCCCTTGAAACTTGGAAATTATTTAGTGGACAGGCACCAGCAACTTTCCAACAATTCTGGGACACATTGCTTTAAAAACAGCTCATCCAGCCCACTCGAAACACTCCCCATAAGAAATAATGCAGCTGAATACTATTGATGGCATTTCTTTGTAATTCTCACAACTTTTGCTGTGAGGCCTTTCTCTGGAAAAATAATTGTTTACAAATCAATGTCTTCACACCGCAACTGTGCTTTCAAGTGAAATGTATAGCAGTGTGGATCTAAATAGCTTCTCTCCCACCCTATTTCCCTGAACTGCGGCCTGAACTCTGACTTCCTTTCGCAATTCATTTTCCAGAGATGGCAGATCCAGGTCTAACCGAGATTGATCTCTTTTGAGGAAAAAAAAATCATCACAAAAAAGGAAGTAATTGCCTCCGGTGCATCAGTGTATACTATTCTTACGCTGAACAAAAACATTTTTTCATCGTAACAACGGAGTGATATAATTCTGAACATGAAAGTTACTGAGACTTTGTTAAAGAATAAAAGAGAATGGTCGTTCCTTCAATCTGTCAGAGCGAGAAAGAGAGACATTAAAACATCAGGTTTGTATTGCCAAGAGAAACAGCTGTCAGACTGAAAGAAAACATGAGGTTTTGATACCTAGCGAAGACTCTGAAAGCCAGTTCCCACGACCCTGTGGCAAATTGCAGTTTTTCATCAGCTGGGATCTAGATGCTGCCGTAAGCAGAGGTGATCGTGTAGAAAATGGTAACATTTGCCGAAGTCAGCTTGGGCTGGGTTTTGACATTCTGTTAAAGTTTCAGTATTCGGAACAGAGAGGGTTGCATGCCAAAACCTAGTCCCTCCTGTGTTAGTGAGCACCCCACTGACAAGTGAACAAATTGTAGAGATCAGCATGACTTATTCTATTGTTTCAAAGAGTTGTTAATCTATATATATAAAAAGCTAACAGTGTATGTGTTGATGACAGGGTACCTCAGTAACTGCTGGGCCAATTCCTCTGAAAATTCCCAGCCACTATAGTCAGTCAGGCGAGAGTGTTTTTAGATGTTCACATACCTGAAATTTCATACCTGGACCAGGTAAAACACCTTTTCCCTGGCGCTCCCTGGTGAAGGACATGCAGCTGCCTGTGTATAACTGTCACTTTTAGAATGTTCATGCTGCTTAGAATGTTCACTGCCAGATATGAGCAGTGAAAACAGTACATAGGCAGTCACTCGAGTGGAAGTGAAACACATGCACACACATACACATGAGGGAGAGGGAAGGAAGGAAGGAAGGAAGGAAGAAGAAGAAGAAGAAGAAGAAGAAGAAGAGGAGGAGGAGGAGGAGGAGGAGGAGGAAGAGGAGGAAGAGGAGGAAGAGGAGTTTGGATTTATATCCCCCTTTCTCTCTTGCAGGAGACTCAAAGGGGCTTACAATCTCCTTGCCCTTCCCCCATCACAACAAACACCCTGTGAGGTGGGTGGGGCTGAGAGAGCTCCGAGAAGCTGAGACTAGCCCAAGGTCACCCAGCTGGCACGTGTGGGAGTGTACAGGCTAATCTGAATTCCCCAGATAAGCCTCCACAGCTCAGGCGGCAGAACGGAGAATCAAACCCGGTTCCTCCAGATTAGATACATGAGCTCTTAACCTCCACCTGCAACTGGAGAGGGAGGGTGGCATCAGAGATGGGATCCAGCAGGTTCCTCACAGGTTCCCTTTGGTAGAGTAGGTTACTAATTATTTGTGTGGCAGCCGAGAGGGGGTTACTAATTGGTGATTTTGCCACGTGATTTTTGCTCCTTTGAAGTTATGCCCCTCCTCCTGCAGAAGAAGCGCGCAGAACTTGAAGCAGTCTAGCAGGAGGTGCACTGGTGTAGCGTGGGCAGTCCCTGGCGCCTGCATGCATTCGCTTCCCACCCAAGGACCAAGGGGCGCAGCAGCCGTGTCCTTGCCACAGCCCTGCCCAGGAATGCCTCTGCCCCTGGAATATCCAGCCACTGCCGTGTCGTGCCCCGCCCAGCCCCATTGGCTTACTGTCACAGTTTGAATCTCCATCACCATGGGGAATCTGTTACTAAAATTTTTGATCCCACCCACTGGGGTGGTGGCATGCAAGGGAAGAGAGGGAGGGAGAGGAAAGGGATGGTGGGGGGAGGTATGCAAGGGAAGAGAAGTGCAGAGAGGGGAGACAGGTGAGGGGTGGCAATGCAAGCGGAGGGGGAGGCAGGGGCCCAACATCTTGATAGGGACCCACCCACTCCCTAGCGGAGGGAAAGCCGGGAAGGGAGAGGGAGGGGAGGTGGTCATGCAAGTGGGAAGAGAAGTGGAGGGGAGGGAAGAGAGGAGGGGTGGCATGCAAAGGGAGGGGAGGCAGGGGCGCAGCATCTTGATACATGATTCCACCCACCCTAGCGGAGGGAAATGGAAGGGGGGGGAGGGGGAGGGGTGGCATGCAAGGGAAGAGAAGTGAGGGAGGGAAGAGAGTGAGGGGTGACATGCAAGGGAGGGAGGGGCCAGGCACCCTAGATTCCCTGAATACTGCCACTGTTAAGAAAACCAGGCACGCATTACTCAGGAGTAAGCTCGGTAAAGCAACCGTGACATACTTTGAATGGCTGGCGTCGCGCTACTCTCAGAGGGTTTCCTCAGAAGCTTACACAATCCATTGCCACCAACCAAATCTTACTCCCAGTGGGGGGGGTGAGGGTGGGGGGGGGTGGGGGGGGGGGGGGGGGGGGTGAGGGGGTGGGGCGGGGGGGGAAAGGGGGGGGGGGGGGGGGGGGGGGGGGGGGGGGGGGGGGGGGAGGGGGGGGGGGGGGGGGGGGGGGGGGGGGGGGGGGGGGGGGGGGGGGGGGGGGGGGGGGGGGGGGGGGGGGGGGGGGGGGGGGGGGGGTGGGGGGTGGTGGGGGTGGTGGGGGGGGGGGGGTGGGGGGGGGGGGGGGGGGGGGGGGGGGGGGGGGGGGGGGGGGGGGGGGGGGGGGGGGGGGGGGGGGGGGGGGGGGGGGGTGGGGGGGGGGGGGGGTGGGGGGGGGGGGGGGTGGGGGGGGGGGGGGGTGGGGGGGGGGGGGGGTGGGGGGGGGGGGGGGTGGGGGGGGGGGGGGGTGGGGGGGGGGGGGGGTGGGGGGGGGGGGGGGTGGGGGGGGGGGGGGGTGGGGGGGGGGGGGGGTGGGGGGGGGGGGGGGTGGGGGGGGGGGGGGGTGGGGGGGGGGGGGGGTGGGGGGGGGGGGGGGTGGGGGGGGGGGGGGGTGGGGGGGGGGGGGGGTGGGGGGGGGGGGGGGTGGGGGGGGGGGGGGGTGGGGGGGGGGGGGGGTGGGGGGGGGGGGGGGTGGGGGGGGGGGGGGGTGGGGGGGGGGGGGGGTGGGGGGGGGGGGGGGTGGGGGGGGGGGGGGGTGGGGGGGGGGGGGGGTGGGGGGGGGGGGGGGTGGGGGGGGGGGGGGGTGGGGGGGGGGGGGGGTGGGGGGGGGGGGGGGTGGGGGGGGGGGGGGGTGGGGGGGGGGGGGGGTGGGGGGGGGGGGGGGTGGGGGGGGGGGGGGGTGGGGGGGGGGGGGGGTGGGGGGGGGGGGGGGTGGGGGGGGGGGGGGGTGGGGGGGGGGGGGGGTGGGGGGGGGGGGGGGTGGGGGGGGGGGGGGGTGGGGGGGGGGGGGGGTGGGGGGGGGGGGGGGTGGGGGGGGGGGGGGGTGGGGGGGGGGGGGGGTGGGGGGGGGGGGGGGTGGGGGGGGGGGGGGGTGGGGGGGGGGGGGGGTGGGGGGGGGGGGGGGTGGGGGGGGGGGGGGGTGGGGGGGGGGGGGGGTGGGGGGGGGGGGGGGTGGGGGGGGGGGGGGGTGGGGGGGGGGGGGGGTGGGGGGGGGGGGGGGTGGGGGGGGGGGGGGGTGGGGGGGGGGGGGGGTGGGGGGGGGGGGGGGTGGGGGGGGGGGGGGGTGGGGGGGGGGGGGGGTGGGGGGGGGGGGGGGTGGGGGGGGGGGGGGGTGGGGGGGGGGGGGGGTGGGGGGGGGGGGGGGTGGGGGGGGGGGGGGGTGGGGGGGGGGGGGGGTGGGGGGGGGGGGGGGTGGGGGGGGGGGGGGGTGGGGGGGGGGGGGGGTGGGGGGGGGGGGGGGTGGGGGGGGGGGGGGGTGGGGGGGGGGGGGGGTGGGGGGGGGGGGGGGTGGGGGGGGGGGGGGGTGGGGGGGGGGGGGGGTGGGGGGGGGGGGGGGTGGGGGGGGGGGGGGGTGGGGGGGGGGGGGGGTGGGGGGGGGGGGGGGTGGGGGGGGGGGGGGGTGGGGGGGGGGGGGGGTGGGGGGGGGGGGGGGTGGGGGGGGGGGGGGGTGGGGGGGGGGGGGGGTGGGGGGGGGGGGGGGTGGGGGGGGGGGGGGGTGGGGGGGGGGGGGGGTGGGGGGGGGGGGGGGTGGGGGGGGGGGGGGGTGGGGGGGGGGGGGGGTGGGGGGGGGGGGGGGTGGGGGGGGGGGGGGGTGGGGGGGGGGGGGGGTGGGGGGGGGGGGGGGTGGGGGGGGGGGGGGGTGGGGGGGGGGGGGGGTGGGGGGGGGGGGGGGTGGGGGGGGGGGGGGGTGGGGGGGGGGGGGGGTGGGGGGGGGGGGGGGTGGGGGGGGGGGGGGGTGGGGGGGGGGGGGGGTGGGGGGGGGGGGGGGTGGGGGGGGGGGGGGGTGGGGGGGGGGGGGGGTGGGGGGGGGGGGGGGTGGGGGGGGGGGGGGGTGGGGGGGGGGGGGGGTGGGGGGGGGGGGGGGTGGGGGGGGGGGGGGGTGGGGGGGGGGGGGGGTGGGGGGGGGGGGGGGTGGGGGGGGGGGGGGGTGGGGGGGGGGGGGGGTGGGGGGGGGGGGGGGTGGGGGGGGGGGGGGGTGGGGGGGGGGGGGGGTGGGGGGGGGGGGGGGTGGGGGGGGGGGGGGGTGGGGGGGGGGGGGGGTGGGGGGGGGGGGGGGTGGGGGGGGGGGGGGGTGGGGGGGGGGGGGGGTGGGGGGGGGGGGGGGTGGGGGGGGGGGGGGGTGGGGGGGGGGGGGGGTGGGGGGGGGGGGGGGTGGGGGGGGGGGGGGGTGGGGGGGGGGGGGGGTGGGGGGGGGGGGGGGTGGGGGGGGGGGGGGGTGGGGGGGGGGGGGGGTGGGGGGGGGGGGGGGTGGGGGGGGGGGGGGGTGGGGGGGGGGGGGGGTGGGGGGGGGGGGGGGTGGGGGGGGGGGGGGGTGGGGGGGGGGGGGGGTGGGGGGGGGGGGGGGTGGGGGGGGGGGGGGGTGGGGGGGGGGGGGGGTGGGGGGGGGGGGGGGTGGGGGGGGGGGGGGGTGGGGGGGGGGGGGGGTGGGGGGGGGGGGGGGTGGGGGGGGGGGGGGGTGGGGGGGGGGGGGGGTGGGGGGGGGGGGGGGTGGGGGGGGGGGGGGGTGGGGGGGGGGGGGGGTGGGGGGGGGGGGGGGTGGGGGGGGGGGGGGGTGGGGGGGGGGGGGGGTGGGGGGGGGGGGGGGTGGGGGGGGGGGGGGGTGGGGGGGGGGGGGGGTGGGGGGGGGGGGGGGTGGGGGGGGGGGGGGGTGGGGGGGGGGGGGGGTGGGGGGGGGGGGGGGTGGGGGGGGGGGGGGGTGGGGGGGGGGGGGGGTGGGGGGGGGGGGGGGTGGGGGGGGGGGGGGGTGGGGGGGGGGGGGGGTGGGGGGGGGGGGGGGTGGGGGGGGGGGGGGGTGGGGGGGGGGGGGGGTGGGGGGGGGGGGGGGTGGGGGGGGGGGGGGGTGGGGGGGGGGGGGGGTGGGGGGGGGGGGGGGTGGGGGGGGGGGGGGGTGGGGGGGGGGGGGGGTGGGGGGGGGGGGGGGTGGGGGGGGGGGGGGGTGGGGGGGGGGGGGGGTGGGGGGGGGGGGGGGTGGGGGGGGGGGGGGGTGGGGGGGGGGGGGGGTGGGGGGGGGGGGGGGTGGGGGGGGGGGGGGGTGGGGGGGGGGGGGGGTGGGGGGGGGGGGGGGTGGGGGGGGGGGGGGGTGGGGGGGGGGGGGGGTGGGGGGGGGGGGGGGTGGGGGGGGGGGGGGGTGGGGGGGGGGGGGGGTGGGGGGGGGGGGGGGTGGGGGGGGGGGGGGGTGGGGGGGGGGGGGGGTGGGGGGGGGGGGGGGTGGGGGGGGGGGGGGGTGGGGGGGGGGGGGGGTGGGGGGGGGGGGGGGTGGGGGGGGGGGGGGGTGGGGGGGGGGGGGGGTGGGGGGGGGGGGGGGTGGGGGGGGGGGGGGGTGGGGGGGGGGGGGGGTGGGGGGGGGGGGGGGTGGGGGGGGGGGGGGGTGGGGGGGGGGGGGGGTGGGGGGGGGGGGGGGTGGGGGGGGGGGGGGGTGGGGGGGGGGGGGGGTGGGGGGGGGGGGGGGTGGGGGGGGGGGGGGGTGGGGGGGGGGGGGGGTGGGGGGGGGGGGGGGTGGGGGGGGGGGGGGGTGGGGGGGGGGGGGGGTGGGGGGGGGGGGGGGTGGGGGGGGGGGGGGGTGGGGGGGGGGGGGGGTGGGGGGGGGGGGGGGTGGGGGGGGGGGGGGGTGGGGGGGGGGGGGGGT
Organism: Sphaerodactylus townsendi; assembly: GCF_021028975.2. NCBI lineage: Eukaryota > Metazoa > Chordata > Lepidosauria > Squamata > Sphaerodactylidae > Sphaerodactylus > Sphaerodactylus townsendi. The sequence continues at coordinate 15,121,114 of NC_059426.1, read as the reverse complement.
GGGGGGGGGGGGGGGTGGGGGGGGGGGGGGGTGGGGGGGGGGGGGGGTGGGGGGGGGGGGGGGTGGGGGGGGGGGGGGGTGGGGGGGGGGGGGGGTGGGGGGGGGGGGGGGTGGGGGGGGGGGGGGGTGGGGGGGGGGGGGGGTGGGGGGGGGGGGGGGTGGGGGGGGGGGGGGGTGGGGGGGGGGGGGGGTGGGGGGGGGGGGGGGTGGGGGGGGGGGGGGGTGGGGGGGGGGGGGGGTGGGGGGGGGGGGGGGTGGGGGGGGGGGGGGGTGGGGGGGGGGGGGGGTGGGGGGGGGGGGGGGTGGGGGGGGGGGGGGGTGGGGGGGGGGGGGGGTGGGGGGGGGGGGGGGTGGGGGGGGGGGGGGGTGGGGGGGGGGGGGGGTGGGGGGGGGGGGGGGTGGGGGGGGGGGGGGGTGGGGGGGGGGGGGGGTGGGGGGGGGGGGGGGTGGGGGGGGGGGGGGGTGGGGGGGGGGGGGGGTGGGGGGGGGGGGGGGTGGGGGGGGGGGGGGGTGGGGGGGGGGGGGGGTGGGGGGGGGGGGGGGTGGGGGGGGGGGGGGGTGGGGGGGGGGGGGGGTGGGGGGGGGGGGGGGTGGGGGGGGGGGGGGGTGGGGGGGGGGGGGGGTGGGGGGGGGGGGGGGTGGGGGGGGGGGGGGGTGGGGGGGGGGGGGGGTGGGGGGGGGGGGGGGTGGGGGGGGGGGGGGGTGGGGGGGGGGGGGGGTGGGGGGGGGGGGGGGTGGGGGGGGGGGGGGGTGGGGGGGGGGGGGGGTGGGGGGGGGGGGGGGTGGGGGGGGGGGGGGGTGGGGGGGGGGGGGGGTGGGGGGGGGGGGGGGTGGGGGGGGGGGGGGGTGGGGGGGGGGGGGGGTGGGGGGGGGGGGGGGTGGGGGGGGGGGGGGGTGGGGGGGGGGGGGGGTGGGGGGGGGGGGGGGTGGGGGGGGGGGGGGGTGGGGGGGGGGGGGGGGGGGGGCGGGGAGGGGTGGGGGGGGGGGGGGTGTGGTGGGGGGGGGGTGGTGGGTGGGGGGGGGGTGGTGGGGGGGTGGGGTGGGGGGGGGGGGGGGGGGGGGGGGGGGGGGGGGGGGGGTGGGGGGGGGGGGGGGGGGGGGGGGTGGGGGGGGGGGGGGGCGGGGGGGGGGGGGGGGGGGGGGGGGGGGGGGGGGGGGGGGGGGGGGGGGGGGGGGGGGGGGGGGGGGGGGGGGGGGGGGTGGGGGGGGGGGGGGAAAGGAATTTCAAAGTAGTTTACAATGCCTTCCCCTCCCCTCCTCACAACAGACACCTTGCGATATATTTTATTTATTTATTTATTCTTTCGATTTATAAACCGCCCCATCCCCTAGGGGCTCTGGGCGGTGTACAGCATCCACAGATACACAATCAATTAAAAGTCAGTACAACAATATAATACTAAATCCTTTAAAATCTATTTAAAACAGCGGTCGATATAACGATAACAAGTATCCTAACATCTAACCCATCAGGCTTCATATGGAGAAGTGGGGGGCTGAAAGAGTTCAGAGAGAGCTGTGACTAGCCCAAGGTCACCCAGCAGGCTTCATGTGCAGGAGTTGGGAAGCAAACTTGGTTCACCAGATCAGAGTCAACTGCTTATGTGAAGAAGAAGAAGAAGAAGAAGAAGAAGAAGAAGAAGAAGAAGAAGAAGAAGAAGAAGAAGAAGAAGAAGAAGAAGAAGACGAAGAAGAAGAAGAGGAAGAGGAAGAAGAAGAAGAAGAAGAAGAAGAAGAGGAGGAGTTTAGATTTATATCCCCCCTTTCTCTCCTGCAGGAGACTCAAAGGGGCTTACAATCTCCTTGCCCTTTCCCCCTCACAACAAACACCCTGTGAGGTAGGTGGGGCTGAGAGAGCTCCGAGAAGCTGTGACTAGCCCAAGGTCACCCAGCTGGCGTGTGTGGGAGTGCACAGGCTAATCTGAACTCCCCAGATAAGCCTCCACAGCTCAGGCGGCAGAGCTGGGAATCAAACCCGGTTCCTCCAGATTAGATACACGAGCTCTTAACCCCCTACGCCACTGCTGCTCCTTTAAGGGAGTGGGAACTCAAACTTTGTTCTCCAGATTAAGAATCCACCTCTCTTAACCACTACACAATGCTGACAATGTACATCTATTTGTAGAAACATTTCTTCTTCCTGGAAACTGACAACAGGGCAATACAACTGGCATGCTTTTAGCAGTTACCATTACTGATGAAGAGTCTAAGCCAAGAGGCCTTAGTTATGCTAATTTGTCTGTTTTATGCACTTCAGATCTTATCTTGTGGAGAAAGGATTCTGGATATTAGGTGAGATAGGGTCTGGTTTTTTTTTTAAATAACACAAGGTTATTTCCACCACAAGTTGAACTTGGGTTGCAGAACTGAGAGGGATGTTCTTTTTTTTTTTAAACATAGGTTTTGGTTGGTAGATCTTCCCTTGCCTCAGCAGATTGCGAATCCAGATCTACCCAACAAACACACAGTTGGTGCTGTAAACTTTTCTTCCATAGCACTGCTTGGGAGAAAAGAAGAGATGGGGAAGTCTTGCACACACATTCCCTTAGGAGTAGATTCTCAGTTATGCACGTTACCCAAAGGATTTTCAAGGATCGGCACATTCCGAGGCGGTTTGCCATCGTCTGCTTTCAAGTGGGCTGAAAGAGTTCTGAGAGAACTGGGACCTGCCCAAGGTCACCCATCAGGCTTCATATGGAGAAGTGGGGAATCAAACCCAGTTCTCCAGATTAGAATCCACCACCTTTAACCACTATACCACCCTGGCTCTATATTACCCTTAGATATGTGGAATAGATAGATAGGAGATTCAAAGACATGGCCTCATCATTGGTTCAGACTCACCTTTCCCTTTTTTACACTTTTGCTTCACATTCTAAGTCCTCAGAATGCTTTTCTGTGAGCTCGTGTAACCCCCATGCTCAAAATGGGTTGACCCACAAAGGGGTGGAGACTCAAAGCAGCAGAAGGCTACAGAGCTCATGTAGTTTGGAGGAGACAAGGCTACCAGACTCGGACCTTGGTTTGTATAAGCCCTTAACACCTTGTTAAGGTAACTGCAATGTTGTTGGGAACTAGTGGGAAGGTAGTTGTTTATTTTTGCTATGTTGTAAATGTTGGAGTTTATTGTTTCAGGGCTTCTTTTTGTGGTTGTAATGGGTGAGAGTTCTCCTGGAAACCTTCATCATGTTGAATCCTGTTCATCAAGCCCTTGGAGTCTTCAGGAGCCAACCCACTTGCAAAGAAGAATTGGACTTGGCAGTATCAGTAGACTGTAAATATAAGGACTTGAAAATGCAACCTGAACAGGCAGGACCTTAAAGTGTGATGTTAAATGTTGATGTTTGATGTTATATGTTAAGAAACTAAACCATTTTGTTTTTTAAAATTTGTTGCTGCAAACTCATTCCAAGTTCTGCCCCACAGAACCCACCAGAGGCGTACCTCCCATTGGGCAAAGTGGGCAGCTGCCCTGGGCGCCACCTTGTGGTGGGCGACAAAATTGCAGATTTGTGAGGGATTTTGTATTTTCAGTGTTTTTCCGTTTTTGGCCTGCAGGGGGCGCAGATTTTAGGCTAGCAGCACCAAAATTCCAGGGATTTTTTGGGAGACTCTCCCGAGTTTGTCACCCAGGTCTGGTGAGGTTTGGTTTAGGGAGTCCAAAGTTATGGACTCCCAAAGGGAGTGCCCCCATCCCCCATTGTTTCCAATGGGAGCTAATAGGAGATGGGGGCTACACCTTTGAGGGTCCATAACTTTGGACCCCCTGAACCAGACTTCACCAAATCTGAGTGGTATCATCAGTAGGGTCTCTCGAAGATACTCTGAAAATTTTGGTGCTGCTATCTTAATGTAATCTGCACCCCTGACAACAGGCACCCCCTAAATTTCCTCTCCAGATTCTCTTTTAAATTCACTCCCTTCCCACCAATGCTTGTTTCTTTCTTTCTTTTATTCTCTTAGTGCCTAATAAAGGTTGTTGTTGTTGTTGTTGTTGTTATTAAATCTACCCCTTCTCAAGCATGGATTTAAAGGGAGAATCTTGAGGTCCCCAGTTTTAAACACCATTTAAAAATGATGCTGTTTGGGGGGTGGATTCCAGCATCACTTGTTTAAACTAGGGAGCCCAGATTCTCCTTTTAAATCCACCTTAAAGGGAGAATCTGGGCCCCCCCAGTTTAAATAACATTGAAAGTGATGCTGTTTCCCCCAACTGGGGGGACTGGATACAACACCATAAAAATGTTTTCATAGCAGTAATAAAACATTTTGAAAGCATTTTGAAAATGTTTTCCAAATATTATTTCAGCTGTGTGGCATGGCCCATTGCTATGTTCAGATTTGTGAGTTGGGGGATGTTCTATAATGTGATGGTGACTTTGAAACGACCTGGTGGAAAAAATCATTGTTTGGTCATGGTGGGGGAGGGTGGCCACCCATGGGGTGGGGGCATCAAACTCAGGTTTTGCCCAGGGCTCAAGTTCGCCTAGGTACGCCCCTGGAACCCACAGATGGAGGTTACACTCGCACCCAAGACGATCAGAAAATAACCTTTGCTTCATCTCTGTCCCAATTTCCTGCTCTTTAGTTGTACGTGGCCTGTTCAGGAACATTTATTTGACTCCGCACTTCTCCCAATCCTCACCTCGTAGGGGACCCAGAGGAGTTATATTTTCTGTCACTTCCTCCAACCATCTGTAATTGCCTCAAGAAAAAACTGAGGTCCACTTTTTATATATAAGATACAGTGGACATCTGGTAACAGAACAGGGGCTCATTTCCAGTAATACTAAATGGCCAGTGCATTAAAAGATAAGTGAGTGAGCCCGAATGGATCTCACTTTCTCATCCCCGCCAATGCAGTGCTTTTCAGTGGAGTCGGTTCAGAAATTCAGCGGGTAGTTTTGAAATGTCAAACTTTTTTTAAAAAAGACTTCGTGGGAAATAACTAAATGCCATCAAAACCATGTAAGAACATAAGAACATAAGAACTAGCCTGCTGGATCAGACCAGAGTCCGTCTAGTCCAGCACTCTGCTACTCGCAGTGGCCCACCAGATAGATGCCTTTCGGAGCTGACATGCAGGAGGTGAAAGCAATGGCCTTCTGCTGCTGCTGCTCCTGAGCACCTGGTCTGCTAAGGCATTTGCAAACTGAGATCAAGGAGGATCAAGATTGGGAGCCGTAGATCAACTTCTCCTCCATAAATCTGTCCAAGCCCTTTTTAAAGCTATCCAGGTTAGTGGCCATCACCCCCTCCTGTGGCAGCATATTCCAAACACCAATCACACGTTGCGTGAAGAAGTGTTTCCTTTTATTAGTCCTAATTCTTCCCCCCAGCATTTTCAATGGATGCCCCCTGGTTCTAGTATTGTGAGAATGTATTTTATACTCCTCTGTTTCAGCAGAAATAATATCAGCATACATTGGGGGATATGTTTAAGCAACCTTGCATTAAAGGATTATTTTGACACGTGGGACTTATCTTCGTTTTATAGACAGTGAAAGGTCAATTTTCAATTTCATTACACCTTCCCCTGAGATTTGTAAAATCCTTTACTTCCCTTCTTTTTTATGGTGAATTTTTTTAAAAAACACCGTTTCTTCTTTATGATGGATCAAAAAAAGAAAGATGTGGTGTGGTGGTTAAGAGCAGTGTAATCTGGAGAACTGGATTCCCCAATCCTCCACATGACTGATGGACTAGAAGACAGGATTTGATTTCCTGCTGTCCCACATGAAGCCTGCTGGGTGACCTTGGGCTAGTCACAGTTCTCTCAGAACTCTCACAGCCTCACAAGGTGTCTGTTGTGGGGAGAAGAAGGCAGTAGTGGGATCCAAAAATGTTGGTAACAGGTTCCCTCGCCAGCCTCCCCTCAGCAAAGGGGGCAGAGGCGTACCTAGGCAAACCTGAGCCCTGGGCAAAACCTGAGTTGGATGCCCCCCCATGGGCAGCCACCCCACCATGACCCCCCAATTTTTTTTTTGCCCCAGGTCATTTCTAAATTATCATCACATTATAGAAAATGCCCCAACTCACAAATCTGAACACAGCAATGGTGAAACACACAGGTTCTTTGATAGAGACTGGTGAGATAAAAGGTACGAAAGGCTGAGAATCAATGACTTGCAGTACCTGGAAGGGATTAACCCAGTTCAGGGAGTTACATTATTACTCGCAATTGCTATATGGAACCTTCATGTTCAAAGGCAGTATGCCTCTCGGGGAGGCGAGGGCGTGGAGATGGAAAAGCGGACCCAATTAGTAACCCCCTCTCGGCACACACAAATAATTAGTAACCCACTCTTCAGGAACTGGTGAGAACCTGCCGGATCCCACCTCTGGAAGAAGGGAAAATGATTGTAAGCCACTTCGAGACTCCTTGAAGGTAGAGAAAAGTGGGTTATAAAAACCAAGAAGAAGAAGAAGAAGAAGAAGAAGAAGAAGAAGAAGAAGAAGAAGAAGAAGAAGAAGAAGAAGAAGAAGAAGAAGAAGAAGAAGAAGAAGAAGAGGAGGAGGAGGAGGAGGAGGAGGAGGAGGAGCAGGGGGAGTTTGGATTTATACCCCACCTTTCTTTACTGTAAGGAGACTCAAAGGCAACTTACAAACTCCTTTCCTTTCCTCTCCTCACCACAGAAATCTTGTGAGGTAGGTGGGGCGGAGAAAGTTCTGAAGAATTGTGGCCAGCCCAAGGTCACCCAACAGGAATATAGGAGGGGGGAAACATATCTAGTTCACTAGATTAGAGTCTGTTGCTCATGGAGAGGAGTGGGGGTGATGTCACATAATTTTATTTGGGCAGGAATATACTTGAACATGATGAAACACCCTTTTTAATGCATTGCTCCTCTGGACCTCTATGATTTTTATCTAACAAACTAGAACAAATTGAACAAAAAAAAAAAGGCGAGATGCCCTTCCAAACGCCATCCATGGTGCTAATAACAATTAAGAACTGGTCTGGAAGCAAATGATTGTACTGAGTACTTTGCTGTCATGACCTTGGTAAACACTGAAAAGTTAGAAGCCAAAGTGGGTTTGATGCCAGTTATCTAGAGAAACATCTGTGTTAGCAACGTTTTATCATTACTAAATTAGCCAAAAGGAACACGATTTCCTTCGCTGTAAATACACAGTGTACTCCACCTTCCTTTGGTTTTATTACTCATACACGATAAGGACCAAAAATTATTGTTACCCTTGAGGAACTTTTAGATTGCTGCAGTGACCTGAGGTCATGAGGACTCTGTGTTCAAACAACAGCCAGTTAGTTAAATTACTGGCAAATGTACATGTGATAGAACACTTGCATTATTTTCTAGGGCCCAAAGTCCAAGACATATTGGAAGACCTGTGATGTTCTTCACCTTTCTATTGCAAAACTCTGGAACTGCCATAAAGTTCTTGCAAAAGGAGAGCGTTAACGGATAAGGTGGACTGCCAAGAAGGCAAATAAAATGGGTCGCAAACTCCAGGGCAGAATCCGAGAAGGAAAAGTGCTACTGAGCATGTATAGAGTGTCTCTCCCTTCACAATTCAGTGCCTCCTGGCTCTCCAAATACTGAATAGTTAAGAAGTAGGTTGCCTCGGGAAACAGACTCGGGCAGAATTTCCCAATATAAGAGCTATGAACACAACCACGGCCCTCTTGAATGAAAAATCTACTCATTTCCTCTTCCTCGCTCATCGGAAAACTTCCATCCACTTAAGGAAACAGATGTAGCTTTAAAAAAAAAACATTACCAGCACCTCAGAAGGAAGAATACATTTTATTTTTAAAATATTGATTTTGATGCTTTATCAATAAAACAACTTTTATAAGTGCTTCCTTTCCTTTCCTTTCCTTTCCTTCCTTTCCTTTCATTTCATGGCAGTCTATAATGACTTCCTCAGTCTCAGTTGGCTAGAGCTGTTAAGTCATTTAACTAATTAATTAATTAATGCATAAGAACGTATTTTATACCACTTTCAGAGGATAGCTGTATTGGCCCTCAGTAGGAACCAATATACAAACAGACTAAACTATACCTAGGATATACCTAGTTTTCTATTGAAGACCACAAATATAGTACATGCAAAATGTGGTATCTCTTCCATACAGTCACGCAAACTATTATATACCAAAGTGCAAAAGATACAATACACTGTTGTTCTTAGCCTGACGTAGATGGAACTCATTAGGAGTATAAGAGTTATGAAGAAGAATTTCCTAAAGGAATACAGGTAAAGATGGAAAATACATACTGAAGAAGTGGATTGACTCGAAAAAATGGGCAAAAAACCCCCAGGAAAGCCTATCTGAATTATATTGTACACAAAACTATCTGTTTGTATGGTACACTAATGGACATTATGCCTTGTATGGAGAGAACTCCATGGTCGATTCCACACGGCATAATTATACCGGGTTATATTTGGTATTTTAAAATCCGTGTCTATTTCTCCCTGATCCAAACCTCACCAAACCCAGGTGATAGCATCAGGAAGTCATTGTAATTGAACCCATTTTACATAGGTGCAGGGGAGTTTATCACTACTTTGCTAAACACAGGCATTCAGCACTGGCAGCATAATTATTGTGTTTATATATATTGCTTTTTTTTCCTTCCTGAAACTTAAAACAGCACACAGGGGCTTCCTGGGAGATCTCCCGTCATAACACTGAACAGACACAGGTCTGCTCAGTTTCAGCAAAGTCGCTAAATCGTCCCCTCAGACTGGAGCTGCTTAGTTTCAAATCAAACTACACCTCTCTCTCTCTCTCTCTCTCTGTGTGTGTGTGTGTGTGTGTGTGTGTGTGTGTGTGTGTGTGTGTGTGTGAAGCTTCCTTATCAGATGGTTTCGGTCAAAAACCAGCACAGCCGTTCCAGCAGAGGCACTGTCCTCTTTGTACTGTCAGGGGGAACCGAAATGTAGCCTAAGGCTACCAACTCTAAGTTGGGAGATTCCTGGAGATCTGAGTTTGGTACTTTGGTTGGGCAGGGTTTGGGGATAAAAGGAAGCACAGCGGAGATGTTATGTCATTCCAGGACTTCCATTTCGCTTTTGAAGCTCCCAGTGGCGTAGAGCAGCAGTGGCGTAGGAGGTTAAGAGCTCGTGTATCTAATCTGGAGGAACCAGGTTTGATTCCCAGCTTTGCCGCCTGAGCTGTGGAGGCTGGGGAATTCAGATTAGCCTGTACACTCCCACACACGCCAGCTGGGTGACCTGGGGCTAGTCACAGCTTCTCGGAGCTCTCTCAGCCCCACCTACCTCACAGGGTGTTTGTTGTGAGGGCGGAAGGGCAAGGAGATTGTCAGCCCCTTTGAGTCTCCTGCAGGAGAGAAAGGGGGGATATAAATCCAAACTCCTCCTCCTCCTCCTCCTCCTCCTCCTCCTCTTCTTCTTCTTCTTCTTCTTCTTCTTGTTCTTGTTCTTGTTCTTCTTGTTCTTGTTCTTCTTGTTCTTCTTGTTCTTCTTCTTGTTCTTCTTCTTCTTCTTGTTCTTGTTCTTCTTGTTCTTGTTCTTGTTCTTGTTCTTCTTCTTCTTCTTCTTCTTCTTCTTCTTCTTCTTCTTCTTCTTCAGGAGCTCCCATCTTTGTAGTCTGAAGAGAAATTATAATTCCAAGAGTTCTCCAGGCTCCACCTGGAGATTGGGACCCCAGTTATGCACTCTGGCTCAGGATCCCCATTTTCAGAACAGTATGCATTTAAACAGTGAAAAGGATTCCGTTTTGCACAACCACCTAGCGTGGATTTGCTTTATGGGCTTACTTGACCCAGAAATCTGGCAGGGCCTGCTTTGAATGTCAACATGATGGATTGAATCCTCCTGCCATTTATCTGCTCCCAAACCTCCCACTGAAGTAACTTGGAGTTCATGTTGCGCCTGGGCCACAGATTGACAGCACAACAATGGTTTTGGCCAAGCTTACTACAGACTCAAACAAACATCTGGTGTTTCGGGGGTGGGGGGGAGGGAGGGCTTCTTTGGATTTCGGCTTTAGGCCTATTCCCACTAGAGGTAATCAGCATAGGCCTTTGTAACACTTCCTGTACCTCACGGCTGGCAGCTTCTTTAATTTTTAGTGTTTGTGTTTGTGTGTGTGTGTGTGTGTGAAAACACAGCCACTTTCGTGTTCCTCAATGGCGTTTGCTCATTTCCAGTTCGCTCCCTTCCCAGGGCTCCTTTTCTGACACCGATGCGGCCCTGCCTCCTCCCAGCTGAGAAATTAGACAACGATGCGAAACAAAACAACAAATGTTTGTGGGCTGTTCCGCTGGCTCGGAGCAAATCGAGCGGACACGAAGCTGAGGACAGCTGCAGGCTGCCGCCGCCAGAGATTAGGCCTCCAGGTGTGTGCTGAGGCTAGCAACAGAAGACGCTCTGTTTTCTTTATGGAGACAGAAGTCAAACCTGCCAGCATCCTCCTCTTAGACATTTTTCTCTAGGGTCGCCAACCTCCAGGTGATGTCTGCTGCGCTCCCAGAGCTACAATTGATCTCCAGCTGACTCAATTTCCCTGGAGAAAAGGACTGCTTTGGTGGGTGGACTCTATGACAGAGACAGGGCACCCTGCTGAAGTTTTTTCCAGCCCCAAGCTTAAGAAGAAGAAGAGTTTGGATTTATATCCCCCCTTTCTCTCCTGCAGGAGACTCAAAGGGGCTGACAATCTCCTTGCCCTTCCCCCCTCACAACAAACACCCTGTGAGGTAGGTGGGGCTGAGAGAGCTCCGAGAAGCTGTGACTAGCCCAAGGTCACCCAGCTGGCGTGTGTGGGAGTGCCCAGGCTAATCTGAATTCCCCAGGTAAGCCTCCACAGCTCAGGCGGCAGAGCTGGGAATCAAACCCGGTTCCTCCAGATTAGATACACGAGCTCTTAACCTCCTGCGCCACTGCTGCTCCTTTAAGCCCCAGACTCCACTTCTAAATCTCCAGGAATTTTCCAACCCAAAGCTGGCAACTCTACAGTTGTCCCATGGAGCTGTCAGTCTGTGTTTCCATGACCATAATTTTGAGACAGCAGGAGGAATACATTAGAAGTAGGGTTGCAAACTGCTTGGAGTGGGGGAAAAGGTCCTTGTGCAAGCATCAGGTCATTATTGACCCATGGGGTGACATCATATCATGATATATACTAGCAGCAGTGGTGGGATCCAAAAATGTTAGTAACAGGTTCCCATGGTGGTGGGATTCAAACTGTGGCGTAGCGCCAATGGGGCTGGGCGGGGCACGGCGGGGGCGTGGCTGGGCATTCCGGGGGCGGGGCATTCCTGGGCGGGAAACGAATGCACGCAGGCGCAGGCTGCCACGCACGCCGGTGCACCTCCTGCTAGACTGCTTCAAGTTCTGCGCGCTACTGCTGAGAGGAGGGGCGTAACTAAGGCAAAAATCACGTGGCAAAATCACCAATTAGTAACCCCCTCTCGGCACACACAAATAATTAGTAACCTACTCTCAGGAACTTGTGAGAACCTGCTGGATCCCACCTCTGACTAGCAGATTATGTTTATGGGGTGGTTTGCCATTGCTTTACCCAGTCAAGTGCACTTTACCCCCTGAAGAAGAAGAAGAAGAAGAAGAAGAAGAAGAAGAAGAAGAAGAAGGAAAAGAAGAAGAAGTGGATTTATACCCCCCTTTTTCTCCTGTAAGGAAACTCAAAGGGGCTTACAAACTCCTTTCCCTTCCCCCCCCCCTCCACAACAAACACCCTGTGAGGGCTGAGAGAGCTCCAAAAAGGTGTGACTAGCCCAAGGTTGGAGTGCGCGGGCTAATCTAAATTCTCCAAATAAGCCTCCACAGCTCAACTGGCAGAGCGGGGAATCAAACCAGGTTCCTCCAGATTAGAGTACACCTGCTCTTAACCACTACGCCACTGCTGCTCCTTGGAAGGATGGAAGGTGAAGTCAACACTCCATTCCATGCAGCATGAAGAAAAAGTCTGTAGGATATCTTTAAAAAGAGATGACTTTTTCATTTCATTCCATACACCCTGACTAAGATGTCCGGGGGATGTCTTTAAAATTGCACAATAGAGTAGGTAGACAGGACTGATGGGGTAACTGGAGCTCTCACATGGGTTTGTTCTGGGAGAAATGGGCCTGCAGGTATCTGGATCCAGGGATGCAAAGGGTTCCAAAGGCAACCAACATGTTGAGCTGAACCTTCAAACAAACAGCTAAACCAGTGCAAAAGTTTCAGACTTGTCTACACTGATCCATGCAATGGTCACCTCCAGACTAGTGTAACTCACTCTACATAGGACTGCCCTTGATCATGATCCAGAAGCTCCAACTGGTGCAAAACGAGACCGCACAGGTCTCTACCAGGATGCCATGGAAAGCCAAGCCCACATATGACCGGTGCTACCGGAGGGCTCCTACCTTCTCCCCTTCAGTAAAGGGCAACCAATTATTTTTACAATATATCTTTGCCGTACCTCCAACGTACCTTAATGCTAGCCCGACTGAACGTCCTACCCTCAGCAGTCCTGAGCGGCAGATTTCTCCAGATCCCATACCAACAAGGAACGTGTCCCTGCTCACAAAAAGCCATCGAAACAATCGAGCACATCCTCCTAGATTGCGAACTATATGCTTCATCTAGAAGACAATATATAGAACCATATACTCTGGAGAACTCATGCCTACTTATCAGACACGGTCAAATCTTTTCATCTGCTTTGTGATCAGTCTCCTCAGAGATCCCTAGACGTTGCCAAATTCCTGGCGCTGGCACAACAGATTCGCCACAGATTTTAGTTTGTTTGTTTGTTTGTTTGTTTATTGTTTTAACTGCTGGAAATGTCCGAACCTACTTATTTTAACTTGATTCTCCTCAACCTCTCTGTTGTATTTTAAACTCATGCCAATAAAAGGTTGTTGATGATGATGATGATATGACCGGTGCTCTGTGTACTGCATCGGCTCCATGTGGAATACCAAATCTGTTTCAAAGTTCTAGTTTCAACATTTAAAACCCTTAACCGTCTGGGACCAGCATATCTGCCTCTCCGGTTATGTCCCCCAGAGAGCTCTTTGCTCTTCTAATAACAATCTTCTGGAGATCACTAGCTCTAGAAGTATCTGGCTGTTTTTGACTAGTGCCAGGGTTTTTCGGCTGACCTTGACTAGCCCCAGGGATTTTTCAGTACTGGCCCAACCCTAGTGGAATGTTCTTTTGAATGAGACCGGGGCCTGACAGGAACTAGCCCAGTGCTGCTGGGCTTGTAAGACAGAGCCATTCTACCAGGCCTATAGTTGAGGACAGCAACGGAGCTGAGATATCTAGCTGGCTTGCCTCCCTTCCTCTTGTCACACCCCTTTCCCCATCTTTAAATTAGGTGAGTGGTGGTGTATTAGTTTACCCTTGATTTGTTTTTAGTGCAATCTTTAAATGACATTTTATATAACTTGTATGTATGATATTTTATATAAATTCTATTTTATTTATATTGGTAGCCGCTCTGAGCCCACTCCGGCAGGAAGAGTGGGATACTAAACCGAAATAATAAATACATTAATGAGATAGGTATCAGAGTGTGTATCGGCAATACATAGGGTACAAGTCTGTCCGTCACTCCATCAACCTTCAGAAAGTCCATGCACAGTCTACATGGGTACAATTCTAGGCGCCGAGGTCATTGTGGAATCTTGCATTATTTGAGGTTCCCAATTACATAGAGCCTACCTGTAAACACCTATACATGAATACATAGATTTGTTCATCTGTGCATTAACACATCTGTGCATGTGTGTGCTCTTCTTCAAACTGACCGATACACAGGAGAGCAGGAGGCAACGAAAACAGACCTGACCATAGTTCCGCATCTTGGCTATGGCTGCGCACATTTTTGAAGGTTTTCAATGTTCCAATGTGATCAAAAGCATATTTTCCTCAGAAGTAAATCTTACTGATTTCACTTGGACTCACTCCCACATGGTTCTACATCAGTGTCCAACTTTTGTCTTCAAGGTAATGATTTGTTGCTTTTTTAAAACATGATTTCTGTGCCACGTCTGTCACTTAAACATTAGCTTCTGCATTGTAAATTACTACTTTTGACTCAAAATGACGGAATTAAATCGCCTACCCCTTTCCATAGCCACCTGCTTGTCTTTTTTATTCTTCCCCACTCTTAAATGCTAATATAAGTTAAAATGATCTTCAATCATATTTTCAGAACGTTGGTATGCAATTACGATCCGAATAAGTAAAATTGGTCTCTTTTTTTCATGGGCATCTGATCAATAACATAACCATTAACCAATCATCAGACAAAAATCACCACCTGGTTAATTTAACCCTTCAGAGGTTTGACTCTTCTTTCCAAATAATCCAAACCAGGGGTAGGGAACCTGCGGCTCTCCAGATGTTCAGGAACTACAATTCCCATCAGCCCCTACCAGCATGGCCAATTGGCCATGCTGACAGAGGCTGATGGGAATTGTAGTTCCTGAACATCTGGAGAGCCGCAGGTTCCCTACCCCTGATCCAAACTGTCCGAGTTCCCACTTTGCAGGTTTCACAACAAAATTCCTTAAAAGTGATATTGTTTAAAAACTTTTCGAAAGGTTTCCCCAAGGTCAAGGGCCAAAGAACAGGTGTTAAATTCAACTTACTAAATGTATCACTGAGGCCCCTTCTGCATGGGCCAATAAACCAGGCTGGGAATGGGGAAAAGCCCATTTGCATGAATCCTGCCTCTAAGCTTTGCACGAATCCTGCCTCTAAGGCGAAGCTTCCCAGTGCTAAGTCCCCCGAAAAGGTTTTTTTGAGAATTGAACTATTCATGATTATTTTGTCTTAACGCAGGTTGTGGCTGCTCGGGAGCGAATGGCTGGCCAGGAAGTGCTTTAATCGGCCGTGCTTCTCTTCGTTTGTAGAGGTCCCGGCTCTACTCCGCTGCGTAGCCACGCAGGGGCAGAGGGACGTTAGCATTGCTGTGGAGGCCCATGCATGCCTGCCCGCATAGCTATGCAGCAGAGGGAGGTGAGTAAAAAAACACACCTCCATGCATTGGTTTTGCGGGCTCCGTTTGCTGCCTGCACGGAGGCATGTGAATGCAAAAACAGGAAAGCAGGTTACTTTATCCTGACTTCAACCCAATCTGCCTGTGCCGTGCGGAAGGGACCTCAGAGATGCAGAGGCATATTAACATCAATGATTTGCTTCTGCATTTATTGCTCTATGGGAAACAACTGTCCCCAGTCCAATATCTACTGATGTGCAAGTGGGGATACGTGTGGAGACTTCTGAACCTTTCTGTGTGAATTTCTCTATGAAATTTAATCCTGACAAGACAGAGGTTCTCTGGGTTAGTGGAAAGGCAGACCAGGAATTTTGGATCTCTCTGTCTTAAATGGGGTTACACTTCCCTCGAAAAACCAGATTCACAGATTAAAAATGTGACTCATTTCTTATTCTCTCTTGCAAACAGTGCTGGCACTGGACTTTGCTTCCCTGGACTTCTTCTAGTTTGATAAATATCCCTCAA
Source organism: Sphaerodactylus townsendi (assembly GCF_021028975.2). Lineage (NCBI taxonomy): Eukaryota > Metazoa > Chordata > Lepidosauria > Squamata > Sphaerodactylidae > Sphaerodactylus > Sphaerodactylus townsendi. The sequence continues at coordinate 15,105,639 of NC_059426.1, read as the reverse complement.
TGCCCTTTCCTATTCACATATATCCTTCACCTCTCTATATCATAGGCTCCTTGAAACGCCGTGTGTGTTTTTTTGCGAAATGCCTGTGAATTAATTTTATTTTGGTGCTATTATAAAAAGTGTAAATTCTGGTTTTGTATGGATTTCTACAGGGAAAGACCTCTGTAAAACACAAATGTAAGATTCCCCACCCAGCCTTCCGCATTGCAAAGTCTGTTCCTGCTATTTCCCCAAACTAAATGGGGACAGACCAGACAAATTAGATAACACAGGAAAAGTTTAAATTCCTACTTTATTGGTGCTATGGACCCATTCCAGCTCTCCCCACCTGCCTTTTTAAAGTTAAGGTGGTACCTGTGGGGACAACCAATCACAGCAGTCCAACATTACATGTAATTCGAACCTAACTGATTGAGTTTAGCAATCCCTTCTACTGGAGAAGGTAGAAGATTCTTCTGTTTTTTTCCCCCACCCTTCATTTTCCTAATCTAAATATACATTTAAATTTGTCTGTGAATGTTAAAGTAAATATTTTGATTACTGGGGAATATTTTAATTACATTCTCCTGCCTTTATAGGTTGCATAATTCTGTAAGACAGGTTAGCATACAGAGCAGTTGTCTCAGAAAGTAGTTTCCCTGAGTCACAATGTGTCTGATTTTATCTGTAGGAAATTGCTTTTCGCTACTGTCTGTGCTTCTGTGCTCATTTTAAAGGGAGAAAAGGTTTCTTGGGGCAAGAAGAGTTGTTAGATATATTCTGCATAGTCTTTTAATCTTTTATGTCTGTACTTTGCCCTTGGCAGTTCTCAAAGACCTCAGGCTGTATTTAAGTTGTCAAAAAAAAAAGTGAAAAGCATAAAGCTGTTGATGGTTAGGAATGAACCATAAAGAGCAACGGGACTATTGAAGCATTACCAGAAATACATCTGCTTAAAAAAATTGTGGCAAGATTTTCCATTGACAATGGTATAAGAACATAAGAACAAGCCAGCTGGATCAGACCAGAGTCCATCTAGTCCAGCTCTCTGCTACTTGCAGTGGCCCACCAGGTGCCTTTGGGAGCTCTCATGCAGGAGGTGAAAGCAATGGCCTTCTGCGGCTGTTGATCCCGAGCACCTGGACTGTTAAGGCATTTGCAATCTCAGATCAAAGAGGATCAAGATTGGTAGCCATAAATCGACTTCTCCTCCATAAATCTGTCCAAGCCCCTTTAAAGCTATCCAGGTTAGTGGCCATCACCACCCTCCTGTGGCAGCATATTCCCAAACACCAATCACACGTTGCGTGAAGAAGTGTTTCCTTTTATTAGTCCTAATTCTTCCCCCCAGCATTTTCAATGAATGCCCCCTGGTTCTAGTATTGTGAGAAAGAGAGAAAAATTTATCTCTGTCAACATTTTCTATCCCATGCATAATGTTGTAGACTTCAATCATATCCCCCCTCAGACGTCTCCTCTCCAAACTAAAGAGTTCCAAACGCTGCAGCCTCTCCTCATAAGGAAGGTGCTCCAGTCCCTCAATCATCCTCGTTGCTCTTCTCTGCACTTTTTCTATCTCTTTGATATCCTTTTTGAGATGTGGCGACCATGGCCTTACTAGATGGCCTTACTAAATGCTGCCCTGTTTACAGACATGTCCTGTAATGCTTTTCTGTTTTAGTACAGCAGTGCCAAGAATGGCCCAGGCTAGTCTGATTTCATGCTATCCCAAAAGCAAAAGACAGTCAGCCCTGTTTAGTACTTGGATGAAGTCCAATGTTGCTACACAGAGGCAAGCAATGGCAAGCCACCTCTGTTCGTCTCTTTTTTAAAAGTTGGATTTATATCCCCCCTTTCTCTCCCATAAGGAGACAAAGGGGCTTACAAACTCTTTTCCCTGACCCTTCCCCCCTCACAGCAAACACCCTGTGAGGTAGGTGCGCCTGAGAGAGCTCAGAAGAACTGTGACTAGCCCAAGGTCACCCAGCTGGTGTGTGTTGGAGTGCACAGGCTAATCTGAATTCCCCAGATAAGCCTCTGCAGCTCAGGTGGCAGAATGAGGAATCAAAATCAGGTCCTCCAGATCGGAGTACACCTGCTCTTAACCACTACGCCACTGCTGCTCCTTGCACTGAAAACCCTACAATGTCAAAATAAGCATGCTGCAACTTCTCAGCAGTTTCCACCACCTTTACAGTATTAAAGGTGCCTCTCAAAATATATGAGAGAACCCCACTGTGCTCCCAACAGGGTCACTAAGCATTAGCTTTCATGAACTGCAGGGTGGGCAAAGAATGGCTCCTCGTTTGTAACCAGAGAAATACAAGAAGACCAGACTACAGCCCCATAGCATAGCTAAGAGCTTTGAGAATCATTCTGGGGACATCCATATGGACCAATTTACTTGGCGTTTGCATCCATTTGTCATCAGGCGGTGTCTTCACTCTCGCTCTCTGGGACAACGTTCCGAAAGACGACGTGGGTTTTTTGGACCAGGGGCTGAGCTGGGAGGTGCTCCCAAGACCAGTGGACAGCCTGAGTGTGGGGGTGGGGTCAGTGGTGGAGACCCCCACTCAGCAACATCAACAGCACTGGTGCCTGGCTGAGGCTTTCCTTGCTGTTGGCTGTGAAAGAGCCGCGGCGGGGCGCTTTTGCTCTTGGAAATGGTATGGCAGGAGTCTTTTGGGCCAAGGGCCAGATTGGGAGATGCTTCCGGGGTTCGTGGACAGCCTGAGGAGGGGTGTTGTGGCAGAGGGCCCCCCTCAATCAACAACAACAACATCACTGCCTGACCTAAGCTTTCTTGCCGTCGGCTGTGAGAGAGTGGCGGCAGGGCAATTCTCCTTTGATATTAGTGGCTCCCAGTCGAGTGGTGGGGCTCGTGGCGTGGCCCCCCCTTACAGTGCACAAGGGACCAGTGGCAGGGTCTCCTTTTCATGCGGTACACAGGGAGCTTTGCTGGGCAGTCCAGAGCTGGGTGTGCCTGGCTGCGATATGGCGGCGGCGGACTTGGCAGCAGATCTCCGTGGAACACTGAAGACACTGTCCTTTGGGTGCTGATGTGATGTGACGGGGCGGGGTGGGGTGGATGGGTGAGTTATACCCATGCAGTCTGTAAATGTAAATAAATACATTTTTAAGTGCTGTGGGGAAATGATTCCCATGTTTTGCATTTGTACAGTGTTTATGAGAATCTCTTTCCTCTTCCCAGGCGGTCAGTGTACAAACCATGCCCAGGCATTTCTTGAGCGAACTCTTATTTATCTTCCAAAGCTTAACCAAGTTAGTTTGTTAGAATGGGAAGCCTGAGGGATTAAAAACATAACTTCGATGAAGCGGGATGGGGGAATATTCCTTTGTTTGCTTCTCTTGATATTCATTTTTTTCTATTTGTGTTTGCCTCATGAGTGTGTGTTTTACAGTTTGTATATGTGTGTGATGTATTGTTTTGCATATATGTATTATGTATTTATATATGTATTAAGCACTACTTGTGCAGATATGTTACTTTTATTTATAATACACCATTGGTTTCTTGATGTACGAAGAGCATTGCGAAATAACACGAGCAAAACATTTGGTACCAGGAAATGGTAGCAGACTAATCATTAAAAAATCGCAAATTTAATTTTCACGAAAGAGAACCAAATTAAAAATTGGGATTTGTGATAGCAGAGATGAGAAATTTCATATCATTCCTAGTTTACATGAAGTCAGATAGGAATTTTAGAAGGGGAATGAAAACATCACTATGTTTCTAACTGATTTCATGAGGATGAACTGCAAATCTGCACAGCTTGTACCAAAATCTGGCCTGGAGTCTTATCACTAGATACTACGTATAACTTAATCAACAGTAAACTTGATTTTTTTGTCTGCAAATTCCATTATGCTTTTCAGAAGAGGGACGAGATATTCGAGAACAAGCTAGCCTCGGGTTTTTAATATCCTCTCAAGCTCATCCTTCGATGCAGTTAAGGCCCTAATGGATACAGCCAAATGGACAAATCCCCTAGCCTCGCCTTTTAATAGGGCGGTCTTCAATAAAGAAGTTAGGTACACGATAACCCTTGCCTTGAACGTTCACAGCCCTGGAATCTAAATGTGGAGTGAATGGGCACATTTAGCGAGTCTTCCTGTTTGTGAGAATAACAGATTTTACAATGAAACAGCAGAGATGGGAAATGTAAAAATAAAAATCCTAGATCTAGGCCTATAAATTTTAATAATAATAATAATAATAATAATAATAATAATAATAATAATAATAATAATAATAATAATAATAATAATAATAATAATAAATCTCATGAAATCGCAAGAAAAAAACTGGTCTAAAAGCTAGCAAAAGGTTTATTTGTGGAAAACATGAGGTGGGAAAAAAGGCGTATTTGTGGAGTAATTTATAATAACAACAGAAAGTGGACAGATTCACCTGATTTGAGCTTGGGGCCATCAGCATGCGGGAGAAGGATTTGGTGTGCATGTCCCGACTTGGATGAAGAATGTACTGCACTAATGGCAGCTGCTGGTACAACTCCCTAATCTTCTCCCAGTCTGGCATCGGGAGCAGCATAAATTCAGAACCTGGTTGAGATGCTGAAGGCTACCAGATGTAGCATGGATGGCTTGAATTATGTTTGTCTTTTCTTTCCTGAAAAACAGTAATGGAGGAGGTCACCGTGGCTCAGTGGTAGAGCATTCCCTTTGTACCCAGAAGGTCCCTAGATACAACTTTGGCATCTCCAGTTAAACACCTCAGGTATCAGATGATGTCAAGGGCTTCTGGAATGTTGGAGGGCCACTGCCTGTCAGAGGCCTTTTAGACACTTGTGGTCTCCTTTGCATTGAGCGTACATTCCGTTCAGGTTAGATTCTTGGTTGGACACAACTTTTCTCCTCTTTCAAACTCATAGTGCTCTCAGATAAGAGAATTCCTATGGCTTCTGAAATCTCTCAAAATGTGACTTTTTCTCTCCCTTCACAGGAAAAGCAAAGGAGATCCGTATGCATTAGACTTTCTTCAGGTTGTCTCACTCCTCACCTTCCTCCACCCACACCACAGCAATTCCTCTCACTCTTTGTGTTAACATTTCACAACAACCAGAAGGGCTTTTTAAAGCCTAAAATTAACATGAAATTGACTAGGTCTAGCAAAGTAATGCTAGACCAAAGTCGGCAACAAAGAAAAAAAAGAAGGAGGAAAGAAAGGAAGGAAGGAAGGAAGGAAGGAAGGAAGGAAGGAAGGAAGGAAGGAAGGAAGGAAGGAAGGAAGGAAGGAAGGAAGGAAGGAAGGAAGGAAGGAAGGAGGGAGGGAGGGAGGGAGGGAAGGAGGAAAGAAGGAAGGAAGGAAGGAAGGAAGGAAGGAAGAAGGGAGGGAGGGAGGGAGGGAGGAGGAGGAAGGAAGGAAGGAAGGAAGGAAGGAAGGAAGGAAGGAAGGAAGGAAGGAAGGAAGGAAGGAAGGAAGGAAGGAAGGAAGGAAGGAAGGAAGGAAGGAAGGACGGAAGGACGGAAGGACGGAAGGAAGGAAGGAAGGAAGGAAGGAAGGAAGGACGGACGGACGGACGGACGGACGGACGGACGGACGGACGGAAGGAAGGAAGGAAGGAAGGAAGGAAGGAAGGAAGGAAGGAAGGAAGGAAGGAAGGACGGACGGAAGGACGGACGGACGGACGGACGGACGGACGGACGGACGGAAGGAAGGAAGGAAGGAAGGAAGGAAGGAAGGACGGAAGGAGAAGAGAGTAGAGAAGGCAGCTGCAGGCAACCTCCCTAATTGGAGGTTGCACAAAAACAACAAGGAAGTGGTGGTTGGGCAAAATGGGGGCTCAGCTAGGTTAGGGACACTTCACAGGAAGAAACCCCCACTGTGAAGCAAACAGCCATGGGGCAAATACTGTATGCATAAATAGTCAGAGACAATATGGACTTTGATAGAACTGTCATCTGACTTGATATAAGACAGCTTCACGGTCTCAGTACCTAACCAGGGCCATGTTTGACAGGACAAAGCTGCTCTGAGCCCTCCAGGGGAGGGCGGTATATAAATTAAATATCGAATCTAATCTCTACTTAGTTCCTCCAAGCATCCTTGAGTAGTTCAGAGTTTGGGGAAGGAGTAAAGAGGCACAACTGCTCAACCAATTGTCATTTGTCAGGGGGAAACATCCTTGATTTAATTGCAGTTTATCATTCTGTGAAAGCCACCTTGAAGAGACAGGACATTTTGTTCTCCATGTTGTTGAGGTCCCTACTGAAGCTAGATACGGAAAGCCACTGTTGTGCAGTGGTTAGAGATTCAGACTATTATCTGGGAGACCCAGGCCCCTTCCGCACACGCAAAATAATGTGTTTTCAAACCACTTTCACAACTGTTTGCAAGTGGATTTTGCTATTCCGCACAGCTTCAAATAGCACTGAAAGCAGTTTGAAAGTGCATTATTCTGCATGTGCGGAATGAGCCCCAGATTCAAATTCCCTCACTGTTGTGGAGGTTCACTCTCCCTCGGAATAGCCTACCTCACACAAGTGTTGAACTTAAGATATAATGGGAGAGAGAAGAATGGTGTCATAAGCTGTTCTGGGTTCCCTTGAAGGGGAGAAGCATGGTGTAAATATCCAAATAAATAAAATAAACTTGTTAGAGTCATAAATGAAAAGAACTGCGGGATCCATATTTGACATGAAGCAAGGCGGCCCGGCAGTTCTTGAATGTTAAGGTTCTGATACTGAAGTACAAAGGGTGTTTGCACATCTTTAGTCTCTTGGGAACAAGCAAACATTATGTTTGGGTCAGATTCCCAATTTCACATGGTTCCCCTTCCTCTGTCAGATCTCACCATGCCACAGAAGTCCTGTGGTTTCCAGGTGCGGGAAAAGTGTGATATTTTCCCTGCCTGTTCCAACATGCCTTCCTCTTTTTTTAAAAAAATGTTAAGACTTTGATCTGACACCCCTATGACAGATCACTGAAACAGTGAGATTGTTACAACGGAGTAACGAATTAAAATAAATAAGCTCAAAGAAGCTCAAGCCGATACAGAATAAAATCAGAGAGATCTTTATTCGGCCAACTGCGGTCAAAGACAATAATCAGGGGAGCCACACTAAAATGGCGGTGTGTTCTCACTTTTATAGTATTAATGACAAGCAATATCAAAATGGCAGCAAAGAATACACCCCAAAATGCCCACATCATCAATCAATCACACAAAAGGTGGAGATTTCCCCTGTTCCCACAGCCCTTTGGGGTTGTCCAAAATCCCCATTGGAAGATGTCAGTATTTTACTTTTTGACGTTATATGAACCAAAACCCCTTGTTCTTCTTATCATGTATGTTTCAAGTTGCCCTGTTTCTCAGACAAAGAGCCTGAACTTTCTCATAGGCTTTCCTATTGTTCTCAGGAAGAGGGCAACTTTTAAGGTATCTTTTGGGTACAACAGGATCTCAAAAACAGTTTAGTTTGCACATTTTGTATAATTGTGAACAATGGGACATTTTTGGAGCTATGTTAGCAATAGAAAAGAATAGTTTTAAGGCCTGCATGATTTCTTTGGTCAAGTCAGCTGCATTATGGTTGCCATCTCTCCATTATAGGAAAAAATAATGGAGGGAAAGAAGAAATAGCCTTTTTGTTAAATCCAAAACCCCTTTCTCTTTCTCTACTTTCTCTTTTCCTTCTGTCTACATTCTTTTCCCCTCTTTCTGCTTTCTATCTTTTGCGCCTACACTTGGGTGTAAATGAGGAAACCTGAGGAGACACTGCTACAAAGCAGAGAGCCACGTGGCAAATCGTGAGTGCAAAAAGGGCCAAATTAATTAAAAAGTTCAAGAAACTGTTTAATCTTCAGTTGCTAACCACCAGGACTGTTTCTGTCAGTTGGTTCCAGTGATCTGTTACTAGAATGACAGTTACTCAGGCAAGGAATGTCTGTCATGGTAATATTGTTTTGCCTTTCTCTCAAGGTCATGTTGAGATAGTGGCGATGAAAACCAAAGAAGCGGGGAAAGTGTTTTATTGTCATGCTCCTATAATTTACCTTTCACTGACAGCATAAAGTAGACAAAAAAAATGGTAGGCCACCACAGCAAAATCCAAAATTAGAAGTCGCAGAACACCTTTTTTTATTAAAGAACTCAGAAATGTGTTTGGTTCAGTCTCACTGAAAGGTATTACGTTGGTTTTGGGTTTTGTGAGAGCGGGCGTGTGGAGAGACATAAATTCTGTAACCCTCAACAGCAACAGCGGGTCTTCGGTGGAAATGGAAGTTATGCATCATTAAATCACCAAAGGCCATTTTCGATATAGCTCCAGGGAAGCTCCAAGTCTCCTTTAGCATCTCTGCTCCTGAAGCTGAGGCTGTAATGAAAAGGAAATAATATTGTCTGGTAAAATCCACTTCAGCTCTAATGGATTTCTTTCCTTCGTTTTGTAGCGGAGTTTGAGCAAATAACACATTTCATAAAGCAGCCTACCAGGAAGGCTTAGATGACCCTTTCTTTGTACAAAAAGCTCCTTCCAGGAGTGTGGGTTGAGAATTAAGAAACAACATGTATTTGTGCATGTGAATACATGTTTGCTTCCTCCCTTTCCTTGCCTAATTTTTCCCAGCTCGAAATCATGCCTCTTGGATCTCTTTTTGGGGGTTTCAAATATCTGTTGAAAGGGTAGCCTAGCCTCACACAGGTAACTGAACACTGTGTCAAGTCACAGAACACTCTGTCAAGTCACAGATTGTGACCCCCATAGGGTTTTTATGGCAAAAGCCATTGGAGAGATTGGGATGTAAATGCAGGGTACATATACCCAGAGGTGGGATCCAGCAGGTTCTCACAGGTTCCCGAGAGTCGGTTACTAATTATTTGTGTGTGCCGAGAGGGGGTTACTAATTGGTGATTTTGCCATGTGATTTTTGCCTTAGTTATGCCCTCCTCTCAGCAGTAGCACGCAGAACTTGAAGCAGTCTAGCAGGAGGTGCACCGGTGTGCGTGGCAGCCTGCGCCTGCGTGCATTCGTTTCCCGCCCAAGGACCGGCACAGTGGCTGCATCCTTGCCACACTCCCGCCCAGCAATGCCTCGCCCCCGGGATGCCCAGCCACGCCCCCGTTGTGCCCAGCCCAGCCCCAATGGCGCTACGCCACTGTTTGAATCCTACCACCATGGGAACCTGTTACTAAAATTTTTGGATCCCACCACTGCGTGTACCTGTTGCAGACTTCTGAGCAATCTTCTCCACATCTTCCATTTCTGTCTCTGGCCAGGAGGAAGCAGTTCATCTCATTAATGAAACAATACTCGGTGTGGCCATTCAATTGTGCACTGAAGTCACCCAACAGAAGTCAAGTAGAATTGTGAATTGGCAGTCAAAAGCCACATGGAAGCCATTTGCAATGTACTGTACCTGTACAGTCATCATATCATACAGATAATGAGAAGAAGAATAGTTTGGATGTATACCCCACTTTTCCGAACCGTAAGGAGTCTCAAAGTGAACTCCCTGAATATGTTTCTTCAATAAGAAGGAAACTCATACTCGAAACATCCAATAATAACATCAGGATTAAAATTTGCATATTTCAAATCCATCCTCATATCCAGAGGTGGGATCCAGCAGGTTCTCACCAGTTCCCAAGAGTGGGTTACTAATTATTTGTGTGTAGGGTTGGAGATTCGGACAGTCCAAATCCGAATTTTTACCGAATCTGCACGGATTCGGACGGATTCGGACGAGCAGGAGCCGAATCTGAGCTGTCCGAATCCTAACAGATCCGAATCCATGGGATTCGGATTACCAGCCGAATTGCGTTTTTATTTTTTGGTGTTTTTTTCACATTTCGGCCTGCAGGGGGGGAGACATTTTTAAACATATCAGCACTCAAATTTTCAGAAATATCAGAGACTGAACTCCTGATGATAATTCTCCAGTTTGGTGCATTTTGGCTTTAGGGGGGCCAGCAAGTTATGGACCCCCAAAAGTGAGTAGTGTCCTCTATCCCCCCACATTCTCTTTCCAAATGGGAATCTAAGGAGATGAGGGCTACCCTTTTCAGGGTCCATAACTTTGGCCCTCTCTGAACCAAAACTGCACCAAAGCCTTGAGGGTATCATCATGACATTCTCCTGATGATACACTGAAATATTGGTACCGATACATCTACAAATGCACCTCCCCCCCTGCAGGGCACCCCCCCCAGAAATTCTGCACAAGATTCTTTGTTCTGCAGTGACTTAGCTGCATTGCTGTCAATAGGGAATGTCTGAGGGGGCTGTGGAGTGCACATTTTTCATGGTAACCCCACAAAACTTCTCAGGGTAGACCTTAGATCTCTGGATGACTGACTGATCCAGGTTTGGGGTGGAACTCTTTACTTCAGGTGGGAAGTGGGAGATGGGTCCACGCCTACCCTTTTTGGGTCCCATAGAATTAAACCCCCTGAAGCTGTAAAATTCCCCAAACCTGGATGGTGTGTCATCCAGAGACTTCTTTCCTGAAGATACTTCTGAAAGTTTTAGGACCATACTCATTTCAGAAATGTGGGCATTTCGACAGTTTTCCTCCACTCAGAAAATTCCTCATTGACAAAGCAATACAGCTAAGTCACTGCAGAACAAAGAATCTTGGGCAAATACTTCTGGGGGTGCCTGCAGGGGACGATTTTGAGATGTATCGGCATCTAAATTATCAGAGTATCACTGTCAGGTGACTGTCCTGATGTTGCCTACCAAGTTTGGTGCAGTTTGGTTCAGGTATGGACCCTCAAAAGGGGTGCAACTATCCCCCATTATGCTCTTAATGGGAGCTGGGATAGGGGATGGGCTGGCTACACCTTTGAGAGTCCATAACTTTGGCTCTTCTGGAATTAAATCATTGCAACAAACTTCGGGGGTATCACTCAGGACAGTCTCCCCTGATGTTACCCCTGAAAGTTTGGTGTCACTAGCTTTAAAATGCTGGTTTATGCGTGTTTCCACCGCCACTCACTCCAGCAGGCTTCATGTGCAGGAGCCGTGAAACATGAAAAACGGAATTTTTAAAGCTAGGTGGCACTAAATTTCAGGGTATCATCAGGAGACTGTCCTGATCACACCCCCCAAGTTTCCATGTGCAGCCATGCCCTCAGGGGCCAAAGTTATGGGACCCTCAAAGGGGCACCTCTATCCCCCCATTGTTTCCAATGACAGCTAAGGAGATGGTGGCCATTTTGAGGGTCCATAACTTGGCCCCCCCTGAAACTGGGAAACTGCACTGCCAAGCTGGGGGTGTCATCAGGACAGTCTCCTGATGATACCCCTGATGATTTTGGTGCTGATATGTCTAAAAATGCTGCCCCTGATCAGGCACCCCCCCTGTAATTCTGCCTGGGCTGCCTTTTTCTGCAGTGACTTCTGCATTGCTGTCAATGTGGAATTTCTGGTGGAGGGCTGTGTGGTGCACATTTATCAAGGTACAGTCAAATACAAAATGTTCAGACTAGGTAATTTTCAGGAGAAGTCTCTGAATGACACCACATCCAGGTTTGAGGAACTTTGCTTATGTAGAAGGACCTCTACCTATGGACATTGAACCTCTTGAAGCAACGGAATGATCAAAACCTGGATGGGTGTCATGAAGAGACTCCTCCCAAGACACTCCCTGAAAGTCGCAGAGGGTTTTACTCATGAGAAATGTGCACTCCACAGCCCTCCCATTAGAAATTTCCCGTATTGGCTGCAATGGAGCCAAATGCCAGCCACTACAGAGCACAGAATCTGGGGAAATTTATTTGCGTGACTCAGAGGGAGTGCAGTTTTGAGAGTTACTGTCACTCAAAAAATTTCGGGGTATCGAGAATGTAATTGGTCCCTACAGATAATTCCCAAGCTCTGGTGAAGTTTGGTCTAGGGGTCCAACGTTATGGGACCTTCAAAAGTGTAGCCTCTATCTCCCGTTAGCTTCCCATTGGAAACAATAATGGGGATGGGGCACCTTGAGTGTCGAATAACTTTGCCCCCCCCTGAACCAAACTGCACCAAACTTCTGGGGGAGAAATCCACTGTGCATTTTCAGTCTCCAGGATGATATCCAGGGCCCTTTGAAAGCCGCTAGCCTTTGAACTGCGTCCCCTGCACAAAACGGTGTAAAAACACCCAGTAAATTCAAAAAAATAATAAAACGTGGACTGAATTTTTTCGATTTACCTGAATTTTCGGGTATATCCGAATTGGCTAAGTGATTCGGATTCGGGCATACAAACTTCATTTTATGCCCCAAAATATCTAAATCTGAATTTTACCTAATTTTTGTATTGACCAACCCTATTTGTGTGTGCTGAGTTACCAATTGGGTCTGCTTTCTTCCGTTAGAAATTCCATTAGGTCCAAAAAATCATAAAAGTCCTGTTGTTTCCTATGTGGCTGGTTAGCGAAGGTAGAAAACGGGATAATTCTCCCTGTTGGGCTGTTTTAAAAACATGTTTTAGTAATATGGTCAAGTTCCTTGTTTAAGGAAAGTATCCTTCTTTTGATTTCTAGAAACAAAATGAAGTATTTGAAAGTATTTTTCAAGTATTTGTTGACAGGCAGTCAAATGAGAGGAGAAGTAGTTGTTTCTGTTGGCAGTAGACTTGATAGGGACCTCTAAGCTATGCAGTGAGTTTAAATTATGGACAGAAAGATACCAGCGGGAAATTAGGAACTTTTTTGGCAGTAAGAGTTTTTTACAGTAACAGAGAAATCATTGATGCCCCGCCCCCGGAATGCCCGGCCACACCCTCTGGCTAGTGCCCTCACCCAGCTCCAGATTGGCTTACACCACTGTTTGAATCCCACCATCATGGGAACCTGTTACTAAAATTTTTGGATCCCACCACTGCTCATATCCCTTTTCTTGTAGTGTGTTAGAAAAATGGAAGGAATGGAACAAAACGAGAAAGAAGCAACCTGCCTCCTGCAAGACAATACTAGTTATAATAATGCAGAAAATGTCCAGAGAAAGGGGATTTGAGAAGAAAAGGCAGATGTAATACATGGAAAAGGCAGATGTAATACATGGAAAGACCATCGTTTCACTAAGGTCCCTTCCACAGGGGCCAATAAACAAGAGTTGTAGAATGCTGAAAAAACTGTTTTGGGGGTGGGGACTTCACACTGATCCCACCCCCCAAAACAAGTCTGCCCTGTGTTATTTTCCCCAACCCGGGTTTTTTGAAAATCGCTAAACTAGCGAGTCTGTTCAAAAAACCCAGGCAGGAGGTACTTTATTCACCTTCCTTTCCCTTTTTAAAAAAGTTTGTGGCTTGCAGATGGTCATATCGTGGGCTGTGGGGGCTCATTCGTGCATGCCTGCGTAGCTACGCAGGGGTGGGAAGTAATTTTTAAAAATAGGTGCGTCTCCGTGCAAGCAACCTGGATTGTTTCCATGGGCTCCAATCACTGCCTATACAGATGCATCTAAACACAAAAACAGGAAAACGTGTTCCTTTATCCTGACTGCAACCCATCATGCATTTGCTGTTCGGAAGGAGCCTACACTGGAAAATCAACTGTTAATGTAACCCCCATGCTCAGAATGGGTTGACCCAGTAAGGGGTGGAGACTCAGAGCAGCACGAGGCAGCAGACCTCATGTAGTTGGAGGAGACAAGGCTACCAGACTCGGACCTTGGTTTGTACAAGCCCTTAACACCTTGTTAAGGTAAACTGCAATATTGTTGGGAACTACTGGGAAGGTAGTTGTTTATTTTTGCTATGTTGTAAATGTTGGAGTTTATTGTTTCAGGGTTTCTTTTTGTGGTTGTAATGGGTGAGAGTTCTCCTGGAAACCTTCATCATGTTGAATCCTGTTCACCAAGCCCTTGGAGTCTTCAGGAGCCAACCCACTTGCAAAGAAGAAATGGACTTGGCAGTATCAGTAGACTGTCAATATAAGGACTTGAAATTGCAACCTGAACAGGACCTTGAAATGTGATGTTAAATGTTGATGTTATATGTTATGTGTTAAGAAAGTAAACCATTTTGTTTTTAAAAAATTGTTGTTGCAAACTCATTCCAGGTTCTGCCCCACAGAACCCACAAGCTGAGGTTACATTAACAGTTCTGGGTTTAGGAAGCCTCTCTTTAAGAGGTATCTGCTCTGTACAGCACAGTATTTCTATTTGGATTCCTTACAGCTTAAATTCCCAGCAACCCACAAAGAATTCTTTGAGTTAATTAACTTTACTGAAAGCGTTGAACTTCTTAATAAGCAAGAAATCAAGAGATATGATAATGTGATATTTAGGGATACAAAACCACTGACTAGGAATGGTGTCAAGACAATACCAGCTACCGTTGTACTATATTATCTACCAGCTAAACGAGTTAAAAAATACCCCAATGTTTCTCCTGAGACATTCCATAGAATTCTGATCAAAAAGCCTCCAAGGAGATTTAAAGGAGATCGTAGCTAAGATCAAAGAATGAAGTCATGTAGTTAAAACTGACAAGCGTATAATGTCACATTTCTTCTGCTCCCTGCTTCTATCTATATAGCAACACGATTCACACAAAAACTAACCGTCATGATAATAGGTTCAAAAAAAAAACCCACTGTCCTTCTATTTCATCTACTGCCTGAAGCTTATCTTTACAAAATCATAAAACTTAAGGAGGAGAATGGGCTGAATTCAGCCACACATTGCATTCCGCTGTGCGGAAAGGGCCATTGATTCTGGCACTTGGCTTGAGGCTCTGGTAGTTTCATTCTGAGGAGTGCAGAAGACATCATTATTCCAGAATGACAAGACTTATGTAATGATCTCCAGTTTTCTCTAGATCTTCCTCTTATGCTAGAATATGGGATTTTGAGGATCTGAAGGTCCTGGGAAGCTTTTCTTTCTGATGAATCATGTTGATATTTCCAGCTCTTTTCCTCTGAAGGTGGGCAGTATAAAAGTCGCGCAGGGCAGGGGAGGTGTGTCCTCTGGCCTGTGCAACGCACTGGAGGCCGGAGGACATGGTAAGGCATTTGGGGGATGGCGCAGCCTGCGCGGAGGCTGCGCCGACTTCCCCACCGCAACCGGGACCGTTCATGTGAACGGTCCCGGGGGGGTTCAGTCAGCGTCATTTACGCCATACACTTGCTAGGCTTTTCTTAGCCACTGTGGGGAAAAACAACTATGTTCCCGTGTGCCTATCAAAAGCAACCACTACCCAGAGCTAAACCAGATTTATGCATGGCTCGTTCTCATTTCTCATAAAACAAAACATGTTTATGCGTACTGCGGTACAAAAATGCCTACACAAACAACCACCAGGCATTTTGCCCTGATTTATGCTTCAGATTCCACAAGTGGCTGTATAAATCATGTACTGTGTGAGGTGCACTACCCATTTTTAGATGTGCAACCCAATGTTTGGATATGAGTACTTAAAAAAAGGCCTGTCCTGGATCTTATTTGAAGATCAAAGTGCACACCCTCAAAATATTTATATGACTTCCCACCATGTATCAAAATGAAATCATCTGTTTTCGCTAGATATTTCAGCTTGGTCCTATGGAGCCAAGAAAATGTTCTTACATCTGTTGAAAAGGAATCTGCTAAAAGGTCGTACCCCGCCGCATGCTCTTAACTTCGAGAATGAAACAGATTTTCATCACCTGGCATAAGTCAGAATGCTTTGCCATATTTACCTTTCCCATTCACAATCACGAACGTGTGGGTTTTGAAAAAGGGGGAAAGAATCCAAACAACCAGCTTGTAGAGGCAAGTCATGTGCTACCGTAACCTCTAACTGTGGGTTCTGTGGGGCAGAACTTGGAAGGAGTTGCAAAGAACTAAATTTTAAAACAAAATGGTTTACTTCCTTAACATATAACACTTTTAACATTAACATTTAACATTAACAATTTACAGTCCTTCTAGGTTGCATTTCAAGTCCTTATCTTGACAATCTACTGATAAATGCCAAGTCCAACTCTTCCTGCTGGTGGTTGGCTTATGAAGACTTCAGAGGCTTGGTGAATGGGATCCAAGATGATGAAGGTCCCCAAAAGAACTCCCATCAATTACATACATAGCAAGCCCTTAAACAAGGTGTTAAGAGCTTATAAAGAATTAAATCAAGGTCCCAGCCTGGCAGCCTTGCTTCCTCCAACTTCACCAGTTTTTGCAGCCTTCTGCTGCTTTGAGTCTCCACCCCCTTTCTGGGTCAACCCATTCTGAACATAGGGGTTACACTACCCCAAGTCCATTTTGGGGGTCGTGGTTCTCATTAAACTTCAGAAAACTTATTTGAACAGAACAGACTGACCCGACCTCTTGGGGGGTTCCCCCCCCACAATTCAAGTTGGAAACAGGGTTCTTTTTCACTTTTGAAACAATACGTCCATTTGCTTTGCTTTCCCCATCCAAATGGAAGCTGTCAACGGATAATAGGTTTCACGTTTGTTTGAGTTGAGAGAAAAAAATCCCCCCCCCCACTTATCAAATAAACCTCAGATTAATTTTCTTGGCCTCAATGGGACTTACAGCACAGACCTGATATTCTGCCATGCTGCCTGGAGCGGCTTTGGATGGCAAATACCAGAATCATCCCAAGTAGAGTTACACTTTTCGAAGTCCATAGCGGTCAGAAGACTTAAAAGGATATAACTCTGTTTGGGATGGCACAGTAAAGCCCTCCAAAATCTCGTTGGGCTCTAAAGTGCTACTGGACTGGAAATCTAGGGCAATTTATGCCTAAAGTGCTTACCTCGCAGCTGTGTGTTTCAAAGTGGGATTTTCCCGCTGTTTTTGGTTAAACAGGACTCCACTTTGAAGCATCCACAGCTGAGCCCATCTGCCATTTGGTCACACACACCCGCACTTCCTTGTTCAATCCATGAAGGGGAACCGCACTTGTGTGGGCAGGGGAAATTGGGAGGAGTGGGAAAACCTGAAGAAATGAAAATGCATGTTGATTCCCTTCGCTAATCCTGAAAAGTTGCACTTTCAGAAACCACGGACATTCTCAGATGTGAGAGCGCGGTGAGTTCCAGAGAGAGGGAAATGTGTGCATATCTGAGAATCCAACCTGAAGGAAATATACACTCGATGTGAAGGAGACCTGAAGGGCATAGAAGCCCTAGTTGGTTCCCTGTGATGGTATACATGCAGATGTACCCGCCAGTGGTACTACAACATGACAGTCAAGTCACCATGATATCACACCAGTGTAACCTCATGGTAGCACACAGTGGTGGAATCCAAAAATTTTAATAGCAGGTTCCGATGGTGGTGGAATTCAAACTGTGGCGCCGCCGCACACACACACTTCCAGTCCCTATTGGGCAGGGAGGTTGCTTTCGTAACCCCTTCTCGGCACTCAGAAAAAATTAGTAACCACTTCTAGAGAAGTGGTGAGAACTGGTTGGATCCCACCTCTGGTGGCACACCTATTGCAGCACAGGAACCAGAACCAGATGATGCTGGGAGTGTATTGAGGAAGGAGGACTTAATCAGGATCCCAAGTTCTCTCAGCTCACAGAAACACCCCTAATACCACCATAATGTAACCAATGCAAAACTGGTTGAATCCTAACTATTGAACTCAAGTAGGAGAGTAACATAATGTGACTCAGCTATGCAGCCATGACAGAGCTCACAATTACAACTCCACAATCGACAATAGCTCACTTTTGGTCCCTCCAAACAGCCATATCTTCCAGCCAACGTGGCTATTTCTGGAGCAATATGTGTTTGGGTTATATGGACCATGAGGGCCCAATGCCTTGAGAGAGAGTATATGCTAAAGCTTTTTCCATTTGTGCACACAACAGGTAAATTGAATCAGGGAGCAGGGGGTGAATTAACAGGTGTTTTCTTGTGCTACTGAAAAAGTAACATACCAACCCTCTCAAATTACAGGGTCCCAATGCTACTTTTGACGGTTAGTAGCTGAAATGTTTTTGTAGGCAATTCTGAATCTCTGGCCCCTTCCGCACATGCAGAATAATGCGTTTTCAAACCACTTCACAACTGTTTGCAAGTGGATTTTGCTATTCCGCACAGCTTCAAAGAGCATTGAAAGCAGTTTGAAAGTGCATTATTCTGCATGTGCGGAATGAGCCTTTGATTGGCTTCCCAAATAAAAGTCTGAAAAATTGAGTAAATTTTGAGAAGTACTTTTTTGGAAATATACTTAGGTAGACAGCCAACTCCATAAATTAAGTCTGGAGCTACGTTCATCTCTAGAATGATTATTCCAGTCAGGACTGAGCACAAACAATTGTACTAAGCAAATTTCAGGTCCGGGTTTTTAAAACCTTGACATTTTCAGTAAGGTTGAATAATGCTGATAACCATTGGTTTGATTTGGCTTTTTACTGAAAATGTTCAGCAGAAAGTATTACTTTGAGGTTGGGTGAAAGGGTTGCTTGCAGAGAGCAGAGACTTTCACTCACACCAAGCAACTTCGCTCCCTCCCTGATCACAAAATTGGCAAGAGGCTTTGAGATTAGGTAGTGGTTGGTTTTTTTTAGGATTCCAGTTTACGGAATCACCACCCCTAATTCCAACGTGTTAAAAGTTACAGATTTCCATCTATTTAAATCCACAGCGATACTTTTTAATGTGGATGATATTTAACAAGGCCATATCCTCTATTTTTCTAGGAATTAACTGCGCAACCTCTTGACTCCAAAGGACCTCGAAGGGGATAATTCTGCTTAGGATAGCACTATAACAACCCTAAATATTTACAATGCTGCGTGGGCCACTTGAAAGGCCATTGTAATGCTGAGGAATTTACTGGAACAGCTCCATCGGGCATTGCTGTTGATAACTCCCAGTTAATTCTATATTCTGCCCAACTATAGTCTAAGAGGCTTCCAAATTTAGTTCTAAGAACAATTAATTTGGGTACTGTCTGATCTGGATCTTCTAAAAATAGCAGCGCATAATCCATGTGCAACAGTCCTTTAACTTCTATGTCTCTGGTATTTATCCCCATATGTTTATTCTGTTATATTGTGCCAACAAGTGATTGGAGAGCAAGCAGTAAGAGAAACAACAGGCGGCCCTGCCAATCTAGCTCCACTGCTGATAGTTCCAGTTGCCAACCGGCAGGAGACTCGGGGGCGGGGAAATAAAGGGGCCACAACATCCTGTAAGCCATCAGGTAACTTATGTGGAAAACTTTGAACAAAGTATAGCTTGACTGTCTGAGATATGTGGGTATTAGGAATTTCTCTCCTGGGCTGGTCTTAGACAAACCTGAAGGAGACTCTGACAACTCTGTTGCAGAGCTTTTGTTAAATAACACAGAGGCCATGCTCTTGGAAAAAAGTAGCAAAATTTCTTTTGCGAGTGACAGAACTTTCTAAGTAACGTCCAATGCTAGATAGTTTATCTGTCTGTGTTTTGAATGTACTTTTGATTTGTGCTTCAGAAATGTCTGTAACGCTCTGGAGCCTATTTTAATATGCCTGATAAAGGTTGTTGTATTGTATTGAACAAAGTATAGTAGTGGGGGTGATTCGGTAAAATGGAATAACCCAAACACTCTGGAAAAGGCATATCAGCTATTTTTCAGGGGGTTTCTTTACCCCAAAAAACCGATGTTACTTGGCACAGCCAAATAGCCCTGAGCCAAAAAAAGTTGAGCATGATTTGGCTTTTTCAACTTTTGACCTGGAACTCAAGCTGTCCTGCCCCTGCCGCTGCAATTTCTCAGGTCCACGTGGACTTTGGAAACTGCAGCAAGGGAGGGGGCAGCTGTTTTAGCTGAGTGCCAGAGTCCAGCTGAAGTGGGGAATCAAACCCAATTAGAATCCACCTGCTCTTAACCACTCCACCACACTGGCTCTGGAGGGGGAGGGCAATGTACGAGCAACCAAGAATCTGCCTCGAAGGGAATGTACACTCACTGTGGAACAGACCACAAATACATAATAGGCCACGATCTCCATGTGGAGGTCTCTACCACTCCCCTTTCCAAGGCTTAAAGCTTACCTCTTTTTCTAGGAAGAAATCGGGAATTCAAATCTTTGGCTACAAGCATGAGGATAGCCGGCAGGAACTCCAGTGACTGAGTACCGGCTGCAGTGAGTCATTGCCGTGCAGAGGTGGGATCCAGCAGAATCACCACCAGTTCCCGAGAGTGGGTTACTACCGTGTCTCCCCGAATATAAGACAGTGTCTTATATTAATTTTTGCTCCCAAAGATGTGCTATGTCTTATTTTCAGAGGATGTCTTATTTTTCTGTGTTCTGTTCGTCGGGCATGCTTCCAAACAAAAACTTTGCTATGTCTTACTTTCGGGGGATGCCTTATATTCTCGTGACTCCAGAGCAAAACCTCTACTATGTCTTATTTTTTTCGGGGATGTCTTATGATAGGGGAAACAGGGTATCTATCGTGCCGAGAGGGGGTAAGCTACTTGGATCATTTTCCGATAGGAAATCCCATTGTGTCCAAAAATCATAAAGTCCTGTTGTTTCGCGTATGTGGCTGGTTAGCTAAGGTAGAAAAACGGACTACTCTTCCTATTGAATGTTTTTAAAATACGTTTTAGAAATATGGTCAAGTTCCTTGTTTAAGGAAAGTATCCTTCTTTTGATTTCTAGAAACAAAATTAAGTATTTGAAAGTATTAAGCATTTGACAGGCAGTCAATGAGAGGAGAAGTAGTTGTTTCTGTTGGCAGTAGACGACAGGACTTGCTCTAATGAGTTTAAATTATCGACAGAAAGATACCAGCTGGAAATTAGGAACTTTTTTTTTTACAGTAAGAGTTTTTTTACAGTAACAGAGAAATTATTAATGCCCCGCCCCCGGAATGCCCGGCCACGCCCCTGTCGTGCCCCGCCCAGCCCCATTGGCGCTACGCCACTGTTTGAATCCCACCACCATGGGAACCTGTTACTAACATTTTTGGATCCCGCCACTGGTTGTCAGGGCCTGGAAACCAGATCCACTAAAATCAGTGAGTCCCTTTGCTACTGAGATCAGTGCCGCGTGAGCTGCATTCAGTGAGCAGCCTTAATGTCCTGGCCTTCAAGAATAAATCTTCCAA
The DNA here is from genome assembly GCF_021028975.2 of Sphaerodactylus townsendi. NCBI lineage: Eukaryota > Metazoa > Chordata > Lepidosauria > Squamata > Sphaerodactylidae > Sphaerodactylus > Sphaerodactylus townsendi. The sequence goes on along the minus strand of NC_059426.1, from coordinate 15,084,647 downwards.
ATCTGGCTCCGTCTTAAAAAACAAAGCAGGCTGTACTTCTGTAAGCCCACATTCAAGGCAAGAAAGCAGATCAAAACAAACAGGGGGCATTTTCCTATGGCATCCGCCCTAAGGAATGCTAATGTTACACTGAGGGTGGCTGACCCAGGTGCAAGTGGGGGGGGGGGAATCCCAGCAATGAACCACAGCAAGTATTTGCATCAAATGGATTAGATGCAGAGAAAGAAGAAGAAGAAGAAGAGGAGGAGGAGGAGGAGGAGGAGGAGGAGGAGGAGGAGGAGGAGGAGGAGGAGGAGGAGTTGGAGGAGTTTGGATTTATATCCCCCCTTCAAAGGGGCTTACAATTTCCTTGCCCTTCCCCCTATCACAACAAACGCCCTGCGAGGGTGGGGCTGAGAGAGCTCTGAAGAACTGTGACTAGCCCAAGGTCACCCAGCTGGCGTGTGTGGGAGTGCACAGGCTAATCTGAATTCCCCAGATAAGCCTCCACAACTCAAGCGGCAGAGCTGGGAATCAAACCCGGTTCCTCCAGATAAGAGTGCACCTGCTCTTAGCCACTACGCCACTGCTGCTCCATATGCAAGCATGTTGCGTATGAGGCTATTTTCCGTGAGGTTCTTGAAATCTTCCCATAGGATTGATCAGAAATGGGCCCACATTTAGATGATGAAAGTGCTTTGAAAAGCAAGATGAAGAAACAAATACAGGAAACACCCTCAGGTGTACTTTGTATTTATAACAGGGTATTTATAACAACCTGCATGTTGGCTTCTGCTTATGTCAGCAACGAAGAACAGTCGTTTCTGATCCAGCCAGTATTTGTGGCAAGAATGCTCCCTCCCACCTTACGAATCTTTCCCCGCTCTGAAGTCTGGTTCTTCACACTACATTGCCGCAGTAGGGTTGCCATTGAAAAGGAGAGCCATGGAGAAGACTTTGTAGATAGGAGACTGGTTGGTTGGTATGATTCCAATGCAGGTAGGGGTGAATTATCCTCACCCATGAGCCTCAGAGGTGGGATCCAGCAGGTTCTCACAGGTTCCCGAGAGTAGGTGACTAATTAGTTGTGTGTGTTGAGAGGGGGTTACTAATTGGTGATTTTGCCACGTGATTTTTGCCTTAGTTACGCCCCTCCTCTCAACAGTAGTGCGCAGAACTTGAAGCAGTCTAGCAGGAGGTGCACCAGTGTACGTGGCAGCCTGCGCCTGCATGCATTCGTTTTCCCCCCAAGGACCGACGCAGCAGCTGTATCCTTGCCACAGTCCCGCCCAAGAATGCTCCGCCCCAGAATGCCTGGCCATGCCCCCATCGTGCCCCGCCCAGCCCCATTGGCGCTACGCCACAGTTTGAATCCCACCACCATGGGAACCTGTTACTAAAATTTTTGGATCCCACCACTGATGAGCCTTCTATTCTGGTCTCAGTCATGTGGAACCAATTCTGCCAAGTTGGTTTTTTGGGCCTCGCTTCAGTTGCTCCTACCTTCCGAGACTAGTTGGTAGCAAGCTGATAAAGGGACTTCTCAGTCGTGGCACCAAAGCTATGGAGCTTCTCTCCAAGCCATATTTGCCTGACCCGTTCTGTCATGGTTTTCCCCCAGCAGGGAGGCCCTTTCTTCCGGTCCAAAAGGCTGCAAAATGGCAGCTCTGTTGAGGCATATTGACTCAGCAGGTGGAGCCCCACGACCCTCCTGTGAGTCCAGACTCACAGGAAGAAGGCCACCATCATTGAAATTCCCCAGTTTGTATTGGCATTTGTCTGGGTTACCTTTATTTAGGGGTCTTCTGAATTCATGGTTCTCCAGGATGTTTAGGAACCATACACCCCACCAAAGCCTCAAGCTACTTGGCCATGTTGGCAGAGGCTGATGGGAATTGTAGTTCCTGAACATCTGGAGGGCCATAGTTTGAAGACCTCTGCCTTACGGCAAGTTAAAGCCAGGCACTATGACTTCTGACTAAGAAGAAGAAGAAGAAGAAGAAGAAGAAGAAGAAGAAGAAGAAGAAGAAGAAGAAGAAGAAGAAGAAGAAGAAGAAGAAGAAGAAGAAGAAGAAGAAGAAGAAGAAGAAGAAGAAGAAGAAGAGTTTGGATTTATGTCCCCCCTTTCTCTCCTGCAGGAGACTCAAAGGGGCTTACAATCTCCTTGCCCTTCCTCCCTTACAACAAACACCCTGTGAGGTAGGTGGGGCTGAGAGAGCTCCGAGAAGCTGTGACTCGCCCAAGGTCACCCAGCTGGCGTGTGTGGGAGTGCACAGGCTAATCTGAATTCCCCAGATAAGCCTCCACAGCTCAGGCGGCAGAGCTGGGAATCAAACCCGGTTCCTCCAGATTAGATACACGAGCTCTTAACCTCCTACGCCACTGCTGCTCCTAAAACTCTTGACATGAAAGCTAGTTTCATCAAAAACTAAATAATGGGTGTATTTTCGCCATCTTGGAAAAATGGAATTTTAGTAAATTATTAGAATGTTTAACTAGTGTTATTACTGGAATGTTTTAATGTTAATTTTTGGATGTATGTTGTGAGTTTTAGGCTTTGGATATATGTTGTAAACTCCCCGAACCTGAAAGGATAGAAGCACACATTAAATCCAATTATTTGAGTTTACTTCAGGAGCCCAAGCATAGATGGATAATCACTAGAGCTCGATGTAACTCCTTCCCTTGCTCTATGCTACAAGGAAGGTTCCGAAAAATCGACCTGCAAGAGCGGAAATGTCCTCATTGCACCACCGCGATTCAAACCATGGACCATATATTGCTCGATTGTCTCTTAAATACTGCAGGGATCTTAGGACCAGACTTTTTGCTCTTTGTCCTGTAACCTTTAATGAATACTCTACTGTGGGGAAGATTACGTTTTTACTAAACAATTCCGCCTCCGAGATTTTAACTTTTGTAGCTAGGTTCCTTATAGAAACTTTGAAATGATTACCTGCAATGGTTCTCATGTATGGGATACTTGTTTGGACAATGTTGGCTGTTATATGGATTCTATGCCTAATAAAGGTTTATATATACATATTAAATCCAAGAAATAATAATAAATAACTTCCCTGTCATGTGACTCTGATGCCCTGTAACTTCCTGCCCCCTACTTGAAGCTATGATGACCATAGATCTGGAAAGCTAGAAGGCTGCTGTCCTATAAGAACACAGCACAAAGTAAAGTCAGGGTCACCCAAAAGAAGAAGGTAAACTTTTCATGTGTTGGCTCTGTGTCACATCCCTGTTAACTGATAAAGGAATATATCTCTAAAATGAAAAAAAAGTTGAAATATGCTTAAAAGGACTTTTTTTTAAAAAAAAATCATTCAGCTCCATATACTCAGGGAACAAAGCAATACTGCATTGTGCAACCATATAAAAACTCTGCCCACATCATTAAACAGAGTTTGTCGTTATACCTGAAGTAATGTGCATGAATAATCCTTATATAACAACATCCAAGACTTGTCAAACTCTGAGCTTGTATGAATCAAGTCTTTGTATAGAAATAACATTTGAAAGGTGACTCTTGCTCGCTCCCCAGTGAATGAAGGCTTCTATTATTGTGCCGCACACTTTTCATGTTGAAGTGATGAAATAATCTCTGCTGTGGGAGGTTTACCCTTGAAAAGGCACAGAATACACACACAAAGGGGGGGAACCTGCTGAGCTTAGATAATGCAATGATGAAATAGTCAAGTTAATTAGGATGGGGACAAATTGGTCCCTTCAGATGGAAGGGATCGAGATCATTTGGGAAATTTCCACATTTTCTGAACAGGAATAGCCCAAACAATAACTTTTTAGAACATTTGGTTTTAATATCTATTCATAAGCACTGCTGTAGAAGTGATTACCATTTTCTCAACTGTAGGATGCACATAGGGCTGGGGACTGGGCTCATAACCCATGCCATAGTTTAACATAATGAAAAGACAATATTCTCTTCCCTGCCCTGTTAAATCATTGTATGAGAACAGGACAGGTAAAACACAGTATGCTAGCTACAAAGGCTGAAGCACCATTTCTGGAAGGTCCTATTATGTGTTCCCTGTCCTAGATTTGCTTTTGTGTATGTCCATACAACCCCACTCCAATGTGGCCATTTTTCCCAGGGGGACTGATTCCTCTGGATTTGAGATATAATTCCAGGAGATGTCCAGACCGCACCTGGGGTTTGAATAAAGTATGAGGACATTTGTTGCTGATTGTGCAGCTGTGGCTGGCTAAAGAACGCTGTCCCATTTTTCATTTCGTTGAGCCTGGAAGTTATTATAGGGCACAGCCAGTGGCTCACCAGCTCAGAATGTTTAATTTCTGAAATTACTGCAAACATGATATCTATCTTTGTAAATGTTGCATTTTCTGTACACTTTGAGATTTTTAAATATATGATTATTTGGTTCTCCCCCCCCCCATAGAGTGTGAGATGCTACCTGCCTCCAGGTTGAACTCTTACATGGGATGAATTTTCATTTGTTGTATGAAGTGAATGCAGATGTTATATTCATTGCTTAACAAAGACGCACCAGGTCAGTGTGATTCTAATACAACTATTTCGGATTCAACGTTTTTGGTTTTGCACATTTTAGAAATTCATAGCCTGTTGTGACTAATTAGCCAGCTGTGCAGTTCTCTCTGACCCACCCAGAATTTGGCAACCGTAGTACATGGTGATGAAAGGTTTTGAAAAAAAAAATGGTGGTCATGTGCTCCAAAAACTAAACTCAGTGGTGTGAGGACGTTACCTAGGAACTATACTATACAGAAGGCAAATCTGCTTTCAAAATGGACACGTGCCTAACCTATGACATATGAAAACTAGTCTTAAAATATGAAAGAATGTGGAAGTTTTTGACTGTGCCAAAGCTAGTAGGTTATGTTTCAAACCTTAAGCCAATAAACGGACTCTGCAGTGTTGATCAGTAGCGTTTATTGATGAGGCATCGAAGCACCAAGGCTAGGCAAAGCCAGCTCTCACAAACCTGGCCTTTGCCATCCCCTTTACCCCATTGCAAGTCCCCAGTCCCGCTTTCCCAATAAGTTGTGAAAAACAGTCCCCAGAGCTGAGGTGCCCCAAGGTTGGTGGCAGATAGTAAGAGGAATTCTGTTTCTCATGGGACTAGGGCCGTGGTGGTGAACCTATGGCGCCCCAGATGTTCATGGACAACAATTCCCATCAGCCCCTGCCAACATGGACAATTGGCCATGCTGGCAGGAGCAGATGGGATTTGTAGTCCATGAACATCTGGGGTGCCATAGGTTCACCACTACTGGACTAGGGTGTCAGGGAAAGCCTAATTATCTACAAAGCGTGTGAAGCCATAAAGTAAAGATCAAGGAAAGAATGCCCCAGATGGCAGTGGTAACATCTAGCAGTCTGGTTACTTATATCTTTTAGCAGCATTGATCTGTAGCGTTAAACAGTTACATTGAGTTAGGAATGCACCTCAATCACATAGATACAATCCGCCTGACAGAACTACACAGGGAGGATTATGCCTGGGCGCTCTCAGAAACAACATTTAATTCTGTAGCCGGCAAAGGAACATCAAAATCTATATTGAGACTGGCCGTTTGAAAGACGAGACTGTTCACCCCTTGAGACCTGCCATGGAGTTTAATTAGATACAACAGGTGCCGCAACTTGTCACACTGCTTCTGCCATCAATCCCATTCAAACTTCCCTTCAGCTCATGTAAATAGATCTGGAGTAGAAGGTCGTACCATTTTGGAAACATGCTGAGGCTGATCTGACAAACATAAATATTGATTTTTTAATATAAGAACATAAACATAAGAACAAGCCAGCTGGATCAGACCAAAGTCCATCTAGTCCAGCTCTCTGCTACTCGCAGTGGCCCACCAGTTGCCTTTGGGAGCTCACATGTAGGATGTGAACGCAATGGCCTTCTGCAGCTGTTGCTCCCGATGATCTGGTCTGTTAAGGCATTTGCAATCTCAGATCAAGGAGGATCAAGATTGGTAGCCATAAATCGACTTCTCCTCCATGGAATCTCATCTGATCCAAGCCCCCTTTGAAAGCTACTCTCTCCAGGTTAGTGGCCACTCACCTCACCTCCTGTGGCAGCATATTCCAAACACCAATCACACGCTAAGTGAAGAAGTGTTTCTTTTATTAGGTCCTAATTCTTCCCCAGCATTTTTCAATGGATGCCCCTGGTTCTAGTATTGTGAGAAAGAGAGAAAAATTTCTCTCTGTCAACATTTTCTACCCCATGCATAATTTTGTAGACTTCAATCATATCCCCCCTCAGACGTCTCCTCTCCAAACTAAAGAGTCCCAAACGCTGCAGCCTCTCCTCATAAGGAAGGTGCTCCAACTCTCGATCCTCATCCTTGTTGCCCTTCTGCACTTTTTTATCTGCCCCTCAATATCCTTTTTGAGAGCGCGGCTACCAGAACTTTGGACACAGTACCTTGGCAAGCGGTCGCACCACCGTTTCTTTATATATAAGGGCATGACAATCTTTGCAGTTATATATATATATATGCCAGTGCCTTTTCCTTTATTACAGGACACTTCTGATAACTTTGCATTCAGCTTTGCTCTTTGCTAGCACAACCAATGGCTCAGAGCTTGAGCTATCAATCAGGAAATCTGTGCAACATCCTTGCTTCTGCTATGAAGGCATGACGTGGCCATCCCCAGCTTCAGGCCCACATCTGCTGCATTTCTAACTCTTCTTGGGAAATTTTGCTATTCCGCTATTCTGCACAGTAAAATCTAGCTGCAAAGTACATTGAATGTGGATTAAAAGTGCATTATTCTGCATGTGCGGAAGGGGAATTTGAGTTGCGGTGTATATGAGTTGTGGTGAAAGACGTATGAGTATATGAGTTGTATATGAGTTGTGGTGAAAGACATAATCTGACCTTCTGTTTGGAGATATAGGCTGGAAACACTGCATCAGAATTTGAATGCCCTTCAGTGGGTTTTCTCCCAGGGTAGCCCCAAGTATTAACTTACCCGTGGAAACATCTTTTTGGAACTGGGGGAGGGGGGAGAGGAGGAATTATATGTAGTGGAGAAACAGCAGGGAAAAATGGTTAAGCACCTCTTCCCCATAGACATTTCAGCATTACCACATAATCCAAACACACACCTTCCCCCCCACCAGATATTCACAAATAGGACCCCTGGGCTTCGTTACTGAAATTTACATGTAAAATACCGTTGATTACTCTGAGTAATCCAGTGAAGCTAAACAGAGCCGACAACTTCAAATGTCAGCTACTGTTCTATAGCCTCCCTCCTCTCCCCCTCCCTGCATGTTATCTGGCTTCATCTCTGGGATTTGTCTAGAAATAGGTACAACATTTCAACCATAAATCAAGGCGGTAAACTAAAACATACCCACATGACTCCCAGGATGCCGACGAAAAGGCTGAAGAAAGACAGATGTCCTGTTGAAATGTCCATCCATCCCAAGCTGCCGTTTGTTGATACTGGCTATCTATTTGGAGGACATTCCAGATCCAGGAGATCAGTCAAGGATATTTAAAGTTGGACGAGGGTTAAGTAACAATGGCCACTTCAGTTGCTTAGCTCATCAAATGTAAGAAAAGATATGCAGGTAGGCATGAAGAAGAAAGCAAGTGCCGCTTCGCGACGTGTTCAGTCACTCTCACGCCGCCAAGTAGCTCGGCGGGCGTTAGCGCCCAAGCCCGCGACGCGAAGCGCGGCGAAAGCAGGCGGCTGAGGTCGGGTAGGCCGCAGGCTGCTCCGCGACGGAGTCGCTTCTTCCTTTCTCGCTTCATCATTTGTAATACGTTTCAGCTGGTTGCCGAGTCTTCACGCTGCCCTTTCGCCCACCCTGGGAGGTCTGGAGGACAGTGGGCAGGGCTGGGCGCACACCCAGCAGGCATGCACGACGGTGACACCGTGAGTGGGGCGGAGATCGGAGACAGCTGCCTTCTTCCGGGCGGCGCTGGTTCGCGACCGCCGCTGGAAGACGCTTCCTCCCCAATGAAACAACTCTTTAAAGGGTTGTTGTTTAGGCGCCTGGACGCTGCCCCTGGGGGGGAGGGAAGCGAGTCAGGTTAAGCTGCCGGCCAAGGCAGCAGCGGGCGCTTCGTGCGTAACGGCGTCTGGGGGGGCATGGCGCTTTTTAACGCTCTTCAGTGGGCCGTAAGCTGTTAATGGACCGTGCGGAAACGGCCAAAGACAGCTCCGTTGTTGATAGCAATGCTGAAGCGGTTGTTGTGTGTTAGAAGCAGCAAAGTTATGTGCTGATATAATAATTCTTCCTTAAAGGGGGAAGCATACAGGTGTTATGACCTTATGACCTGGAAAAAATTAATAGATTTCTTTTCCCAGTCTGGCCACTAGTGCAGGATATATGGTGTCTATGTGTGTTTGTGTGCTTTCAAGTCATAAGAACATAAGAACATAAAAACATAAGAACTGGCCTGCTGGATCAGACCAGAGTCCATCTAGTCCAGCACTCTGCTACTCGCAGTGGCCCACCAGGTGCCTTTGGGAGCTCACATGCAGGAGGTGAAAGCAATGGCCTTCTGCTGCTGCTGCTGCTCCTCTTGAGCACCTGGTCTGCTAAGGCATTTGCAATCTGAGATCAAGGCAGATCAAGACTGGTAGCCATAGATCGACTTCTCCTCCATAAATCTGTCCAAGCCCTTTTCAAAGCCATCCAGGTTAGTGGCCATCACCACCTCCTGTGGCAGCATATTCCGAACACCAATCACACGTTGCGTGAAGAAGTGTTTCCTTTTATTAGTCCTAATTCTTCCCCCCAGCATTTTCAATGAATGCCCCCTGGTTCTAGTATTGTGAGAAAGAGAGAACAAATTTCTCTCTGTCAACATTTTCTACCCCATGAATAATTTTATAGACTTCAATCATATCCCCCCTCAGACGTCTCCTCTCCAAACTAAAGAGTCCCAAACGCGCAGCCTCTCCTCATAAGGAAGGTGCTCCACCTCAACTTCATCCTCAAGCTATTCTCTGCACTTTTTCTATCTCTTCGATATCCTTTTTGAGATGTGACGACCAGAACTGAACACAGTACTCCAAGTGCAGTCGCACCACGGCTTTATAAAAGGGCATGACAATCCTTGCAGTTTTATTATCAACTCCTTTCCTAATGATCCCCAGCATAGAGTTTGCCTTTTTCACAGCTGCCATGCATTGAATTGACATTCCCATGGAACTATCAACTAAGATGCCCAAATCCCTTTCCTGGTCTGTGACTGATAGCACGGACCCCTGTAGCGTGTATGTGAAGTTTGGATTTTTTGCCTGTTTTTGTATGTGAAGTTTGGATTTTTCTTCTTCTTCACGACTTTCGGTGACCCCAGCAAGGGGTTTACAAGCCAACAGACATTCAGAAGTATTTTGCCATTGCCTGTCTCTGTGTGGGCTGAGAGAGTTCTGAGAGAACTGTGACTAGCCCAAGGTCACCCAGCAGGCTTGATGTGGAGAACTGGGGAGACCCAGTGTGGCGTAGTGGTTAAGAGCAGTGAACTGTCATCTGGGAAACTAGGTTTGATTTTCCAGTCCCCCCCCACCATAAATGGCAGACTCTAATCTGGTGAACTGGATTTGTTTCCCCGTTCCTGCACATGAAGTCGCCCCACCGACCTAACAAGGAGCCTATTAAGAAGCGGAGGGGGAAAGGAATTTGTGAGCAGTTTTGAGACTCTTTACAGAAGGTGGGGTATAAATCCAAACTCTTCATCATCTTCATCCAACCCAGTTCTCCAGATTAGAGTCCACCACTCTTAACCACTACGCCACACTGGCTCGCTACATGATATCTACCCTCAATTTTATCTTAGCAACAATTACGTGAGATTCATTAGACTGAGATGGAGACACTGACCCATTTGTTTCATGGCCAGTGTTGTTAACTCTAATTTGGGAAGTCCCTGGAGATTTCGGAGGAGGGGGAGGGGTCTGTGGAGGCGGGAGTTTGGGAAGGGGAGGATCCTCAAGGAGGTTGTGATGCCATTGCATCTGTCCCCTGAAGCCCACAATTCCTCTGGGAAGATAGTTTCAGAGATTAGCCATGTTGGTCTGTGATAGAACAGTTAGATGTGAGTTCAGTAGTACCACAGCTTCTCGGAGCTCTCTCAGCCCCACCTACCTCACAGGGTGTTTGTTGTGAGGGGGAATGGGCAAGGAGATTGTAAGCCCCTTTGAGTCTCCTGCAGGAGAGAAAGGGGGGGATATAAATCCAAACTCCTCCTCCTCCTCCTCCTCCTCCTCTTCTTCTTCTTCTTCCTCTTCCTCTTCCTCTTCCTCTTCCTCTTCTTCTTCTTCTTCTTCTTCTTCTTCTTCTTCGAGATCAATAGGATGCCCAGGATGTTCTTTCTGATGAAGTGTTGACACTCCAACATGATGCACTGGGCTCGTTCCAGTGCGGGGGCGTGGCAGGGGCGTGGTGCGGCGGGGGCGTGGAAGGGGCGCAGCGTGAACGTGCTCCCCGGGCACAATTCCCCCTCGCTTTGCCCCTGCTCTCCAAAGCTTATTCTTTGAAACGATTGTAAGGGTCTAAGGTGCTTTTGAACTCTTGTGTCTGTTTCCTCCAGAGGACCTGAGCTCTGTAGTCTGTAGATCAGTTGTAATTCCAGAAGACTCCAGTCTGTTCTGGAAGCACAGGTGGTTGAGCACTAGCAAGTGAATACAGAGGGTGTTTGGCAGCATCGGGCCCTCGTAGAGACCCTGGGCCTTGGTATCTGTCCCAGCTCAGAGTATGTCCTGATTTCAGGCATGCAAAAAGTTGCTCTGCCAACTCTTTCGAGGTGCTTTTCCACAGGATCCAACCCAGTGACTCCCAGTTACACTAAACTAAACTAGCTTATTTTTTTTTTGAAAAGTTAGTAATAGTTTTAGCAGTTAATAAGCTGCACTTCCACAGTGAAGTGTGAATACATACACAAAAATTCCTTTCCACGGGGAGGGGAGAAGAGAGCCATGACAGCTCATTAGGTAGCTTGAGAAGAAAGATAATGATGAAGTAACAGTAAAGGGATAGCATCTTAAGAACCCTGTTTCGACTGTGCTGAGCATCAGTGGTTTCCATAACTCTGTATAATGGCATGCAATTAGTCAGGGCTCTATGTTGCATATATCTGGGGGTGAGCGGAGGGAAACAGTCTCCCAAACTCAGTCCTTTTTTAAAAAGTTCTTGCGAAGTCACTGAAGCAGTGTAGAAAAATCAGATTATTTTAAAAATGTGTACAATAGAATAAAACAACCTTTATTAGGCATATTAAAATAGGCTCCAGAGCGTTTCAGACATTTCTGAAGTACAAATCAAAAGTACATTCAAAACACAGACAGATAAACTGTATCTGGCATTGGACGTTACTTAGAAAGTTCTGTCACTTGTAAAAGAAATTTTGCTACTTTTCCCAAGAGCACGGCCTCTGTGTTATTTAACAAAAGCTCCACAACAGAGCTGGCAGAGTCTCTTTCAGATTTGTCTAAGACCAGCCCAGGAGAGAAATTCCTACCCTGTTTCCCCTAATATAAGACATCCCCGAAAAATAAGACATAGTAGAGGTTTTGATGAAGTGCGAAATATAAGGCATCCCCTGAAAGAAAGACATAGCAAAGTTTTTGTTTGGAAGCATGCCCAACGAACAGAACACAGAAAAATAAGACATCCCCTGAAAATAAGACATAGCGCATCTTTGGGAGCAAAAATTAATATAAGACACTGTCTTACATTCGGGAAAACACGGTAATACGCACATATCTCGGACAGTCAAGTATAATGTGAGCAAGAGTCTCCACTTGGTTTTTACAGTGTGGACAGATCCGATCCTGGAGAGGGATAGATAGGTAGCGACCCTTTGTAATAGCCGATGGGAATGTGTATTGAAGATTCTGTTGCTAGAACATTAACCACCACAGGAAATACTGTCCGCCAACCTGGCTGTTTTGCCTTGGCCCTGCCCACTTACTGAGGGACATGTACAAATTCTACATCTATGTGATCTGTACTGAAAAACATAGGCCCTTTCTGCGCAGCAAATCCAAAGTGGTTGCAGGCAGGATAAACAAACCCATCCTCGCTCCCGTGGACAGCCAGCACATTGGCCAGGGCACGCACCTTCACACAGAGGTGCAGGTTTTTAAAATGTACTTTCCACTGATGCATTGCTTTGCAGGCAGGCACGAATGAATCTCCACAGCCATAATACGCCCCTTTGTGTCTGCATGGCCCCGCAGATGTGAGCCAGGCGCCTCCTGCCCGGCTGTTTGCTTGTTTGCGAGGCGCATTAAAACAAAAGAATCGCACATACTGCGATTCGTGAAAACCCGGGAGGGTGGGGGGACGCAGAGCAGACTTGCATTAAAAGCAGGATCCGTGTGAAGTTTCCCCCCAACCCGGGTTTTATCCCATCCTTAACCCCTATTCATTGGCCTGTGCAGAAAGAGCCATAGAGTTTTGGGCCTAGGAGACCAGGAGGCATATTATAGCCACATGTGGACGGAATGTATAGAAGTGAAAAAAATTTTGGACAACTGGTGAAGATTAATATTGGGATAAATAATGATTTAATGTTCATGGGTGTAATGGAGGATAGAAGGGTAGATAAAAAATATAGCTATATGTATAAAATAATGATCAAAGCAGCACATGCAACAATAGCTTTAGGCTGGAAAGAAAAGAAAAAAAATGGACAATCCAGAAATGGTTGGAATATATCTGGGAACAAGTGACACTGGACATTTTCGATATAATAACAAAAAATAAACTGTGGCAAGATAAACAGAGCGAAATTTTGAAGATATGGACCATATATACGGACTGGATGAAAGAAGCTGGAGTCAATGAGGAGATATGGGAGAAGAGATTCCAAAGAATGAACTTACTGCTGTTTGTATGATAAAACTATGAAGAAAATACAGTGGGGAGGGGGAAAAGGGGAAAATGTATTGTTTGAAAACGAATGAAGAAGAGTATTAATATAAAATGGAATATTCAAATGATACAATAAAAATTATTTTTTTTAAAAAAAGAGTTTTAGGCCTAGGTCTGATTAGTGGATCACATATATTTTGATAGGCTTTAGGCCAGAACAGACTAGCACAGGGGTAGGGAACCTGCGGCTCGAGAGCCACATGCGGCTCTTCTGCCCTTGCACTGTGGCTCCACGAGCCGAGCCGCCAGCCCCATCCTTGCCCGCCCTGCAGGCAGCAGGGCAGGCACATCCATGCGCTTCTCAGAATGAGTGGAGTAAAAGGTAAAAAAACCCCCTATATATATATCGTGTTATCTTTATTTTAAATGTCAAAAATTATTTGCAGCTCCAAGTGTTTTCTTTTCCCGTGGAAAATGGGTCCAAATGGCTCTTTGAGTGTTAAAGGTTCCCTACCCCTGGACTAGCAGATGGCTGATACGTGTATAGTGATAATTTGCATATTTAGCAAAGGCACATGGGTATGCTGTTAAAATGATCACCATAACATTAAAAGGCGGTCTAAAGCAGGACTGGACTAGCTAAAAGAGCAAGAGGTTGCTGACTGAGGCCCCTTCCACATACGCAAAATAATGCATTTTCAAGCCACTTTCACAACTGTCTGCAAGTGGATTTTGCTATTCCGCACAGCTTTAAAGAGCACTGAAAGCAGTTTGAAAGTGCATTATTCTGCATGTGCGGAAGGAGCCTAAGAAGGCAATCTTCTTTGACGGGCAAAGCTCGTTTTACAATCTTTGGAGCTGCAAAAGGATAGAAAGAGAACAGAAAGAGCTGGATTTGTTAGCTGGAAGAACTGAACTATCTTCCATGAGAACTGCAGTACCTGGAAAGAGCTGAGCAATTCCTTTATAGAGCACAAGTGAGTAGAGAAAGGAAGGCCCCTTCCGCACATGCAAAATAATGCATTTTCAAACCACTTTCACAACTGTTTGCAAGTGGATTTTGCCATTCCGCACAGCTTCAAAGAGCATTGAAAGCAGTTTGAAAGTGCATTATTCTGCATGTGCAGAATGAGCCAAAGGAACAAGACTTCTGCCGTAGTTGAACTCTTGAAGAGCTGGACTGAAGCACTCTAGTCACGCCAGGAGAAAGGGGATATTGCTCCAAGGACATCTAGAAGACTCATCTGGTGTCTTTGCAAGAAGACTTCCTGCTGTGGCAAGAAGGATTTTTTGGGAATTCTGCTTCAGACTGGGTCTCAGAAAGAATCCACAGTGCTGTATGAAAGGAACTGTGAAGGGGACTCTGATAAATGATAGTGATTAGTGAACCAGCATTGATATCTTTGGGAATGTTTCCACTAATGCTTTCTGTTGCAGTTTAATAAATTGGATTTATATTTTGAGTTTATTAGAATTAATTTTGGTGCTGAACCTGGACCTTGGGGACTCGAGGAGTTACATATATATTAAAAAAAATTTCTCCTACAGTTCCTCCAAGGACACGCATAGGCTTATTATGCACTTTCGGTCTGCTCTGCATTGAGTGTACATTCTCTTCAGGACAGAACCTCCTTTATGGACACTTCCCCCCCCCCCCCAACACACTGTGCTGCAGATCTGATAAGCACTGGTATCTCCAAGAGTGGGCAAACCATCAATCTTTCCCTGCCTGTTCAGGAAAACAAAGGAGACCACTAGTCTGTTCCGCTTGTGTCACCTTTTCTGCTCTTCCCCTGCTTCCCTCACTCACCACAAGCAGTTCCACCCTCCTGAGCAAGCAGTTCCACCTTCTCCCGAGCAAGCACCCTCTCCTGAGCAAGCAAGAGAGCAATGGATCTCCTAATGTTCTACCATGGGAGTGATAGGACATTAACCCCCCCACCCCAAATTAAAAAGAGGACCAAAAAGGCAGCAATGAACCTACTGATCTGGAGAAGCCCAGAAGCAGAAATAAGCAAAATGGCTAAGATTGGAGGTGTCCACCTCACAAAGAGATGAGGTACATTTGCATGTGTCTGGGTGAAGTTCAAAGGTGCTTTGGCCCACCTTCCTTCTCCATGTGTTCATTCAGAGGCCCCTTCCGCACAGCACTGGGAGAGCGGGTTGCAGGTGGGATAAAGTAACGCAGGTCGTTTCCCCACTTACCTTGACCAAAGGTTGCTGTGCGCTACATCATTTCTGGCGCGCTCCTGGGCTTCGCCACGACCCCGAGCAGAGTGTGGGGTCATCAAAAGGCGCCATTTCGAGGAGCGCCAGGAATGACGCACACTGAGGGGGTGCAACAGTGGCAGTGTTGGGGCGGCTGCGTTGTCGCCGCCCCTGTAGTGGGGAGTGCCGGGGGACCGTGCACTACTTGGGGAGAGTAGCGCGCAGCAGCAGGTAAGTGGGGAAACAACCCCACTCTCCTGGGCCGTTTCCGCACGGCCAAAAGCAGCGACGCGATGACGTCGCAAATTGCGACGCATCCCAAAAAAAGCGTTCACACAGACACAGAGGCCGGAGCTGCTTGAAGGCGTCCGCGAGCCCCGCAGAAATGTGACAGTTCGGCCGCGGAAGCGCTGCGGAAGCTGGCGTCTCTCGCTGACGTTGCGCTTCTGGCGCGACTTTGGCGGCCGTGCAGGCCCGGACGCCATTTGGTGACGGTACAGCTCCGTGGCATGGGCTGTTCGCGACGAGTGCTTTGCGCGTCGATGCGTCACATGGGGAAAAAAGAGTGGTTTTTTAAGCCGTTTTTCTGACTACACCGTCTTCGCGCCCGGTTTAAGCGTTTTCGCTACACGGGCGGCCGACTGCGCCATTCCTCCGCCATTCACGCGTGCGAACGCTCTCGCTCTGACGCTTCTTTTTCCGTTGCGACGACGTCATATTTTGCCCGTGCGGAAACGGCCCTGCTGTCCCGTTCACATGCTTCTGTGCAGGCAGTGAACGGCAGCAATGTGGGCTGCCGTTGCGCTGTCACACGGAGATGCGTCTTTTTAAAAAAACCTCACCTCCCATGCTGCATAGCTGCGCGGGGAGGACCTTTAAAAACTGGGAAGCAAGTGCTTCCCTGGGCAGCCGCTCACGAGCAGCTGCAATCCGCGTTAAAACTAAAGAATCGCTGATAGTGTGTTCCTTGAAAAACCCGGGTTGGAGGGGAAACACGGGGTGGACTCACATTAGAAGCGGGATCTGTGCAAAGTCCCCCCCCCCCAACATGGGTTTTATACCATGGTTAGCCCGGGTTTATTGGCCTGTGCGGAAGAGGTCAGAGTGTCGAGAGGTAATACGTACAGGGCTGCAGCCTTAAAGGAGACTTTAACAGATTGTTTTAGGTTACTCAAGGAGGACTGCAAATTGTTCTCACATTTCCTGTCATTCTCAAACCACTTACAGTATTGACCACAAGTAGATGTCACAAAAGAGTTCCATTTCCACATTTTTACAGTTCTGAATTCCATTCTCCCACCCTGCTAAAGGTGTTTTTCTTTTTTTTCTTTTGGCCCACTCAGGCCGTACGACTAGCATAGGTTCCTGTGGATAGACATTATAGACTACTGAGTTAGTTGTTTCTAAGGTTAGAACTACCAAAAGGGTGCGCATAACATCTATCTGAGGAATTCTCCAAATGCTGTCAAAACTCTTTTCACTTTTCCTTGAAATTGCTCCGCTTGAAGAGCAGTCTCCACATTCACTCTATAGGTTGCGTCAGGTGACATTTTGATGGAAAAAGCTACGCAATTTGTGGCACAAATGGACATTTCTTAGTTTCTCTTTTTCCCCCCTGAATGCTGTATACTACCAGCACTATTATCTTGTATTTCATCTCAACACAAAGAAAGGGTGAAGGGAAAAAAAAGATAACTATATATATCTACAGAGAGGATAATAAACAACTGCATTCATTGTGGAGATGATTCACCTTAATGATAAATGCCTTTAAAATTGCCTCTGATTATAAGGTTCTTTTTTTTCCACAAAAGGAAGCATACATGGATCACATGAACACTTCTGTCAGGCCGAGCTTATTTCTTTCAGTCATTTATACCCCCCGCCTCTCCAGATACCTGCTTGATGCCGTATCTTTTCATGTAGTACATTTTCAAGTTGCTAATAGATCTTTCAAGAGTCCTGTAGCACAGAGTGGGAAGCTACCGCAGAGGTGTAGCTCCACGGGGACAGGGCGTAGGTGCACAATGCACCAGGCACACTCCCCTGTGGGGGTGTGGCGAGGGCGTTCCGGGGGCATTCCAAGGGCTTTTTCGGGCGGGGGTGTTCTGGGGTGGGATGGGGCAGAGGACGTATGAGTGCACCAGGCGCTTTCCCCCCTTGCTGTGCCTCTGAGCTACAGTACTGCAGTCCAAACTCTAGTCGCAACTTGAGTTCGATCCCAACAGAAGTCAGTTTCAGGTAGCTGGCTCAAGGCTGATTCAACCTTCCATCCTTCCAGGGTTAGTAAAATGAGCACCCAGCTTGCTGGGGATAAAGTGTAGACAAATGGGGAAGGCAGTGGCAAACCATCCCTCAAACATAGTCTGTCTAGTAAACGTTGTGATCTGAAGTTATCCCATAGGTCAGTAATGACCCAGTGCTTACACAGGGGACTACCTCTACCTAATAGAGCTTATCCCCTATGGATAGCTGCATGGAACAACTCAGTTGAAAGAATACAATCTGGCTTCCTCTACAAAATATTTGGGGTACCACACTCTGTACCGTATGCTGTACTATGCTTAGAAACTGGTCAGAACCTACTTGAAACAAGAGCATGGCTGAATGCATTCAAGTATTGGATCAAACTATGTTTTAACTCTGATGAGCGCAGTTTAACATATATTGTGCACCCAGACCTATTTGCCTCCGAATGGTATCTTCTTAAATCAAAAATCTACTCTCTAGGTTTAATACTTGAAGATCTCTGTATGCTGTCACCCAGAGAAATTCTGCAAACCTTAAAAAGCAGACTTCTAGAACAGGAATACCATATCTTGTTGGGCCAAGCAAATAAATCATGCTCACCCCTTTCTGTCGGAATAGTACCAGAACAGGGGCACATAGTCTTGAACTATTAACTGAACCGCAACAGAGATGGATTATTACAAGGGCAATACTTTTCCATCTGCCATTGCTAACCTATCTATCCCTCTCCAGGATCGGGTCTGTCCACACTGTAAAAACCAAGTGGAGACTCTTGCTCACATTATACTTGACTGTCCGAGATATGTGGGTATTAGGAATTTCTCTCCTGGGCGGGCCTCAGACAAATCTGAAAGAGACTCTGACAACTCTGTTGTGGAGCTTTTGTTAAATAACACAGAGGCCATGCTCTTGGAAAAAGTAGCAAAATTTCTTTTGCAAGTGACAGAATTTTCTAAGTAATGTCCAATGCTAGATACAGTTTATCTGTCTGTGTTTTGAATGTACTTTTGATTTGTACTTCAGAAATGTCTGTAACGCTCTGGAGCCTATTTTAATATGCCCAATAAAGGTTGTTGTATCGATCTTAATCATTCCCACAATTTGAGGGAAATGGATAGATCAAGTGGCAACTAAAGACATAAACGAACATAATTTTTTTAGGGAGTTCTCCTTACATGATGACATTTTGAAGATTGTGGCCTAGAGAGCCAAAGGTATCCTTCTGGCCGTGTGCAGAAAGGTACCTTGGGATCAAAGTCATAGACTTCAGGGCTGCTACAAAATATTTTGTCGTTGCCTTTACCAAGTCTTGCTTTAACCATCAGGCTTAATGGTGGTATCAATCCACCTTCTGATTTCACTGTAATGACTAGAATGAATACAATATGGTTGTTGCTAAGTGTATAGGTGAAATGCAGCCTCTGAAGAAAACAGACCAAAAAAAAGAAAAGATATGAAAATGTCATGATCAGCCCGTGTTTAATCCTGCCATGTCACCTGTTTTTGCCTGGGATGTGGGATCTGTTCTCTTTTCATTCCCCCTCCCTCTTACTTGCTGTGACTGTATTTTCCCACCCTTGGGACTTTGCTTCCCAAGCACCTGCTTCGGACACCTCAGAGGTGGGATCCAGCAGGTTCTCACAGGTCCCCGAGAGTAGGTTACTAATTATTTGTGTGCGCCGAGAGGGGGTTACTAATGGGTGATTTTGCCACGTGATTTTTGCCTTAGTTACGCCCCTCCTCTCAGCAGTAGCGCGCAGAACTTGAAGCAGTCTAGCAGGAGGTGCACCGACGTGCGTGGCAGCCTTCGCCTGCATGCATTCGTTTCCCGCCCAAGGACCGGCGCAGCGGCTGCGTCCTTGCCACAGCCCCGCCCATGGAATGCCCCACCCCCCAGAATGTCTGGCCATGCCCTCGCCATGCCCCACCCAGCCCCACTGGCGCTACGCCACAGTTTGAATCCCACCACCATGGGAACCTGTTACTAAAATTTTTGGATCCCACCACTGGGACACCTGCTGTTGTAGTTTGGCCTGTAGTGTGAAATGTAGGTTGTTTTGACCCCGAGGGAGTCTCCATCTTCTCTGGACAGTGGGACTGGAGGGGTGCCATCCCCTCTTGAGGACTGGTAGTCAGGGGTGGTGTTAGGTGTTGTAGGGTGTGACGTGAGGTATAATGGAAGGCACTTTGCAGCTTATGCTTCGTTCTGGCAGTAGAAGTCTAAATGCTTATTCCTAATGCTGTGTCATAATAAAGAAATCATCTGAAGACAAGATTCTTTTCATTGAACAGTCCAGGAGCATGATGTAAACCAGAGGTGGGATCCAGCAGGTTCTCACCAGTTCCCGAGAGTGGGTTACTAATTATTTGTGTGTGCCGAGAGGGGGTTACTAATTGAGTCTGCTTTTCCGTTAGAAATTCCATTAGGTCCAAAAATCATAAAGTCCTGTTGTTTCCTATGTGGCTGGTTAGCGAAGGTAGAAAACGAGATAATTCTCCCTGTTGGGCTGTTTTAAAAACATGTTTTAGAAATATGGTAAAGTTCCTTGGTTAAGGAAAGTATCCTACTTTTGATTTCTAGAAACAAAATTAAGTATTTGAAAGTATTAAGTATTTGACAGGCAGTCAATTAGAGGAGAAGTAGTTGTTTCTGTTGGCAGTAGACGATAGGACTTGCTATAGTGAGTTTAAATTATGGACAGAAAGATACCAGCTGGAAATTAGGAACTTTTTTTTACAGTAAGAGTTTTTTACAGTAACAGAGAAATTATTAATGCCCCGCCCCCGGAATGCTTGGCCATGCCCCCGTCGTGCCCCGCCCAGTCCCATTGGCGCTACGCCACTGTTTGAATCCCACCCCCATGGGAACCTGTTACTAAAATTTTTGGATCCCACCACTGATGTAAACTATATAACTAGCCAGGTTGGCCAGAAGAACAGGAAGTAATTTAGAATAGATTTACATTTCATTAACGTTCTGGTCTTCGGGGCACAGAAAAACTGAGAATCTGGGCAGCATTTTGGGAAACAATGTATAATCCAAATAGCTTTCACCCAAGGGGGGGGGATCCTTTTTTTATTGGTCTTCAGAGAGGGCCATAAAAACTAAATAAGGTTGTAAGTGTCAATGGAACTGGCATCTAAGGCACAGCATGTAGTATTTAACACCATTTGTGTTTGCTGTGACTCATCTGTTCTTCACAATGGCATTTTCGAAAAGGTACTTGATGCCCTGAAACAAAAGAAGAAAAGTAACAGTCATTTTGAAGAGCTAGTGATTGCAATGGATGAATGGAATTTTCCAGGGTCAATCAAAATGTAGCATTGGAATTATTTGCATTCTCTTCTATTAATGGTTACTTTAGACTTGGCTGAGAAAAGAAAAATCTATTAGTATCAGCGGAGAAGAGAGAGTAAATGGCTGGTGCGTGCATCTCCCGGTACATACAAATGGTCATATGATAGACATAAAACTCGATGATTGCCCTAATAGCTCTTTAAGGAGTGAATAGAGGGAAGTGATATCAGGAAGCCTCCCCTGCTATTAAGAAATAAAGCCGAACCTACTGTATATCACGTGCCAGCTGCCAAAGATCATTAAATTCAATCCAGAAAGCCTGAAACTGGATCCAGAAAGACCAGCTTTGGACTAATTGCCAAAGGCAACTCCGTTATCCCGCACGAGGCAAAAACAAGAAGGCACCGCAATAAGAAAGCTACGCAAAACAACAGAAGGCCACGGGTTAACTATAGAAAATGTACAACTCTCTTAAAGTGGTAACATAAGATGTGTGTGGGTTTTTTATCCACAAACACCACAACATTCTTGTAGATAGCAGCCTCTCAGGTTGCCACCCATCTAAGCTCAGAAGGTGGTGATAGCGGAGCCAGAAATGAATTATTCCATTTCTGATCTTACATTCTAATAAAGGTGAAATTATGTTTTATTTCTTTATAAGTTAGATAGGAATAAGTTGTATTAGGTAGAAAGTAGGAATTGCAGTTGTATTCTGCATTTGTGTCTGTATGGAACCTCCTTTGTCAAAGGCAGGAATCCGCCCCTGCTCCACCTGGGCATGTCCCTTTCATTTACAAAAACCATGAATGGACGTTTGACAAAAGGAACCCCGGAAGAAGCGCCTCCACCTGCCTTAATCCCACCAGCAGGCAGATAAGGGCGTCGTCGTCGTTAGGTTTCGTTTCCTGACCTCAAGCACCCAAAGGACTCTTTTGTGTTTTTCCCACCTGTGCCTATGTCATCACCTTGCCCTGTTTCTGCCGCGAAATTCAAGAAGGGACTGCCCTTTGGACTCTAATTGGTTCCTATGTACCTGTAAATGAATGGTTGTAGGCTGTCCTGTATTCCCCCGGATTCCCGGGCAGGAGAAAGTGTATTTAAGTTGTTGTATAGCTGCTAGGCAGTTGCAGTTGCCGTGGTGCGGAGGTGCTGATACGTAGGTCAGCATCTCAATAAACTCATTTTTATTTTCACTATTCTAGCTGTGTTGGGTCCTGTTTCTGTTCCTCTGCGCTGCTGAGAGCTGGTTGTTCTGAGAGAGGAAAAGTTACCCAGGCAGCGCGGTAACAGTGGGAGCACCTAAAGCAGGGCTTTGGAAGATGACTGGGTAGGTTCTTATGGGATTCGGTGATCTTGCGGGTGTGCTTGCCCCTAGCTGTACAGGGCTTTAAAGATCCATTTCAGCACTTTGAATTGGCCCCCGAAACAAACTGGAAGCCAGTGGAGATGCAGCAAGGTTGGAATCCTATAACTCTCTCCCCGTGGCATAGCACCAATGGGGCGGGGGGGCAACGCCCTGCACATTCTGTGGCAGGGGTGCGGCTGGGGCATGGAGGGGGTGTTCTGGGGCATTTGGGGAGCATTCCGGGGTGGGGGTGAGCAGCGCTGTGGCAGGGGCACAGGGCACGTGCACACCCCGGGCACAGTTTCCTCTCGCTCCTCCCCGGTCCTCTCCAGTCAACATGCTGTCGTCATAATTCTATACAACTGAAGGGCAGCCACCATGAAGAGTGAATTGCAGTAATCTAATCTAGATGTTAACATGTCACTGCAACAGATCTCCCTTACCTAAGGAAAAACCACCCGCCAAGCTTTTTTCTGCAGTGTTCTCAGGACGAGTAGTTCTAGCAACCACAAACAACGGACCAATGAAAGGCTATTTAATCCCACAGTTCCAGAACACTTCTGAGTTACAGTGTCTGAATCAAACAATCAAGTTCAAACAATACACATTATCATAAACATGTTTAAGCTCCTTCTATAAAAGTTTATCTGAATCTACAAATAATTACGTAATTTAGCAACTTATTGCATTTTTGCTAGAGCACATACACACACACACACACACACACACACAAACACACACACCAATAAGGTTCAACAGCATACCATGAGTTAAGCCTGTGGGGATATAAACATTTACTATGATCCAAGAAGACTTTCCTAGGTGAATTTTAATGGCTTGTGCTACAGGGGGACAGCTTGGTAAAACGGCGAAGTTGATATATTTGGAAACTAGAATAGTTAAACCACCAGAAGGGCGTCCATATTTTTTTGCTCTAGAAGTGCTAAGGCAGTGTGAGCGATAACCATTAAGGGTTATATCAGTAGATGCCCAAGTTTCTTGAAGTAGGATCAAATCAAATTTTCTCAAATAGGAAATAAAACCAGGATTGAATAAGTTGGAGATGTGGCCAGCACAATTATCCATGACATCACAAATGATGTACCACTCCCACCTTTTCCAGAGTGTATAAAATGAAACTGATTAAATTAAGCAGGTAACAACATTGTATAGGGAGGCATGTGGACAAAAATGGACAAAAATGACTGGATCAACAATGTCTAAAATATCGGGTCAGTGTTTCATGTAGAAAAGGGTTTCCGAAGCTCACTGCATACTCTGGTTTCGAGCAGCGTTTGAGATAAGGAAATCTAGCATTCATTATGGTTAGTTACAGTCAGTTCTGAGATAATAGTACATCATGGACAATAGGGAGTATTTTGTGTGGGAGGGTGGAAAAGGAGGGAGAGAGGAGCATGGGAATTTGTGACATGCCTCCAGTTTTCAAACTGTGACTTGTATTAGGAATTTCAGATTGACAGACTTTCAATACCCACTATCACCCAATAAGTTCAGTGAGGAAAGTTGTTTTTTTAAACAAATATTCACAATGACCAGCACTGAAGATAAACTAGGGGTACCAGTCTCCAGGAGGTGACTGGAGATCTCATGGAATTAAAACTGGTCTCCGGGTTACAGAGATCATTTCCTCTGGAGAAAATGGCGGCTTTGGAAAGAGAACTCTATGGCATTATTCCTCACTGTTGTATCTCCCTTCCCCAAACCCAGTGGTGGGATCCAAAAATTTTAGTAACAGGTTCCCATGGTGGTGGGATTCAAACAATGGGGCTGGGCAGGGCACGACAGGGGCGTGGCTGGGCAGTCCGGGGGCAGGGCATTGCTGGGCGGGGCTGTGGCAAGGATGCAGCCGCTGCGCCAGTCCTTGAGCGGGGAAACGAATGCACGCAGGTGCAGGCTGCCACGCACGTGCTCCTCCTGCTAGACTGCTTCAAGTTCTGCGCGCTACTGCTGAGAGGAGGGGCGTAACTAGGGCAAAAATCACGTGGCAAAATCACCAATTAGTAACCCCCTCTCGGCACACACCAATAATTAGTAACCTACTCTCGGGAACCTGTGAGAACCTGCTGGATCCCACCTCTGCCCAAACCCCACCCTACTCAGTCCCCCCCCAAAAAATCTCCAGGAATATCCAGAGCTGCCAACCCTGAGGTAAACTGAAGATGCCATCCTATGTATGTTCACTTGGACGTGAGCCCCACTTTCTTGAAATGTTGGTATTTAAATTATCTCTTGGGAGGCAGCACAGCAGCACTGCCCCCCGGTCACTGCTCTACCGCCTCCCTCTTCCTTTGGATTGGATTGTTAAATTGTTAGCTGCCTTGATGATCCTTTCACGAGCCAAAAAATGGGATATAATTTTTTAAAATAATGATTGTAGTAGTAGTAGTAGTAGTAGTAGTAGTAGTAGTCGTAGTCGTAGTCGTAGTCATAATCGTAGTCGTAGTCGTAAAATTAAATAAATGCATTAAAATTAAAATGGCCGTGAATCGCCGCCGTCGTAGTAGCCGAAATAGTAGTAGTAGCAGCAGTAGTAGGTCATAACGCATTGAGTCGCCGCCATTAAAATTAGCCGCCGCCGAGTAGTAGTAGTAGTCATAATCGTAGTCGTAGTCATAGTAATCATAGGCAGGTTGGAAACATCAGCCCCCTCGCTGGAAAAAGCAAAGTACTATCTAGCTTTTTCAACCTTCTAGGTAACTCAAATCCTTCACAACATCAAGATCCAGTTTTGTGTAGCTTTTTCTGTACAACTTCTTCTGTCAACATTGTCCAGAAGATAAACTGCTGTACCTCACTTTGAAAACCCAACGGGACGTCTGCTCATCCTCCCCAAATATTTGTTTTAAATGTCTTTTTTTTCTTTTGCAAACGCAGCCTCTGACACCATTTAACTGAGTGTGTGGGGTGGGAGGAAAATTGAAGAGTTCTGCTCAGCTGACATTTTTTTCACTGGAAAAAAGATATTCCAGGGCTGCTTTTATGTCTGTGGGTGTGTGTGTGTGAAAATACAGGTATCCCTAAATTTATCCCCCTTCGTGGGGATAAAAGCATCTCCAGGGTAGATTTTTGCAGCAAGCAAATGGGAGAGGAGTAAAGGGTTATTGTTCCCTAGCTGCTCTCCTCTTTGATCAAACAATCTCAGAAGTTGTATTTGCCTGGGGCGGGGGAGTTGTTGCAAAATAAACATGAAAGGGTAAGGAACATCCAGTTGAGTCTTGAATAAATTTAGGGACAAATATTTATCGGATTATTTGATTGGCCGGTAGCTGTTCCAGTTCCGTTCATAATAAATTATTTATTGGCAAATAAGCATTCTCCAGCATACGCTGTTCAAACAGCAGGCAGGCCCACCTACTCCCAAGTAAATTGTTTTGATTGATTTCTTGTCATCACTGCTTTTCTGTTCTTTGCACATATATCCTGATAATATGCAGAGAGGCACAGAAAACGATGAGACTGTACTAGATAAGAAGACCCTTCAAATGACCAATTTTCTTTAAATAAATGCAGCTTCAGCAAATGAAGAGTCTGATCAGAGAAAAAGCAAATAGGAATTACACTTAAACCCCCCAGTAGCCAGTTTTCTATTTAAAAAAACTCTCACACACCACAATATGGCCCTTTCCTCAAGATCGGGGGTTGGCGCCCTGGGGACGGGTAAAAAATGCCGCCCCCAGGGGCAGCCCGTATCATACTAAGGCCCGGCGCCAAGCCAAAGCGCAGCACCACCGCATCTAGCTCCCTTTCCCCTCCCAGAGGCTGACCTCCAGTCGCCTTCCAAAACTACCCCTCCTGGAGTGGAGGTTTTTGGTAAACTGTAGCGCATTCCCCGGCGGCGCAGTGAGAACGGCACCGCCGGGAATGCGCTGTTGTCCCCGTCCCTCTCCCACTCACTTTGTCGCCTCCGCCGCCCTGCTGGCCTCCGAAGACCCTCCCTCGCTGTCCTCTGACCCCTGGAGGTCAGAGGGCAGCGTGGGCGGGTCTACGGAGGCCAGCAGGGTGACGGAGGCGACGGGGAAGAGGCGGGTCGGCCGGAGCGCCATCGTCCCAGCCGGTTCTACGCCGACCCAACCCCTTCCTCCTCCGTGCAGAAGGGGCCTCTGTTTCCAGCGCACTGAACTATGCCTTTTTATTCTCAAGAATCACATTGGTTTTTCAAATGGCAAATTCTATATCCAGTATTTGACTCCACACATGCAATTAGCTTCTTGATGAAGGCAACATTCGCAATTAAAAAAAAATATCCCAAAAAGCATTTCTTCCCCATTCTCCATGCCGATCATGACTTGGTAATTTAGTATATGTGTGTCTCTGCTTCTACAGTTTCCCCCCCTCCCCAGGGTATCTACTGTTCATTTTGTAATGCACTATTCTAATGAAAACAATATCACTAAGAAGCAGTAATAGACCTATCATGAGGTTTCACTGCCTTCTCCATGCTATAATTAAATCCAGAGAATATAAAGATATAATTTGAAAAAGATCTATTCACTTGAAAAATCACAATTTCCTGTGGCATTTTCTGATTCATAGGAGCAGAACAGAAAAAAAAACATGAGTGAAGATTTACATCTGTATGGCTGTAGCAAGGGGAGCAAACAGTTTCCTCTGCCCTTTGGCACACCACCTGTGAAAATGGTTCAAGGGTCAAAGGAAAGTATGGATGCCAAGCGCTTCCAAAAGAGACAAGAGGAAAAAACCAGTTAAGTCTGCCTGCTTATTAAAGGTGAATTCCGCACAGCCCATGCATAATGGCAGAGGTGGGATCCAGCAGGTTCTCACAGGTTCCCGAGAGTAGGTTACTAATTATTTGTGTGTGCCGAGAGGGGGTTACTAATTGGTGATTTTGCCACGTGATTTTTTCTTAGGTACGCCCCTCCTCTCAGCAGTAGTGCGCAGAACTTGAAGCAGTCTAGCAGGAGATGCACCGGCGTGCGTGGCAGCCTACGCCTGCATGCGTTCGTTTCCTGACCAAGGACTGGCGCAGCGGCTGTGTCCTTGCCACAGCCCCGCCCAGGAATGCCCCGCCCCAGGAATGCCCGACCACGCCCCTGTTGTGCCCCGCCCAGCCCCATTGGCGCCACGCCACAGTTTGAATCCCACCACCATGGGAACCTGTTACTAACATTTTTGGATCCCACCATTGCATAATGGGTTGCAGTTGTTATAAAGGAACCCGTTTTCCTTTTTCCCGTTCACATGTTTGCCCTTCCCCCACTCAGGCAGCAGTTGGAGTCCATGGAAACAATCCGGGTTGCTTTTGTGCCTTCGAACAGAGACGCTTCTCTCTTTAAAAAAATAATAAAATCCCGCAACACATGCGTAGCTGCGCAGGCATACAGAAATGAACCCCCCGCAGCCATGCCGATTGTCCCACAACACAATTGGCTGCACCTGCATTGCTGAGCATGTGCAACACACGAAAGAAAAAGAAAAGAAAAAGGGACCTCCCTGCCTTGGCCGGGCATTAATGAACGTGTTGCTGCAGATCGGTCGTAATTGCAGCCAGGGCAGAAGACCTGCTTGGGGGATGTTGTACCCTATCAGACACTCAGAGAATCTGTCTACAACCTGCACAGAATGGCGGGTGGGCAGGTTCTTCCTGACAGTGGATGGCACAGAACTTTAAGTGAATGGGTGGAAGGGAGGAAAGTAAAGCGTCTCCTGCCTGTTACGTTGGACTCCCTCAATCTAAAATATATTAGCCAATATATTAGCAAGCCTTTATTGGCATAGACAACAGTACAACAATAATAAAAAACGGATTAAAAAGCATATACAAAACAGGAAATAAATGTTAGGTCGAAGGAAATCTACTGGCGTTTAGTAATTTCCAGGAGAAAGTCTGCCACTATCATACAGAAAGAAGGATCAGGATTGTCCAACAAGTAGTGTAATCTAATTAAATCGGGGAGATCGGGTAAATGTAAAGGAGTAAGATTCACATACTTGGATCTGATTTCCTTGAATCTGAGACAGTGTAGTAATTGGTGGGCCAGAGATTCAACTGAGCCATCGTTACATGGGCACAATCGTTTAGCCTTTTCTTGCTTATTAAATCTGCCATGTAACAAGGCAGAAGGCATAACATTAAACTTGGCGAGCATTATGGCTGTCCTTTGAGCAGAGTTTATTAAGCAATACAGGTAGTGTGCCAAGTGGCCCCATTCAAATGGGAGAGAAAAATATAGGGGGGAGCACATTTTCAAAATGTTTAACTGCTCCGTTAACAACACACCACCCATTTATCAGCCTTCTGATTACATCTAGCAAACTTTCAAAAGGATCTGTCCAGCGTATGCAATTTGAGCAAGATTGTCTCTGGTAACTAGTCTCTCTGCATATCATTTCCAGAGTGCTGGGATATTTGGTTAATATTGGTTGGTCGCCATAGTCAAACACCAATGTTTTTGCATATGTGGTATGCTAGCCCTGGCGGATTTACTCCATTATATACTTGACTGCCCGTTTTATGTGCAACCCAGGGCTACATTTCTTGCTAGAATACTATCTGGTTTAAATTTTCATTCTGACCCTGAGAAAATAATATTCCTGCTAGCAGATTCTGAAGATTATATGCCTTACTGCATGTCAACTTGTGCCCTAGAACGGGGGTGGCCAACCTATGGCGCTCCAGATGTTCATGGACTACAATTGGCCATGCTGGCAGGGGCTGATGGAAATTGTAGTCCATGAACATCTGGAGCACCATAGGTTGGCCACCCTGCTAGAAGCAAAGAAAATAAGCGCCATGAGAGCAAGTTGTCCAAAATTGATTTTATTGGTTGATATGTTATGCCTGTTTTATTAATATTTACTGTTTTAAGGCTATTTATATTATTGCAAATTTTATCTCATAATGTTTTAATCCATTCCATAAAGTTTTATATTTGTTGACAATGCTTTGTAAAGGCATTTATCCATTATATAAATGAATTTACTTGACTTATTCGGTTAGCAGAGTTTGCCCAGTCATAGAAGCATGATACTGAATGGAGTAAATAAATCTCCCAAGAAGTATATTGCAAAAAAGTAAAAGAAAACCTTACATGTATTCAAATAGATTCAGTTCGCGTTCATGTTGCAGTCGAAAGGAAGAAAGAGAAACCTAATCTAAAAGAATTTTTCCCTGTCATAAGTGCCCCATCCCCCATTGTTTCCAATGGGAGCTAATTGGAGATGGGGGTACACCTTTGAGGGTCCTTAACTTTGGACCTCCTAAACCAAACTTCACCAAACCTGGGTGGTATCACCAGGAGAGTCTCCTAAAGATACTCTGAAATTTTGGTGCTGCTAGCCTAAAACCTGCGCCCCCTGGAGGCCAAAAACTGAATAAACACTAAAAATACAAAAAATACAAACGAATATGCCCCCGCTTCCTGCAAAACTCAGATTTTTCCTCAGGCTCCATTTTTCCTAGCTGCACCTCTGCTCCACAGAAACCTGCACAAATTTTCTCTCAAACCCTTCCTGACAGGATTAAGTCAACACAAAATTCCTTGCCCTGGAGAGAGATCCCACCTGTAGCCGTGGACCATACACTCCAGTGAAGACAATGGATGTGTTAATGTGCTTAGCTGTCCAGTGTTGTTCTAGATAATGTATCTTCCTCTAATACCCTCAACCACCTTATTTTCACTGGCGTTGTTTCACAGCTGTAATTTCATCAGCTAACTACCCCTTTGGAGACACTCCCGAGCCTAGAACTTAAGGCTGATGTCTCAACCCATTAGACCAATGACCCAACCATTAGTGCTGGAGTCTGTCTCTCGTCCTTTCCAGAAAAGGCAGGAATTTTGTCTAGGGAGATTAAGGATCACTCCACATAACCCTGAAGATCTATTTTCTCTTATGAGAAGCCCACTCTTCCAATAGAAAGTGTTCAGTATCTCTGGACGTCTGTGTGTGATACTGTTCCACAGTGCTGTTCTCCCAGAGCTAAGCCCAGGTCGCTGTTCGTCGGACCCTTCCACTTCAAGATCAGGTGACTATAACTTTTATTGTTCCTCCCCATACATTCCTTATCTATTCCAGACCTATCCCCTCAAAACTGTCTATATCTTAGGACAGTGTGTGTGTGTGTGTGTTCTGCCGCTTTTATTATGTGCTTGTGTACCCCCATTATCCCCTCATTAAAATTGTTAACCTTTACTTGCCCTCCTGCAGGTTTCTTGTGAAAAGCTGACTCCCGTATACATAGGCAATCAAGACCCGAAGCTTGCCCGACCTTTTCCAAAGTCAAGATCCTGCTCCTGCTAATTCACCATACTAAAAGGGAGACACTTCCTTTCACTTCAGGTAATAGTGGGGTCAATTTGTCATTAAAAAAATTACAAATGGTGGATTTCAGTCTTGGATTGATGAGAAACACTTTTTTGAATAGAAGAAGTAGATTTATATCCCCCTTTCTCTTCTATAAGAGACTCAAAGGGACTTAGAAACTCCTTTCCGTTCCCCCCTCACAACAAACACCCTGTGAGGAAGGTGGGGCTGAGAGAGCTTAGAAGAACTGTGACTAGCCCAAGGTCACCCAGCTGGCTTGTGTTGGAGTGTACAGGCTAATCTGAATTCCCCAGATAAGCCTCCACAGCTCAAGCGGCAGAGCGGGGAATCAAACCCAGTTCCCCCAGATTAGAGTGCACTTGCTATTAACCACTTTGTCATTGCTGCTCCAGCATACAGCAATTTTTAATTTATTTAATAAGATTTCGTTGTATTTGGGTGTTTCCGCACTACAAAAGGGAGTGAAGGTCGACTCGGTTCCCTTCAATGGGGGGCGATTCCTGGCTGTCCGCACAGCAACTTCCTTGGCCCCCTGGAACCGAGCTAAGTGGGCGGGTACCTGTTTCGGCTTCCTCGATCAAATGCGATTGGCGCTTTGTGTTACGGAGGGAAACGGAACGCTTCTTGTTTTTTTTTTTTTTACAGTTTCCGCACGCCGCGAGCTGCCACGTAGCATTGACACGCTGAACTACTTCCGGCGCAGTCGGAGCTACAAAGCTTTGGCGCCGTAAAAATTTTTTCCAGTCAGTGGATTTCTCCTCGCCACAATTTTGAAACGCATCTCGATATCATAGCTTCTCAAACGCGAGGGAAACTGTATAAAAAAAAGCCGCCGCTTCTGCCCTCGGCCACGACTTTCTCCTTCCATTCTGGCGCATTTAACGGGTTGCTCCTGATTGGTTGGAATGGATGCGGTGTCGCTTCGATGCGCCCCGCATTTCAAGCTTCGGGGTTTATATCGCACCTTTGTTCCACCAGTACGAAGTCGCGAAGTTCATAATCTCTGCGTGGCCAGGGATGTCAGCTGTTCCGGGAATGGGGAACAGAGACAAGACAACGCCGAAAGCTCGGGTTGTAGTGGCGTGGATACACCTCGAGTTGAACCTGAGTAGAAACCGGTACAACACAGTAAGTGCGGAAGGTCCCTTTGTTTTTAACATGCTGTTGCCACCCTGCGCCCAGTGGTGGGATCCAAAAATTTTAGTGACAGGTTCCCATGGTGGTGGGATTCAAACTGGCGTAGCGCCAATGGGGCTGGGCGGGGCACGACGGGGGCGTGGCCAGGCATTCTGGGGGCGGGGCATTCCTGGGCGGGGCTGTGGCAAGGACGCAGCCACTGCGCCAGTCCTTGGGCGGGAAACGAATGCACGCAGGCGCAGGCTGCCAGCCACGCCAGTGCACCTCCTGCTAGACTGCTTCAAGTTCTGCGCACTACTGCTGAGAGGAGGGGCGTAACTAAGGCAAAAATCACGTGGCAAAATCAACAATTAGTAACCCCCTCTCGGCACACGCAAATAATTAGCAACCTACTCTGGGGAACCTGTGAGAACCTACTGGATCCCACCTCTGCCTGCGCCCCTTGGGGGAAGGGTGGGGTAAAAAATTTAAAAATAAAAATAAATAAATACAATTTTAAAAACACAAGCTTTGGCAAACATAGCACAGCTGTAAGTACTGTAGAAAGATTAATACAACATGATACAGAATCTCATCATATATTTCTAACACCTTTGGGAAGACAGAATATTCACCGCTTTAGCTGTTGCAGTCAGATGTGAACTACAGATGTGCTCTGGTCAGGAGGTCTTAAAAATCAGCATATTCCTAAATGTATGCATGGTCTGCAGAGAAAAAAAGGATAATCATTTCCCACATCTGAAAGGGTGTGCCGACTGGCAAGGATAATACACAACTAAGTCAATGGCAAAAATAACTTCACAAAAGCTTTTCTCACACAACTTTCTATGGTAGGAAGGAAGAGAGGGCTCCTGCAAGTGTGTGCAACATCTGAACTTTCAAAATCTTATGGCGGCAGGAACCTCTAACCCTTTTTCAAGCATATTTTTGTTTCATTTGTTAAAACATCAGATAAACCAGCAAAGCACTGATTTAGGTATTCTCATAGCGAAGTGGTCAGATTATGTTGCTGGATTAAGGTCCCTCGTGTGCATTTCCCTATTGCAGAAAGGTCATTCCAAGAAGTTATTATCGCGTGCTAAACTAGCCCAATAAAGAATTTCACATAGAATGAAAATCTATACCTATAAACTGCTTTTACCTCCAGTGGGACAAAATACTGGTAAACATTCATTGTTTCTAATGGAGGTTACAATCACCGGTTTTATGCCTAATAAAGGTTTTGGATTTGGGCATAAGGAGAAAAGGAGAAAAACAGCAAAGGGTTCTGGGTAAGGAGACCTCTCCTGCCAATGTAATTTGTAACAGAAATGCATCGCAGCAGAATTATTATGGAACTATATACACAGTAACAATGGCCTACATAAGTGTGTTGTGGGCTGAATACTGCCCGTTTGAAGGAGCTCAAAACAGAAGAAGGTTTGGTTTCCACGTTCTGCTGTTCTCTACATTTAAGGAGTCTCAAAGTGGCTGACAATCACCTTCCCTTCCCCTCCTCACAGCAGGTCCCTTGTGAGGTGGGGGCTGAGAGAGTTCTGAGAGAACTGTGAATAGCCTGAGGTCACCCAGCAAGCTGCATGTGCAGGAGCAGTTCACCAGATAAGAGTCCACTGCTCTTAACCACTACACCACGTTGGTGTAACCCCCATGCTCAGAATGGGTTGACCCAGAAAGGGGTGGAGACTCAAAGCAGCAGAAGGCTGCAGAGCTCATGTAGTTTGGAGGAGACAAGGCTACCAGACTCGGACCTTGGTTTGTATAAGCCCTTAACACCTTGTTAAGGTAACTGCAATGTTGTTGGGAACTACTGGAAGGTAGGCTAGTTTATTTTTTTGCCATGTTGTAAATGTTGGAGCTTATTGTTTCAGGCTTCTTTTTTTGTGGCTGTGTAATGGGTGAGAGTTCTCCTGGAAACCTCTTCATCATCGCGTTGAAATCCTGTCCATCAAGCTCTTTGGAGTCTTCAGGAGCCAACCCACTTGCAAAGAAGAATTGGACTTGGCAGTATCAGTAGACTGTAAATATAAGGACTTGAAAATGCAACCTGAACAGGACCTTGAAGTGTGATGTTAAATGTTGATGTTTGATGTTATATGTTAAGAAAGTAAACCATTTTGCTTTTAAAATTTGTTGTTGCAAACTCATTCCAAGTTCTGCCCCACAGAACCCACAAGCTGAGGTTACACTGGCTCTCAAAAAGAGAGAAATTCTTATATTGGGAGTTAATCAGTGATGGAAAGGGCCTAACTCAGTGGCAGAACACATTCTTGTACCTAGGCGGCCCCAAGGAAATCTGAAAAACATGAGATCTGCTTAAGATCTCTGGTCTCTTCCACATGGGCCAATCAACCTGGGTTCAGGACAAGAAAAAAAAGTATGTGTGTGCGTGTGGGGGGGGGGGGACTTTGCATGGCTCCCGCTCCAAACGTTAGTCCACTCCGCGTTTCCCCCCCAACCCAGGTTTTTCAAGAACCGCACTTTCTGCAATTCTTCCCCGAGAAGCGCTTTACCCGGCTGGGCTTCCTGTTTTTGACAGGTCCCCGCCTCGCAGCTGCATAGCAGCGTGGCTGTGAGGATCCATGCTAGCTTCCTCATGTGACTACACCGCAAAGAAGGTAAGGGGGGGGGAACCCTATGCCTCCGTGCGATGGCATGACAGCAACCCGCATTATTCCCATGGGCTCCAGTCACTGCCTGAACGGAGGCATATGAACAGGAAAACTGGAGAGCGGGTTAGTGTATCCTGCCTACAACTCGCTCTCTCTGTGTTGCGCGGAAGGAACTTCAGAGAGCCTCTGCCAGTCACAGGTGGAAGTCATATGTGATGCTGGGATCCATATTCCAAACCTGAGGTATTTAATTGAGCTACAGAAAATCAATCCTTATGGAAGAGGAAGTCATATGGATCAGGGCATGATATCGAGAGCCAGCGTGGCATAGTGGTTGAGAGTGGTGGGCTTTAATCTGGAGAACCTGGTTTGATTCCTCACACCTCTACATGAGTTGTGGCCTCTAATCTGATGAACCAGGTTTGTTTCCCAGCTTTTCCACATGAAACCTGCTGGGTGACCTTGGACTAGTCACAGTTCTCTTCAAACTCTCTTAGGGGCTTTCCCCACTGACAGAGTTGAACTGGTTTTTACCTTGGTTCGCCTCAGTGAATCCCCACTGCCACGGAGCTCAACATTGTTTTGTCTCAGTCCTCCTCGTGAACTCCGTGGACATCCTTGTCTGTTATGAAGCTACGACCCTTTTCTCGCCGGAGCAAGTCAAGCTGATACCGCTTCGAAGTGGGGAAACATCGAAACGACACCTCATCCGTTCAACCAATCACGAGCCGCTTTTGTGGCATGTGCAGAACGGGAGAGTCGTGGCGGGCAGAAAGCGCATGTAACTGTAAACTGTAAATTGTAAAAACTGTAAAAAAAAAAAGAACGCTCCCGTTTCCCGCCGTAACACAAGGGCCAATCACGATCGAGGAGCAAAACAGGCACCAAGATGATCCTGCCCACTTAGATCGGTTCCAGGGGGCCAACTCAGTTGCTGTGGGGACAGCCTGGAATCGCCCTCCACTGAAGGGAACCGAGCCGACCTTAGCTCCCTTCTGTAGTGGGGAAAGCCCCTTAGTCACACCTACCTTAAAATGTGCCTGTTGTGGGGAGAGGAAGGGAGGGAGGCTCCTTACAAATGAGAAAAGCGGGGTATAAATCTAGACGCTTCTTCAGTGAAAAAAAGGTTTTAACGGTTCTACATGAGAGATCTAACATAATATTCAAATGTCACATAAGGATCTGGTCAGAGATGGCCATTTGATCTATACTTGACACTCCGTTCCCTCAAATGGCCTGCATACTAACCTTGGTGTGGCATGAATGTCTTGGCTGAGAGAAGCATCAATTACAGTGAAATGGGGTCCCGCTTCCTCCCTGACCAAAGCCCCAAGCTCTGAGAGCTTTGCTCAGAGGCATTCCACTCACACAGACCAAACAATATATTTGGGCACAGCAACTATTGCCTTAAACTAAGCTGGCTAACTTCCTGAAAGTACAACTGATCTCCAGATCAGCA
This sequence comes from Sphaerodactylus townsendi, assembly GCF_021028975.2. NCBI lineage: Eukaryota > Metazoa > Chordata > Lepidosauria > Squamata > Sphaerodactylidae > Sphaerodactylus > Sphaerodactylus townsendi. Next base: position 15,049,192 of record NC_059426.1, on the reverse strand, counting down.
AGCACACTTGAAAACATTTTGAGGCTAGCTTCCTCATGTGACTACACCGCAAAGGAGGTAAGGGGGGGGAACCCCATGACTCCGCGCGATGGCACAACTGAGAGCAGCAGTGGCGTAGGAGGTTAAGAGCTCGTGTATCTAATCTGAAGGAACCGGGTTTGATTCCCAGCTCTGCCGCCTGAGCTGTGGAGGCTTCTCTGGGAATTCAGATTAGCCTGTGCACTCCCACACACGCCAGCTGGGTGACCTTGGGCTAGTCACAGCTTCTCGGAGCTCTCTCAGCTCCACCTACCTCACGGGGTGTTTGTTGTGAGGGGGGAAGGGCAAGGAGATTGTCAGCCCCTTTGAGTCTCCTGCAGGAGAGAAAGGGGGGATATAAATCCAAACTCCTCCTCCTCCTCCTCCTCCTCCTCCTCCTCCTCCTCCTCCTCTTCTTCTTCTTCCTCAAAACATTTTAAATGCAATAATTTTAAATGCATTTTCTAGTGATTCTTTTGGCTGAAATGGTCTTTTAAGATGCCATTTTGTGAGGTAACTCTTTGCCTTCAGAAGCCCTTGCCCCATCTTTGGAGCATTTCAGAGCATTTCTGAGATTTGGGGTTTTTTATCTTCACAGCATAGACTCAGGGAACTGTGACATGAAGCTGTGAAGCATGAAGCACAGATTTCTCCTCACTCTGGGGAAAAAAACAGGGAAAAAATAGAAAACGGAAGCCAAGAATCGTTTCAAGAGGGCGAGCATGAACAAAAGTGGGTGATTGAAAATGCTTAATGAGTGTTTTACAAATGTTTTAGGAGATTTGTATGGAAAGGGCCAAAGATAAAGTCCCTCAGAGAAAATGGCTGCTTTGGAAGGGAGGGACTATATGCAGAGGTGGGATCCAGCAGGTTCTCACAGGTTCTCACAGGTTACTAATTATTTGTGCGTGCCGAGAGGGGGTGACTAATTGGTGATTTTGCCACGTGACTTTTGCCTTAGCTACGCCCTTCCTCTCAGCAGTAGCGCGCAGAACTTGAAGCAGTCTAGCAGGAGGTGCACCGGCGTGCGTGGCAGCCTGCGCCTTTGTGCATTCGTTTCCTGCCCAAGAACCGGTGCAGCGGCTGTGTCCTTGCCACAGCCCCGCCCAGGAATGCCATGCCCCCAGAATGCCCCACCCAGCCCCATTGGCGCTACGCCACAGTTTGAATCCCACCACCATGGGAACCTGTTACTAAAATTTTTGGATCCCACCACTGACTATATGAAGAGGTGAGATTGAGCCGGTTCGCACCACTTCGGCAGAAGCGGCTGTTAAAATGGTGCTTGTAAACGATCAGTTGTTAAATTGTTTGAATCCCACTTCTGACTGTATGATATTAACACTCTGCAGAGATCAGTGGCGGGATTCTAATTGTTCAGCTACTGGTTCGTCCCCCCGCTGCATGCCCCCCTCACTGCTGCCCACTTACCTGGCTGCTGTGCCCCCCCTTTTTGATGTTGGGCCAGGGGAGGCAAGGGAAGGCAGTGGCTGTGGCTTGACCCGTGTGCAGCCAGGCCTGCCGCCTGGCCACCAAAGGGCGGCAGGCCTCGGAGTGTGCTGCGTGCCTGGGGACTGGCTGCGTGGCCCGGGTGGGTGGCCTGGGAAGGCTACTGCCCATGAGGGCCCTTTCCCAGCCCAGGAAGGCCACCAACACACAGCCTGCCAATGGCCACAGCCCTACTGGAAGTCGCCCAGGCTTCCTGGCCGCTGCCCTAGCCCGGGAAGGCCACTGCCGCTCAGCCTGCCAGGGTGGTCTTCCTGGGTTGGGGCAGCGGCCAGGTGGTTTGCCATTGCCCGTCTCTGTGTTACAACCTGGGATTTCGCCATTGGTCTCCCATCCAAGTACTTACCTGCTTAGTTAATTAGATCCTACAAGGTCCAGCTAGCCTAGGCCAGTGATGGCAAACCTATGGCACGGGTGCCAGAGGTGGCACTCCGAGCCCTCTCTGTGGGCATGCGCACACAGAGTTTGTCATGTTAGGGGCGGAAAATCACCCCCCACACACACACATCAATAATATCTAGCCGGCTGATTCCTGGGCCACTGAGCAATAACATGCCGCCGCACGCACATGCGAAGCAGGGAGGACTCGGTATTGGCGGGCCTGGTGTTCGTGTTTTGGGGTGGCTGCTGCCCGAGGGGGGGGGCACAGAGGAGGCAGAGATGCTAGAGAGGCACAAGCAGTGCACAAAAAGGCTAGAGCAGGCTGGCCCCTGCTCGAGCGAGTGGGGCGGAGGAAGAGGGAGCCAACCGTTTTTTTCTAAACCAACATTTCAGCATTCAGGTTAAATTGCTGGGTTGGCACTTTGCGATAAATAAGTGGCGTTTGGGTTGCAATTTGGGCACTCGGTCTCAAAAAGGTTCGCCATCACTGGCCTAGGCCGTCCCGATCAGGGCTAAGGAACGTATCCAAATCTAATGATTCCTTGTAGGCTGAAAAGCAGGAGAGCAGGAGAGCACAGACCCACAAAGGTTTTACTGTTCAATTTCTGAAGAAGTGGTTTCAAAGATGTTACGTTTATGCATACAGCTGTCTGCTTCTGTTTAATCTAATGGGAACGCTAACAGTGCAATCCTAAACAGAGTTATCTCCTTTTAAGCCTATTATATTCAATGTTCTTTGAAACGTACAGCTCTACTTGTGTCAGATCACAAAGGAATATCTGGATCAGAAGAATCACTTCTTTTCTCTAGGCAGTCACCAGGAAGTTTTTGCAAAGTCAGTGTTTTGTGTCCAACGTTTTGTTAGTTTTATATACGATACTGTTTCCTTATGCTCGTGAAGCGTATTCTCAGTGGGAGGACTGTGAGCAGAAGTATACTATTTGAACAGCTGAAGATCAGTGCAGAGAATTTGCTATGGGAATATTGTGACCTCCGGACACTTTATATTGGCAGCTGCTCTCAAAAGCTGCAGCAATTCAAGGGAGACAGAACTGTTCTTTTAATTCACAACAGAGACAAAGAGGCAGAAGATTCGGCCAAGAAAACAGAAGGACATTTATTTACACACACATTTTACAATAACTCAGACTAGGTGACCAATAAAATGTTTCATTTACATCTTCAGTGCTTGCTATATGGTAATGTCCACTTGGGGAGTTAGTAAAGATAGCGTCTGAGGCTGGGGGTCCCCAAGTTTGTTGAGTCTGAGGGCTGCTCTAAAATTTTGAGACTTAGTGGCTACACCACAAAATGGCTACACCACAATTTTGAGAGTGGCTACACCACAAAATGGCTGCCATGGGAGCTGAGTCTAATCACAAAATGTTGGGAAGCTCCAAACCAAGCATCCGTCTATTATGGAGGTAGTTGTTTCTCAGTGGATGCCCCCTGAGGACATAAAGGTTGTACTCCCTGGCACATTGGCAGCAGTCGTGGGATCCAAAAATTTTAGTAACAGGTTCCCATGGTGGTGGGTTTCAAACTGTGGCGTAGCGCCAATGGGGCTGGGCGGGGAACGACAGGGGCGTGGTCGGGCATTCCGGGGGCGGGGCATTCCTGGGCGGGGCTGTGGCAAGGACGCAGCCGCTGCGCCGGTCCTTGGGTGGGAAACGAATGCACGCAGGCGCTGGCTGCCACACACACCGGTGCACCTCCTGCTAGACTGCTTCAAGTTCTGCACACTACTGCTGAGAGGAGGGGCGTAAACTAAGGCAAAAATCACGTGGCAAAATCACTAATTAGTAACCCCCTCTCGGCACACACAAATAATTAGTAACCTACTCTCGGGAACCTGTGAGAACCTGCTGGATCCCACCTCTGATTGGCAGGCGCCACAGCACCTGTGGGTTCCACAGTGAGGAACACCGACGGTGTTGCTGCCTGGCAGGTAGTATTTCTGCAGTGCAGTTATTTCAACAGGGAGAGTCGCAGCAGGACTGGTACTCATTGGGGCTGGTGAGGCGGAGGTCTAGATGTTGGGTTGCCTACCTCCAGGTGTGGCCTGGAGTTCTCCTGGAACTACTACTGATTGTCGGATTATGGGGACAAGGTCCCCTGAAGGAAAGGGCAGCTTCTGAGGGTGGACTCTACAGTGTTAAATCTCTGCTGAGCTCCTCAATGGTAGGCAGAACCAAACATCTCTGCTTTTATCCCCATCTTTCTCCCTTCACAACACTGCAAAAGACAAGTACATTTAGAAGATACTCTGGGAACCTTTCTTCAATTGTACAAAAGGGCACCGCCCTATTCAGGACACAATCTAATACAGCCTCTAGAACATAAGAACATAAGAACAAGCCAGCTGGATCAGACCAGAGTCCATCTAGTCCAGCACTCTGCTACTCGCAGTGGCCCACCAGGTGCCTTTGGGAGCTCACATGCAGGAGGTGAAAGCAATGGCCTTCTGCTGCTGCTGCTGCTGCTGCTCCCGAGCACCTGGTCTGCTAAGGCATTTGCAATCTCAGATCAAAGAGGATCAAGATTGGTAGCCATAAATCGACTTCTCCTCCATATGGTTCAACAGGTAAGAATCCATGGCTCATGTGAAGGAGTGGTGAATTAAACCACCTGCTCTTAACCAGTACATCTTGCTGGCTCTCAAAGAGAGAAGAACTGGGCCATTTAAAATGGCTTAAGAACCCAATCCTGATTGGACCCGGCCTGCAGTGGGAAGATCAGGAGATCCTGTTTCCCTTTTTGTGCCTTTCCAAGTTGTGTGTAATGTATATTTTATTAGGAGGCTTAGAAGGCCATGCTTGAAGATCGAGGGATAAACATATATTCAATAAATGTATTAATATATATTATTATAATTGTCCAGTTACTGAATCCAATGATTGTACATCCAGTTTTTTGAAAAACAAGTAAAATATTTTTTCAACAACAGAAGTTCATTTTTGAGATATATAATCCATATCTTCAACATCTACTGAACAAAAATAGTTCATTTTTTCAATATCTTTAGGATAATTATATTCCATGTAGAAAGTACTTCCCAAACGACTCGCGCGTTTTTAAGTACGTTTTCACTGTAGTCTTCCTCAGGAGAAGTAATTCTTTCAGGAAAAATTATTCATTCATTTGCCATGCACAGGTCTTTCTACAAATAAATAAACAACATAGTATAATTTGTACATACAATTTTATTCTTTTATAAGAAAATACTAGCGGGCCCAGCCACGCGTTGCTGTGGCAATTGTCCTTCTCATCACAGTCCGCAACCCACACAGATGTCCATGCAGGTCCAATGATCCCCAGCATAGCCTTTTGGGTGATCAACTGGAATCCCTCTTTCCCTTTTCAATGCCCATCGTTATATGGTGATGTCTTGTTTTTTTAGTATAAGGTAACCCTTTCCATTCCACAACGGAACTGTCCAGAGTGCGAAACCCACTGTCCATGAGACTGGTTGCCACGCACAGTCCTGGCTTGGGTAAGGCAGAACTGGGGCAAGGAGGCTGGTCCCAGTCAGGCAGCAGAGGCAGGGTGGTGAGGCACTCAGATCAAGGCCAGCCCTCTGGGTTCTTAAAGGGCCATGTGCAAAAGAAGCAGAGCCGGTAGTGTTGGTTTACCCCAACCCCAGCGGTGATTTAGCCAGTGCAAACTCCAGCTCGCTTTTAGTGTTATAGCCGCAAAGTGGCGAATATGGGTGAGGAAGTGGGTAAGTGATGGCTGGATGTGAGCGAAGGCAGAGTCAGGTGTGTGAGGACGAGCTGGATGTGTGTTGTGTGGTGGTAGCAGTGGGCAGGCACAGAGAGCTGGAAAGCTGCCCGCATGTGAGCTGGGGGAACCCCACCTGACGCCCTGCTACACGGGCAAAGTGTGTATGTGTTTCACTTCCCACTCGTGATACCTACCAGTATTACCTCCGGCCACTGTTTTCACTGCTCATTTCTCCTGCCCATCTGGAGTTTAACATTCTAAGCCCTCAGCCCTCAGACAGACAGGCTGCACGGACATTCTAAGGGTGACAGTTAAACAGAGGCAGCTTCATGGGCCTGGCGTTTCTGGTGAAAAAAAGACGTTTTACCTGGCTCGGGTAGGGACTTTCGGTGGTTTGAAGGTCCGAGTACCTGCCCGCAACAGGGAGGGACGTCCTGTGAAAATTTGAGGGCAATCCGTCCAGCAGCTTCTGAGGGAGACCATCAGGGACAAACACACGGTTAGATTTTTATATATATAGATGAACAGCCATGGGTAGGACAACTGTCCAATTTAGTCCTGTGTTCACAGCAGTTGGAATCACCAGTGAAGTAGGGAAAGTGTTGTGCGTCCCTGCTTTCCAGCAACATACTGCCATGCCAGTCAGTGAAAGCAGTTTTAGAGACAAAGAGGGGTGCGATGCCACAGGTCTTAACTGATCAACTTTCTAAATCCCTAACTGAAGAACACATTTCCCATGCTGGGAAGTAATAGACAGCAAAGAGGTTTTTAGCTGTGTGTAAGCATTTCCTCACCACTGGTAACCAATTACACAGAACTGGCCCAAATCAGATTGAGAGCCTCTGGTTCCAGAAAAGAAACTTTCAGAGGCACCCATGCCTTTTCTCGTTAGGAGGTAACATTTTTCAGAAGCTCTAACACAAATTGAAGGCCCGTGAAGAGTGCATTTAATTTAGCACGAAAGGTGCAGTCCTGTGTATGTTTAAGCAGAAGTAAGTCCAGCTATACTTTACAGGATTCACTCTCAAGCAAATATGCACAGGGCTGTAGCCAGTGGTGGGATCCAAAAATTTTAGTAACAGGTTCCCATGGTGGTGGGATTCAAACTTCAGACGCGGGCGCTTAATGGGGCTGGGCGCTACCACGGGGGTAAAAATGGGCATTCCTGGGGTGGGGCATTCCTTGGGCGGGGCATTCCTGGGTGGGGCTGTGGCACGCCGGTGCACCTCCTGCTAGACTGCTTCAAGTTCTGCGCGCTACTGCTGAGAGGAGGGGCGTAACTAAGGCAAAAATCACGTGGCAAAATCACCAATTAGTAACCCCCTCTCGGCACACACAAATAATTAGTAACCTACTCTCGGGAACCTGTGAGAACCTGCTGGATCCCACCTCTGGCTGTAGCCTGAAACTGGTTTCGGCCCCCTGCCCATGGGTGGGGTGGGGGCAAGCAGGTTCTCATCAACCCTATTTGGGGTTTCTTCGGGCAAGGATTGTTTGTGACAGGAGGGGGTCCAACCGTTCCTCTTACATATATAAGAGCTATCTAAAGAATTCATCACACTTCCGTTTCTACTTCTTCAGCTTCTCAGATCCAGGAAAGAGGCTAAATTGCTTCCCTCCCCCCCTCAAGGTTTTTATCTTCATACTGCTTTTGCTGGACAATTTCATTTTGAGTGGCATACCCGTAAAACCTCCTCTCCTGGGGTTCCTGTACCAGAAAATGGCTACCTCCTGGCTGAAAAAGGCATAGCTAAAAGTTCTGATTAATTCTATTGCATTTGCCCAATTCTGACCGAAGGGCAAATGCAGGCATTAAAGAGACAGTACACTAGTTTGCTGATACAGTAGCCATAACATTCCACCATTTGAGAAAGCAAAGGCGTCAATGGGAAGGCAGTGCTTTCCAAAAATCTCCCTTGGGAAGGAAGGTGGAAAACGGCGCCTTCACACCATTCGGGGCCGCACAGGACGGCGCTGCTGCATTGCAGTAGTGCTGCCTGTGCGAACAGCTCCTCAGGGACCGGTGTTTTTCCGTCCCTGGGCTGCTGTTTTTGGCCCCGTGCAGAAAGGGCCAATGAGAAAATCAGTAATGTAGGCTGACAGCTTGCCTATAACTCCTGATTTAGTCTGGAAATCTGCAGTCTCCGGGGTGTGTTACAGTACACACATTCAGGACGTACAACGTGATGACAACACCCAGAAAGCACAGTCACATTTTGCAAAACTCAATTATGAATCCTACAACATATCCCAGAACTTTTTACATGGGGCTTCATGGCAGTTTCTTAGGGGTTCTGCAGCTGCCATGGAGTTGACAAGGAAAATTTCTCTAGAGGCAGACAATGGGCGTTTCCCCACTTGCCACGACCCCCCTATGCCACGCACTGCTCTTAGTGGGCGTCATTTCTGGCGTGCACCTGGGCTTCCCCATGACCCCGCACTCTGCGTGGGGTCATGAAAAGGTGCCGTTTGGAAGAGCGCCAGGAATTACGCGCGCTGAAGGGGTGCGACAGCGGCAGCGTCAGGGCAGCTGCGTTGTTGCCGCCCCTGTAGTGGGGAGTGCCAGGGGACCCCGCGCTACTTGCCTACAGTACCCTGTTTCCCCGAATATAAGACATCCCCAGAAAAGAAGGCATAGTAGAGGTTTTGCTGAAATGCGAAATATAAGGCATCCCCCAAGAGTAAGACGTAGCAAAGTTTTTGTTTGGAAGCATGCCTGACGAACAGAATACAGAAATATAAGACATCCCCTGAAAATAAGACATAGCACATCTTTGGGAGCAAAAATTAATATAAGACACTGTCTTATATTCGGGGAAACACGGTAGCGCGCAGCTACTGGTAAGTGGGAAAACGCCCAATGTGAAAACTAGTGTCCTACATGTGATAATCAGTGGAATTTTCCAGAACTATCCTGAAGGTAGATACTAGATTTCTGCTAGCTGATGTTCACATAACCATTTCAGAAAATCTGACAGGAGTGAACAATTAACTTCAGAGTAACATGCCCTATGAATATACTCCCGAGAAATCTGTGGAGCAAACATGCAGAAAGCACTCCAAAGGGCACAGCAGAAATTGAAGTAAGACATTCAGAGCCATCAGGTGAGGGTTTCAAACAAATAAAGGTGGCCACTTAGGATGGAAGAAGAAACTGAAGCATAGGAATAGGGCCACTGTGGATCTTTTGCGTTGGATGCAAAATCATCCAAGGCAGACCTTAACACAGTCAATAGGTTTCTATATGAATTTTAAAAAGAAAACGCTATTCAGAGTACAACAGGGCACACATTTGTGTGGGAACTGAGTGTGGGAAAAATCCAAAGCGTGCAGGGAGGTGAAATAATTTAAAATGACCTCTGTTCTGGCATTCCCAGAGACAAACTGAAAATGTGCTGTCAGTAATAAAATGAGGGTATCTTTTTTCGCTATCGCCATATTTTATCTCTTCTAAAGAGTATACTGTAAAGGAGGAAAGAAGGGGTGACTTTCACAGTACATGACTAATGCCAGAAACGTAGAGATAACTGTGTGATGCCAACATTATGCTCATGGACACTAGTAGTGGCATAGGAGGTTAAGAGCTCGTGTATCTAATCTGGAGGAACCGGGTTTGATTCCCAGCTCTGCCGCCTGAGCTGTGGAGGCTTATCTGGGGAATTCAGATTAGCCTGTACATGCCCACACACGCCAGCTGGGTGACCTTGGGCTAGTCACAGCTTCTCGGAGCTCTCCCAGCCCCACCCACCTCACAGGGTGTTTGTTGTGAGGGGGGAAGGGCAAGGAGCTTGTAAGCCCCTTTGAGTCTCCTGCAGGAGAGAAAGGGGGGGATATAAATCCAAACTCTTCTTCTTCTAGTTCCCAAACTTTTTCAAGTCACTGCCTGCTTGATTTCATAAACTCATTCATAGTGCCCCCCACCCCACCCCATAGAAAGCATCATTCAGAATAACATTTGACACGATGTACTGAGGAAGATAATAACAGTAAAATTCTCTGGCTGACAACATTCTCCCCTTCTCAGTTTCAGCTTTACAACAACCTGTAAGATCGGTTACGCCAAGAGTGTGCTTGCTCATGGACACGCAAGTCTCCGTGTGGGGGTTTCTGCTTCACAGTTTCTATCACATTTGCGCTCACATGTTTATTTGTTCGGTTTTTCAAAATCTTGCTCTGCACTTGCTAATTCTGCAAGGAAATCTGGTCAGTGTTCATGGCCACACCTTCCCCCGTTTTACTCAGGACAATGTCTTTGAGGTTGGTTACCGAGACAGTGGTCGTTTCCCCACTTACCTGCTGCTGCGCGCTACTCTCCCCCAGTAGCGCGGGGTCCCCCGGCACTCCCCACTACAGGGACGGCGACAACGCAGCCGCCCCAACGCTGCCGCTGTCACGCCCCTCAGCGCGCGTCATTCCTGGCGCTCCTCAAAACGGCACCTTTTGATGACCCCAGGGTCGTGGGAAAGCCCGGGAGCGTGCCAGAAATGATGCATGCTGGGAGTAGCACACAGCAACCTTGAGTCGAGGTAAGTGGGGAAACGACCAGTGACTGACACAAGCTGAATTTCACGAGAGCGCGAAGATTTGAAACTGGGTCTAACCTGGCCAGTACACTAGCTACTCTGGCCAGTACACCCCCAAAGTTTGGCTGGTTGGTAAAATTTAAAATCAGGATGCTTTACTGAAAGAATAGTTCCAAGGATGTCAATCCTAAAATGAAAATATATCTACGAAGGAAGTTATATGGGAGATACAAAAACAGTTCTCCTAATACATGTTTTAATATTAACAGCCAGGGAGGACCGTTTAGATTGGGCTACAGCCAGAGGTGGGATCCAGCAGGTTCTCACCAGTTCCCGAGAGTGGGTTACTAATTATTTGTGTGTGCCGAGAGGGGGTTACTAATTGGGTCTGCTTTTCCGTTAGAAATTCCATTAGGTCCAAAAATCATACAGTCCTGTTGTTTCCTCTGTGGCTGGTTAGCGAAGGTAGAAAACGGGATAATTCTCCCTGTTGGGCTGTTTTAAAAACATGTTTTAGTAATATGGTAAAGTTCCTTGTTTAAGGAAAGTATCCTTCTTTTGATTTCTAGAAACAAAATTAAGTATTTGAAAGTATTAAGTATTTGACAGGCAGTCAGTTAGAGGAGAAGTAATTGTTTCTGTTGGCAGCGGATGATAGGACTTGCTATAATGAGTTTAAATTATGGACAGAAAGATACCAGCTGGAAATTGGGAACTTTTTTTTACAGTAAGAGTTTTTTGCAGTACCAGAGAAATTATTAATGCCCCGTCCCCGGAATGCCCGGCCACGCCCCCGTCGTGCCCCGCCCTGCCCCATTGGTGCTACCCCACTGTTTGAATCCCTCCACCATGGGAACCAGTTACTAAAAATTTTGGATCCCACCACTGGCTACAGGGTGCTGGATGTGCAAAGTTAAACAGCTGGCTTCATGTGGAGGAGTGAGGAAACTAATCCAGTTCACCAGATTAGAGTCAGCCGCTCATATAGAGGAGTGGGGAATCCAACCCAGTTCTCCAGATTAGAGTCCACTGCTTGCAACCACTACATCACACTGTTAGGTGAGGTAGGGAGAAAAGAAAGAAAAAAATTGAGGTGCCTATCTTTTTCCTTCAAGGACCAATAGGATCTCGGGATTGTTTGTGTATTGGTTTCTGTTGGGAAAATGGCATGAGGGGGAAAGAGTTACTCTGCTACACAAGTATTATTATTATTATTATTATTATTATTATTATTATTATTATTATTATTATTATTATTATTATTATTATTATTATTATTAAATAATAATTATTTATACCTAGGCTCCTCCTGCCTTTTAAGGCCTGGAGCCAATCATTGCAACCCTCCTGCAGCATGCTGGCCAGTATTGCTTTTGCAAGCAACCCCTTTGCCTCCTTTGCTCACCACAGCCGCAATGGCTGCCCCCGGTGATTCGGTTGCTGCTATTTCTTAAAATGTAAATAACAAAGTTAAGAGAAAGCAAAAGACAGGCACCCGATCAAAACCCTGCACAGCTTCATTTTATTACTAGGAAGTCGGCCGGAGACCTGATTTTGGATATCTCACTGAGCCTTTGGTTGAGCCCTTAGTAGAGAGACGGAATGTCAGGGAACCCATTCTGAAGATTTATATGGATTGGATTACTGCCAGCTTCGTTAGGAACTTGAGTTCATTGCCGAGTTCATTTTGAGAGAAAGTCCACTCCCTGCCAGGCGGACCGGAATAGAAAACATTACGAAAACACAACGGACACATGGTTGATCAAGGTTCCCTCCGTGACAGTTAAGGGCTTAAGAAGCAGCACTTCAAAGAGACATGAATAAATGCCTTCCTAGAACGAAAAGGACAGGCGGGTTTAAATTTCTCCACAAATAGACGCAAGGGCTTCCACATTCAGTCTTTAACCTTCCTTATTGGAGGGCGCTGATTTTAGGCTGACGGTATTAATCGCCGCTGTCAGTTGAGATTAATATTGAGATGGTGGCGGGACATGATCCCCCACACTGTTTGGGCTGAAGGGAATACTTGGTTTCATTGCTGGAACTTGTTGCTAATTTTCATTCTTTGTTCTACCTGCTCACACTAGGTTGTCATGAATCGCTGTTCTCACTACAGACGAATGCTTCATTACGGCTGCTGCAAAAAAACCCTCTCATTAACCAAACTGAACAGCTAAATGTGAGTCCAGTAACTCCTTGGAGAGGAACAGGATTTTGGGGGTATAAGCTTTCAAGAGTCAAAGCTCACTTCTCAAAAGCTTATGTAACCTCAGCTTGTGGGTTCTGTGGGGCAGAACCTGGAATGAGTTTGCAACAACAATTTAAAAAACAAACAAAATGGTTTACTTTCTTAACACATAACATATAACATCAACATTTAACATCACATTTCAAGGTCCTGTTCAGGTTGCAATTTCAAGTCCTTATATTTACAGTCTACTGATACTGCCAAGTCCATTTCTTCTTTGCAAGTGGGTTGGCTCCTGAAGACTCCAAGGGCTTGATGAACAGGATTCAACATGATGAAGGTTTCCAGGAGAACTCTCACCCATTACAACCACAAAAAGAAACCCTGAAACAATAAACTGCAACATTTACAACATAGCAAAAAATAAACAACTACCTTCCCAGTAGTTCCCAACAATATTGCAGTTTACCTTAACAAGGTGTTAAGGGCTTATACAACCAAGGTCTGGAAGCCTTGTCTCCTTCAACTACATGAGGTCTGCAGCCCACTCCTGCTTTGGGTCTCCACCCCTTTCTGGGTCAACCCATTCTGAGCATGGGGGTTACACTTACACCTTGACAATTTTGTTGGTCTCTAAGGTATGTGGGTATTGAGTGCTGTCAAGTTGCTTCTGACTCATAGGTGACCCTGTGAACCAGTGACCTCCAAAACATCCCATTTTTTTTCCATTTTGGATTGTCTCGTCACAAGGTTTTCAAGGTAAGGGTTCATCAGAAGCGGTTTACCGTTGCCTTCTTCTGCGCAGCACTAACCAGGGTTAGCTGCAGTGACATTGCCGTTGTCTATGAAAGATCCTCTGCCAGTGTCAACTTCCACAACGGCTGCTGCTCAGCAGCTACCTATAAAGGATTCCTCTGTTTCCATCACCATTGGATGGTGTCCTCTTCTTCCGATATGGCTGTTGATCCTTAAATGGGCTGAACACATCTTAGTCCAGTGGTGGTGAACCTATGGCACTCCAGATGTTCATGAACCACAGCATGGCTGGAAGGGGCTGATGGGAATTGTAGTACATGAACATCTGGAGTGCCATAGGTTCACCACCACGGTCTTAGTCTGACATCTCAACTGGACATATCTTAGTTTGGTGTCTCAACTGGACACATCAGAGGTGTAGCTGGGTCAGAGTGCACCCGGTACACACTCTGTGTCCCCCCCGCAATGTCCTGCCTCCCCGCCCCCCCCCCTTACCTTAGTTCAGCCTGGAAAAGCGGCCTGTTCCCTAAAGGCTGAAAACGGCCTGGTGGGAACTACACTTCCCATGAGACCCTGGGGCTCACAAGGTCTCCTGGGAAGTGTAGTTCCCACCAGGCCGTTTTCAGCCTGAAGGGGACAGGCTACTTCTCCAGCTTGCACTGTTTCATTAAGGTAAGTGTGGGGGTGGGGTGGTGCTGTAGGAGGGGGCACTGCAGGGGGCGATTTTTCGCGCGCGCCCCCTGGTGCACACCCGGTGCAACATGCACCCCCTGCCGCCTGGTAGCTCTGCCTCTGGGACACATTTTAGTTTGGAGTGTCAGCTGTGACCATTCCATCTGGAGTGACTCTCCTAGGAGTTTAGATTCTCAACAGTGTCTGGACCCCATTGATCCCAGATTCGCTGACACACACAAACCCCCTCACCATGTTAAGATGTGAGTCCAAAAGGGGGTCAAAGGTGCTACTAGACTCCAATCTAGTTGTTCTACTGAAGACCAACATGGCTACCCTCTGTAACTAATAGCCAAACTGGTAAGATTTGTTAACAACTATTTAATTAGATTGTTTTTTTTATTGTGTCAAACTAGTTTCTGTTCCAAGAGGTAAATGAAATTTGCAAATTTAGGCTGGGAATCATTCCCTTTGAATGCTATCCCTTCCTCCGCTTCTGTGGAACAGCCTAGTTATTCACTTCATTTATACCTTGCCTGCCTCCTTGACTCCAGTCCAAAGTGGCGTGCCTAGTTCTCTTACATTTTATCCTCACAAGGACCGTGCGTGATTGGTCACCCACCAAGCTTTCATGGCAGAATGAGGATTTTACACAATGTTACTATGAGGCCCAGTCCTAAAATGGAACAGGAATATACAAAAGACTCTAGAATGCAATGCTTGGTTGGGATATCCTAATAAAGGGCAGTGGCGTATCTGCCTAGGGACAAGGGGTACCCCTTGTCCCCAGGCGCCACTTTTCTGGTTACGTGTCCCCATGTGACCAGCAAGTCCTGCTGTCCCGCAAAAAACGATGAGGCAGCAGAACTTCCTGCTTCCTCCAAGCACCCTCAACCCCACCCTGGACTCCCCCTCCCTTCCTTCCCCCCGCCAGCTGGGCTCCCAGCCGGCAGCCTGCAGTCTCTTCTGACCTCCCCTCTGGGCAGGCCAGAAGAGACTGCAGTCCCGGCCGAGCAGACCTTCTTTTATAAGCACTGAGGCTGGGGGTGGGGCTTGGGAAGCAGGAAGTCCCACCCCTTCCTGCTCCCCAAGCCCCACCCCCTGGCCTCAGTGCTTATAAAAGAAGGTCTGCTCGACCGGGACTGCAGTCTCTTCTGATCTGCCCGGAGGGGAGGTCAGAAGAGACTGCCGGCTGCCGGCTGGGAGCCCAGCCAGCAGGGGGAGCCTGTGGGGGGGGGAAGTGGGCACCCCAGACCTTGCCCATGTCCATGGTGACATGGGTGGGGTCGAGGACAGTGGGGGTGGAGCCTGGGGCATCAGGGAGCAGAGCTAGGGTGGTGTGGGGGCAGGGCCTGGGGGGCGTCCTGGAGACAGTTTGTCTCCGGGCGCCATTTACCCCTGGTACGCTTCTGATAAAGGGAACGCATTAATGTGTCACTATGAAGTGATCAAGACTACCGGGAGCCCCGTTTTCAGGTTTCAGATTTGTGGAAGAATTCTCATTTTGCTGTATGGACTCCTAAAAGAACTTTTACTCCTTAAGAAGTTAGGAATACATAAGACAGTGTTTCAGGACTCTGTTCTCTTCTGAGAGATTCATCCAATATATTGTATGGACACTTGTTTATTGATGTGTAATTTGCTGTTTATGAGAGACTACCGATCCTGCTGGATGGGGTTTTCTATTTTAGAAAATAGAAGCAGTGGCGTAGTGGTTAAGAGGTCGTGTACTCTAATCTGGAGGAACCGGGTTTGACTCCCCGCTCTGCCGCCTGAGCTGTGGAGGCTTATCTGGGGAATTCAGATTAGCTTGTGCACTCCAACACGCACCAGCTGGGTGACCTTGGGCTAGTCACAGTTCTTCTGAGCTCTCTCAGCCCCACCTACCTCACAAGGTGTTTGTTTTGAGGGGGGAAGGGAAAGAAGTTTGTAAGCCACCTACAGGAGAGAAAGGGGGGATATAAATCCAACTCTTCTTCTTTATTTGCATCTGCACACGTTTTCACCATATATAATTTGACAGCACTTCATTGTGTGTGCCGAGAGGGGGTTACTAATTGGCGATTTTGCCACGTGACTTTTGCCTTAGCTACGCCCCTCCTCTCAGCAGTAGCACTCAGAACTTGAAGCAGTCTAGCAGGAGGTGCACCGGTGTGAGTGGCAGCCTGCGCCTACGTGCATTCGTTTCCCGCCCAAGGACCGGCGCAGTGGCTGAGTCCTTGCCACAGCCCCGCCCAAGAACCATCTGAATGCCTGGCACATGCCCCCCCCCTGTCGGGTGTCTCCCCACCCAGCCCCATTGGGGCTACGCCACAGTTTGAATCCTACCACCATGGGAACCTGTTACTAAAATTTTTGGGTCAACAGGCTTGGTTCCTCTACGCCAGTTGTTCTCAACCTATGGCTCGTGACCCCTTTGGGGGTCGAACGACAATTTCACGGGGATTGCCTAAGACTCTCTGCATCAGTCTTCTGTAAAATGGATAAATGTAAGGGTTGGGGGTCACCACAACATGAGGAAATGTATTAAAGGGACACGGCATTAGGAAGGTTGAGAACTGCTGCCCTACGCCTTTACTGTCATTTTGAAAATTGGTTCACCCTCCAAAACTGCAATTTCCTCCAAGGTAACTTTACGGTGAAGAATACATAGTAATTCTAGAAATCCTCTCAGCCCCACCTTGAAGTTATCAACTGTAATAACCCCTAAATGTATGCACCAATCTTTGTTCCTGAACTGTTCATTCAATCAAGAAGGTGGTCTTCAATGTACCATTGAAATGTTCTCACCAAACGCAGCAGTAATCCACAGAGTGGGGCTGGAATCCTGCTAGCTAAGTAAAGTAATTCATGATGACTAGCCTAAAATTCCCATTCAAGCCCTCTTTTTTTTCCCCCGGATACCTTTAATGGCATATAAATAGTTTAACATTAACATTGCAAGATAATAACAGCCTTTACAACTTCTGACGAGTTAAAATAACACCATTTAAAAATTTACCCACCACTTCCAACAGCTCGTAGTTGTGGCTGTTTAAAAGATATATCAGCTTCTGTTTATCTGTAATGCCTTCACCTCCATGCAGGAAGGGGATTATGTGCTTCTTCCTACCTATCTCATAAAAAGGACAATCCAACAGCATATGAAATACAGTTTCCACAGAACCCATGCCACACAGGCATTTCCTTTCTTTATGTGGGATTCCAAGGTGGCGTCCAAGGCTAAAGGAGGAAGGCAGGGCATTACACCTAGCTAAGGTGATTGCTCTACGCCACCAGGCCTCAACCAGGAGATAAAGGTACCGGGCTACAATTAATCTATCCACAGGTATTCCCAGAGAGATCGGGGAACAGGTTTTATGAGCTTCCTCTAGCATCTGTTGAAACTCTCTAACCAAAAGTCTCTTCTTGACAGCCCCATAGACCTCCTGCTCTGTTAACATTAGCAGGTCCTCCAAGGAAATGCCCAACTCATTGAGTTTGCAAGCCCCCTGTTAAAATGAATGAAACTGGTCTGTGCACTGGGCTCAGCGGTATGTGAACAACTTTCTCTGGAGGTCTCTTGGCTTGCGATACTCGTTTGAGTGCCCGGCTGGTGTCCATCCTGAAATAAACCTGAGACAGGACTCCAGCTAGCAGGGGACGTTGGCATAGTGAGCTGGGTTCTGGATGTGTTTGTTGTTCGGAAACTGGAGCTTAAAGAAGTATTCAGGGCAGGTGTACGCAGAGAGCATGTTAGCTTTTTTTTTGCAGGGGGGCCGGGAGCAGCTGCTGCGATGCCGATCTGTTGCATCAGACAAGATGATTCATCTGTTGCTGTAGTCACAACGAGCACACCCATACAGTTCTTATTGACCTGCGGATTTCTGAAGAAACAGATTCGCCACTATCCCATCCCACCCACCATTAAAACTCCAGTCCGTTGTTCTCGAAGCTGATCCAGGAAAGACTGGCTTGGGGGGAAAGGAACATTGAAGGCAAAGCAATATGGGCTAAAAAGAAGGCTGGGACCTTTCATCGTCCCGTTTGCAAGGTCAAAGTAATAATAGTTCTTAGCGTTTCTACAGCGCTTGGTGTAGCAGCCGTGCAATTTCTCCGATGGAGTGACATTAGCCTGGCAACTAATGGGAGCTTGAAGCGGGGTCGAAATATGGGGATGCGGCATCATGCAGGTATGCCAAGATGGAACTTGTGGGAAAATCCAGAAGTGATGTCATGTTCCTCTAGGACAGCCATTCTCAACCAGGGTACCGTGGTACCCTGGGGTGCCGTGAGCATGTCCCAGGGGTACCACGGCAACACTACTGCCCCCCCTCATTTTTGTGGTGTCTCCCACCGGCGCCAGCAAGGACATGGAGCTGGCCCATGGGGCAGGGCCTGCCACAAGGTCAGCAGCCACCCCCCCAGTGCTTCCCTTCACCCTGGGAGGGGAAGGTGGGGTGTGTGGTAAGCAGGGGCAATGGGAGGGGAAGGTGGAGGGTGGCGGCAGGGGTACCATGAGATATGAAGAGTGAGGTCAAGGGTACCCTCAAAAAGGTAGGGAAACACTGCTGTAGGAACTGACAGACCCTTTCTCCAAAGCTAGTTCGGTGTAGTGGTTAAGAGCAGTTGGACTCTAATCTGGAGAACTGGATTTGATCCCCAACTCCTCCACATGAGTGGCAGACCCTTATCTGGTGAACTGGATTTCTTTCCCCGCTCCTTCACATGAAGCCTGCTCACCACCTCGGGCCAGTCACAGTTCACTCAAAACTCTCTCAACCCCACCTACCTCACAAGGTGTCTGTTGCGGGGAGAGGATGGGAAGGAGTCTTTAAGCCAACCCCGAGTCTCCTTACAGGAGACAAAAGAATAGAATGAATCCAAATTCTTCTTTTTCTCCTCCTTCTAAAGGAAAGTCATTGTAAAGATTAATTGTAAAAGAACAGAAGAAAATATATTACTACAAGGGTTCCAATTCCGCTGGGATAATCCTCTCTAATACGCTTAGCCTGAACTTGAAGCAATGGTGGCAAACCTAGGACACGCGGTTTGAAGGTGGCACGCCGCACGCCAGCATTCACCAACACCGGATAACTGTTCTCCCTGTTTGAGTCAGTTTTGTAATTATTTGACATTTCTTTATATAATACATGATTGGACTGTATTTTTAAAAGATGAATGGATATGTAAAGAATTGTTTCTCTTTTGCTCGGTGGGGGGGGGGAGTCAAATGAGACATTTTCTGAGGTTTTGATAGGCCGAGTCCAAAAGGTTCGTCACCACCGGCCTAAAGCATAAGGAAAGCTATCAGCACACCAGGAAAGCCTTCGCTTACACACACTATGAAGGTCTCTGCCTCCCTCTTGTGACTGATTCGCTGCCAAGCAGGGACTTTGGTATTTTTTTCTCCTTCAATGCATAAAGTGCCAGTCATTTATTATATTTTCTGGGCCAATTATGGATTCCAGAATGAAGGCAATCCCGGCAGGATTTTCATGCCGTAGCAGCAGCACGGAAGATATAATAGAACATATATGCCATTTATAGAAGTCTTGAAAGCCAAATCAATTGTGGTAATTCCTTTCTCTGCTCCCTCCAAGACTCACCTGGATCGGTTGCAAAGTTTAACATTAAATAAGGTGGATATAAGATTTGATGAAGAAAGAGGAACAGGTTTTCCCACTTGGTTTTCCCGCCTGCTCTACTATACCGTGTAATACACCTGCATTGTCAAGGAGTGCTGGACAGATGATTTTTGCTGACAGATGACAGGTCACTTACCTGATGGGGGGAGGATTGATTAAGTCCAAGCAAGCCACCCCCACCCACAGTTCATAACTGCACAGGAGTATCTTGGGATCAAAGCCATTTTTAATTTGTAAATCTATTTATGGAGATTCTCAAAAGAGAGCACAAACTCAAATAATTGTTGACTATTAAATGGAGTTGAAAGATCCCCTCCCCTCCCCAAAAGCATTACAAAACATTATCATGATGTAGTAACAGGCTTCATTTGTAGAATTACATTGAACTTTTTTTTTGTCCAAGTAATGAAATAAGATGTTTTAACTCATATAACACAATCCCACGAACCCCAGTTTGGACCAGCACCCATGGCTCTGGGATTTCATTTGGGGGGTGGGGCCCAAGAAGGGAGGGGAGGGGATGGGGTATAATGCCATAGATGGGGTATAATGCCATATATTCCACCTTCTGAAGCAGCCATTTTGTCTAGGGAAACTGATCTCTGTTGCCTGGAGATCAGTTGTATTAGTGGGAGATCTCCAGTCACCACCTGGAGTTTGGGAACCCTAGCACCCACCAATGTGTTTTCTGGCACCTGCTTTTTGTTGAGTTTTGTGTATAAAATCTGGGATTGGAGATTCAGGTGCACCGAATCCTGGATTCGGCCCGAATCTGGGCGCATTCAGGCATATTTGGGCCACAATTGGCCCGAATATGTCCTGTCTGAATATGAATGAATCTGAATGCAAGGCATTTGGGCTTTTTTGGGGTATTTTTTTTTGGGTGTTTTTTGCATTTTGGTGCCTCTATCTTCAAAAATGTGCAGCCTGCACAGAAATTCCCCATTGATTACAATGGAGCTACTGCAGAGCACAGAATCTGCCAGGCTCTTCAGCAAGTTCTATGGTGGGAAAAATTAATAAACTTTTCCCACCATAGACTTCAGTGGGGCTTGCTGTTATGCCCAGCTGGCTCTGTGCTGGAGATTTGGGGAGGGTTCCTGGGGGGTTGTTCTGGGTACGGGCACCTAATTTCTTACAGGGCTGTTGGCGTGAGTCTCCTGAAAGGAACTAGCCAATTTTGCTAAAGTTTGAATGGCAGAGCACTCATTCTGTGTGCATCAGGTTCACCTTCAACTGAGTGCCCACAGCATTTGCCCCTCCCAAGCAAACTTTAGCAAAGTTGGAGACCAGCTTTAAAAATGGAGACAAAGTTTTAGGTGACTAGCTTTAAAAATGCACCCCCTGCAGGCACAAATGCAAAAAACCACAACCCCCCCCCCACAAAAAAATCAGACAGACCTGAATTTTTCAGGTATACCGAATATTCGAGTATATCTCAGCTGAGTAAGCTTTTTTGTCTTGCCTGTAAACAGATAATTCTATGCCCTAATAACTGTGGTGTCTTTAATTTTACCAAACTTCTAGGGTATTGACCAGGGCTAATAAAATCCAAAGGATTTTTAATTGGAATTAAAAAATACAGGGAGCTTTGTATCACGCCTAGACAGTTGACTAATAAAGTACTGAGTTTATCTCAAGCAGCTATAAGCAAAGGCTCTCTCATGTTTCTGGGCTTGGATACCCCTGTTTGTGGATGATTACAGGGAGGAAATCTTCCATCTTTTTTGGAAATTGGCCTCTTCACACATTATACATTTAATAAAATGCTGTATATGCTGTATTCAGGAGCAAAAGCGGGTAGAGAGACAACGTCACGCAATGTGTCGATGTAACTTCTGAGTGGCGACCCGGAAGAGAGGTCTCCAAGTCAAGAAGTGCTCTAGGAATTCTCCCAGTCTTTCTTGGGGGAATGCGTAGTGGCAAATCTATGGCACTCCAGATGTTCATGGACTACAATTCCCATCAGCCCCTGCCAGCATGGCCAATTGCTGGCAGGGGCTGATGGGAATTGTAATGAATATCTGGAGTACCATAGGTTCGCCACCACTGGCCTAGAACGTTGCCTGATATAGGGATGTCCCCAGTGGTGGGATTCAGCAGGTTCGCACCACTTCGGCAGAACCGGTTGTTAAAATGGTGCTTGTAAACAACCAGCTGTTAAACTATTTGAATCCCGCCACTGGAACCGGTTGTTAAATTATTTGAATCCCACCACTGGATGTCCCTTAACCTGAAATTGAAATTACATCATCAAGGTAGTTTTTTTCATACCCAAATTACATGGTGTAATGGTCAAGAGTGGTGAACTTTAATCTGAAGAACTGGATTTGATTCCCCACCCCTCCCCATGAAGTCTGCTGGGTGACCTTGGGCTAGTCACAGTTCTCTCAGAACTTTCTCAGCCCACCAACCTCACAAAATGTCTGTTGTGGGAAGGGGAAGAGAAGGCAATTAATTGTAAGCTGCTTCAAGTCTCCTTTAAAAAGGTAGGGGGGGAAATCAGGGAATAAAAACTCTTCTTTTTCTTCTTCTAAATTCCCCAAGGATCCTGGCTCAACTTTTTATCCCCTATAAGTATTGTGAGACCACATAAGACTGTGGCTCAAAAAGCACATGTCTCCATTTAAATCCTTGATAGATTGGTTAGGCTGTTTTAAATTTGTTCAGTGCTAACTTCTTCCTGGTCATTTTTTTTATGTTTGGGTTTTTTTTACACAGGGAGTATTTTGTGTGCTAAATGCTCCTCTTCAAATTCTCGGATGCTATCATGGAAATTGAACTTGGGACTGCTTAACATTGTAAAAGAAGCAATAAATAAGTAAATCCTTTGCTCCTGAAAGATATTGGCAGAGAGCACAAGGTGACCTTCTGTCACCACAACAATACAGGTGGTATTTACGCAGCAGTCGCAGCTTTTTGCCAGCACTGTGCCAGCAAGAAACCTTGGCAGTGATGTGGAAGCAGCATTCTCTATCAGCTGTTCCCTTTGCCTCTAACCTGTCTAACATTGCATCTATACTGACTATATACGAGTAGTTCTTAAGCCTAAACAAAACTCTGGGAAATCCCAGAATGAATCATCCGACATGTATTTTGGCTTGGAAAAGTAACTTTGCAGCTGGTTATTCAGTGGTTTCTTTCCTTTTCATCTGTTACTGGAAATGACAGAAAACTTGTACTTTACATCTGTTTGTATGGGTGGCACACAACAGATATTTTCAGATGGTGCATTCACAAGTACCATGAGCCTACCAAAGGGAAAATGTGTCACTTGTGGCCCTTCAAATACTCTGAGTGGCCATCCTGTGTGAACATGAGCATACAGTTTTAATACACATGAACTGACTACTGGATGCTTTAGGGTTCATGATTACACATACCAAGACTGCAGGAGTATGGCAAATACACATGATGTACCCTTTCATACAACGCAGTGACCATGCTTAATAGAGGATCACAAGTAGCTCCATGATACACAGTTGGTGATTTTAAGGGTTGTAATTGTGTTTTAACTGTTGTTGGATACTATGTGTTGTGTTGTAAACCACCTAGAGCCCTCCGGGGATGAGGTGGTCTACGAAATCCGAATCAATAACAACAACGACAACGACAACAACAACAACGACGACGACAACAACAACAACAACAACAACAACAACAATAATAATCCATCTGAGGTAGTCCCAGTGGTAATCGGCATGCTGGGCGCCATCCCAAAAACACTAGGGCAGCACTTGAAACATCTTCGAATTGACAAAATTAGCATCTGTCAAATTCAGAAGGCAGCCCTGCTGGGATCCGCACGAATACTACACCAATACATTACAACTTCCTAGGCTTCTGGGTGAGGCTCGAATTGTAATGAAGGCCAACAACCAGCTAAAGATCTGGCAGCTGTCTGAAAAGGACTATACTAGGCTTGAGCAAAAACCAAAGCATTCAGTAAAATTGGGATTCAGGTTTTTCTGGCTTTAAAATTATTGGAAAAGCCAGAAAAACCTGAAAAATTCGGGTTCGTTTAACATTATTGGGAATTGTTTTTTTGGCTTTTTTTGGTTCTCTGCCTGGAAAAGGTGCACTGTGAAAGCTAGTGGCACCAAACTTGTAGGTTGGTTTTGGGAGACCCTTGATGAGACTGTCCAACTTTGGTGGATTTTGGTTCAGGGGGTCCAATTTTTTATGAAAATTTCCCACCGTAGACTTACATGTGTGGGAAAGAAGTAATTAAGCAGGTTCCCCCCCCCCACACCACCCTTGACCTAACTTTAAAAAAAACCAGTACTAATTAGACCTGTGTAGGCTTAGCCTGAGACGTGAGCCTCCACCCCACCCCCAGCCCACCAAAACCCAAAGTTTGAACAATGAAAACTGTAATGCTAGAGTACTTTTTGAAAAAGTTAAACTTGGTTAGTAAGACCTTAAGCCTTTGGAACTATGCCTTCAGTCTCCCCCTCCCACCAAACACTACCAGAAACAATTAAAAAAACAGCAATAAAATGTTAACAGTAAGATACTTTTTTAAAAGTAAAGGTTGGTTAGTCAAAGTCAAACTTTTGGGTGTCTTCTCCAGGCTGGTCTCCTCTGCAGGGCTGGTGTACAGGTATCCCACGAAGACAGGCTCTCCAAAAAGCAGATAGAAGGACGACAAGTTCAAGGAAAATCCTGAACTATCACTCTATCTCAGTCTGGAACAGAATGGGCTGGCTAGAAACCAGCACTGCAATTTATACTTTTAGACCAACCAGACAGGCACCCAAAATCCAGGAGTTTGAATATCACAGGAAATAATTTTTTACCCCTGATTGGCCAAGGAGCAGTATTGGCAGTTATGCTCACACTTTATTGGTCACATTTAATTTTTCTCCCGCCTCCTAAAGGTGCAAACTCTGCAAAGACCTAGATAGCTAGGTTCCCGCAGAAATGCATGGCACTCATTGCTTGGGACTGGAACTCTCAGCTTTCCAATTTGTTGCACTGGAAACAACACACAGAGTGCACCAGGGAAGGAGAGAAGGAGGCTGCAGCCAACTTCAGCAACATTTAGGCAGTCTCTCCCCCCCCCCCCATCAGAAAGCCCAACACACACCAACCAACTGGTAAGTATTAAGTAAGATGGAGCAGGGAATTGTCAGGGGAGGGGGGGGGAATTCTCCAGTTGGGAAAAAAAATTAAGCTGGTTTAAAGGGAATCCAAAAGGCTAGTCGCTATGGAAGGCTCCCTTTAAACTTTAAATAGCTGAAATCCGATAAGCCGAATGGATACTCAGGTTATTGGATTTTATCAGTATTCAGCTTCGGTTTTTTGGTGCAGCTTGTATTTGGGGCCCAATAAAACCCGAAAAAAAAGCCAGATCGGGCTTTTTCTGGTTTTTTTCGGCTTTACCAAATTACTAAGCCTACTGTATACCACTGAAATACAGTGTTTTTAATTCAGGTGTGATTTTCTTTGACATCTTGGCAACAGGGGACACAGTTAACCTGGTGGTGGTGGAAAGTACCATCAAAGGTTCAGCCAACGTATGGCAACCCTGTAGAAGTTTCAAGGCAAGAAAGGCTCAGAAGTGGTTTGTCACTGCTTACTTCTTTATCATGATTCTGGACTTGCTTGGTGGTCACCCATCCAAATATTAAACAGGGCCAACCTTGCTTAGCTTCAGAGATATGGTAACACCTGGTCTATCCAGATCAGAAATAGCTAAATTTAGCTCTTCCCGTTTACCTCATTCTTCTTTCTGAAGAATGAATTACAGTATCCTGCAATTTTCTACAAATTCTGCCCATTTAGGTCTATTACAAATTGTCAAGAAGAAGAAGAAGAAGAAGAAGAAGAAGAAGAAGAAGAAGAAGAAGAAGAAGAAGAAGAAGAAGAAGAAGAAGAAGAAGAAGAAGAAGAGTTTGGATTTATATCCCCCCTTTCTCTCCTGCAGGAGTCTCAAAGGGGCTTACAATCTCCTTGCCCTTCCCCCCTCACAACAAACACCCTGTGAGGTAGGTGGGGCTGAGAGAGCTCCGAGAAGCTGTGACTAGCCCAAGGTCACCCAGCTGGCGTGTGTGGGAGTGTACAGGCTAATCTGAATTCCCCAGATAAGCCCCCCAGCTCAGGCGGCAGAGCTGGGAATCAAACCCGGTTCCTCCAGATTAGATACATGAGCTCTTAACTTCCTACGCCATTCCTACTCAAAAATTATTTCCCCATGTATTGTCGAAGGCTTTCATGGCCGGAATCACTTGGGAGCTGTGTGGTTTCCAGGCTGTATGGCCGTGTTCTAGCAGCATTCTCTCCTGACGTTTCGCCTGCATCTGTGGCTGGCATCTTCAGAGGAATCCTCTGAAGATGCCAGCCACGGATGCAGGCGAAACGTCAGGAGAGAATGCTGCTAGAACTCGGCCGTACAGCCCGGAAACCACACAGCACCCAAGTATTTCCCCAGGGTCAAGAAGACTGGAGAGGTTTGCTACGCTTTCCACAAAAGTCCCCAGAGACTCTAACATATATAGTTCCAATAGGAATTTATTTACCAAACGTAGCAAGTATAATTGATGCCTTTATAGTTTGAAAGAGTTCTTGCTTAAGAGAACTGGGTAGTTTAAATAAGAGAATACCTTTGTGTGGCAAAATTAATTGAACCGTAGTCAGAATATGAAATGAAACTCATTAAGAACTTTAAATATTATAACAGAAAGCAGTGCTAAGTTTATGTCTAAAATGATTTTAATGTACAAGAGCTTAAATCTATATATATAATCTATATCTATCTATATCTGTATATCTATCTATCAATATACACACACATCTTTTCAGCAAGTTTGTTACTATGGCTCATGCAGAATAATGCACTTTCAAACTGCTTTCAGTGCTCTTTGAAGCTGTGCGGAATAGCAAAATCCACTTGCAAACAGTTGTGAAAGTGGTTTGAAAATGCATTATTTTGCATGTGCGGAAGGGGCCTATGAAAAGATTGCAAAATCTATATATCTAATTTGTTTCAACCTTCTTTTTCATTGTGTTTTAAACTGTAATTGGTATTTTTATAGTTTAGTCCAGGAGTCTTCAAACTATGGCCCTCCAGATGTTCATGGACTACAATTCCCATCAGCCCTTGCCAGCATGGCCAAGTGGTAGGGCTCATGGGAATTGTAGTCTATGAACATCTGGAGGGCCATAGTTTGAAGGCCCCTGGTTTAGTCAGTTATTAATGTAGATCCACTTATTTATTTATTCTTCCTTCCTTCTTTTCTCTATCAAGTTCTAATTTTGTGTAAATAAACAAACAAACAAATATTAAAAAGGCAAGAGGTCCAGAAGTGGTTTGCCGCTGCCTGTCTGTGTGTCATGACTTTAGATTTCCTTGGTGGTCTCCCATTCAAATATTAAACAGGACCAACCCTGCTTAGCTTCCAAAGTAAGATATCATTGGGCTAGCCTGGTCCATCCAGACCAGAAACAGTTAAACTTAGCTCTTCCGATTTCCCTCATTTTTCTTTCTAATGAATGAATTACAGAATCCCATATGTTTTTGAGTAATTCCCCCCATTCAAGTCTAATTCAGATTGTCAGGACGAGATGTTGTTCCTACTCAACAATTCTTTCCCAAGAGGTTGCTACACTTCCCACAAGAGTCCCCCAGAGAAAGAAAAACAGATGCATCAGCTTTCAGATATCCCCACAAACATTTGTAAGCCAATCAGGGGAGGGGATTTTCTGTAAGAAGCAAATTGCTCCCCATCTGTATGAATAGAGAGTCAGACCTTGAACATGAGCAAAACCTATCCACCCTGAATCTTCTCTAACATTTTGTTGAGACACATTCTAATTTTCAGGATAGTTTTAGAGGGTAGTCGTGTTGGTCTGCAGTAGAAGAGTGTGATTTGAGTCCAATGACATCTTAGAGCAGGGGTGTCGAACTCAGTTGTTGTAAGGGCTGAGTATGACATAAATATGACTTGGCTGCAGTGCTGGGATCCAAAAAATTTAGTAACAGGTTCCCATGGTGATGGGATTCAAACAGTGGCGTAGCGCCAATGGGGCTGGGCGGGGCACAACGGGAGCGTGGTGGCCGGGCATTCCGGGGGTGGGGCATTGCTGGGGGGCTGTGGCAAGGACGCAGCTGCTGCGCCGGTCCTTGGGCAGGAAACGAATGCACACGGGCACAGGCTGCCACGCACACCGGTGCACCTCCTGCTAGACTGCTTCAAGTTCTGCGTGCTACTGCTGAGGAGTGGAGGAGAGGCGTAACTAAGGCAAAAATCACGTGGCAAAATCACCAATTAGTAACCCCCTCTTGGCACACACAAATAATTAGTAATCTACACTCAGGAACCTGTGAGAACCTGCTGGATCCCACCTCTGCTTGGCTGGGCTGGGCTCTGGGCAGGGGCAGCTGGCTCAGCTGGCTCCAGAATGGCACTGGAGGTAGCCTGGACTGGCAAGCCTGCAACAGGATGGGATAGCTGCCTTGAGAGGGTTTATCAGGCCTGCCAGAGGGCTGAGGCAACCCTCTCCCCCATTGCTCCTGGTCAAACCTGCCCTTTGGGCCTAATAAAACCCCTCGAGGGCTGAATGCAGCTCTTAGACTGCATGTTTGACAACCCTGCCTTAAGAACCAGCACAATTTTCAGGGTATAAGCTTTCATCTGAAGTAAACCAGAGAGATTCCTTGGAAAAGTCTTTCACATATGAAGTTTCCTACAGCCTTTCTGAATGCTCTAACCATTATAGAGAACTGGCTCTCTTCTCTCATACATACCAGCAATCATATAACATTGGGATCTCATTCTCTAAACACTACATAACTAGCTGTTTTCTCTTGCACCTTTCCTCATGTCATGTAACATTGGGATCTCATGCTCTAACCACTTCCCCTCTAGCCACTTCCCCATAACAGACACCTTGTGAGGTAGGTGGGGCTGAGAAAGCTCCAAGAGAACTGTGATTGACCCGTCAGGCTTCACGTAGAGGAGCGGGGAAACAAACATGGTTTTCCAGATTAGAATCTACAGCTCTTTACCGCTACGCCCGGGCCAGAGCGAGGGGGAACTGCGCCCGGGGCACGCTTGCACCCTGCACCCCGCCATGCCTCCACCCTGCCCCGGAACGCCCCCATCATGCCCCACCACGCTCCTGCACTGGTGCGCACCTGGTGCGTCACACCCCCTAGCCCCCTTGGCGCTACGCCACTGCACTACACCATGCTGGTGCATTGCAAAGAGCACCACTCAGAGTACAGTTTAAGAGCGTAGCCTGATGAATAAACGAATACATGGAGACTCTTGCCAATTGTCCCCAAAATGGACTGAAAATCCTTATTTGAGCTAAAAGGATTAACTGTGCCCCGAGGAAATAATCTACTGTTTCGTTTGTTGAAACACCTGCCACATAATAAGCGCCGAGAACTCTAAATCAATTTCCTCGTGTGCAGCTTTGCAAAGTGGTTTTCTTATTTTGCTCCAATCAGTTCCTAATCCGATTTCCCCGAAGATACATTAAGGAACAATCATGTCCAAACACATTTTCGATAACGGCGCTGTAGGAAAATAATTATGACATCGCAAAAAATGTTCAGGGTAGCAGAAATGCCGAGTGAAGCAAACGTACTAAATTAAAGGCCATTTGTTTTGAAGTATTTCGTTCTGTGGAGTAAAAAAGAAAGATGAACTTGTAAATTATCCATCCAAGAGTTTTTGCACACATCAACTGAATCTGCAGATGTTACGTTCATGCAAACTGGGAGTGGATCAGCTATGTGTATTGAGAGTGTATGGTCTCTGCAGTGCACCCAATCTATCCATTTTCATATGTCCAAATCCATGTTTTGCTCAAATCACATGATGGTGTAATCATGCAACTTGGGTGCATTGTAACTATGCGTTCCTGAGTAGCATGGCTGGTGGGCTTGTGATTTGTATGAATGTAACACTTCCATGGGCATACAGTTCTAAATAAATGTGTGTTATAACTACTGTGTATGTAACCCCCATGCTCAGAATGGGTTGACCCAATAAGGGGTGGAGACTCAAAGCAGCAAGAGGCTGCAGACCTCATGTCGTTTGGAGGCGACAAGGCTACCAGACTTGGACCTTGGTTTGTACAAGCCCTTAACACCTTGTTAAGGTAACTGCAATATTGTTGGGAACTACTGGGAAGGTAGTTGTTTATTTTTGCTATGTTGTAAATGTTGGAGTTTATTGTTTCAGGGCTTCTTTTTGTGGTTGTAATGGGTGAGAGTTCTCCTGGAAACCTTCATCATGTTGAATCCTGTTCATCAAGCCCTTGGAGTCTTCAGGAGCCAACCCACTTGCAAAGAAGAAATGGACTTGGCAGTATCAGTAGACT
Organism: Sphaerodactylus townsendi; assembly: GCF_021028975.2. Classification (NCBI taxonomy): domain Eukaryota; kingdom Metazoa; phylum Chordata; class Lepidosauria; order Squamata; family Sphaerodactylidae; genus Sphaerodactylus; species Sphaerodactylus townsendi. The sequence goes on along the minus strand of NC_059426.1, from coordinate 15,019,463 downwards.
GTAAATATAAGGACTTGAAATTGCAACCTGAACAGGACCTTGAAATGAGATGTTAAATGTTGATGTTATATGTTATGTGTTAAGAAAGTAAACCATTTTGTTTTTAAAAATTTGTTGTTGCAAACTCATTCCAAGTTCTGCCCCACAGAACCCACAAGCTGAGGTTACATGTATACACGAGAACCAGTATTTTGTTGATGCTAGAAAGCCGAGCTTATGTAAATGGACATTTCTGTGGCCGTTCTTAATGTTTTTAGTAATGCACTTTTTCAAATTTTCTTTTTGATAACCCTATCAGAATGATATTTGCTCTGCCAGAGCCAATACTCCTCCTAATTCTCTTCATTTGGGCAAATTTCTGCTTCATAAAGGAAGCCTTTTTGTCTTTAACAACTTCTTTGAGTCTGCTACGGTGTTAACCCAGCTGATTTCCTCCTAGATTTGATGGTACCTTTTCTCATCTGGGATACCCATTTCACTTGAGCTTCAATAATTGAAAATGTTTTCCAACAACCCTGAAGATATTTGGGTCTCTTGATCATCCCTGTCAATTTTCTTTTGACTAATACCCCCCCCACACACACACACTTTAATGTATTATGTATTTGTTTTAAAAGGATGTCTCGATAAATTTGAGGCAACTAACAATAAGATTACTTGAAAATGCAATCCTTTAAATTGAATATTGTCTTGGATCCATGAGTGATTTCTATGGATGGGAGCAGAGGTGGGATCCAGCAGGTTCTCATAGGTTCCCGAGAGTAGGTTACTAATTATTTGTGTGTGCCAAGAGGGGGTTACTGATTGGTGATTTTGCCATGTGATTTTTGCCTTAGTTACGCCCCTCCTCTCAGCAGTAGCGCGCAGAACTTGAAGCAGTCTAGCAGGAGGTGCACCGGCGTGCGTGGCAGCCTGCGCCTGCGTGCATTCGTTTCCTGCCCAAGGACCCCGCCTAGGAATGCCCCGCCCCAAGAATGCCTGGCCACGCCCCTGTTGTGCCCCGCCCACACCATTGGTGCTACATTACAGTTTGAATCCCACCACCATGGGAACCTGTTACTAAAATTTTTGGATCCCATCACTGGATGGGAGGCATTTTCATCCACGCCTCTCCCCACCCATTGCTGCTGAAAATGCCCCCCCCCAATATGGGTCCTGGGGAACACAGGACCCCAGGAGTAGCATGAGGGGTTGATTGGAGGTCTGTGGTGGGAGAGGCTAATCAGTGAAGTTTGAAGCCCCCTTCTGTCTGTGGGAATTTTATCCTGGGGCCAAATATGAATTAGAATGTATGAAAAATAGAACAAATCACTCCTGTTAAGAGAAAAACACTTATTTTAACATCTATGTTAACATCTATTATAAAATTTGATTTAATAATAAAGCAACTCCCCCCCTCCCCCCCCTCCTGCAGATGATCAAAACAGCAAAATTATTTTGGGGTTTTTAGCAATTTGGGATCCCCTAGGTCTGCAGAAAAGCATACTGACCCAAAATAAAAGTAAATTAATGAGGATTCTGTACGCACTGGAAGAGAATGAACTTGGAAGAAAGGAGGGCGATTTGGGAGCATGTGCCAAGATTGCTGAATTGCCGGCCCCCCACTTTGATTCCTCATGATAGAAGTCTACTAAACTGTTCATGGAGTGGAGAAAAATGGATGGAAATAAACTTTTCCCCTTATCTCATAATACTAGAATTCTCGCTCACTCTGTGAAACATTAGGCATACACACAAAAGAAGGACTATTTCACCCAGTGTTTGACTCACTGACACACAGGATGTGGTGATTGGCACTGGTTCCAATAAATTTAAAGCAGGGTTGGACAGATCTGTCGGGAATAGGTCTATTTTCAGACATGAGCAATGAGAGTTGAATGAGAGCTCTGGATTCGGGGACAGAATTCTTCTGATGGTCAGATGCTGGATTTGTTGTCTGTGGCCATCTATGCATTCACTACTTGCCCCATGGCTGTTTGCTTCACAGTGGGATTCTCCTGTGTTTTTTGTTGTTTACAAGGGAATTCTCCCCTTGCAATGTGTCCCGAGCCAATCTGATCTGCCATTTTGCCTCCCAACCGCTTCCTTGTGGTTTTCATGTAACTTCCATTTGAGGACACTGCCTGCTGCCTCTCCCTCTTTCCATGGCCATGTCCTTGACCCCAATCTCGTCCTGGCCCCCACTTACCTGGAAGTTAATTTAGCTTAATTTTAAGCAACCACAGGCTTTTTTCGGTGGCGGCGGGGGCGGTATGTAAGCCCTAAAGGTAGAACGCCCTCTGGAATATCCCTGCATCTGGTCACTGTGGAGGGCCACGGCTGCCACTTGCTGGTGGATTTACCACTCCATTGGGGTAAATGCCCCAGGGGGGATAAATCCACTGGTGCAGCCCCATGCTGCCTCGATAGGCAGATTTCCTCCCCCCTAAGTTTGGACTGTTAGATTGCAAATAGTTTTAAAGTTAAGTATCAGCAGCTTGAATCCAGCCTGGAAGCAAAATGGCTGTTATGTCAGGCGTTTCAATACTGGCATGATATGGACACAGCAACCAGTCCCCCTTTACAAATTCACCATCATATTCTGTACAGTTAGCCTGGTATAATGGTTAAGAGGAGCCGATTCCAATCTGCAGTCATGTTTTATTCCCCACTCCTGCACACGAGCAGTGGACTCTCATCTGGTCAACTGAATTTGTTTTCCTTGTTCCTGCACATGAAGCCTGCTGGGGTGACCTTGGGCTAGTCACGGTTCTCTCAGAACTCTTTCAGCTCCACCTACCTCACAAGGGCTCATTCCGCACATGCAGAATAATGCACTTTCAAACTGCTTTCAGTGCTCTTTGAAGCTGTGCGGAATAGCAAAATCCACTTGCAAACAGTTGTGAAAGTGGTTTGAAAACGCATTATTTTGCGTGTGCGGAAGGGGCCAACATGTGTGGTGTGGGGAGAAGAAGGGAAAGTGTTTATAAGCCACCTTAAGAGTCTTTTTGGTAGAGAAAAGCAGGTTTTAAAATCCAATTCTTCTTCTGTATCAATTGAACCCCCCACCCCCACCCCCCCCGGGAGAAAAGGGATCCCATTAATGGTTTTCAAGTATTTTAAAGAATGACAGAAAGAGGAGGTGGAGCAGTGGTTCATTTGCTACAATTAGTCAAAAGTTCAGGGAACTGGGCTTGCTTACTGGAACCAGAAAAAAAAAAACCTGGATACCCAAATTAGCATTGCAATAAAGAGGAAACTCCCAGTCCATTAAAAGTTTTCTATGCAAACAAGCACAAAAGATTGTGGCCGCCATCCAACATAAGACATCGTCGTACTTGAGCCAAATCAAATAAGGATTTGATTGTGCTGGATTATTGGCACCATGTTTCTTAATGCACAATAAATGGATTTACAATATCAAAATTGAAAGAAACAAAAAAAGGCAAGCTGAAAGATCATCCTCGAAAACTGACCTTCAGGCAGTTAGACCCTACTTACGCCACAGGGTTGTAGTGTGGACAAATTTGAGACGGGGAAAATGTTATCAACCAGCTTAGGTCCCCATAGGAGAGCAAAGTGCAGAGTTGCCATGATAAGCCTGGCAACTGGCAGAAGAGTTGTGGGCTGGAACATAGGTGTGTGATATTTGCTACATCATGGTGCCATTTCTGGGTGGCTCTAGGAATCATTGGAAACTCTATGGTAGCTCTAGGAGTCACCAGATAGCTCATCAGGTAGCTCAAGAATCACCAGAAGCACTATGGTCATGCATAGCATGTCTGGCAATTGCTAGAGCTACCATATGTCACTACAATACAGAGATGTAGCAGTGAAGACAACACTGGCTTTTGTTTCTTTTACTGCCATTCGGAGTGGCAGCAAGCAACCGGGGCTACCAATAGGAGGGCAGCCCTAGAAAGGAGGGTAGGGTCACCAGGTACCTTCTGGCAACTGGCAGAAGGTAGAGTGAGGCCTAAGCTGGCATTGGAGGCAACTCAATTACATCAATTCCAGCGTGTACCTGATGGGATATCACATTGCCAGAAGACTGGGGGCACTCTGGTATCTGGGCAGAACCTCTATTGCAGAAATCATTTTACTATACATTTTTTGCCCACATACCAGAGTGTCTTTCATGACTGGCGACATGATGACGTCACCTCCAGGGAGTGCCAGAAGGGATGTCGTCACATCGTTGGCATAGCCAGCCTAGGCCTCTCTTTGCTGCTGGTCAGTCCCACAACTGGCCAACTGATTGAAAATGGTGGCAGGGGCCCCGTGACAGAGGATTCCCAGCCCCTGGAAGAGGGATAGGAATGAAGTAAATAAATGATGGTCAATTTATTTCTTTAACACATGTTTATCTCATCCTTCCTCCACGAAACCTAAGGTGCTGTCCATGTAGGATTGCCTGCTCTGGGTTGGGAACTTCCTGGAGATTTGGGGGTGGGGCCAGAGGGGGAACCACCCTTTGAAGCGGCCATTTTCTTCAAGGGACCTGATTTATGCAACCTGGAGATCAGGTGTACTTCTGGGAGATCTCCAGGCTCCATATGGAGGAGGAGGAAGAGGAAGAGGAAGAAGAGGAAGAAGAAGAAGGAGGAGGAGGAGGAGGAGGAGGAGGAGGAGAAGAAGAAGAAGAAGAAGAAGAAGAAGAAGAAGAAGAAGAAGAAGAAGAAGAAGAAGAAGAAGAAGAAGAGGTTAAGAGCTCGTGTATCTAATCTGGAGGAACCGGGTTTGATTCCCAGCTCTGCCGCCTGAGCCGTGGAGGCTTATCTGGGGAATTCATATTAGCCTGTACACTCCCACACATGCCAGCTGGGTGACCTTGGGCTAGTCACAGCTTCTCAGAGCTCTCTCAGCCCCACCTACCTCACAGGGTGTTTGTTGTGAGGGGGGAAGGGCAAGGAGATTGTAAGCCCCTTTGAGTCTCCTGCAGGAGAGAAAGGGAAGATATAAATCCAAACTCTTTTTCTTCTTCTCCTGTAGGAGACTCAAGGGGGCTTACAATCTCCTTTCTCTTCCCCCTCACCACAAACACCCTGTGAGGTGGGTGGGGCTGAGAAAGCTCTGAAAAGCTGTGACTAGCCCAAGAGCACCCAGCTGGCATGCGTGGGAGTGCACAGGCTAATCTGAATTCCCCAGATAAGTCTCCCCAGCTCAAGCGGCGGAGCGGGGAATCAAACCCCATTCCTCCAGATCAGAGTACACCTGTTCTTAACCACTACGCCACCGCTGCTCCATCATATGAACATATATACAATAGAAAGGGGGTATGCAACTGAAGTTATCAAGCAATCAATTATTTGCACACAATAAGGATAGTAGTCATAGACAGTATAATGTGTGAGTTTACTAAGTCTATAATATACACACTTACAGGGCAGTATCTCAGTAATGCCCTGGTACACCTTTAAGTATTTCTGTCATACAGAAATAAGTACATTCATAAGTACTAGTCCACACTTCTACAATTGCTTCCCTAATCTCCACAGTGATAGCTTTTAACTTAATATTTAAAATCCAACACAAGCGACCAGCTTCTAGATATATTCTGTCTTTGAAAATCTTCAGAGACTTATAAGTGCAAGGTATTTTCAATGTTGGTCAATATGTCACATATAAGAGGGTTCTTACAAAAATCAAGTCAGACTTCATTTCTCTGAAAAGCTTTCTCTTGCTGCAAAAATGCCCCTCTACTTGGAGGCTGGTGACCAGAGGTGGGATCCAGCAGGTTCTCACCAGTTCCCGAGAGTGGGTTACTAATTATTTGTGTGTGCCGAGAGGGGGTTACTAATTGGGTCTGCTTTTCCGTTAGAAATTCCATTAGGTCCAAAAATCATACAGTCCTGTTGTTTCCTATGTGGCTGGTTAGCAAAGGTAGAAAACGGGATAATTCTCCCTGTTGGGCTGTTTTAAAAACATGTTTTAGAAATATGGTAAAGTTCCTTGTTTAAGGAAAGTATCCTTCTTTTGATTCTTAGAAACAAAATTAAGTATTTGAAAGTATTCAGTATTTGACAGGCAGTCAATTAGAGGAGAAGTAGTTGCTTCTGTTGGCAGTAGACGATAGGACTTGCTATAATGAGTTTAAATTATGGAAAGAAAGATACCAGCTGGAAATTAGGAACTTTTTTTTTACAGTAAGAGTTTTTTTACAGTAACAGAGAAATTATTAATGCCCCGCCCCTGGAATGCCCGGCCACGCCCCCGTCGTGCCCCGCCCTGCCCCATTGGCGCTACGCCACTGTTTGAATCCCACCACCATGGGAACCTGTTACTAAAATTTTTGGATCCCACCACTGCTGGTGACCCTATTGCTTGTCCTCTCCTCTATTTTACCCTCACCCATTGTAAGCTGGGATAAGCTGGGAGAGAATGACTGATTCAGGATCATCCAGTAAGTTTTACAGCAACAGGGGATTTGAGTCTCCCTGGTTCCAGCACAACCCTTTTAATCACAACACCAAGATTAGTGTGGAATGATTACAAAGCCTTTTGTGGAAAACCACAGCTCACCAACAAGCCAATCTGTTCCTCTGAAGAATCTTTTCCTTCAGACCCTAGCTAGCATGTAAAGCTTACCTGAAAAGTCTTAAACACGCACACAAGAGCGCGTTATTAGCTTCACCAAACCTACATTAATTTTTGACCAGCCTGACCCTCTTCCTGCATTTGTGCTCTGTTGAACACGAGCCCACATGCCGTTCTGGTGTGATAGTGATAACACAGGTCTGTCTTTGTTGGTGGCTGCTGGAGTGGAGGAGAAGGCCGTGCCTCTCTGACCTTTGTAAAGCAACGCTGCCTTATCAGATCCCCTCCAGATATTGCCGAAGGAAATAAACCCAGAGGGTTGGTCCTCGCTAGGAAACATACATTTTAAAACTGTCAATGATAATCTGTTTCAACTAGTAATCAGTAAAGCATTTTGAGCACTATGGTTTAATACTTTCAAGCGATGTGTCTTGAACACTGTGGATGGAAGAAAATCAGTCTAACAAGCATTCCCATTAGCAGACTGGATACATTCGATAGAGGAGCTGGACGTCATAGAGTTCACATTGCAGAAACAAACAAAAAAAATGCTGTTATTATTTCTCTTCTGCTTCAAAACATGGTAGAGCGTTTTGCAAACTGTTTCGGAAGGTAGGGACTTAGCGCCAGGATGTTAAATGTTAGCTCTAATCGTCTGGCTTTTAGCCAAGACTGCTGATACTTACCACAAGTGACCCTCTAAGAATAAAAAGCAAGGTGAATGGTAGGAGAGTCTTTTAGGTAAAATCTTCATTCTGAAGTATGAAGGTCAGGAGGTGGCAACTGTTACCCTAGAGAGACAGTGAGAGAGAGAGAGAGAGAGAGAGAAGCCCCTCCAAGGAGGAGTAGGACCCTCTGGGCAGTGGCGTAGCGCCAATGGGGCAGGGGGGCATGTAGCCCTGGGCATGCACTTGTGCGGGGATGTGGTGGGGGTGGAGCATTCCAAGGCAGGGGCGGGGGTGGGCATGGCAGGGGCATGGGGACACGCGTGCCCCAGGCACAGTTCCCCCTCGCTCCGCCCCTGCCCCTGGGAGATGGCTGGGTGGAATAAAGCATGCAGGTCAAACCAGGCCTGTTCTGCCACACATGAATTAAGCTTAAGTTTATTCATCCTCTCCCACTGGACCAAACTTCAAGACACTGGCACAAGATCGTCACAGCTTTCTCTGGAGGCTTAGATAGTGATGCATTATAGAACTGGATGCCATCCACATATTGATGACAAACCACTCCAAAGCTCCTGATAATCTTGGTCAGAGATTTAACATAAAGGTCAAAGAGAATTATGGATTAAATGGATTTAAAATTAACTGAATATCAGACCTTCTATGCACATGGTCTGTCACTTAACAGTTGCAGTAAACAGTCACAAACTTTTCAAATATTAAACTCATTCAATATATACTTTTGAGGTTTCCTCATAATTTTCTCATGACAAAAAACTAGACAATGGAACAGAACAGGAGATACTATTTTTATTTTGTTGACTGGATATTTTAAAACAAATTGCATGCGGTCACTTTCGCCATTTCCTTTTTGAATAGGCTCATAAAACTGAAATCACTGGGAGTAAAACAAATAAATAGAACATGGAATGGAAAACATTTAAATAGGATACTGTGAGAGTGGCATAAAATTACAAAGCACATTCTCTCTCTCTCGCTCTCTCTCCCCCCGCCTCCCATGTTATGCTTTAACTATTTGAATTGGGAGGAAAAGATCGGAAGTACTTATGTTCTCTTTGTTCTGTGATATGATCTCACTCATAGAAACTAAGAGAAAACATTCCAGTAGCTTTAATAGCAGCACTTTAAACTCATCTCAAATAATTCCACCTAACTGCATAAGCTCTGAGAGCCAAAATACACATTTAGACTAATCATGTGGTTCAGCCCTATTGGGAAATCACATAGGTGTTCCCTGTTAAAGTGAAGTTGTAATTTCCGCATTCTTGGTGTGTGTTTTTTAAATTGACTTTATAAACTTTGTTTTTTTAATTTCCTTTTTCTGTTTTCCACCTGGATTTTTTTTAAACCCAAAAGATTAGTACTAGAGATTGTCCAGTTAACAGGCTACATTGTCACTAAGCTACATGCAAATATACACATGTAGCACACATGTGATTGTGCCAAATGCCACTGCCTCACCTCTTTGGCATTATTATCCGTGTGAAACTGGAACAATCTTTAAGGAGGACACAACTTCAGTTGTTGAACTTCCACCTATAATCAAGTTACCACTATAACCTCTTCCCTCTCCCGCCCCTTCACACTCCCATTTACAAGACCACGAATGTGGGGATCCATGCCTGTCTTATAAATCCTGAGTTCTTTTTTCCAGATACTCAAAAAATGCTGAATTTTCCAAAGATTTTATTGAAAAAAACAGAAAATAAGAAATGTTCTAATACATAGATTTCTCAGCTCTAACATCGTTCCAGGCTGGTTTTGTTCAGACCTGGGAATCAGGAGTTGCTTTCTCCTGCCCAGCCTGGATCAGAATTCCTTTTCTCTCCCCTTGGTTCTCAGGTAAACTCTGTTTCCTGCTCCTCCTGTAAATCAGACTCTCTGATCTACAACTGTTTGGCCACTAGCTTCTTTTGTGTGTGATTTATTCAAAGGCTTTGGGCTTCCTATCCAGAGATCAAAGATCCTTGTCAGGCTACTGTGAATCTGCCTGATACTGTAACTAGAACGACCTCTTCACAGTTTCCGCACGGCCACGCTGAGGGGTTGGGTTGGTGTACATGATGCCGACCCAACCCCCCCGGGACCGTTTGCACGAACGGTCCCGGTAACGAACAGGAAGACAGCGCCACGGAGCGCCGTCGCCCGATTGACCTACCTTCTCTGCGACTGTCTGGCGCGTCGCCGAGGCCAGGGGACACACACACACCTTGCCCTGTGCGACTGCTCTGGAGTCGCAGGGCGGGGGGGCGTGTCCCCAGGCCTCGGCGACGCGCCGGACGGTCGCAGAGAAGGTAGGTCGATCAGGCAAAGGGGAGGGATGGTGCCTTCCAGCCGCTGCCGTTCGCATGGCAGCGGCTGGAAGCTGCTGTTTTCCAACAACCTCGCTCAGGGAGCGATGTGGGAAAATGGCAGCTTCACGCCGCTGGGGAGGCACGAGGGCAGCGTGGCTGCAAAGCAGCTGCGCCCCCCATGCGACCAGCTCCCTGGGGACGGCGTTTTTGTTGTCCCTAGGGTGCTGTATTTGGCCCGTGCGGAAAGGGCCCTAGATGGGTTTTGTTTTCCTGTATTGTATTTGGAGAAGTGGGAAGTCCAGCAGTTACACCCCATGCAGCAAAGAGCAAGCTAACAGTGCAACTTGACCCCAACAGATGATGCACAGGTTGCCCTGGGCTCCATTTCCCCCCGATATGCCTCTGCAGTTTACATTCCAAAGCTGCCATTTTCTCCAGGTAAACGGATCTCTGTCACCTGGTGATCAGTTGTAATGCCAGAAGATCTGAAACTACCACTGGCAGGTTGGCAACCCTAAAGATGGCCCTTTCTAGAATTGCTACCCAAATTTTGCTACCCAAATTGTTACCCAGATTGCTGTGGCACCAGAAGCAGGGCCTATTGAGTCTATATTGTCTTACTATCAAAACTGCCAGTGGATTCAACTCAGCAGCTTTTTGCTTGTAGCTGGAGTCTCCTTGAAATCTTCTCTGCCTAAGTATTGCTATCTATTACTGAACATCCAAGGAGGTAAACATGCTTTCTTTCTTCAATTCATTTGTACCCTGCCTTTCTCCTGAATGAGGAACCGAAGCAGCTTACAAGGATATTTTAGGTTGATCCTAAATTGAACAGGAAGATGACCTAGATGGCCTGTTTGTTCCCTCCCAACTGTGTGATTTTAGAATTCTATTATTCTGCCTCTACATCATTCTCCTCTCTTCCATTTTATCCTCATGTGACGGGTCTTCTTTTGTTTTACTTATTTTCCCTCATCAATCACCACTACCGCTCCAGAGATTTATGACTTGTTTATGACTTTATGACTTGTTTGTCTGTCCCACACTTAATATGGTAAGGTATTTGTCAAAAACTCTTTATTTATAAAAGTCAGAATATGGCACAAGAGAGGCTTGATTAAACGAAAACTCAAAACTGTTTTGTCTCTTTTTGGGAAATGATAGAATCAGGTTCCCAAGCCAGACCAACATACATACATACATACATACATACATACATACATACATACATACATACATACATACATACATACATGTATGTGTGTGTGTGTGTGTGTGTATGATTTTTTTCCTTGTTGAACCTTCTGATATTCAAAGTTTTATGACTAGGAGAACTCATCATTATGCAGCTGTCCATCATACATCACAACAACCTGTGAAATAAGTTATGCAGACAGAAAGACTGGCCCAAGGTCACCCAGAGAGATCCCATGGCACAAGTGAGGATCCGAAACCACATCTCTGGGATACTAGCCTGCTACTGGTTTTTATTTTTTGATGTCTGGTTAGTTTCAATTTATTACCTTGAAACCCAGCCAGCAGTCCAATCCCAATTGTCCAGAAAGCTCAGTTTGGCCAATACAAATGGAAGAAGAGCATTAGTGGTGCATGGCAGCATATGTCATGTTAAAGTGTATGATGAACTTCTTCATAGGTAGCATCTGGTAGGGCTACCAAGAGGAAGAGGAGGATGTCATGTTAAAGTGTATGAACCTTGCCCTACCTCACAAGTAGCATTTGGTAGAGCTACCAAATAAGCATTGACTGCCAAGTAAACATTATCTCAATATGTAACAAAAATATCAACATCTGTCTGTCAGATACATTCTGATTACAAAGGGGAGGTTGAAACTCAAGAGATGCAATTCCAGGAGTTTGGGTGAGCCAAGTAAGATGCTGCTAAGAAGCTCCTTATACACCCAGAGGCTTCTTTACTGAGAGGTTCGGAAAGAGGAACTGCGATTCAAGGAGGGTGACCATCCCTCTGACTAACCCACCTCGAAAGGCTGTTGTAAGGTAAAAAATGAGTGCAGCTGAAACACATTTCTCAGTATTCCTGTGGGTGGGGCATGACTCTGAAGAATGAATATTTTTTTTAAAAAAAATAAAAGTATGCTGACCAAGTTTAACTTTATTCATCCTTATCAGCAAGCCGCAATTTTAACTGAAGTATTTTATTGCACGCCGCCCAGAGCCCTTCGGGGGTGGGCGCTCTAGGAAATCCAAACAATAAATAAATACATTTCGCATGGGGTTGGGGGTGGGGAGGTGTGCGCGTGGTCGGGGCGCGCTCAAAGGCGCCGCCCACCGTGCCGTCACCATGGGAACCATCCAGCTGCGAGCTCATCCCCGCTCCCCCTTCTAAACCGCGAGAAGGGTTCTCCTTCCGCCCTTCCTCTCCAGGAGCCGTCTCCATGGAAACCCACGCCCGCTATTCTCCCTCTCTCCGCACCGCCCTTCTCTGAGCGGGAAGGCGGAGCTCGTTCGATGTTTAGCGGCGGCGGCGGCCGTCTCTATGGCAACCGGAGTCCCCGCGCCAGAGGCCGGACCCAACGCCGTCTCCATGACAACCGTCCACGCTCCGGAGACCGGGCCTGACTCGCGGCCGTTGCAATTTAAACAGAGAGACGGTTAAAGGGGTGGGGGTGGGGGAGAGAGGATGGCGTCCATGTTGCAGCGGCGGCGGCGGCGGCCGACGGCCACCCCAAAACTGAGCTGGCGACAGGACCAAGCGCTGGGCAGCACCATGCGTATCGTGCGGGTATTGGGGCCCACCGCTTTCGTCCTACAAGAGGAGGAAGAGGAAGAGCAGCTCCGGGTGAGGGACTCTCCAGGAGGGGGCCAGTTGTGTCAGAGCTGACTTATGATGACCCTCCCTCCCCCCTTTAGGGTTTAGAAGGCAAGAGGCAGTCAGCAGTGGTTTGCCATTTCCTGTCTCCACGACACGACCCTGCTATTACCTTGGAGGGGTGTGCTTGTGTGTCTCCCATCCAAATACTTGACAATGAGGGCTGAGAGTAGGCAACTAGGCCAAGGTCGCTCAGCAAGCTTCAGAGTGGGGATTTGAGCATGGGTTTCCCAGATTGTAGTCTCCCCTCATAAGAGCCCGCTGCTAAAGAAGAACATAAGAACCAGCCTGCTGGATCAGACCAGAGTCCATCTAGTCCAGCACTCTGCTACTCGCAGTGGCCCACCAGGTGCCTTTGGGAGCTCACGTGCAGCAATGGCCTTCTGCGGCTGCTGCTCCTGAGCACCTGGTCTGCTATGGCATTTGCAATCTGAGATCAAGGAGGATCAAGATTGGTAGCCATAGATCGACTTCTCCTCCATAAATCTGTCCAAGCCCTTTTTAAAGATATCCAGGTTTAGGGCCCATCACCACCTCCTGTGGCAGCATATTCCAAACACCAATCACACGTTGTGTGAAGAAGAAAAGTTGGATTTATATCCCCCCTTCCTCTCCTTTCCCTTCCTCTAGTTCACCAGATAAGCCTCTGCAGCTCAAGTGGCAGAGCGGGGAATCAAACCTGGTTCTCCAGATTACAGCGCACCTGCTCTTAACCACTACAGCACACTGTACAGATAGAGAGTCACCACCAGCCTTCCCAAAATTCACTCGCTCCTTTTTTCAGCATGGTTCACTGCAGGGCCCTGGCCAACCATATCTTCAGTAGCCACACAAACAGATCCCTGCTGCGTAGGTTGTCTTTCGAGATGTTGAGTATATAAAGCAACATGAAGAATAGAGGGATTTTAGTACATACTTCAGTTATGTTATGTTGACACCATTCCACCTTATGCTTCATTTTTGTCTTCTTTGTATTGTATGTTTTTTTATTGGTTTGGTATAAAAGGTTTTCCTGGGGAACCCTCATTCGTGCAGCTGCTCAACATTTGAGAAAGAAAAGGACCTCTGTAAACATATTTGCTGGTAAATAGATTTTTATATGAAGTCATATAATGTTACAACGTATTTGGTGTGCACTGGGACTTTTGTGTGCATGTGTGTGTATATACCTCTCCTTCAGAGTTATAGCTATCTAGCTTATGAAAAGTCACACAGTTATTCTGTTCTCATAGCAAGGTTGGTAAGGCAGAGTATCCTCAAGAAGCAGGAACACAGTGAGCTGAGAGAAGGTGGGGATGGAAAACTGTTAAGGTTGTGATCCTAAGCATCTTTAAGTGGATGTGTTACATCAAAACCAAAGACAATTCCTGTGCAATTATTTGCCATTTGTTTTTTTGGGGAGGGGGGTTTGCCGTAGAAACAGAAAAAGAAGGGTGATTCATGTTACCACAGAAAACCACAAGTTCTACAGATTGAAAGCCATACAGACTAAAACTCCAAGGAGTCACCTTTTGATAACCAATACGACACTTGGGATAGCAAAGATGTGTGCTTACTTTCCTGCAAAGATGAAAAGTCAACTTTAGCTAGATTATACAGGTAACGTGTACATTTTCTGTTTGTTATCAGGTTACTGTTGAAAAAATTCAAACTTCCAAGAGATCATGAATGTAAGTACTGGTCACTCTTTTTTTTTTTCATTTTTCCCTTTCTGTGGACCAGTACAGACAGTGTGAATATCATCACAGCTTTTCATTGACTCCCTATAAGATCATATTTGGATGATCACATTATGGCACAGATCTGTCCTTGTGACTGGTCTTTGTATGAACCCACATGCATGTAGTACCATTATTTCCAAACTGGGGCCATGCAGTGACCAACAGAAGACTCGTACACACAACATGTAAGAAATTCAGCTTCTGAATAAAAAGACTTGCCTGTTTTACTATTAAGGGATGTTAACAGTGCTCTTCAGAAGATGTGTGTGGTAGACAAATGTGTGAATGAGACCCCTTTCTTCCTTGGATTCAAATTCACTTTAAGGAAGCCAAGCATAAGTAAGAAGCTTTTCTTCAGCCATTTCTCTCCTGTTATTTCAAGGAGCTGCAGTTCTAGGTTGCAACACCAACTGAATGACACACACTCTTCTGAAGAGACCTGTAGAATAAGGCAGAGAAATTTCAGGTGAAGTCACAGCAAGCCTCTGGATTAGTTAGGGGAAGAGGTAGAGTTGTTACTGGACTTTTGGACATTCCTCTACCTTAAGGAAGCAGAAGAGTTTTGGGGAGGAGATGGAGCCGTTGGGCCAGAAAATGTCAGCCTCTTGTGTCAGCTTCTCTCAGGACATTTTTGTACATGCAGAATAATGCACTTTCTGCCCACTTTCACAAGTGTTTGCAAATGGATTTTGCTATCTCGCACAGCAAAATCCAGCTGCAAAGTGCATTAAAAGTGGATTGAAAGTGCATTGTTCTGAATTTTCCATTGAACCATGTTTCTCTGTTCTGTCCACATTTCGATAAGGATTCATAGCTGTCGTGGCTTGCCTGCTGCCTGTTCTTTAAGCAGTGGCTGGACAAACACTTGTCTGGGATGCTCTGGGCTGATCCTGCATTGAGCACGGAGTTGGACTAGATGGCCTGTATGGCCCCTTCCAACTCTATGATTCTATGATTCTTTAACTTCTTGAGTAATAGAAAAGGTGGATTGATCACAGACCAGGTATCAGAGACAGATGCCAACAAGATAGGGCTGAAAGGTCATGGAAGTAGGAGTATGGTTCAGAATGTTACTTAGTTTGCAACTGAACTACCGTGTTTCCCCGAATATAAGACAGTGTCTTATATTAATTTTTGCTCCCAAAGATGCGCTATGTCTTATTTTCAGGGGATGTCTTATATTTCTGTATTCTGTTCGTCAGGCATGCTTCCAAACAAAAACTTTGCTATGTCTTACTTTTGGGGGATGCCTTATATTTTGCACTTCAGCAAAACCTCTACTACGTCTTACTTTCCGGGGATGTCTTATATTCGGGGAAACAGGGTAGGAACAGTCAGACCAATATAATGACATTTTATTATAGATTGAATTTTTTTTTATTGCAGATGCTCTAAAGCTGGGTCTTGTAGAAAGAGAAATTAACCATGTGCTTCAGGATCCTCAAAATGCTCTCCAACCCAAAGCAGTGGTTACTTGCACTAAGGAGTTGCAGACAGCTGGTGATGGGTTCGTTAAACAAAAAGAAATTGAGAACGAGGGTGTATGCCCCATTTGCCAGGATGTGCTATTTAGGAAAATGCTTCCTGTCACCTATTGCAGGTGAGTCCTCTCGGCTAGAAGGAAAGATAAATTGTCATGAGAAAGTAGCATCTTCACAACCAAAACACTGACTAAATCAGCGGTTCCCAAACTGTGGGTCGCGACCCCTTTGGGGGTCGAACGACCCTTTCACAGGGGTCGCCTAAGACTCTCTGCATCAGTGTTCTCCATCTGTAAAATGGATAAATGTTAGGGTTGGGGGTCACCACAACATGAGGAACTGTATTAAAGGGTCGCGGCATTAGGAAGGTTGAGAACCACTGGACTAAATAGTCCCAAGATAAAGGCTTGAAGGTTAGCATTGTCTTACAAAACTATAAACTTATTTTGGAGTTAAACATTGTCTTAAGATAGAACAGTGATAGTTTTTTAGTGCTTTAGGAAGCAGTATGATGGAGCCCTTAGTTTTTATTGCAAGCACACATTTGTCTTTTCAGTTTGGAGGTGGTCAGCAAGCAGGAAGGTTTTGCCAGTTTTCATAGGCCCCTTCCGCACACGCAAAATAATGCGTTTTCAAACCACTTTTACAACTGTTTGCAAGTGGATTTTGCCATTCCGCACAGCTTCAAAAAGCACTGACAGCAGTTTGAAAGTGCATTATTCTGCATGTGCGGAATGAGCCCTAGTGTATTGAGCTTTCTTACAACATTGTAATTAAGGGCTAGCTTCTAAATGGGAAATGTGGGTGCTTGGGTTAAAAAAGAACGAGATTGTAGCAGAAGATTTTTTAATAGGCACAGAATACCATTGAATTAATACCACAGAATACCAAATTGACAAGGAGCACCTGCTCTGATTCAATTAATGTTGGCTGTTGAATGAAACAGCAGGACCAACCCAGAGCTAGCTTTTATCCACTCATTATACTTCTACCCTTCAAAACTGTTAAAAAACCAAAAGCTCCATCAAATGGTAATAAACTAGGGACCAAGCTATACCTTCTACATTAATTTCCCCAACAGTTTCCAGTTCCCTGCTCCTACGGTTTCTTAAATTGCACACACAAGCATCTTTCCCCCCCGCCAATTTATACCCCGCCCTATCCCCGTCCTGCAGCTAACAACATAGCAAAACAATATACATTAAAACAGAGTAATTACAAATAGAATACATGAAACTAAAAAACTGAACTGAATTAATTTCTTTATATGTCACTTGTTAGTAATATGATGACCCTGCATGTGACAATGTTCATGTGTGTAGGGGTCGGGCGGAATTAGTGGAATTTCACATACTTGAGGGAGAGCAAGAGATCTGATTGTCTTTCCAAACTGCAATATTTATCAAAATCTGCCCCAGTCCTTAATATTGAAACAAACATATAATCTGTATGTGTACTGTACAGAAAATGCAGTGTCCTATTCTTCTCTCTCTGAGGCAGGAGGACATCTTGCTTGGGTGATTCCCACCCTTCCTTCAGGAAGGCAGAACAAATTCGTTTTACTTCCTGTCTCTGGAGTGGGAGTCACCCTTACTCAGTTCTTTTCCTGCCTCAAACTGGGAGAGCAGTGTTAGGCACAGGCTGAGTCCTATACTTTCCCCTGTTTTCTCTATAATCTATACTTTGTTACTTTCTTTCTGCCTCATCCTTTTCTTTTGCTTCTCCTTCTATCTGCAGTACTCAGACAGAGTTAGGGAGTTTAGGAGAGGTAGGAAAGAGAAATTGTGGCTTATAGTTGGCCTTTACAGCAGATTTTCAACTTCCCACCAAAAAAACTACTATGCCAGGAAACAACTACAGAGAGAGAATTGGAGGCTCCTAACTGTGCCAGTGGTAAATTACCTCTGTTATGGATCAGGCTTGCCCAGGAACCAATGCTGTAGTCTACCCAGAGACTGGGAGCAAAGTGTACAATGAAAGGCTAACCTGGGAATCAGTTCTGTGGTCTACTAGAGGCTTGGAACAGTGTGCAGGCTTGTGAAGAGAAGGTTTGTGAAGGAACAAGGCTACCAAGAAGCTTGGAGCAGTGCACTGGCAAAGCACGCAAAGAGAGGGTGCTCTTCCCAGTCAACTGAGGAACTGGATGATACCTTGTTGGTAGGAAGAAGTGACGCGGTTCCCAGCAATGTGGTCTGTGATGCTCAGAACTGAATTCTGCCAATACTAGCTGGGTACAGAATTTGGAGCCCGATCCTCCAATCACAATTGTTCGAGGGAGGCTGGGTTGGATCTTCAGCATGGTTGGGGCCTCAACGTTTAAATCCTGAGTTTATGTCCTTTATCTGACAGGAGATCGTCTCATTCTACCAGGATTGGACCTCTGCTACTAGAGGCAGGCCTCCATTTTTCTCTAGCCTCTCTCTTACTACACACAATGGTGGCCACTGTACAGAGGGTGCTGACCCACATGGTCAACCCAAGCAGCTAGGAAAATGGTGGTAGTGGGGAGACAGGAAGTGCAGAAGAGATTCGTTTCAGCTGGGCAGTCATATCCAGTGTAGAGGAGTTCCTAGTAGATGTCCCTAATCAATTTGTAAGGTTTTTCAAACCTGAGGATTATCAATATCTCTTCCTTAAATTAATGGCTGCCTTAATCTTGTGGATATTTCTCTCGAGGGGGCAGATCTCCTCACTGATGCCGACCCAAAAGTGAAAGGGAATTTCCCTCAAACTGACTTCATAGAAAGATTGTTTCCATCCCCAGAATTTTTTGAGAAACTAAAGAGAGAATGAATTAACCTTTCTCAAATAGGCATTTTCCCTCCTTTATGAAGAGAATGTGTGCCTTGGCTCAGTTTATGAATTAACTTTTACAGTCTTCAGCTTGGAAGGACGGTTAAGTCATTATCATCAGAACCAGTAAGATTAGTAATTCAGAATTCCTTTTGGGTTGCCTTACTCCACTGAATTAAAGGAAACAGATGTCCAGGGCTGCCATAAGCTCCACTCAGACGGCATGGATAATTGGAGCTTTCAAGTCCACTGGTTGCTCACACCAGTGAGCATCACTGCTCCTTCAGTCAGTCTTCAGGTACTAATGCAACCTTGGCTAAACACGCTTTGGTGAAAATAAAACACAAACTGAGAACTGGTCAACAGTCTCTACATTGTTAGACATTACAAATCACGCACATATAGTTAAGCAGGCACAGGCTGTGCTGTGACATGTATTGACAGTGCCCCCCCCCCCCCCCACAATCAAACAGGGACACTGCTCTGGAAGATCCCAAGCATGATGTCCTCCTGTCTCAGAGAGAGAATGGACCATTGGATATTTACCACGAATGGACCTTCTCCTCTGAGGACAGGGGGACATCTTGGTCCTCCAAAAGTCATAATTTCTGTATTCTTTTTCTGCTTCTTGTCCCTGAGATGCTATTTTTCTAGTTTTTACACTAGTTACAGTTAAGTCTAGTTACATTGTTGAACCACTATCAAAGTTCCCTATCCTGAAGAAGGGTGATTCCCACTACAAGAGACAGGAAGTGAAAATAATTTGTTCCTGCCTCCCTGAAGGAAGGAATAGGAATCACCCAAGTAAGATGTCCTCCTGTCCTATTCACGGTAAATATCGAACGGCCTTTTCACTTGCATGTTAGGTAAGCAGAGTTTTAAAAATAAACCTCTTTAAGTCTTTTGCAATGACCACAGTTCCTTGTGTTCAATCAGCAAATGCATTCAATGAGAGAAACAGCTAAAGGGCAAAGTTAAGATAAAGCATTTGACTTTGATCTCTGAATACTTGCAGTGAATTAAGAGTTTTTGTATCTACCGTGTTTCCCCGAATATAAGACAGTGTCTTATATTAATTTTTGCTCCCAAAGATGCGCTATGTCTTATTTTCAGGGGATGTCTTATATTTCTGTATTCTGTTCGTCAGGCATGCTTCCAAACAAAAACTTTGCTACGTCTTACTTTTGGGGGATGCCTTATATTTCGCACTTCAGCAAAACCTCTACTATGTCTTATTTTCCGGGGATGTCTTATATTCGGGAAAACAGGGTATGTTACTAAATCTGTGAATCATTCAATTAAAATTGTGCACCTGAGATCCAGAATATTTTGTATATGAATTTTTTGCAGAACATATATGGTAATCGATCGTACATTTTCTGCAGGTTCGGTTGTGGCAACAACGTACACATTGTGTGCATGAAGATCTGGGCTGATCATCAGGAAGGATTAGAGAGAGACTCTTTAGTAAAATGCCCCCTGTGCAGGGAGGATTTTGCTCCACTGAGGGTCATTTTGGAAGAATTCAGAAATTGCCGAAGACTTGTGACTGCCGCAGAGAAACAGCCTCTTGACAGACACCTTGGAGTCCCTTGCAATAACTGCAGACTATGCCCCATTGAGGGCAACTGCTACAAGTAAGCATTTTAAAGCGGCATGTAGTTGCACCTTCATTCATGTTTTTGTGGTAGTTTTTAAGTTCCCTTCTGTTATAAATTAAGCTTCGCACATAAACTTTGGCCCAGTCTTTGAAATTAATATGTTGTGGGTACATGCCACTACTTTGCATCATAAACCCATATATTTTCTACTAATTTATAGATAAAGGTAATTCTGCTTTTTAAAAATCCCTTATGAAAATCCATTTTGTTAGTCTTAAAGTAAGCTGACCATCCGTCCCGCTTTTGGCGGGACATTCACGGCTTGAAAGAACTTGTCCTGCGGGTTTTCCCCAATGTCCCGGGTTCTGGAAGGCTGCCGCACTGCCTTCTGGGGCGCAAGGCAGTGCGGCAGCCTCCCGTGCAGCCACAGGAGCCCACTGCCTTCTGCGGTGCTGCCGTTTCCCGCCCTGTCACAGGGTGGGAAACGGCAGCGCCCCAGAAGGCAGTGCGCTCCGTGTGTGCGTGCGAGTGTGTGTGGCTGCGCGAGTGTGTGTGCGCGAGTGTGTGGCTCCGTGTGTGTGTGCGAGTGTGTGTGGCTGCGCAAGTGTGTGTGTGTGTGCACGCGCACGCGCGCGGGGGGGGGGGGGGCGCCCGCCCGTCCTGGTTCTTGAAGGTGACCATCTGGTCACCTTATCTTAAAGAAGAAGCTCTGTTTTCCCTAGGTGTTGTTTCAGCATAGCCATTTAATTCTGAATGAGTATATCTTGGACCTTATAGTCCAGTACAGCAAAACTGTATTTACGTTTGCCAGATACCTTTGTTTACATTTGACAACACACAGGTATATCATTAAAGATTGGAGCTGCAGTTTCTGTAGACCACCAATACAGAAAATTGATCAGTTTTCTTGTTTAAAAATAGTTTTTAGCCATTTTAAAAAACACGTGTTGTGTAAAAACCATGTTTTAAGAAGTGTGAGGTGACATACTGAATCTTTTTTTCCTCAGTAAAAAGAGTAGCAATTACATTAAAAATACCAGAGTGGAAAAAGGAAAAAAAACTGCTCCCCCTAGTGGTCACTTGAAGAGAATTTTCTGGCCCAATTTACTTTCCACGAATAAAAGTATCTGCATTTCTAAGGCTAGTGTAGAACCTTCAACCTTCTACCTTTCTAAGGCTAGTGTAGAACCTTCAACAGGATGCTACTTTTTAAAATGATGAGTCTTCATTGTTTAATTTTGACCTCTCCAAGCATTGGGTGGGTGGTTAGTATTGGCATCTCATCTGCCCAACCGCATTTCCAGCGTGAAGTGGGTTTGTAACAAATGTGCTTGGAATACTATTGCTTTGAACACTAGACAATTCACTAGACATGTGGAGGTCCCATAAAGTGCAAAGGCATCCCACCTGCTAATGTGGAGCAAACACGTATATTTCGGGGTATTAAATCCATATGCAATATAGTAATCCTGTGTATACGATGGTCCTGATTCAGACCAGCTCTTGCAAGAATGAGAGGGAATCAGCCTTCTTAAAAGGAAAAATGATTTTATTTTAATTAACATAAAGGAAACTAACCTTGAGCAGTACAGTGAAGGTGTACAGAGGGGGAAATCCCTGGATAAAACACAGATATAATCACCAAACCTTTCCCTAATAAACCGCCTGCCTACTGGGAAAAACTGAAATGGGAAAATCCCAAAATGCACATGCCTAGCCTGGGAGAGAAGAGGGCATCCTTGGGGGTGATGAAACACCTTTGGAGGCTTGAAATTGGCCATGTGGGAAGAAGGTGCAGCAAAGCTGTTGGCATTTGCAAGTGTCTGTCACAATCCTGACATTATGGGGTTAACTGTGTGCATGCTAATTAGTTACCGAGGTCAGAGTTTTAGGACCAGTTCATTGATTGAGCCATTGGTCAGTTAGCCTGGCATTGCTTATGTGGGACAAATCACGTAGGTCAGAGGTTATAAAGTTAACTATGGCCCTTTCCACACATGCAGAATAATGCACTTTCAGTCCACTTTCACAATTGTTTGCAAGTGGATTTTGCTATTCCGCACAGTAAAATCCAGCTGCAAAGTGCATTGAAAGTGGATTGAAAGTGCATTATTTTGCATGTGCGGAAGGGGCCTATGTTTCTTTGTCTCACTCAGTTGTTGTCTTAGCATCTTCTTTGTTGAGATTCATCACAAGAGATGAATCTATGCTTGCCAGATAGGTACTATGTGGGCCCACTTGGTCCTAGGCAATGTATCCAAGTTAGTGCTAGAATAGAAAGTTGTTCTTTGTTTTTATTCCACATAAAGAAGAAGAAGAGTTTGGATTTATATCCCCCCTTTCTCTCCTGCAAGAGACTCAAAGGGGCTTACAATCTCCTTGCCCTTCCCCCCTCACAACAAACACCCTGTGAGGTAGGTGGGGCTGAGAGAGCTTCGAGAAGCTGTGACTAGCCCAAGGTCCCTCAGAGTGTACAGGCTACTCTGAATTCCCCAGATAAGCCTCCACAGCTCAGGCAGCAGAGCTGGGAATCAAACCCGGTTCCTTCAGATTAGATACACGAGCTCTTAACCTCCTATGCCACTGCTGCTCCCACCGCTACACATGGGTGGGTTTTTTTTTTAATGATGCGTCTCCGTGCGAAGGAGCAACAGCAACCTGGATTATTTCCATGGCCTCCAATAACTGCCTGCACAGAGGCACGTGAACACAAAAACAGGAAAATGGGTTCCTTTATCCCAACTGCAACCCATTATACCTGTGTGGAAGGGGCCAAAAGAACATCAATATTTCTCTTGGAAATGTAAAATACAGTTGTTAGTCTCAAGTGGAATGTTCCACAGTAAAATACTGGCAGTTTATTGTCATGATTAAAAAAAAGGTTCACAAAAGGTTCATCTTGTAAGCCAGCAGAAGTTTGCCCAACACAGAGGCCGGAGACAGTCAGTCTAGGGACAAGAAGCTACAGTTGACCTTTAATATGATTGGTCAGTTCAACTGTGACTCTAGACCAGTGGTGGCGAACCCTTGGCACTCCAGATGTTATGGACTACAATCCCCATCAGCCCCTGCAAGCTTGGCCAATTGGCCATGCTCGCAGGGGCTGATGGGAATTGTAGTCCATAACATCTGGAGTGCCAAAGGTTCGCCACCACGGCTCTAGACCAACGAGAGGCTGTTGTCAGGGTGGGGGGGGGGAGTATCCTTGTTGAATGTATAAGCAATGCATTATATATGCTAAGTTCAGAGAGAGTCTGAGTCCAGAGTGTTAAGTTCAGTGTGTGTTCAACTTTGTTCTTGCTGAAAAGTTCTGTATACGTAGTCTTATAGTCTTGTATAGCATAGACCTGTGTAAACTTGCAACTGCTAAAGTGAAACCTTCCTATGGAAAGAACATCTTGCGTGGAGAGTATTCTTTTCCAATTGTGGTAGTAGGCTGCAGAGAGTGCAGGAAGACTTCTAGACCTTCTCATCTTACCAGAGTGACTCCGCTTTAAACTCTGCTGATACTTTTTTGTACTCAAGTCAGTTTCCTTATAAGAAAGTAAACTTTCTTGTGCTTGAATGATGCAGGGTTTTTTTTTTGGTTAAATGAGGAATGCCTGCTAATTTTATTCTCCTTTTTTCAAGGTGTACTGAATGTCCTGAATACCACCTCTGCCACTGTTGTTTTAGAAGCGTTTGCCACCCTTCGCATACTTTTGTGTTCCGAGAGGTACAGTCCAAAAACATAATCTTAATTGATCCTAATTCAAGAGTTAAATAGACACATTTATTTAGGGAACTGATAATTACTCTTTTCAAACTAATCCATTTTGGAAAATTATCCATGTGAAAGAAAAATGGGCATTGCTGCTATTTTCCATCTTGTTTAGGAATTGCTAAAGGATTGTCCATTAGTGCAGGAGAGAATAAAACAAGCAAGGGTGTTTTGAATATTTTGTTTCTTCATTACCTTCATTATACAATATGATTTCCCCCTCCCTAGAATTGTGCTGTTAACTTAAGAACTGGATGAGGTTATTCACTAGCAAATGTCATATTAATGGACTAAGAAGTGGAGAGGTATGGATACAGTTATTAACTGGGGAAATGCAGCACAGCTATACGCCAATAAAGGTTGTAATTATTATGATGTAGCACAGCTTCAAGATTCTTAACAGATGCTTCCTGAAGGTGCAGTTTGATCTTGCTCAAGGATTAAGTCTTGTCGGTTCCTTCAAAATTTGAGAATGTGCCAAGTGAAGCTATCTTTCCACCCTAAAATCAAGGTTTCAGCTTCGGAAATCTTGGTACGATTCCTAGTCATTTGAGGTCTCCTGCAGTAGCTGTTTCAGTTGGCACAACATGTGATTGATGTACTTGTTGTTGACTTTAGAATTTAATTGTACAAACCACAGTTGTCATACTCGCGGCCCTCCAGATGTTATGGACTACAGTTCCCAGCATCCCCTGCCAGCATCCCTGGGCTCGATAATGGGAACTGTAGTCCATAACATCTGGAGGGCCACGAGTTTGACACCTATGGTACAAACCATCCTCTTAGACAAATGAAACTCACACTGGAACAGTGGTTCTCAACCTTCCTACTGCCACGACCCTTTAATACAGTTCCTCATGTTGTGGTGACCCCCAACCCTAACATTTATCCATTTTACCAATGAACACTGATGCAGAGAGTCTTAGGCGACCCCTGTGAAAGGGTCGTTCGACCCCCAAAGGGGTTGTGACCCACAGGTTGAGAACCGCTGCACTAGAACCACATTGTTTTAGCGCAACTCATCCTGTAATAATAAGAATAATAACAGCAGCAACAACAATAATATTGGTACCCTAGTCGCCATTCTGAAAACACTAGGGCAGTGATGGCGAACCTTTTCGAGACTGAGTGCCCAAATGGCAACCCAAAACCCACTTATTTATCCCAAAGTGCCAAAATGGCAATTTATCCTGAATACTGAGGTTTTAGTTGAGAAAAAACAGTTGGCTCTGAGGCATGCGTTACTCGGGAGTAAGCTTGGTGGTAGTTGGTGGCTTTGCTTTGAAGCAACCATGCACTCTTCCAATGGGTGAATCATGACCCTAGGAGGGTTTACTCAGAAGCAAGCCCCATTGCCAGCAACCGAGCTTACTCCCAGGTAAAGGATCGCGCTTTAGTTCTTCGCATGAAAATCATTGGGGTTTAACAGCGCTCAACAGGGTTACCTACACTGCTTCTCCAAAACTAGGGCTTAGGTTTAATGCTAATAATCGAGTCCAGCAGCCCAGGCCAGCCTAGATGTGTGTGTGGGGGGGGGACGACTCTGTGCGTGCCCACAGAGAGGGCTCTGAGTGCCACCTCTGGCACCCGTGCCATAGGTTCGCCACCACTGCACTAGGGCTGCACTTGAAACACCTTCAACTAAACAAAATCAACATCTTTCAGATTCAAAAGACAGTCCAGCTGGGATCCACATTAATACTGCGCTGCGACATCACAACATCCTGGGCCTCTGGGCGGGGCTCGAATTGTAATGAAAGGCCAATAACCAGCTAAAGAACTGGCAGTTGTGATAGTAAACCAAATTAAATAATAATAGTAATAGATTTAATTAAAAAATTAATGTTTATACATGCTGGTATAAGACCAGCATGTAATTACATAAACACATGAAAACGTAAATCATTTCATAGTGTTAAAAGGATCCTGTACAGTGGTTTTAAAATACAACTGAAATATTAAAATGTAACCACTAAGGCAGTTCCTGGGGCTGGCGATCCCACAATTTTGGGGTGCCCAGCCGCTGATATGGTGCCCCCTTACTGCTCTTTGCCTTGGTGCTGCTACATCACAGTCCCCTCATATTGAGGGGCCCGCCGTCCCCCTTTTTGGGGGTAGGTTTTAAATTGGGGTTTCTGGACGCCTCTTGTTTATTTTGTATTATTTATGTATTAATTGTTATTCGCTGTTTTATGAGGTTTAGGTTGTTTTATTGATGATTATGAGATGGAGCCTATGTATTTATATTTTGTGTATGACTTGCTCCTGTTTGATGTCGAATTGTGTTGTTCACCGCCCGGAGCCCTTTGGGGATCGGGTGGTATAAAAATTGAAGATATAAACAAACAAACAAACAAACAAACAAACAAACAAACAAACAAACAAACAAACAAACAAACCCTTTAGAGGCCAACCAACCAAATTTTGCACCTAAGGGTTACTGCCTAGGACCCTCTGTACAAACTGGACAGTCCAGTGTTGTTTATAGTGCCAGTGATCTTGCATAATCTGTAAGAGGCAGACTTATATATCAGGATCACTATCTGCCCTGTTTTGTACCCAGAAAGTTTTTTGTGGACCAAGCGGGAGACGTCTCCCTCTTTTCTATAAATGTGCTTGCTGCAGGCCTCTGCCTTGTGATTTTCCACCCTTTGTTTTAGCCCTGACGCAAGACCAGATAAATCAAACTGCTTGTTCTTTTCCTGTCAGTGACTTTGGAGTATCAAATGCTGGAACGTCTCTTCATGTAATTACTTCAATCGTTTCGTTTTCATTAGCTCTTTCCCGTTCCCCTAGAAAAGAAATCAGAAATGGAAGTCAGCCAAACAAAATCTGAAGAGCGTTAATCCAGGAGATGATGGCAATGAAGAAAGGGACAAAGAGAAGATGAGATATTTAATGTAGTTCACGTGAATATTTTTTCAGTCAACAAAATTATATTCAAAGAGGCAATTTAGAGAAAATAGTAATGTATGTGCACTGCATAAAGGGATATTTCATGGTTCTTTTGATTAGAGTCTGTTAGGCCGTTTCCGCACGAATGCGGAACAGACCGTCCACATGGACGGTCCACATGGACGGTCCTGGAAACAGCTGGGCAGCGGGGCGCCGAGCCAACCAGCACCCGCCGATGTCCCGGGCCTCGGCACGTCGCCACAGGCCATGCATACAACCCTGGCGCCTGCTCCAGTGGCGCAGTGCGAGGAGAGTGGGGAGGCGTCGTGAAGCCGCTGCCATTCTCCACTGAGCGAGGGAACATCTGGGTATTGCTAATCCACCAATCAGGGAGGCAGGGATTTAAATAAATTTTTCCCAGGATCCCTCTGTCTCTTGCCCGGCTCCTCCTTTACCCAGTTTGTTCCCTGCCTTTAGGGAGTGCAGTCGCAGTGGCTTTAACTGCCACTGTTCTCTTTATTTTTAATTCTATATTTCTATATTTAATTCTATATTCAATTTTACCTCATTGGAGGGGAGGATAGAGGCAGCGTCTGTTGCCAAAAAATCCTCCAGGTGGCTCCCTCGCTCTGCTCAGCAACCCTCATTGCAGGCAAGCAGCGAGAGGCGGGAAAAGCGCGATGCCGCGAAAGAAGGCCACAGTGCTCTCCTCAGAGGAGGAGAAGCGGCCAATTCCTACGACGCTGTCCATCCGACGAACAGTCGGGTGAGGAGGACAGCAGCCCTGAGAGGGCTCGGTCCGCCACAGCCACGACGAAGGCGCACAAAGGCAGCTGGAAAGAAATGCAGCAGCACCAAAAGAGGCGCCAAGATGGCGCCGCTACTTCGCGGAGCGGCGGATCACGCTCGGAGAAACCCTTTGTGCCTTGATATTTAGGCCAGGGCTTAGAGCTTCACCCCACCCTGTCAGAGGACCAGACCATGGCAGAGGTCCAGGACGAGGGTAAGCTCTCTCTAAAAGATCTAAAAGCTGAGATTTTTAGTTATGTTGAGGGGGCCTTCAAGCAGGAAAAAGCCTCAATGAGGGAAGAGATGTTGGCCCTTTACAGAGAGCAGGCCTATCAGCCCTCTAGCCCCCCCAATAGTTCTAGAGCCTTGCCTATTCGGCAAGCAGCCAGAGAGAATAAAAGACTCAACCCCACCTGGCAGACCAAGGCAGCTCTTAAAAAGCCCAGATTAAGCCCAGCCATTGGTGCTGATGATTCCTCTGATGCAGACACTCAAAGCAGAGAGGAGGGGGAGGTCTTATCTGACATGGAGGAGCTTGAAGAAATTCAAGTCACAGAGCAGTCTTCCCGCTTTTTTAAATCAGAGGACTATCAATATTTGCTCTCCAAAGCAGTTTCTGCTCTACATTTAGGAGAGGCTAAGAGTGGTGAAGGTGCTTCCAAGAGAAAGTCTACCTCCTTGCACAAAGGGGATGGGAAATGCTTCCCCTCCATGCTCATTCAAAAAAAGGTTTTTCCTTTCCTGATATTTTGAAACACAGGTCACAAATGAATGGGACAAAACCGACCGCCAAACAGGAGGTGCCCAAATTTCCTCACGTAAAAACTTTATGCTTTACCATCTTATGCTTGACATCCTACAGGTGCCCATTATAGGCGGTCCGGTAGTGGCCCACAATCCTCAGGTGCAGTCTCTAAAGACGGTAGAGGGCAAATTAAGGACCTGCAAGACAGGCTAAGAGATCAACTATGCCGTAGGGTCTCATGAGGCCATGGCTATGGTTATTAGAGCCTCCGCCACTGCATCCATAGTTTGCAGAGCTTCTATTGCCTGGGCCAGGAAGGTGCTAGAATTGTTACCAGAAAGCGAGACCAGATCTATTGAAGGTGTTAATAGAATGTTAAAGTCGGTATGCTTTGCTTCAGACGCAACATTGGACTCAGTAACTTTTGCAGCTATGGCATCATCAGTAGCTGCACGGAGGCTTTTATGGCTAAGAGCGTGGCAAACAGATTGGAAGTCTAAGGCCCTAGTTTCCGAATGTGCCTTTCAGGGACATAAATTGTTTGGGGATGAGCTCAATGATTTTTTAGTTGACCCCAAGGAGAAACCCAAGCAGTTACCTAAGTCCTTTCGGAGGTTTGATAAGAAAACAAGTCCCAATACCAATTTTCGGCCCTATCAAGGACAATCATTTCAGCCTAGCTTCAACCAAGTCAAGAGAGACCGAAGGCGGCCTATTGGAACCAGGGGTGCCAGCAATTTAAGAGGGGATTTGCACCCAGGAAACAACAGGGAACTGACCGTTCCTTTCAAGATGCATCGCATTACCAAAGCCTGACGCCAGCTTGGCGATTGGGGGAGCGAACTTCAAAAGTATCAAACAATTTGGAAGTCTTCCAAAGTAGATGCTTGGTCCCTAGAAATAGTATCCTCAGGGTAATGCGTGATAGAATTTGCATCCCTTCCACCCAGCAGGTTCCTGTTGTCCCTCTCTCTTAAATCCAGAAAAAAAGATCAAGGAAAGTACATGCCATCTCCCACTTACTAAAGATCGAAGCGGTGGAACCTGTTCCAAAGGAACAGAGAAAAGGGAGTGTATTCAGTCTTATTCCACAGTCCCAAAGAAAATGGAGAATGGCTTTATTCTAGACCTGAAATAATGATAAATCAGTTTGTAAGGTGGGTCCATCAGCCAATTCCTTACATCCACAGGAGTTCCTAACCTCGGTGAACCTCTCAGAGGCCTACTTGCACATTCCCATTTTTCAAGGACATCGAGATTTCTAAGATTCGGGTAGGCCGAGAGCATTTTTCAATTCAGGGCTCTTGCCTTTGGGCTGTGCACTGGACCCGAGAAAGTGTTCTCCAAGGTCCTAGTCAATCTGAGTGGTGTCGCTTAAGGGAAAAGGGCATAAGGCTGCACCCTTTACTTAGAAGACATAATCATAAGGTCAGCCCCTTACAAGCAGGCGATAGCGGACCGTCAGCTGACCCTACAAACCTTGGAAGAACACGGTGTCCTCGTCAACCGAAAGAAGAGCTCACTCTTACCTTCCCAGAGGCTAGAACACCTCAGCTTCCTCATAGACACCAAGTCCTGCAAGATACTAGTCCCACCAGAGAAACAAAAGACTCTGCAAGACAAAATTCGTCAAGTGGTGTCCAGAGACAGTTGGCCAGTGTTAACCCTGGCCAGTCTGATGGGGTTATTAGTAGCGTACTCCGAAGCCATTCAATGGGGACGATTCAGAGCCAGACCACTGCAGAGATTCATCCGCCCATTCCAGGAGCTCATTACCAACAGATCGACCAGGCAAGTAACAGTGCCAAGAACGGTAAAAACCAGTCTTTTATGGTGGACGAAGAAATGCAATCTCAGTCAGGGCAGAATATTCTGGATCAGTTCCACCAAACAGATCTTTTCAAATGCAAGCATGATGGGATGGGGTGCCATGCTGGAGAGTCTTCCCATACAGGGGGTATGGTCCAAGGCCGAATCACAACTCCATATCAACGTGTTGGAATTGAGAGCAATCAGACTAGCATTACAGCATTTTCAGCATCAATTGCAAGGGTCCCACATCCTAGTCAGGACGGACAACGTCGCTGCCAAGACGTACCTGAACAGACAGGGCAGCTCCAAGTCCAGGTTGCTCCAGAGGGAAGCGATTCTGCTTTTTCAGTGGGCGGAAAAACATGTGTTGTCTATCCGAGCGGAACACATCAAGGGATCGCTAAACATACAAGCGGACTGGCTAAGCAACCCGGGAGAGTGGCAACTAAAGACGGAGATCTTTGTGTGGATATCCCAAACCTTAGGTCATCCAGTGATGGACTTGTTTGCATCCAATCACAACAATCAATTGCCCAGGTTCATGTCCCGATTCAGCCATCTGAAAGCGGAAGCAACGGACGCCTTATCGTCCACCTGGCTGAGAGGAATTCTATACGCCTTTCCTCCTTTTCCATTACTACCCAGATTACTGAGGAAGATCAGGGAAGAGAGAGCGGAGATCATCCTGGTGGCCCCCTGGTGGCCGAGAAGGCCTTGGTTTGCGAACATCTTAAGGATGTCAGTACACAAACCTCTTCGCCTTCCCCTGATACAGGATCTACTCCATCAGGGTCCCATTGTACATCCAGAACCAGAACGTCTGATCTTGACCGCATGGAGGTTGAACGGCGATTTTTAGCGTCTCAGGGCTACAGCCAGGCAGTTATGGACACGATCCTCGCATCCAGAAAGACTTCTACTAAGCGAATATATAATACATCCTGGAAGGCATTTGTAAGATGGTGCTGGAGGAAGAGAGTTACTCCCACTACACTGGCCGTTAAGGATATCCTTGGGTTCTTACAAGAGGGGCTGGAATCAGGGCTCAGAGCCAATACACTTCGGAGACAAGTAGCAGCCTTGGCCTCAGTTATCCCCAAGTTAGATGCGTACCCAACAACAACACAACAACACGTAGTTAGGTTTCTGAGGGGAGCTACTTTAAAAGGAAAACCAGTACAGCACCATTTTCCCACATGGAGACTACATACTGTACTGCATGCCCTTACGGCCTCCCCGTTTGAACCCATTATGGACATTTTCTTAAAACACCTTAGAATGAAGATCATCGTCCTAGTAGCCATTACATCGGCCAGAAGGGTTTTGGAGCTACGCGGCTCTGTCAGTTAAGCTTCCACCTTATGCATCTTTCACAGGGACAAGGTGGTATTACGTCCCTGACCCTACATTTGTGCCTAGGTTAATTCAGTTTCACAGAAGACAGGAAAATTTTTTACCCACATCTTCTGTCCCTCGCAGCATCCAAAAGAAGTATATTGGCACAAGCTGGATGTTAGAGATCGTTGAAAGGCCTTCCCTGATTAGAACACAGGACCTTAGCAAGCGGTCAGAATCACTTGTTTATCTCTATTGCCAATCATAACAAGGGTCAAAAGCTGTCCTCCCAAGCTATCAGTAAATGTCTTAGAGACTCCATAGGGGAAGCCTATAAGACACTGGGTTACCAGTCCTATAAGGGATTACCGCGACATTCGAGTTCGTAATGCATCCACGAATCACTGACCTCTCAATAACAATGTCTCAGTCCCAGAGATATGTAGAAGCGGCAGTAGTCTTCCACGCCTCACGCTTGTAAGACATTATAGACTGAGCATTGCTGGTCGCGGCAGATGCAGGAATATATGCAGAGTGCTACAGCACATTATCGGAGAGGATTTAGATCCCACCCTTTAAACGATTGTGATGACACTGCTATGGGAGGTCACTTTAGATGTTCCCTCGCTCAATGGAGAAACGACATTGGTCTTACCTGTGAAGGGTAATTCTCCATTGAGCGATTGGGAACATCTGCCCATAAGTATACATCATACATCCTCTCCTGTGTTTGGTTCCTTAAAGAATGTTTTTCAATTCCCAGAAGTTTTAAGCTGTTTTGGTGATCACTCTGTTCTGATTGCCCAGTTGTTTACCTCGCTGGATTTACCTTTACTACGTTATGTGACTCCAAGCTGTTTTGACTAACTGTTTTTTGCTTCCGGAGTGAGTTTTATTCTCCCAAGGAGAGCACTGTGTACAGATTGATGCGAAAGAACTGCTGAAGGGAGAAACCTGAACTGGCTAAAGGAGGAGCTGGGCAAGAGACAGAGGGATCCTGGGAAAAATTTATTTAAACTCCCTGCCTCCCCTGATTGGTGGATTAGCAATACCCAGATGTTCCCAATCGCTCAATGGAGAATTACCCTTCACAGGTAAGACCAATGTGAGTTTCGCCGGGTAGCGATTTTCAAGGCGTTTTCAACAAGAGCTGGCTTGGGGAAACGCCGGCTTTCGGGCGGTCGGGGTGTGACTCTTGATGCAGCTTCGCTCTATATCGAATGCCTGGAGATGGCGTTTTTGCCATCTCCAGGCCGCCATTAAATGCCCGTGCGGAAACGGCCTTAGTTTTCCCCCTGTGAAGCAGGTTAGATTAGCTTTTGCTCATTTGCAGCCTTTCTTTATGGTTGCTCTATTATTGCGGAATAGGACTGTCTTCCACTGTATTGCCATTTCCAATACTATGCAAACCCAGACTCTTTTTCGTTGAATGGGTAATGTTTAAAGGGTTTTATCTGTGTACTGCTTCTGTGCATTTTTTGCTGGTTTTAATTTTTTAAAACTGGAATTGTAGAAATGCGAGGGAGTAATAATTTGAATGAATAAATGGTTCAGTCCTGCTGAAATGATGACATTTGCTGTTGGTAGCACTAGAGTGATCAGGTTGGCATCTTATCATTGCTGGTCGGATTGTGGGGGTGACTCAGTAATCCATTATCAACTTTACCTTCTGTTTGAAGAACGTTTCTTCAATCTGCAACATTGCTTGCACCAAATGGGTCCATATAGAGAAAAATGGGTAACTGTTGCATCCTATTCCTTGTTTTTGTTAGGTTCAACTGCACACCAGAGCGCATAATAAACTCGTTGCCGACTGTGCTGGTTAGGAAATCTGGCAGTTTACTTGGTCCGGGTTTGCAGTGTAGACTCTGTCTGAAGATCTTTTGCCTTGGTCAAGTTGCAAAATTCCTGCCATGTAATCATAAGGTAAATAAAAGATAGGGCTGACTGGGATATAAAGACTTGGAGATGGCCATTTCTACTTGTATCTGATGAAGCAAGGTGTGACTCTCAAAAGCTTATACCCTGGAAATCTTGTTGGTCTCTTAGGGGCTGCTGGGCTCTAATCTAGCAGGTCTGACTGAGTACTGCCCAACATTTTCTCCAAAATCTTCTCATAGATCACCTCGGGATTTCATACAAACTATTACAAGTTAAATCTCCAGAATCGCCAATGAAAGCTCTTCAGGTAGGAGGAAAGACAAGTGCTGGAGACCTTGAGGAGCTTTTGTAAGAGTAGACCATACTAAGATATATGTCCTGATAGTCTGATTTGGTATAAGGCTGATTCAGATGGTCAATTTTTAAGCTAATGGAGCTTATGCGGTTTAACCTCTAACCCTAACCATATTAATTTGCATTGCCTTCCTAAAATGAAAATATTCCTATATTCCTGCATTAGGTCTATCACTATTTTCAATAGAGCTAATATGGTATAAATGCTTAAAGCTGAAATAGCTTTAAAAAGCCCTCCCGGTTATTGGTGAAGGCAGAAGTAGAGTGGAGAAGGTGGGGTGGCTGGGGCAGAGTGGGGGAATTGTCCGGGGCAAAGCTCTGCTTACTGCAAATCTGCCCTGCTTTGGTGACAAAGAAAATTAAAGTTGTACTAGCAGCGGTTTCTCTTGTCACGGAGAGAATGGAAAGTGAAAGAAGGGCTGAAGGAAATACGTCCATACAAGAAATCTTGCTGCGACGGACATTCATCCCTGCAGCGCGGCAGACACCTTTTGCATCATCAGTCACAATTACCATTAGACAGTCAATTTTAAATAGAAATACATTCAACAGTTGAGACTAACCCAATGTTCCCCTCCCACTTCAACCCAAAATGCTTCTTCTGGGGGATGAGATCCTGCCCCCCAGGGGACCTTCAGGATCAGCACAAGGGGCAAATCAGTAGTCTGCAGTGGGAATGAGGACTGATGAAAATTCCCCTCAGCTAGCAGAAATGTGCTGTGGGATCCAAGCCAATACTTGGGTATCAGTAGCAGACTTTGGACAGCACTAGTTCAATCATGGAGCTATTCTAAGTTAAGAACATTATGCCTTTTTAAGCATATTGATTTACAACAGTCAATCTCGTTTGAGCGAATGCATTTTCCATAGTAAACGGGTATGCATGGGGCCAGTCCTCCAGAGATCAGTAGAGCTGGATGTTGGGATAAGTGCTCCTGGTAGTTGGAGATTATCCCTTATCGTAGTTAGCAGAGCGGCACGGGTGGCTAGAACACAGCAGAAGCCCTTACCTTGTGTGCATGCGTGTGCGTGATGGATCCCAATGTGTGGCAAGCTTACACAAAAGAAAGTTGGAGTCAGTTGTAGTTTCTAATCTAATAAAAAGAGTATTTATTAGTGAACTCCATTCTGGATAGAAAGGTAGGTAGATAGAGTCACTATGCTATCTTAATCTAGCTGGATGGAGATGCATGCGAGAAGCATCCATCCTCTCTCTAGGCATGGTAGGAAGAAGTGTGAGAAGGGGTCGAGGAAGAAGCCGGAAGGAAGGAAGTCCCTGAGAGTATCATTCTAACATCAAAGGGATAGAGCCAGCATGATAGAGTAAAGGTGTCAAATCCCTAGGTCCCTATCTAGCCACTAGCTCTCTAGTAAAACCCCCTCTGTAGGTTGAGGCAGGAAACAGCGTAAAGTCCTTCACTTCCAACACTGGATACATGTGACTGTGTACATTATTCCTGATTTTCACTTTAAAGGAGAATTTGACCACTTTGCATATACCTTGTGGAGCCACTATCTGTCTGCTGAGATATGATTCAGATTGGGAACGAATCATCTTTGTGACGGATAATTGCCATTCAGCCTTTTGTGTCTTATCTTTCAGTTTCACCGGAAATGCATCGACCATTGGCTACGGAAAGAAAATGGATGCCCCATAGACGGACATGTAGTGTATAACCCATTAACCCAGGAGGATGTATCAAGCAGAGGCAAAGAAACCCCGTCAGCAACTCAAGCTAAAAACCAACTTGCAGAGCAGACGGAGCGGGAATTGTTTGCACTAGGGACTGGATTGTTCATCAAGGGAATAAATCCAAGCTCCGGCTCTGAGAAATCTCAAATACATTGTAATAAGAAGAAAAGTCCTTCAGAATTTGAACAGGATTTAACTCTGAATAGCTTCAGCCATGTTCACACGAGAAGCGCTGATTCTGGCCAGGGTAGCGTTCAGAAGACAGGGAATTTGAAGTTTTCAAGATACCTTAGGGGCTTGGCCCTCGTTCCAAGATCTCATTTGGATACAGTGTTGGGAACAAACACACAAAAAAGGTCAATGAACACTTTTCAGTATTTTAAAAGCCTCAACTAGACTTGGACATATCACGTTCTTACTTTTCGAATGGTAAATTCTGTCAGAGCTACACAATGCTTGTGGAATTCTGATATAGATGTTTAACTTATTAATATATAAAATTTTAAATAAAAAAATCTATTCAGGCTGTTTTGCACTGAAATCACATACCTGAATCTCTTCTGCTGATATGTATTCCTAGATGAAGAAATCACTTATAAAGCAGCTGGTCAGTTCCACAGTCCATGTAGCAGCTCAGGGCATCCCTCTGTAATTTTAAGAAGTCTTAAATCTCAACGGATGAGCTCTTAACTCTATTGCCAAATGGCTGGTTGGCAGGATTTCAGCTTATTAAAAGGTTTTGTATATATCCTGGATTGTTTCTGTCCAGTATGATAGATACATCTATACAGGATAGATACAGGATACAGTATGATCTATCCAGTATGGTCTGCTTAATACAAGGGATTTCTCTTGGAAGAGTAGACTTCCCTTTGCTTCCCTTCCCCTCACATCCCCAAATGTCCTCTGAAGTGTTGCTCCCAGGAGATAAGGGACAGCATAAGGAAGGAGATTTTGTTTTGTTAGCAGGATGGGGGAATTGGTGAATTACTCTTTTTGCATTCACAGGTATCCTTGCCAGATCTAACTATCTCCAAAATATCAAGCATTTTGTGGATAAATGATCTAGCAAATCTGTAGGTAAGGACCAGAAGAGTTCAAGCTATCATCACAAGGAGCAGGTTAAGAGAAAATAAGTGTGTGACTTTGATCTACTTTCCTGGGATGCGACAGGTACAAGCTTGTCAGAATGCTGGGACAACAGGATGGGTGGACATTCCTAGGAATGAAAGTCAAGTGAAGCCTATCTTTGTCTATTGATGCAGATCGTTTATGGGGCAACGTCTGTTTAAATTTACACCAATACTTCGTTTACATGTGCGCTTCATTCTTTGAATTCAGTCTCTAAGGCAGCATGAAGTCATTTTCCCAAAGCACAGATGGTTGTTTATGGTTGCCCATCTTTCTATCATGTGAGCTACAAATTCCTGCATCATGTTAAATTAACTGCCTAATGTGTCATTGGGCGTTTCCCCACTCACAAGGATCCCCCCTATGGTGCGGCATCCCTGGCACATGCCTGGGCGTCATCAAAAGGCGCCGTTTTCTCCAGCGCCAGGGATGCCGCGCGCTGAGGGGGCGTGACAGCGGCAGCGTCGGAAGTGCGCTGCCCCTGTCATGGGGAGTGCAGGGGGACCTCGCGCTACTTGAGGAGAGTAGCGCGGGGCTTAAGGTAAGTGGGGAAAGGCCCATTGTCAATACCACATAGCCCTCTGTAGAGAAGTGGTTTTTAACTTCCCCTATAGAAGTCAGTTCATGTTCCTGGTTTGATGAAGGGAAAAGGGGGTAGAAGGGGGAAAATGAAGGTATCGTTTCACTGCTTCGATGGGCCAAACATATTCAATTTAATAATTTTAACTATGCCATTAAAGGTTGTCTTGTCTTGTCAAATACAGAACATTATGAAGCTGCTAAAAACTAGCCAAGGATGGAACAGTTTGGCCCTTTCCACACGGAGGCATGGACAGTCTCAGAACTGCACGAACCGCATGGACGGTCTCAGAACCGGCTGGGACGACCCGCCTCTTCCCCGTCCTTCCCCACTCACCTCGTCGCCGTTGTCGCCCTGCTGGCCTCCGTAGACCCGCCCATGCTGCCCTCCGACCTCCAGGGGTCGGAGGACAGCGCAGGAGAACTTAACCGAGGAGAGCCAACGAAAACGGCGCGCAGCAGCGCGAATTAATGAAGACGAGACTGCTTATTCGGTGCCGTTTCGCACCTTGACGCCCGGGGAATCGCTGTATCATCCCTCCAGCAGGGGAGGTTTTGGGCGCCTGAGGCCGCATTGGGGAAGGGACACGGGTAGAGCTGCTGAGATTTAGCAGCACGCCCTGTGCTAACGGCTCCTGGGGACGGCGTTTTTGAGACTAAAATATCCCCCCCAATCCACACACCCCAAAATCATACCAGGGAGGGAAGAGGTCAGTCAAAATTTTGTTTCGGAAATGCATTTGTTTTTAAAATGAAGACCAATCACAAAAGCCGTCAATCAACTTTAAAAACTATTTTATTATATTTCATGAACTGCTGAACACGTTATAAATTTTAAGATCTGCCGTCGCAACAGGTGATTTAGTACCATAGTAATTACACAGACGTAAGACACTTTTCAGAATAGAAAATGTAGAAACACTTTTGAAAAGGATGTGGGGAGGGTGTTACAGAATATTGTAAAATTAGAATGAAATGTGGGTCACGAAAGCAATAGTGCAGCTGTGGAACGCTTGTTCTCAGTATTTACAGCCTCAGCTAATGACATGTGCCCAATGGTGCACTGGGAACACTTAGGCTAGAAAGAGACATGACAGAAGCTATGTGGTACCACCACAACACCTCCCCCGCTTTTATGTAACATCTGTTAATACAAAGATTGCCTGCTGACACATGCTGAATGGCAGAAGATAGTACTCAGTTGATGCTGCTGAGCAGGACCCCCCTGGACTTATTGACAGATCTCACAGGGAGGTCGTGAAATGCCACTGCTCCACACACAGGCATGGTTGTTGAACCACAACTAACACAAAATCCCGACAACCTGGATTTTGCAGTATTGACCATTACTGGCGAGATGAAAAGAGGCAGAGGGCACTGCTTTCAGTGGCAGCCAATGAACTGAAAGTGGGAAGTGATCATGGATGCGATTGTTCTCAACCTCCCCCTAGTAGCCTAGGTGATCGCCCTATAAATGTGATGGTTAGAGTCACGGGAGCCTCATGTCCTCAAGGCACCTGGGCTGCAGTGAAGAGAAACCAGTCAAAATTTGTCCCATCTCTTTGGCCCTCCAGATGTTATGGACTACAGTTCCCATCATCCCCTGCCAGCATGATGCTGGCAGGGGATGATGGGAACAGTAGTCCATAACATCTAGAGGGCCGTGAGTTTGACACCTGTGGGGTAAAGCATCTTGCGATAACAGAAGCTCTGATCTGGGAACAGGATGCGATGATTTTTCCTGGTTTTCCTTCTTCACTGTGGCATTTTGAATGGCGCACAACCCCAGGCATTAGCTTTTGGCTGATCACAAGGGGAAGCTGAGCTTACTTTGCTGTACAATCCAACCCATGTGATCCCATAATGGCCCCAATTCTAAATGTAGTACCTCACAGAACGGGGCTTTTGATTTGCACAGAATAAAGAGATTTCTCAACCAAAATTTTAATATGGGGTAAAAATAAAAAACTATTTGATGAAAGTTGTGCTTTAAAGTTAAGATTATCGATTAAGAAACAGCATTATCAGCAACTGGAAAATGTACAAATACTTGGCAGTTGGTAAAACTAATTGATATCAAATTTCAAAATGTTAAGATCAGAAGAACATCAGAAATGCTGACTATAAATTTATTTTGTATCAAGGGAGAGGAATCGATTCAGATGCTTCTAAGGAAATGAAGCATTTGTACACATGATATGGCAGTTTAAGTATCTTTGTTTTGGGAATACTCCAAAAGGCAAAGACAGAGAATTCATGTATGCATTTAACATATTTAGTTAATCTTCGCCTAGACTATACCATTTCAGGCTGCAGGTAGTGGCAGGATTATATATTTGAATAGAAAACCACAACGAATCCGGAAATGTTTGTAGAAAACAATCACATCAGAGAATCAGCTTTCAGCCCCAATGCAATCTTTTCCCAGGTACACTGTGGTTTTAATATGTACCATTAAAAAAAATTAACCTCCCACTCGCATGCCAAAGTGGCGCTATCCATCCAACAACAGCATTTCCATTTTATTCTCCTGAATATGGCTGAAGCCCCTTTGGAGGTGGCTCGGCACCAACTTGGCTGCGCAGTCCCCGTCTGAGGCAGCGCCTCCTCCCCCCATCAGGATTCCGCTCTTAGTCACTCCAGATTTGCTGCTTTTAGGCAGAGATGGACAATGTTTCCTTAGGTAAGTCAAAAGGCTAGAAGCAGTCCTGCCGGCATGTTGCAACTTTTCTCCTTTTGCTGGCACATTCCCCCAATTCCAAAAAAATATACCTTCCAAAGCTCCTCTCTGCTTTGCCATGTAACATGAAAGGTTTCAGAAATGCAAACGCAAAGCACATGGGGCATGCGGAATGTAGCATGCAGTTCTTTGGATCTGGGCTGTAATATTTCAGTTTAAAAAAGTCTATTCTTTCTTTCTTTTGGCAAATCTTCAATAATGGCAAAAAACCACTTTTCTTAAAAAAAAAAACAACCTCCTTAATATTACATACATGCAATGTTCCAAAACTGATACTATTTTTTTTAGCAAAATTCTAGTAAAATCTTTTTTGGCTAACAGAAAATGCGCATTTCATTTTCAGGCAGTATATGCCAAAAGGAATAAATACGACTTGTTCCGAAATTTATGAAGCAGAACATATAAAAAATTATGAAAACAATTTCAAACTTTGATCAGATTTTTCATATATAATCCATATATTTTTTCTAAAATTTTTTAAAAAGCATTTCATGAATGTGTCAAAAATATCCCCAAATGCATTCCAGAACGGAAAAGAAGAAATACTCTGTATTGACCAATTCTTGTAATTTAAACGCTTGACCAATTTTTATAATTTAAAAATCAACAATCTCTGACCTTTGATTTAAATTTACTATATTTTTGATTTACATTTTTTATAAGACTATTCGTTCTTGACAGATCTGGGGACACTCTTCAAAGCCTAAATGGTGTTTGATATCAAACTTCCACCTTGAATTTATAGAACCTAGGGTACTTCCAGAGTTCTTTTTTTGGTGACACCTTTTAAGTAAAACAGACAAAAAAGGAGATTAGATTGACTTATTTAGGCAACGCAAAATGACTTTGAATCACTTATAGCACAGGTGTCAAACTCGCGGCCCTCCAGATGTTATGGACTACAGTTCCCATCACCCCCTGCCAGCATGATGCTGGCAGGGGATGATGGGAACTGTAGTCCATAACATCTGGAGGGGCGTGAGTTTGACACCTATGACTTATAGGCAAAGCCCAGTCCTTATAGAGGTGGGCTGGGCTTGTTCGAAAAATGTCACAGTATAGACAAGCATGGTTTTAATTCTACTTTGACTGTAAATAACTTTTCAGAAACCAATCACATCATTTTCTACTTAATCTGCAGCTATCAAATGCTGCACAATATTCCAGCAGATAATAATTTTTAAAGGGCTGTATTAATTTACAAGTTGGAGTTACAAATATCTACCTTTCTGTTAGCCAAAGCAGGATCCATTACTCAAGAAGACCATTTGAAAAGCGAAAAATGCACCTTTATGGACTTTTCTTTCCTATATATATTA
The DNA here is from genome assembly GCF_021028975.2 of Sphaerodactylus townsendi. Lineage (NCBI taxonomy): Eukaryota > Metazoa > Chordata > Lepidosauria > Squamata > Sphaerodactylidae > Sphaerodactylus > Sphaerodactylus townsendi. The sequence goes on along the minus strand of NC_059426.1, from coordinate 14,978,490 downwards.
GCTACATTTCATGCACAAAAAAAAATTCTTTTGGTAACCATTTCCAACTCTACAATAAATTCTCTTCCACGAATGGCTGTTGTCCTATCGGCCGGGTCCACTGTTCACCTTCCCGTCTGGAAGTCAGCAAAAGGCTGGGCCTGAAAACCTGATGAACGTACTCTATAGTGCACAACTAGGGTCAGGAAACACTTGGGGTTCCTACAGACAAACATAACGTGAAAGGCAGACCTTGAGGCGGAAGCTCGTTCGTCGTGTTTTGTACAGATGTGCAGCCCATCAGGTTTGTGCTGAAGTCCTCCAAATCCAGGCAACTTAATTTGCATATTATGCAAACTGCTGGTTATGCAAATCAAGCATATCAAGTCTGCACGTGACTTTGTACATCGCCATATCAATGTAGCAAATAGCCAGGGAAAGGTCTTTTTGCTCAACCTGCGATTGGTTCAGGCTCTCATCTCAGACAGCAGCGAAGCTCGTTGATGGGACATGTAGGAAGCCGCTTGGTATGCCTACTGCCTCTGGTTTCGTTTGCCAGGTCTTAGGATGATGGCGTTATATAATTTCAACAGTGACAAATCATCACTTAATTATGGTCTCTGACTAAGACATGTTTTGCTATCAGATGAGAGGATAAACAGGGTGCAAAAATTAGGCCAAGTCCCATAAGGCCAATTTGGCCACAGGAAAGAATCCTGGAGGTTATGGCTGAGCTTATTCATAATCACAGTTGAGTGGATCACACTTTCCAATGTGATTTTCTCTAATAAATGATAGACTCTTAGGACTGGGGATCAAAGTACTTCAAAGCTAATGAACAAATGAGGCACAGAAGTCAAATTGATTATGTTCTAGCCTTTTTTTGTGTGTTTTTCAAAAGGCTAGGTAACAGCACAGGGCCTCTACACTGGAGGAAATCTTTTCCCCAAGGCCATTCTTCTGGCTATTTACAATAATAAGACACTGGAGGACTGAATCCTGTCCTAAATACATCAGTACAAATTAACTTTTATCCTAAAAACAAGAGCACAATTTGGCTCAATACATACTGGAGTTGAACATGAAAAGGGAAAGGTGTGAACACCTGAAATACTATTCAGAATTGACAACGATCCCACCCGCCCTGCCCAAGATTATACAGAGAACTTCATGGTAGAACAATGTACAGGACAGAAGTCGCAGGAAGATCTGTAAATGTGATGCTTAGATTTCACCCTCTCCGCTTCAGGGGTCTGCAACCTGCGGCTCTCCAGAAGTTCACGGACTACATATCCCATCAGCCCCTGCCAGCATGGCCAATTGGTTGAAAAAAACCAGTCCCTTGCTGCCTAGTTGGATAATTACATCAAACAATCTCCATCAAGCAGAATCTCCATTACCAGACACGGTCTTTTATGTGTCTGCCCCTTCCCCAAGGCAATTCAATACTATCCCGGATCAACACCACACTGTTTCTTCCTTACTAAATGCCCAGTTCCTGATCCGAAAAATTAGCATTGAGACTTCTTGCATGTTCACCTTCACAGATAGTTCATGGATTAAAAAAAAAACCCTTTTATAAAAAAAATATGTTGCTCAAACAATGAACAAAAGCGATACGATTCGGTTTCAACAAAACACTGACAGCCTCTTCCGTTTGCTCAGATATCCATCACGCTGACGAAGGTTCGTCATCTTCTGCAAAATATGCAACTGTAGAACACTGCAAAGAAGACGCAGAAGGGTTGGGAGGGGCGGAATCCACAAGTCCCCCGACCCCAAGAGACATAATTGTAATTCTAATTAATGTTAATGAGAGGCTTGTCTTCTCTCTTCTTCCGGACGTTGGTTTTGCTATCTCTTTTGGTCAGAAGAGGCTTTCCTTTTTTCTTCGTGGCAGGAGGGCTGGCCTCAAGCTCTTCGGCCAGGCTTTTTGTCCTAGGCACCTCTTCAGCGGGCTGTTGGAGGACCGGATCACCCCTTCCATCAGGCACATGTTTGACAGTCTGATCTTCCGGGGTGCAAACGGTGGTCCCGCTTTCACTGCTGCTGAGATCCAAGTCTTCCAGATAGAGGACTTTAGAATGTTGCACACTTTTTATGAACGTCTTCTCCCGCTCTAGTTTCCGACTGGAGTTGAGCTCATTCATGTCCACCCCAGAGTCCAAACTAGTGTCGTTACTCTCTGTCTTCCGGCCCTTCTTGAGATCGATGACCGAATGTCTCACTTGGGCTATCGGCTTGCCTTCCAAGGACACGAACCACGCCCTGGGGTGCGGGGACTGTTTTCCTTTCGAGAGCTCCAACAAGGTTTGCTCCGAAATGCCTTGAAGCTCGGATGAAAATGGCGTCATGACCACAGCCTCGTTGAGCGTCCCTGGAACAGAAACGGACTCGAGCAAGCTATTGGTGTAGCGCCCCCAGTTTGCAGCTTGGGGTGATAAGCCCTGCTGACCATCTGACATCGCCGTTTCATCTCTGGAAGTCGGCAGCTGCAAGTGAGAGTGTGCTGGCATTTTGGGTAGTGTCTGGGTGTAACTCTCCCGACTCAAGGGCTCCATCATTGGACTGTAGACCAACTGCCCTTTCCTTGGCAAAGTAGCCGATTTGCCACTGTGCAACTGCTCGGGGGAGTGGAAAAGGTCAGCAGTTTGAAGGATGGCGATAGGCTGGCTGTAAAGATGAACCAATTGCTCCGGCAGAGGTGAGATACCATATATTTCTTCATGCATTGAGAGATACTGGTTCTGCTCTTGTGAGTTTCTAGAAGGGGATATACGCCTGTTGACGTCTTGTGTTGCTTGCAAATGTCTTACCCCCTTGCTAAGTTCTAAGGATTGGGGTGAGCTCGAGTGAGTGTTCTTGCTAGATGACTGGTATGGGGGGCCTTCTGAGAAGTGACCGAAATTGTCGCGAGCTTTTCTGTCTTCTGCATCTGCCGTAGCCCCTCTCGGTGGTTTGTATGATGACAACTTGGGGGAATACAGCTGAGATTTGTCCGTGGGCTGGAGTGACCCTCTGGCGATTCCCAGATGATTTATTTGACTGGTTGATGTCATCTGGTCTCTTTTTAAGATATCCAGTTTGGTCATGTTTTTTTTTCTCCTCTGAGATCGACTGCATCTATCCCTACGGAAAATGGGGGCAAAAAGAAAAAGAAAAGAAAAAGAAAACCCTTGAAAAGCTGCATCATTGTCTATCACAGTGTTGGCGAACCTATGGCACGGGTGCCAGAAGTGGCACTCAGAGCCCTCTCTGTGGGCACACGCAAACACCGTGCCCCCCCTACACACATCTAGGCTCGCCTGGGGATTAAACCTAAGACCTAGTTTTGGGGAAGCAGTGTAGGTAACCCTGTTAAGCGCTGTTACACCCCACTGATTTTCATGCAAAGAACTAAAGCACAATCCTTTACCTGGGAGTAAGCTCGATTGCTGGCAATGGGGCTTGCTTCTGAGTAAACCCTCCTAGGCTCGTGATTCACCCATTGGAAGAGTTGCACGGTTGCTTCAAAGCAAAGCCATCGACTACCACCAAACTTACTCCTGAGTAATGCACGCCTTGGAGCCAACTGTTTTTTTCTAAACTAAAACCTCAGCATTCAGGTTAAATTGCCGTGTTGGCACTCTGCGATAAATAAGTGGGTTTTGGGTTGCAATTTGGGCACTCGGTCTTGAAAAGGTTCGCCATCACTGGTCTATCAGGATATGAGGTTGCCGTTTTGAGCACCAGTAAACTGAAACCAACCAGTTTATTATTTTTATTATTATTTATTAATTGTTATTACCCAGCCTGTGTTCAGAACTGCAACTCGAATAGAGAACATCCAGTTTGTCCTGGATATGCACCATGTAGAAAGACCTACAACATTTTTTCCTACTATAAATCAGATTTCTTTAGAGAATCAAATACAGGAAGAACAGTAAACAGTCCTAAAGCTGCTATATTGTGCCTTATATTGGTGTGTGAACATGCAAGAAAGAGGGGCTAGCTTTACAGCACAAGGTGTGGCACACAACAGAGTACAATGTCAACTCTCTCTCTCTCTCTCTCTCTCTCTCTCTCTCTCTCTCTCTCTCTCTCTCTCTCTCTCTCTTTTTTTTTCTTTGAGTCCTCTGGTTGCTAACAATTATTAATTTCCACTACCTTTGGGGCAGACAAAGCAAACACTTTCCCCCTTATCTCCTCCCAGATAGCAGATAAACGACATGAATAGTTCAAGAGAATGACTGTGAATATGTAATCATCTGGGGCTGGCAACATTCAGCCTTTATGCTCCCCTTCCTACGGGAACTCCATCCTCCAGTATTTTGACCAGTTTCCAAATTTAAGTAATATGTAAACAGAAAAACAAAACCCCAGCGCGGTATAGTGGGCTGTGCTGGATTAGGAACATGAAAGATCCAACCACAGACCTGTCGCTCTTTCTCCGCCTGCTTTGAGGACAAAAAGGAGGAGAGGCAGAGGTGGATCAGGAGGGGGAAAGGAGGGGGCTCTATCCTTAGGCGCCACTCACCTGGGTCAGATGGGGGGCATGTAAGACCACCTGTCCTGTCCCTTCCCCCCACGGGTTGGGAAGGCAGCCAGGCCCAGAGCTGAGAATGGCCCTGTGTTGGGTGCGGGTAGGCTAGCAGGCTGGGCCAGCGAGAGAGTCGGCAGGCGGGAGACAGTATGCAGGTGGGTGAACACCGCCCCCCCGCCAGCCAAGAACCCAGAGCGAGGTGCGGGGGGGGGGGGGGGGGCAGGCACGAGCCACATGATTCCCCCAATGCTAGGTGGACAAGGTGTTGGTGGCTGGGCTGGGTGAGCAGAGCCTTAATGGGAGCTGGGATGTAAACTGTGGCCCCCACCTCTTCCAGACACAGGGGCCCTCTGGCCCATTTCCATGGTGGGTAAAGGGAGTGGCAGATTTGGAGCCTCCCTGGTGCTCTGGTGCCGCTGGTCACCTGTCCTCTGCTTGGGGTGGGCTTCTGCTGCCTGAGAAATCTGGGGGGGGGGGCGAGAAGGTGGTGGGGGTCCTGCCAGCCCCTGGGCTCAGTGGTACCCTGCTGGGGGGAGGGGTTGCAATTTCACTGTTTTGCCCCGGGTGCTATTTACTGTAGATGCGCCCCGAGGAGAGGAAGAACATGTGCGTGCTAAGCTCCGAGGGCGGGTGGAGAGGGGGTGACACAAACCGAACTGATAAAGAGGCAGACAGACTTGCAAAATATAGAATCAACTTCCCCCCTCCTCTGCTCACCTGCAGTAACACAGGAGGACTACAAAGAACCCAGCGATGATGACGACAGTGCCTCCCAGGATGACCGTCAGAAACACTGTGTGGTACTCTGTTATATCCTTCACACCTCCTGCAATAATCACAAACATAAATAAGGAAAAAGTGACTATGTGCAGAAGGGTATGTTTCAGTAACAATTCCTCCTCTGTCTTTCCTAACTCTGCTTTTCCTCAGACATTTGGTGACTAGGTATTTCAGTGAGCAGGAAACACATGGCAGCGTTTTCCAATTCAAATGAAACAAAAATGGTTCACGTGGGATGGACTGATGTCGCCCATTTACATCTGCTCTATCCTAGACCTGTCCAAAATGATTTAATGGTGCTTTGGGACATTGGCAAGCCTGTCTAGTTGCTGCAGCTCAATGTATTGTAGGCTGGTTAGTAGCGCTTCAGAGATCAACGAGATTTTTTTTAGTATAAGTTATCAAGAGTTAAAGCTCAGATCTGATGAAGGGAATTTTGATTATTGAAAGCTTATACTAAAAAAAATCTTGTTGGCCCTGCTTATCTGAGGGACCGTCTCTCCCTATATCGCCCTTCTAGGCCCCTCCGCTCATCGGAGGCGGATCTACTGGTGATCCCTGGCCCCAAGGCGATCCGGCTGGCCTCTACAAGGGCCAGGACCTTTACGGCTCTGGCCCCTACCTGGTGGAACAGGCTTCCAGGTGAGATCAGGGCCCTGCGGGACTTACAAAGTTTCCGCAGGGCCTGTAAAACGGACCTGTTCCGCCAGGCGTTTGGCCAGCCGGGATGATGTCAACTCCGCCATAAGAACATCTGGCCTCCCGTGGGTATATAAAGGGGGGGGGGAGGGGTTGACGCCATCTGTAGTCTTGGTATTTTATGAATTATTTTATGTAAATTATATACTATGATGTTTTAAATTGTTTTATCATTGATGGACACCGCCCTGAGCCTTTGGGGAGGGCGGTAAATAAATAAATAAATAAATGAATAAATAAATAAATAAATAAGGAAGGAAGGAAGGAAGGAAGGAAGGAAGGAAGGAAGGAAGGAAGGAAGGAAGGAAGGAAGGAAGGAAGGAAGGAAGGAAGGAAGGAAGGAAGGAAGGAAGGAAGGAAGGAAGGAAGGAAGGAAGGAAGGAAGGAAGGAAGGAAGGAAGGAAGGAAGGAAGGAAGGAAGGAAGGTACGTACGTACTACTGGGATAGAATCCAATCTAGTTTAGTTTATTATATTTATATCCTGCCCTTTCCCAGCCTAAGCTGAGCTCAGGGCGGCTTACACACACAGCTTGAAAACATCGCCACAGTCTCAATTGTACAAGTTAAAACTTAATCATTAAAATCTAATAAACAATAACTGATGGCGATGAGTTGGGTATCCAGAGGACCTCAATCGCTTACAGTCTATTTCCAACGCCGTCCCGTCGCATATTCCCAGTGTTTTAAATATTGGGACGGGGAGGAGGAGGTGCAAGATTTGGGAGGCTGGCAAGATAGAACAGACTGGACTAATGGGTTGCCTTGACTAAAAGCCCGGTGAAACATCTCTGACCGGCAGGCCCTACAGGTGTCCCGCAGGGCCCTGGTGGTGTCAGCTGACAGAGAGTTCCACCAGGCTGGTGGCAGAACCAAAAAGGCCCTGACTCTGGTTGAGGCTAACAGTGGGCCTTTCCCCACTTACCTTAAGCCCCGCGCTACTCTCCTCAAGTAGTGCGGGGTCCCCCGGCACTCCCCACGACAGGGGCGGCGACAACGAAGCCGCCCCGACGCTGCCGCTGTCGCGTCCCCTCAGCGCGCGTCATTCCTGGCACTCTTGTAAACGGCGCCTTTTGATGACCCCGCGCAGAGCGTGGAGACGCCTGGGCGCGCACCAGAAATGACGCGTGCTGAGAGCAGCAAGCGGCATAGCGGGGGTCGTGGTGAGTGGGGAAACGCCCAATGTCCTTGAGGCCAGGAGCCACCAAAAAGTTACTACCGGAGGACCGAAGCGCCCTCTGTGGCCAATATGGGGAATCTAACTCAAACAACATACAAGCAATGCCCTTCTGGCAAGATAATCTAAATGAAGCCTGGATAAGGAAGGGGAGGAGGCATCAAGCAGATCTGGAAAGATACTTGTACCTTTCTGGGGTGAAAAGAACCTGATTTTAGAGCAGTACATTTTTATACAATGACGGTACTCTGAAATGTTCCTCGGACTGGCTGGGTGGCCGAGAGTCGACAATCTCCGGGTACCTGGCAATACTACACTGTCTGGATTTGGGGAACCGGTGGTGAGAGAGCCGTGTGAGCCATATTCCAGGGGACAATTTCCGGGCTCGGAGCGGCATGAATGGGATCTACTTAGGGTGGCCGGTGGCAGGGGCCCCCTGAAGGTTGCTCCGCTTGCCCGTGATTGTATTGCTGGCATCTTTGGGTCCTTTGTCACCCTGGCAGTCTGTGGATTATCAATCAAACCCGGTGGTGGCGGGGACTTTGGTTCCCTGCCTATATAAGAACTGTCTTGTGCTACTTATTGAAGGTCTGTACATCTGGTGGTGGCAACTTTTATCTGTTAGCCAACACCCTCCTTCGGCCTACCAATAAATATCAGCTGATCGGTGAGATCCATCTATCTGATCGCTGGCCCTTTTGCCTTTGATATTTGGCCTAGTGGCTATAGCCTGGCCTTTGTATTAGTGTTTAGGATTAGTGGGGATTAGTTATAGCACTGTTTAGGTTTAGCTGATTGTAGTAATTTTCTCAACCTGTATGTGATTGTTCTTAGGATTAGGAAATTAGGATAGTGTTTAGCTGCCTAGTGGTAGGGTTGGGTCCACTACTGTGGAAGCGGTTAATGAGGCTATAGAATCTGGGGTGGGGCGGTTGAGCAATGGGGGCACCTGTATTGGGGCTAGGGATCCCGGTGTTGATGGGACGGGGTAGATACAGCGGTAGGCGGGGGCCATATGATAGAAGATGAATGAGATATGGTTATGCGCGTTCGCCTTCTGACCTCCGACCTATCCCTAGGGACGGCGGTGACAGGGTTCAGGGTTACTCTGCTTCGTCTCTGGTGTTGATTAATGCCAGGTCCATTAACAATAAAACTGCTGTGCTCCGTGATTATCTCGGAGCCCAGCAGATGGACCTGGCCTGCATCACCGAAACTTGGGTGCGCGAGGGTGAGACCGTCGCCTTGGGCGAGACCGCGCCACCCGGTTTCGCGTGCCTCCACCGGTCACGAACACAGGGCCGGGGGGGAGGCGTGGCATTGTTCATCCAAGATTCCATTCCCTTCAGGGCTGCCCCTGTCCCGGAGATCGCTGGCGTGGAATGTGTCGGCCTGGAGTGGTTGGCCTCGGGGAGGATGGCAGTCCTCTTGGTGTACCGGTCGCCTAGCGAGCCGAGGGACTGCCTGCCGCAGCTGCTGGAGGTGGTGGCAGATTGGGCATTGCGGTTCCCCAGGCTTATTGTCCTGGGGGACTTCAATGTCCATGCTGACGCCGCCTCTCATGTACAGCCGTGCTGTGGACCTGTAGTGTCATCCATGGCGGCATCTGGGCCTCTCCTTGGTAAATTCTGGCCCCACCCATGAGGCCGGCCACACGCTGGACTTCTAGTCTTTGGGTTAGGAGGTTGATATGGTCGCATTGATCCTCTATAGATAGAGTGCCATGGTCCGACCATTATTCCCGGAAGGTTCGGATGGACTTGTTGCGCCAACCCCGTCTAGGCGAGGGGCTGAGTTATGCCCGCCTGCGGAGACTTATCGATCCACTTGCTTTCCTGAATGCTCTACGGGACCTGAACCCGTCGGGCACACTCCTGATGAGCAGGTGGAGGACTGGAATTCCCGGCTCTCCGATGCCATCGAGGTTGTTGCTCCCCCGGCGTCCTCTTCGCCCCCCGTGTTCAGCAGGCTCCTTGGTATACCGAGGAGCTGCGCCATATGAAACGGGCGCTTGAGCAGGGACTGACTCAGAGCCGGAGTGTGGAGGAAATCTCGTGACGACGCGGCGCGAACATCTTATAGGACGTTTATGAAGGCCTATGAGATGGCAACGAAGGAGGCAAAGAGAGCTTTCTTTTCCTCCTCTCTTGCGTCTGCTAGCTCCCGCCCGGCACAATTATTTCGTATAATTCGGTCCTTGACCTCCTTATCGGAGAGGTCTACAAACCATCGATTGGCTGTTGGCTGTGAGGCATTTATGAGCTTTTTTGCAGATAAAATCACGTCGCTCCGCCAGGACCTTCCTGCCACGTTATCTACAATTAGTGAACTGGAGGCTCCCTTGCCGTCGTCGGGCCCTAGTTTGGCCCAGTTCTCCCTGCTCTCCGATGCCGCTGCTGACAGGGCCTTGGCTGCTGTTAGACCTACTACCTGTCCTCTGGATCCGTGCCCCTCCTGGCTTATAAAGGCCTGCCGGGCGGAGCTACGACCCCATCTGTTGAATATCATCAATGGCTCCCTTGAGCAAGGAGTCTTTCCGGATGGGTTGAAGGAGGCAGTGGTCCGCCCACTCTTAAAAAGACCATCGTTAGATCCGAGTGATCTGGCCAATTACCGCCCCGTCTCGAATCTTTGGTTTTCTGGGAAGGTAATTTGAGAGAAGTGGTGCTGGAGCAGCTTTCCAGGGTTTCCTGGATGACACATCGACTTTCGATCCCTTCCCAGTCCGGCTTCCGTGCTGGGCATGGGACGGAGACTGCTCTTGTCGCCATCACAGATGCGCATCCTGTATACAGCTCGACGACGGAGAAGCGGATCGGGCGCTGCTGGTTTTGTTAGATCTTACACGCAGCGTTTGATATGGTTGATCACGCACCTTTTTTGACTCCACCGCCTGGCCGTCATCCGGGGTGCGCGGGCACTCGTCCTTCAGTGGATTGCCTGCGTTTCTCCGGGGCCAGAGCCAGCAAGTGTGGTGCGAGGATGAAGCCTCCCGGAGGTCCCGGCTCCATTGCGGAGTTATCCTCAGGGGCATTGCATTATCCCCGGCCATTATTTCAACATCTATATCGCGACCACTCTGCTCAGCTGGTGCGGAGCTTTGGGCTGATCTGTCATCAGTATGCCGATGACACTCAGCTCATTCTGCTGATGGAGGGGGGAGCGGTTGCCGCTTCCCCGCGGCTCTCCAGCATTGTTTGCAGGCGGTAGCTGGTTGAAGTTGAAGCAAGAGCAGGCTGCAACTGAATCCATCGAAGACGGAGATCCTCTGGCTAGGCAGCGAAGGGAGAGGCTGGGGATTTCCAGCCGCCGATGTGGGAGGGGGGGTTTCATTAGGCGCTACGACCTCCTCCGTCCTCAAGCAGTCTGGGGTCCACCTGGATTCGCCTCTTTCAATGGAGACCCAGGTGGCTCCATGCCACAACCCGGACTGCTTTTTTCCATCTCCGTCAGGCCCGGGCGGCTGGCCCTTCCTCCTCCCAAAGCGGACCTTGGCCACTGTGATCCACATGCAACAGCTTGATCACCTCCAGGTTAGACTATTGTAACTTCTAAACTTTCACAGCCGTGGGCCTTCCCGCTAGCGTTTGATCTCGGAAGTTAAAGCTGTGGTCCAGCATGCGCGGCGTGCTCGCTTGCTCACAGGAGGCGCCTTCGAGAGCAATCACATTCAGCCTGTGTTGCGCCAGCTGCACTTGGCTTCCGATCGAATTCCGAATCATCTTCAAGGTGTAGGTTCTGGACCTTTAAGAGCGCTTATGCTGCCTGGGACCCGCAGACTCTTCGTGGGACCGCATCACCCCATACGTCGCCCACTCGGCCTCTGCATGATCAGCAGAGGCCAACTTGCTGGTGATCCCCTGGCTCCCTCGATGATGCTTGATTTTAGCGCCTCCCACAGCGGAGCCAGGATTTTTTCAGCACTGGCCCCGGCCTGGTGGAACACCCTTCCTCCAGCTGTCCGGGCCCTGCGGGACCAGGGTGGGATCCGCAGGGTCTGCAAGACTGTGTTGTTCCACCGGGCCTTTGGAGTGTCCGGCCGCTGATATCAAAGTGCCCCCTACTGCTCTTTTTTTACTGCCTCGTCTTTGGGGCTGTTACATCAGGAGTTCCCTCATATTGAGGGGCCTGCAAATCCCCCCCTCTTTTGGGGGTAGGTTTTAAATTTGAGGTTGGACGCCTGTTTTTATGTATTAATCTGTTTTCGCTGGTTTTAAGTTATTTTATTGTTGACATGAGATGGAGTCTATGTATTTATATTGTATGTGTGATTTGCTCCTGCTTGTCTCTGAACCTTTGCTGTTCACCGCCCGGAGCCCTTCGGGGATTGGGCGGTATATAAGACGAAACAATCAATCAATCAATAAATAAATAAATAAATAAATAAATACAGAGAAACATTCACTCCTCCCAAAAACAATAACAGCAGATGGGCATTTCCACTTCCAAAGGCACAGTCTGGCTAGGCACTACATCCGAGCAGGGGATTTGAGACTCCTGTGTCTTCTGGATCTATGCCAGGCACACGATGAAGCTAGCACCTGCACAATTTTGTACCATCTGAAGTGTTTGGGGAAGTCCCTTCCAATGATGCTGTAACATAGAATGCAACATTCTCTGTCCTAAGAGATAAATCTCCACCGTTCCTCCCGCCATGTCCAGGAGGCTATCGTTAATGCTAGGAGAGAATCTTTTTTCCTCCCTATTGGATTATTATCCTCCTCATTCTGATCCCCAGCATGGTTATTTTATTTTTATTTATTTATTCATTGGTCTTGATAGACCGCTCAACCCCCGAAGGGCTCTGGGCGGTGTACAATGAGACATAGAACAAATACAATATAAGATCTCATAAATACAATATAGCAATAAAACATTAAAATTCATTAAAATCATTGCCCTGGAAGCAACCATTAAGTTGTGTTTACAATAATTTTGAGTTTCCTTGGTGTACCTGCAGTTCCAGGAAGTGGGGCTGCAATCCAGTAACCCAGACTCGGAGCAGTGTACGTCCATACTAAATGGTCCCCCGCATCCTTGACCACGCCTGTCCCATGATTTACCCAAGCACCTGCAGGGGAAAAATGATGATACGCTTTCTTTCAGAAAGCTAAAAGGTCTTTAAGTCCAAATCCAAATCCAAAAACCTTTATTAGGCATGAACCAGAAGTACCATACATTCCAAATACAAAAACAGGATCATTGTTATATATCATGTAGAACATGGATTAAAAATGTAGCAACTGCTTCAGAAATTTCTACAGGAGGGCTGTTCAATAGCTTAGACATTTTTAGTCTGTCTGAGAGAAACATAAATTCTAGAGGTAGTAAAGCTCCCAGATTGGTTCTAATATCATTATACCTCGAACAGTAAAGCAGGATATGAGGGATTGAGTCTATAGCATTGGGACAGTACCGACAGCAACGCTCACTTTGTGGGATGTTAAAGGAAACGACCTTGAAGATAAACAGAGGGGAATGAGTTGCACCTTGCTCTTGTCATGACCCATCTGCACTTATAATTAACAAGCTGTTCTAAGTATACAGCCGGGTTAGATTTTGGGGGTGTGATCCCAAAGTATAGAGGGGAACAGGAGCTTTGTGCAGCACTCAGGAGAGATTGGTATTCCTGATCGTACAGTCTGATCTTTAGATGATGGTAAATTTCCGTGTGTAAGAATATGAATAGACTCAAATGAGAAACCCAAGGAGAAGATTTTTTTTTCAATATGGAGCCACCACTTCGAAAGCTGAAGCTCCCTCATTTCTAGCAAAGATAAACTTTTTGGATCTGTGCAGAAGCATAGACGCAGCCAAATCTTAGAAAACGTTTATCATGCCCTTCAGTTTTCTAATAAATGTCACCCTGATTCTTGGCATTTGCCACAACATATACACAATGTGGGGTGCCAAATATCTTATATAGGAAGTTTGATTGGATACGCTCCAGGTTCTTGTGCCAAGCTTGGATCCAAACAGGGATACCATACAATAGGTACTGGACCACCTTGGCATGGTCTTTAAGTCAAAACACAAACAGTCAGAGCCACAGGATTTCAATGTGTGTTAGAACCCTAACAGTTGCTGTTTAGACCAGGTTCTGTCTAGATCAGGGGTCTACAACCTGCGGCTCTCCAGATGTTCCTGGACTACAATTCCCATCAGCCCCTGCCACCATGGCCAATTGTTAGCATGTGTTTGATTTATTTATGTAGGATATTTCTGTGTTGTCTCTTCACAGTTCTGCTCGTGGTAGCTTACAATTAATGGACACAATCCCAAAACACACGAGCCTACTCGTTCAGGTCTGGGTTAAACTTTAACATTAAGTAGTAGAAGATGTTTATTGTGATGGGTCTTTACAATCTAAAATATATCAACACTCATGTAAAATGTATTGTTGAAGGCTTTCACAGCCGGAATCACTGGGGTGCTGTGTGGTTTCCGGGCTGTATGGCCGTGTTCTAGCAGCAATCTCTCCTGACGTTTCGCCTGCATCAGTGGCTGGCATCTTCAGAGGATCTGAAGATCTGAAGCTGGCATCTTCAGATCCTCTGAAGATGCCCGCCACAGATGCAGGCGAAACGTCAGGAGAGAATGCTGCTAGAACAAGGCCATACAGCCCGGAAACCACACAGCACCCCACTCACGTAAAATTTTAGTAAATCTTCTTCAATTGGTAAAAATCCTCCTCTAAGTATATTCTAGTTTGTGTAGAGTTACTCAAACCTAAGCCTGGGCTATTTCAAGGGACAGACTGCAGTGAGCATGCCCTGGATCAAATTGTTAAATGTATACAAGCCCTGCTGACATTAATGAAAGTCAAATATATTCCGTGTCAAGAATTCATTGTGCATAAACACTGGCACTGCCTCTGGGCTGTTTTTTTGGGAGGCAAGAAAATGCTTACATCGCAAATCGACCAATTAAAAGGCTGTAATCCTGAGCATATTCACTGGGGATGGTCAGCGGAACTTTCTTCTGAAAAAGAGAGCTGCGCCTCGTGGGAATTTTGTTCAGGGAAAACATGCACAGGGTCAGAGGGCAAGCCTCAAAGGCTACCATGGCTCTGCCTGTCCGTCCATCCTATGTGTCCCCCCCTCCATAAGCATCAAACTCAAAGCTTCACGCCTGCAAATGAATGCCTCTTACCAGTGTTCGTGTCAAAGGTCCACGCCAGGATCCGACCTCCTGCTTTTACAGTTCTCGTAGGCAGAAGCGGTAACGTTATGTGGATAGAGCCATCCACTTTCAGTTCTTTCCCCGACGAAAATAGGTTCACGCATATCGCAGCGAGAGGGGTCAGCTCAATACTTTTAAAACCTAGACAAGCACACAGAGAGGAGGGTTCCCGTTTAACACACTGAAGCATTTCCTAAATTTGAGGAAGTATAGCTCCTGCTTTTAATTTTCCTTTTAAAAACATTTAAAAGACAAGGATGAATGCGTCCGCACACTAGTGCACACTTGGTCTGTAAACCAAAGAAAATAGCACAAGGTTGTCCTTTCCTTTCTGCAGCGCTATCCCATCAATCCAAGCTAATTTCTTCAAAATGGTAACTGAGCAGACATTGCGTTCCCTCCCTTGCATGCTATTTGTATAGGATTTATGGAAGGCACAAATGGGTATTCTTCCACACAGCTAAGCTATCCATGTGGAACGAATTCTGCTCTTCTTCATCAGCTTTTCTGATTATCTAGCAATGGATACAAATTGGAACCAATCCATCACTGTGCTGGGGGAGGGGGGACACACACACTCTTCAGTCTTTAGCAAGAGAGGTTATGTAAAAACGCGCCACCAGGGGGAAATAAAATGCCCCCAAACAAGCACCAAAGTTTCACTGATATGACCGGATCACATTTAACAGCGACTGCAATGGGAGGCAATGGCAAACTCTTGCCTTGAAAACACATTAAGGGGTCGCCATAAGTCAGGTGTGATTCGACATCACTTTACACACATACAGCCACACACACTAATGTAGCCAATACATAACTGGCTGTATAGTGAACCTCCGGAAAGAATTAAGTAAGTCCAAAATGCAGAATGTATACTGGTCTATTAAGATCAACTTAAGGGATTTGCAAAACTACCGTATATACTCGAGTATAAGTTTACCCGAATATAAGTCGAGGCATCTAATTTTACCACAAAAAACTAGGAAACTTACTGACTCGAGTATAAGTCTAGGGTGGAAGTGCAGCAGCTACTGGTAAATTTCAAAAATAAAATAGATACCAATAAAATTCATGAAGGTATCTCACTGGTTGTAAAAAAAAGTTGATGCCATGCCTGTCAGAACACAAATTTCAAGGGCACAGAGTAATACCTAACAGACATTCAGAGCCAATGGAGCAACTCTAATTGCAAAGACTGTGGCTTTATCAAAGTTGGAAGATTTACAAGCCTAGCTTTACATAAAAACACAAAAGGGAATGCTGAATTTAATACTCAAGTTGGATGCAGGCAAAATGCTTCTGCCACAGCTGGTGTGATTTCCTTTCTCGGTGTGCCACAGCTCCAGCGGCCATCTTGGAATTACTGTATATACTCGAGTATAAGCCGAGGGTGGCTTTTTTCAGCATTAAAAATGTGCTGAAAAAGTCGACTTATACTCGAGTATATACAGTATGTTAGAAATGTAAGAATTTTCCCACTCCGTCAGTGGAAATTGCTGTAGGAAGGATGAGCTGACACAAAAGGGTTAGCAATGAACTTGTCATGTGAGGAGTGTAGCACTACCTGGATCTTGGTACACATGTCAGATTTCCCATATTCTGTTTTTCAAAAACGATCTTATGAATAAATCAATTGGGATTTTATTAAGTAAACAAACACACATACTAGGAGCTAGTTGGTATGTCGCCCCCCCCCCCCCGAGGACACAGTTTACATGAAAAAAAACATTAAGTTATCAAGTAAAATAAGTAGCTTAAGCACAGAAGCCTGTTCTTTTTAAAACAGGCTTGCCTTATCAAAATATTGTGAAAACTACCCATTTACGGTCTCTCTCCTTTTCTGCTAACTTGAAACATCACTGCCTTGTGGACAGAAGTTACCAAAGAAAGGCTAATGCAGAATTAATTTCCAGATTCCTTCTTTAAATATTCCAGACAGTCAGACGTGGGTTGCAAAAAACCCGTCAAGTATCTCTTGTCAATTAACTTTCACCTGCCCTGGGACAGAACTTCCCCCACCTCCTTGGGAGCACATGAATAATTTAAAAACACTCCAGAGAGTTTTCAAGAAAATCGCGAAAGCTGGTTTATTTTGCCGATTCTTCAAATGCAAAAAGGTAAAGCATATATTATTAATCTGCCTCTGTCTCTTGGTGTGCTCAAGGGCCTGCTACATCAATATGATCCTGGCATCCAGCCTCAGGAGACTGGGGAGGAGGGAACGGGCAGTTTTAGGTAAAAAAAAATATCAAAACGTGTCGTGGTAGAGTCAACTCTAAAGCTTGTTCAGTGAACATACAAGTCCATCTCTGCCCTTCAGTCAAAATTCTTTAGATCCTGGGACAGAAAGCATGATTTAAGACAGAAGGACAATGCAGTTTGAAATTTTTATGGGAGATCAGATTTCTTTATGGTGCTGCTCACTGCTAAGATATAGTGCTAATACAAAATTCCCCCACATACATACACACCTTTTTCCTTCCCTAGGGACGATTACCCACAGGTGCTCTGGCGCACAGTGAGACCAGAAGTGTATTGGGGTAAGAAATCTTGTCCCAACGTGCTTCCTCTTTGTGGTGCACTGAGAGAGGAGGCATGTTGGGGCAAGATTTCTTGCAGAGAGTGATTGAGCTTCTTTTCTTTCACTTGAAGGAGCTGGCAACATGAAAGGGGGGCGAGGGGGAAGGTGTGGATGTCAGTGGGAGGGAGTGGGAAGGCTGGCTGCGGGCGGAGGGAGCATGTTCCGGGCAAAGCTAGGCTCACTGGCAAATTTGCCCACTCTGCCAGCATGAATGAAAAGTGAACGTGGGGCTTGAAGAAATATGTCTGTACAAGAAACAATGCTAAGATAGACATTTGCCCTCAACACACAGCGAACAAATGCGTAATTGGCCTGTGTTTGTGAATGTTCATCTATGGTTCATTCCACACAGCATATTTATAATGAGTTGCCTTTTTATAAATGGAAAACTAATTCATTTATAACGATTACAACTCATTATAAATACGCTGTGCGGAATGAGCCTCTGTTAAAACGTTTTGTAGACATGTAGCACAGGCGGAACATGAGAGCATTCAAGAATCCAGTGAATATATCTGGTGTGGTATAGTCCCATCCACAAGCCCTGCTCAACACATAGATCAATCATTTCTTACCCACAACACACATTGAGGCCTAGACTATTCCTGTCCAACACCAGTAAAACTTTTATACAGGCTTACAGAGACTCACTTCAGATCCTTCATTATAATGAGACATATTTCTGGATTCTAGGTCCAACACTTCTATAAGCACATGAAATTAAAATTTTAGATCCTCAAGAGTAGGTAGCAAATCTAACACACCTGACATATTTAGAAGAATCCCAGTTGTATAGAGGAAATGGTCCACTTTCAAAAACTGTTGTGGCACGGTAAGATAGGCTGTCACATTTGTGATGTGGTGGTTCCTTGGGAGCTTTATTAAATTTTTTGGAAACTGGACACTTGGTTGAGATTTGGCATCTGAAAGAGATAAAATAATTCCAAGTCAGAAAATTAGCAAAACATCCTTCCGATAAGTTACTGTGAATGAATGTACAATTCATATATACTACACTTTGGTTTTTTGGTTTTCACGTGCGCAGAGTTATGTTACATTCAATGCATATACTACTGAATGTGTGATCTAAACTTCACATTTACCCTGGTACCAGTCTCTGGTTCCATATGTAAAAAGACTACATATAGTCTCTTTCTTACAAACAGATGTACACATGCACAGGCAGGTATGTGTATTCACTGTAACACACTGCTTGTGTTCTAAGAATGGGCTAGGACATCGATGCCATGTTGTTGGATATTATGCCAAATACACACACTGTGTGGAACACCACAAGTTTGCTCTGCAAAACCATTAGTTGGGAGCAAACAAAGACTTAAGGAGTGGGTCAATAAACATTACAATGGGTACAACATCACAACTGACGGTTTAATTTAAGTGGATGTTAAGTAAGCTGGTACCAGGCCCCTTCTGCACATGCAGAATAATGCACTTTCAATCCACTTTCACAATTGTTTGCAAGTGGATTTTGCTATTCTGCACAGTAAAATACAGCTGCAAAGTGTATTGAAAGTGGATTGAAAGTGTATTATCCTGCATGTGCGGAAGAGGCCCTAGAGCTGACCTAAGTAAGGAATTCTCTGTATGGTTGTTGGGCGATTCTACAAGAACTGTATCTGAATCAAACTACTGGGAACATTCGTTAGAGAAAGTGAAAATCATGCACGAATGCATGCCAAGATGCCAAAGGGTTCAGGTTGAGTGGAAGCAAATGTACATAAGTAATCCTAAAAGTCAACAGCTGGCAGAGGTAAAACCGACAGAACTTTGGTACTGCATGTCAGGATGTGCAAACAGTGAAGCCGGAACTCAGTGATTCCAGTGGGGAAGTACCCAGATGGGATGTCTTCTGGTGCCCCTTGTCAGGAAGGTTACTTAATCTCATGGTGCCCCCTACTGTCTTTATACACAGTATGACCTATAGCAAACAGGAAATTAGTGGGTACCATGTGACAGGTGAAACATTGACAGGTAATAAAGCCAAATGACTCTTTGGAATAATAAGCTGCTTGCCTTTACTGACTAATAATAAATGAGGAGGGATCAGGTACCAGTAACAAACTCACAGAACTGTGTCCCTTGAAGACCTGCCATTCCGGGCAGCTGGCCCGCCCGCTCCGCTCCAACTTTGGAGGGGACCACATGGTGGACATTAGAATCTGTGGCAGCAAGGTTGTAACCACACAACATTATGACATTATAGAGCTTCGGCTCCGGTTTGCATATTAGGTCTTAAAGGGATAAGGTTCTGTGGTTTTGCTATTGCGTCAGTCGCATACACACAGGGTTGTAATGATTGTGTGCATTTATGCTTGATATTATTGAGAATACAAAAATATTTTTAGTCCAGTGACACAGTTTCGCTCCTTCTTGTGTAGCAGAGGTACAATTTGTGGCATTTTGTTTTACAAAACTCAGAAGTCGACCAGGTACATAAGTGACCATCCACAACAGCTGTCACAGATAATAACATAATCTTCCTAATGATGTTAAGCCAATGTGACATCCCCCATGGGTAAGAAATGTGTTTCCTCTGTTTTAGTTAATACAATTACATCTATCAATTAATTCTGATTCAGCAATTATTTATGCTACAATAAATCTTCAGTCTTCAAGGTCCCGTCAAACTTCTTTTTGGTAAGAAAGAAGGAAAGCCACTGAACTACCTATTACAATGGATTTTATCACACAGCCAATACAGTTAATACATGCCACATATTTAACATCAAAAATAAAATTATTTCACAGGAAACTAGATTGTTTCCCATGAACTCATGCTGGATTATTCAAGAGCAGGGTGTGTGTGTGTGTGTGTGCTGGTTGCTTGGAATGTTAAAATACTTGAATGGGCCTCTGGAGTTAATCAGATGTCTCGTTTGATGTAGATCTTAGACCTCCAGAGACCTAACAGGGAAAAGCTGGAAAAATCAACCCAAAGCAAACTCATATAGAAAATGATACCCCTAAGAACATAAGAACAAGCCAGCTGGATCAGACCAAAGTCCATCTAGTCCAGCTCTCTGCTACTCGCAGTGGCCCACCAGGTGCCTTTGGGAGCTCACATGTAGGATGTGAACGCAATGGCCTTCTGCGGCTGTTGCTCCCGATCACCTGGTCTGTTAAGGCATTTGCAATCTCAGATCAAAGAGGATCAAGATTGGTAGCCATAAATCGACTTCTCCTCCATAAATCTGTCCAAGCCCCTTTTAAAGCTATCCAGGTTTTAAAGCTACCCCTGATGCAAGACTGAAAGATTGCCTACAAAACATGAACATCTTGCAGCCCACTGCTCCTAATTACACGTGATAAAAGCAAATGCAACCAGCTATCACCTCACATCATCCTAAATAAAAGCCGTTTCAATTCTCATCTTTGCGTCGTTATTACTTACCAGATAGTTTCCCAGTTATTAAAACTGTATCCTCGAACAGCCATATATTTGCTTGGCTTTGAGGGAACAGCGAAAGCGTCACAGACGAATATACTGTGGAAAATTCAATAGTGAGAATATATTACTACATCGGCAGGCGCTGTCAAAAGGAGCACAGTTATAGAGCTGTGGTAAATTTACGGCACAAGGAAAGATGGCGGCAAGAAGAGGAGAGAATCAAGTATTTCATCAGGAGAAAGAATTGAGTTTATTGACCTTGGCTAAGTAAAAATGGCGTGCGCTCAACAGCACTTTCGTTGTACATTCAAATGAGCGAAATCCCTGCAGACAATTATTCTGCTACTTGTATAACTGCCAGGACTCACTATGAGAGGTCTGACATGGTGAAACGCTGCAGAAATACACAACTAATGCATACTGAAAGTATGTTTGCACTTAACTTCTAAAATATTTTTGAGTATCTTTATTGGTTGTGTTTCTGAATTACCCGTATATACTCGTATATAAGTTGACCCGCGTATAAGTCGAGGCACCTAATTTTACCACCGAAAACTGGGAAAACTTACTGACTCGTGTATAAATTGGCTGTTCTGGCGTTTCCCTGCTTGCAAGCAAGGAAACGCCAGACAGAGCATTCGCCAAAGCAGGCGGGGGCAGGGAAGGGCCAGGGCGCCCGCTCCCCACCGGATCGCTTCCCCCACCACCTCCCGGATCCCCACAGCAGCCCCAGCCCTGGGCTGCTCTGCATTTCCTTGCTTGCAAGACAGAGCATTCGCCTGCTTTTGGGGTTTCAAAAAGCAGACAACTACTCTGTCTGGCGTTTCCTTGCTTGTAAGCTGTGGGGTGCCCAGCAGGCTTAAGCAATCTTTGGAGCATTGCCCTTTTAAGAAAATCATAGAGACAGGCTGCCCAAGCGGCAGCTTCCCTGAAGCTGAGCCTCAGAGCCTGCAGGGAAAGGAAAAGATGAGTGAGTAAGAGGGACGACAGGCGGCGGCTCACGTACAAGTCGAGGAGGGCTTTTTTGGCACAGAAAATGTGCTGGAAAAGTAGACTTATACGCGAGTATATACGGTATGTGTCACAAACCCACTACCTCCACAGCACTGCCAATGTAGGTCAAACCCCCAAGCTAGGGCAACTGCTCTAGAAAGGGGGCTGGTTCAGCCGGGGCAAACAAACAAGAGACTGAAGTGCGAGTCCGCACACCTCGGGGAGTAGCTGCCACCAGCTGTTTTGATTACCCAGACAGCCAGAGGTCAAGGGACCAAGCCTCTAGCCTCCTGAGTCTAAACCAGAAACCAACCCTGTAGGGTTGTGCACTTATGCTGAGAATCCCCCAAACCAGTTGCTGTATCAGCAACTGGAGACCATGCTGCCGATTGTCTCCGGACACCGCTCTATCAGGCCCTTTGGGTTGGGCTGCATGTCACATTCATTAGGTGTCAATCAGGTGTATTACTCAAGGGAAGGATGAAAGTTCAACTCGATTCAGTTTAGTAATAAGATTTTAAAAGAGGTTTACTCACTTGGCATTTTCCCAGTCTTCCAAGGCAAAGGTGTCAACATATAACCATCTTTATATGATGTGATCGTTAAACTTAGACCTAGTTGATAGGGAACTCTTATCAATACTGCTCCACTGTTGCCAGTTAGTGTGGAATTGGTCTTGGTGTAATTGACAAAGACTTCTACAACGGCTTGACGTAGGTATTGATGACTGATGATGTCGTTGACTTGCACTTTCAATGTAAACATCGATCCTAAAGAGAAGAAGGACAAAAGATTAGACACCACACTTTGGTACTTGTTCAATTGCAGAATATGGTTAAAAGGGAGAAGATCAGACTTGTTCTCTATCTCAAGAGAAATGCCTGCTTGAGTTTTCGATCAAATTATTCAATTACGAAAGGTATTGTTTCAGTAATATGGCTGCTAAGTCCCACGATGAAGAGTACACATAGCCAGAGCCAAAATGTAGTCTTGTGGTAAATAACAGTCTTGTGGCCCTCTTCTTTTACCCTCAACGATACCAGAAGCAGATAATACATTTGAATCTGTACACCACTACTAGTGTGATATAGTGCTTAAGAGCAGTGGACCCTAATCGGGAGAACCAGGTTTAATTCTCCACTCCTCCACTTGAGTGGCAAGTTCTAATCTGGTGAACTGGATTTGTTTCCCTGCTCCTTCACATGGAACCTGCTAGATGACCTTGGGCTAGTCACAGTTCTCTCCAAATTCGCTCAGCCTCACCTACCTCAGAAGGTATCAGCTCTGGGGAGAGGAAAGGAAGGAATTTATAAGCCGCTTTGAGACTCGTCATCCAGCAAACTTCATGTGGAGGAGTGGGAATCAAACTCAGTTCTCCTGATTAGAGTTCGCTGCTCTTAACCACTACACCCTGGCTCTCCAGAAGTTGCCTAACCCACATCAATAGATATTATCTGTTGCTGCCCAAGCGCAGAAGCACCTGAGAACGACAAGGTTGTCCAGCTGCACAGAAGGGAAGATATGGTTCAAAGATGAGCTGTATTGGCTGAGAAACTTGTGATTATTTTTAAGTAAACTACGAGTGCAATCCAAAGGGGAGGGGGAATGGAGCCTTGGAAATGGAGCAGGGTTGTGTCAATGTGGATGCCCACTCTACTGGTGTAAGACGTTCATACATGGAAGGAATATTATGCCTGATACAGGGTGTTCTGCAACTGCGTGACACCCAAATCCAGAAGCTGCCTTGTGTGTTCGTGCCCCTCTACCACAGGAACCTGCTTGAGAGGGGACAGTCTGGGGGTAGGGCCGACTTTAGTTGCTTCCAGTGGAGTTTTGGCCCAGGAACATCCCTTTTTAGTGGTGTAGACTCATGCCACAAAAAAGGGTGGCATGAAGTCATTCTCAGATATGGGCTTCCCTGGGAGAGAATAAATTTTTGTACTTCTTGGTACCCACGCCACTGATTGCCTCTTTGGCAATGAGGGACTGTCCCCAGCAGTCACTCTATTGCCCTTTGAACTGAGCTATCAGCTAAGACAAAAAGTAGTAAGAACGAACTAAATTCTTATATGTCAGTGGTGGCGAACCTATGGCACTGGTGCCAGAGGTGGCACTCAGAGACCTCTCTGTGGGCACGCGCAAACAGAGTGCCCCCCCCTCCACATCTAGGCTGGCCTGGCTACTGGGCTCAATTATTAGCATTAAACCTAAGACCTAGTTTTGGGAAAGCAGTGTAGGTAACACTGTTAAGTGCTCTTAAACCCCACTGATTTTCATGTGAAGAACTAAAGTGTGATCCTTTACCTGGTAGAAACCTTGGTTGCTGGCAACGAGGCTTGCTTCTAAGTAAACCCTCCTAGGGTCATGATTCACCTGTTGGAAGAGTTGCACGGTTGCTTCAAAGCAAAACCACCAACTACCACCAAGTTTACTCCTGACTAATGCACGCCTCAGAGCCAACTGTTTTTTCAAAACTAAAACCTCAGTATTCAGGTTAAATTGCCGTGTTGGCACTTTGCAATAAATAAGTGGGCTTTGGGTTGCAATTTGGGCACTCTGTCTTGAAAAGGTTCGCCATCACTGTTATATGTTTTAACAAGTCATTTCAAGTATGCATAACCTTGTACGGTGTTTGCCATTACAAGATAATGAGTTAGTCAAGAATGGTGTCCCTTGTCTTGTGGAACAAATTAGCTATTGTTAGGATATTTTAAAATCCTATAAAATCAAGACACTGAATTGATCAAGAGCTCTTCTCATAGGAAGCTCTTCGCCTGGGACCTGCTTAACTTTGGGGCAAGGCATCTTTGTGGACTAATGTAACTGCTCGCCCTTAATTATTTATGTAATAATAATATATTGTATAGTTTTATCTCAAATCAATATTAAGAATGCAATAGTTATGTTTTAATACAGGCTTAAAATGGATGCAGAGATTCTCTGACAGTAATCCTTGCATACTAAAGCTGCACAGGGGTAGTGAAACAGACGTTCGTCGTTTTCAAATTGATGTATTTCCTGAACACACAGCAATTAAAATACAATGGTCTGCTGCTAACAAAGCTTTGGTATGTTGAGAATTGTTTCCTCTTGACTGGAAACCCTCTGTAGCAATTGCACTACCTGTGGAGAAGGTGGAAGTGACATCATAGCATCAGCAATGCTCTAGGATTAAGGGCTCCAATGTAGTGCCTATAGGAGACATGGCGTCCAATCACAGCTTCCCAAGAGCTCATCAACTATGTTTAGAAAGTGGATGGGGTTAGATGGGACTGTTGCCCAGCAGGACTTGCAGATGCTGTGCTCCACTGCCATCACCTCTAGCTCTGGACGCCTTTAACGTCATCACCGGGCTGGTGCAATGCCAGAACACTGTGGCAGCCATCGAGGAGATGGGCAAGAGAGAACAGCCAAAGACCGCATTACCCCATATGTCCCTACTAGGCCTCTGCGTTCAGCAGAGGCCAACTTGCTGGTAGTCCCTGGCCCCTTCATGATGTGGCTGGCCTCCACTCGGGCCAGGACCTTTACAGCCCTGGCCCCTGCCTGGTGGAACACTCTTCCTCCAGCTGTCCGGGCCCTGCGGGACCTTGGCAAGTTCCGCAGGGCTTGTAAGACAGAGTTGTTCTGCCGGGCTTTTGGGGTGTCCAGCCACTGAAAATGCCCCCCTCCCCCCTTTTTCATTTTATAGGTAGGGTCCATTTCATCTGCAGGACCCACCCTTTTTCTCTCCCCCCTCGGGAGGGTATAAGAGGGATTTTGCGGGCATTGCTATATTATGTATTAACTTGCTGCATTTTAAGTATGTTATTAGTGATTCATTACATTCGATTTTATGTCTATTTGTATTTGAATTTTATGTTGTTCACCGCCCAGAGCCCTTCGGGGGGTTGGGCGGTATATAAGTTTGAAAAATAAATAAATAAATAAATAAATAATAAAGAGGTCATTAAAATTTTGGACAATTTTCAACAGCAGAAACATTTTCACTTCCACTGCATCACGAATGACAGTCCTTAGATCTCTTGGGGAAAAAGGTATAGCTAACTGCAACAGTATTGCCAGCCTTCAAGCCTTGGTTTCTGTCAATAAAAGGCAGACCTTTCCAGGATTATTTTGCTCTTTGAAAGCGAATTTACTGAGGTCACGCTGTCCAATATCTACCAGGCAACTTCCTACCATTCCTGTTGCATGACTCACCCATGCCTGGCTGCAGTTTCTGTTCAGTAGCAGTAATGCCATAAAAGCCAGAATACTGTACTGTTAGAGTTTCAGAACAGATGCAAAGGAGAAAAGGAAGGTTGTGGAGGCTTTCACTGAGGGTGTGGAGGCTTTCGTTGAAAGAGAAAGCGGAAATAGTGGCAGAGAGGATATGAGATGCCCTCTGCAAATATATATACCTACAAAGATGGACCAAGTTAAACAATTCATGGATGGGAAGAATTGCTACTGTTACAATGAATATTTTACTGAAACTGAATTCCCAATTCCAAATGCTGTCAATTTATATATACAAGATAAAACTTTGGAAAGAACGCCAACATCGGAAGAATCTAAAATGGTTTCCATTTATTTATGGAACCCACATGGTTCCACGGGGCCTGCCATGCAGCTGGAAAAGTTTATTTCCAGTCTTGCAAACATCAGTTCTAAATACTCAAAATTCCTTGCAACTAACAATAACGTTATTTCTCTCATTTCAGTAAGGCCAAAATACCTCTTTTTGCCATTCAGCTCAGTGCTCCGATTTCCAGTACTAAATCACCAACACAACAGAAAGCAAGAATCTGTAAAAACATGCTGTTATGTCAATATCTATCATTCTATCTCCTTATGGATTCTTCTTGAGGCAGGTTGCTTATATATAATGTATTACACTTGGCATACATAATGTCCCTTCCTAGGAACACTACTGGGATGTCAGAACAATGGGTGAATGAGTACAATTCTTCCATGCACACAAGTGAGAGTCTTCTTTCTCCTTATACACATAAAAGGAATTATATTCAATAAGGTAAAATAATCTGAAAATAGAAAGGTAGGTCGTCTTCTTAATTGTTACAGAAAAGTTATTCGGAATTAAATGAAATTGGGAATCTTGGCGCAAAATGTATCGGAATGATTCCCACTAATCTCCCTTCTGTCGTGCCCTCTGCAATCCCCAAAAGTACCTCAGAAATAGCTTTTCCGTAGGACATGGAACTCTGAAGAAGGAAGGCCGGGAAAATTTCATGTTGCAAGTAGTGGTAAGCTTACGGTTCTTTGGATCCATCCAACAATATATTTCTTTACATACCCATTCAATATTAACCAACACACAAAGAAGTCTCACGGCAAGAAAGACAGCCAATTTAGCAGACTTGCGTTTGTTCCAATTCATAATTATTGAAAGATACTGGCGCTCAGCTACAAAAGCCACTGCAGCTCAGCATATTCCAGAGCGAACGCAATTAATCTTGGTTTTCCCAATAAGCAGCTGGAAGAAGCAACATTTGGAAGAGATGGATGCGTCCTGTTAATATTCGATCACAGCCTTGGGGGGGAAGACAATAGCGAATAACAGATTTCTGACTAGGGGCCCAATTTTAAAAAATTAATTGTATATTCAATGTTCACTTTAAAATACTAAATCTTGACACAATTGTTACATGAAAATCAAAATTAGATCAGCTTCCAAAGATAATAGTTGCACGAACTGCCGACATTGCTTCTTCAGTTATTTTTGAACAGACCATTCGACACCCCTGAGATGCCTCCTCTCCTGTGGAATTAGCTATCAGGTTTGACAAACCTTTATTTTATCTTTAGACGTATTTCATCCATTCTAAAAGAGAAAATATTTTACAGGCATTCTTTTAGCACTTCCCAAAATTTCCATTTTTTTTCCTGCCAGAAAAACTGGAGGGGGAAGAAATTTTGAAAGGACACACGCACACGCTCAACACACACACACACTCTCACAACACACACACACAACACACACACACACACACAACACACACACACCCCCCCTTAAGTTTTCTGTTTTTTTTTCTTGGCCTTCACATCTTTACATGTAACATGGCAAACTCACTGAAAATACACAGTTTGTGGTCTGTTTAAGCGCCCACCTTCAATTTTATGATGTAAGAAAGAGAAGATATAACTGCAATGACGTATTTATTATCGTCATCGTAGACACTGGGTATTCTTTTTTCTCAATGGGACAGCATGCCAGAAAATCTAGGCTGATGCTGGAAAATGGAGGATACATTCAGACATACCCTGGACAGATGTAAATTTCACGGTCCCTTAGGAGAGGCAATGATTCCTTAATGCTCAGTGCATGGAAATGCATCAACCTTACCATATGGTCCCTACTCATAGAAGAAGCGTTATCCAATCCATCATCCCCACCTGTGGCCATCCACTCAGCATCTATTATAGAGTATATTTTTACCCAACCCTTCCTGAAAGGAGTTTAGGGCAACATACATGGTCCTTTTCCTCATACAACTTCCAAAGATGACTAGCCTACAAACAAATGTCAAATGTATGGATTCCTCCATTGTTAGTAAAATAAGCACCACTCTGTAGTCAATTATTTATTTATCCCTGCTTATGAAGACAACACAATGCTTCTACAAAATGTTCTTCCTCCTCTCCCTCAAGAATGACTCTTCCAGAATCTGTGTTAGGCCCCTTCCGCACATGCAAAATAATGCATTTTCAAACCACTTTCACAACTGTTTGTAAGTGGATTTTGCTATTCCGCACAGCTTCAAAGAGCACTGAAAGCAGTTTGAAAGTGCATTATTCTGCATGTGCGGAATGAGCCTTAGTTTGTGGTAGCAAAAATAAATTAGTGCCTTGTAGTAGTCACATAATAAATGAAATGTATTGCCAGCTAACACTTGTGCGGACTTTAGCTCCCTAATTCTAATGTAATGAGTGGATACTCATCATTCAAGCTGAAGAAAGAAAGAAAGAAAGAAAGAAAGAAAGAAAGAAAGAAAGAAAGAAAGAAAGAAAGAAAGAAAGAAAGAAAGAAAGAAAGAGAGAGAGAGAGAGAGAGAGAGAGAGAGAGAGAGAGAGCAAGGTTAGCAGTTTGCTGTATCTGCAGGAAGTACAGAGTGAAATATAATTATGCAAAACTCAAACCTAACCAGGGCAAATACAGAAGCTGTAGTTTTGCAAAGCTAGTTAACACCTATAACAGATGGGGAATTCACGTTTTGCTAAGATAGTTCACACCTACAGTAGCTATTTAAGTAGGTAATTCTATGCTAATTAGTTCAGGAAATAAGCCCGTCTGATCTTAATGAATCAGAGTGTAATATCCTTAAAGTCTAGATTCCAATAACACCATTGAGTTTTGCATACAACTATCTTCAGTACTCTAAATGTTATGAAATTTAACAACTAACAAACAAAGTGATTCAGAACTACGCTCAGCCATTCAAGGCCCAAAGTATTTTAGTTTCAATATTTTCTTATATTTACTGGGACAACTGCCCTCCTATAAAAATACTCAGCAAGCTAGCATTTAGAATCTTCAAAGAATATCCAAAGACCTAAATAAGAAATGTTATTTTCCTGAGTGTTTAGGGCAGAACAATTATCAAACACTACTCCCCTTTCTGCTGGGTTTTTAGACATATTACTTGAGCTAATAACATGTCTCAACCTCAGGGACACGTTTCTTAGGATAGCAACTATGGGGTGTGGGGTGGGGGGGAGAAGATGGGTTTCTTAGGATAGCAACTATGGGGTGGGGGGTGGGGGGGAGAAGATGGGTTTCCGAAGAAGACAGTGGAAAAGTGGCAAAGAAGAAGAAGAAGAAGAAGGAGGAGGAGGAGGAGGAGGAGGAGGAGGAGGAGGAGGAGGAGGAGAAGAAGAAGAAGAAGAAGAAGAAGAGGAGGAGTAGTTTGGATTTATATCCCCCCTTTCTCCCCTGAAGGAGACTCAAAGGGGCTTACAATCTCCTTGCCCTTCCCCCCTCACAACAAACACCCTGTGAGGTAGGGGGGGCTGAGAGAGCTCCGAGAAGCTGTGACTAGCCCAAGGTCACCCAGCTGGCGTGTGTGGGAGTGTACAGGCTAATCTGAATTCCCCAGATAAGCCTCCACAGTCCTACCTCTTTAATAGAAGTTTAATGGGATCTTGTTTACAAGATAATGCCATTTACCTGCATCATCATCATCATCATCATCATCATCATCATCATCATCATCATCATCATCATCATCATCATCATCATCATCATCATCATCATCATCCCCCCTTATTATGCATAAGGTAAATAATACATAACTAAAAGGACAAAATCTTTTAAAATTATACATACGTCTCTAAAAGAATCCACTAGTAATAAAAATTGAAAACACAAAAAAGCGAGGAAACATTAAACAATAAGATAGAAGCACAAGAGAGCAATATAGTCCAGGACTGAGGGGGTCAGGGAGGGTGAAGTGAAGGCAGTGCCATGCCACCTTCAATTTGGGTGGCACAGAAAGGAGGGTAATTTGGAAACACTCCTGCATCACCCCCCACCCCACCCCAGCTCAAATTACCCCACAGTCCAAACAGGCTTACGTCACACTTTGAAGGTTTGGAGGGCAGCAACTACAGTTAGCTCCACCCCTTTGGAATGCCTCAGCCTGCCCCCCCCCCCCGGATGCACCAGTGTCTGCTTGGACACTAGTGTAGCTCCGTGGCAGTGCCCGCAGAGCTCTGGGGCAGCTGGACACTGACGTATTTGCTCCCTCTGGTGACATCGGTGCCTCTTGCACTAACAGAGGGGACAAACACATCAGCATGGCCCTCCGCTGCGCCCAAAGCATCCCCCCCCCCACATTTGGATTGGGCTGTTGGTATTGAAAAGAAAAAAAACTTTTAATTTTTAAAAAATTATTAGACTATTAAAAGCTATAAAAAGAAGAGAGGCATAGGGGTGTAATAAAATTGGTAAAGAAAAGGCTATAATGATCAAATCATTAAGCCTGCTTTCTGATTCCATGACCATTTACCAAAAACTTCAGCTCTCCGTTTCTTCACATTAAACCTCCACTGATGGACAGGACATTTTCCTCCAGGCCTATTGGCAACCCTAGCTCCAAATCTTCTCCTCTGAAACGGCATGTCTTTAGAAGCAGCTGCCGGACTTATATGCATGCTACGCTTCCTTGGCTTCGTCCCCATGCCTGCATCTGAGACTGATTTATGTTAGCGTGGAATTTTTTCTCCAAGTCTGCCCCAATTTGAAAAGCCAGGCGTATGTTTGAGATTTATTTCCCACAGACGGCCTCCAACGTATCTTCCCATCTCACAGGCTAAGCAGCTGGGAGCTTCCATGCAGGGTGATTTGTTTGGTCTTAGCTGAATGAACAATCCCTATTCTCCACATCTTGCTCTGCCCGTGTAGAACATGCCATTCCCTGCTCCGCCTTGTTAGACAGACAAATGGTGCAGTGACCTATAAAGGCAAAATCAGATGCTCCAGAGGTATCAGACTTTCCCATGCATTGGGCTAGTATCATGTAGAGGCGAACAGCAAAGTAAGCTGAAAAAGTCAACACGCCACTGTGCATTGACTGGAGGTCTGCATCTAAAATTGTATTTATTTAATTTAATTAATTTGTGTTCCCTACCCTCTCCCCCCAGGGAGGCTTACAACATTTAAAATACAATGAAGACAAATACAACACAAATAAGCACATCAAATATACAACAATAAAACCAATTCAAACATCCACCTGGTAACCCAAATCCGAAGGATTTAATAACTGGATGGCTCCCCAGCTCCTAACACAAACCAAAGTCTGTGCGAAACAAAGAAGTCTTGCATGCCTCATGTCAGCATCAAAACTTCTGAAAAGTGACCACAGGGATGACGGCCTCCTGATAGAATTTGTTCCTTGCAAGTGCCTCAGGTGTAGCAGTAGGAATTGGTGGGGGGAGGAGGGGTAATGAAGCTAGAATATTTACAAAATTCTAGTGCATAGGTGTCAAACTCGCAGCCCTCCAGATGTTATGGACTACAGTTCCCCTCATCCCCTGCCAGCAGGGGATGAGGGGAACCGTAGTCCATAACATCTGGAGGGCTGCGAGTTCACAAATTACATAAGATTGAATCATTTAAGAAGACTTTTCTATGTGTGCAATAGAATAGCACTCTGTAAAATTAATCACAAAATTACTTGGACAAATTCTGAGGCGTATTGCCTATACTAGAGTTTGGATCCTCCTACATAATCTTGGATCATTTTATGTGTCATGTTAAGATTTGCTTCAGTTTTTTTTTTTAGCTTTCTGGTTGGTTCCACAACAAATTCTATTTGTTTATTGAATGCCTCCATCCTACTGATTATATTGACTCACTTTGTGTAGAACACTTTACTTACTTTATTTTATTGTGATTTTTATCTGCCCTACCCTGGCAGGCGACATAATTCAACGTACAACAACAGTATACAATACAGATTAATATGACCCAATAAAAATTAAAATACCCCTACTAATATAAAATACATCCTGTAAATAGTGAAAATTGTCAAAATTCTGCACCGTAACATTTTCCTCCTTATTTTTTCAATGAGGGACTATTCCATAATCCTGCTACAACAGTGAAGAACAACCACCAGTTAATTTCAAGCTATTCAAGGGAGGGGGAGATATAAAAAAGGGACGGGAGAAGGAAACGGGGGAGGGGCAGGAGGGGAACAGGATAGGGAAGGAAGGAAGAGGGAAGACAAGAAAAAAATGAAAAAGGGAAGGAATGGGAAGGGAAGGCCAGCCAGATGACATAATTGCACTGCCTCAACCAAAGGCTTTGAGCCTCAGTGAGAAAGGTGGTCTATACATAATATATGTAAATAAATAAGTAACGGTAAATAAAAGTAAATTCCTAGCTGGTTTGAGAGTGCTGTGTGAATGTGGGGTTTGGAACTACCCTGTTTCCCCGAAAATAAGACATCCCCTGAAAATCAGAAATGCCAACCAACCCTTGGAGACGCCTGCTTCCTGGACAACCAAACAGAATACATTAATAATCTTTTTGTGCTTCTGAAATTATGTGATTGCTATTCTCAAGGAGCTACACATTTGTTTCCACCAGTTAAGTTCTGCATTCACCCATTCCGTGTTCCCACTTTTCTCTCAAACCACATTCAGTGTCCTTTCCTGGTATTTTCTTCACAGATAAAACTTCCAAAATATCAAGTCAGATGCTTCAGGCATATGGAGTTTATTTAGTTAGTTTATGCCCCACCTTTCTTTCCAATGGGGACTCAAAACGGCTTACATTGTTCCAAACCCTCCAGTTTATCCACACAACAGCCCCATGAGGTGGGTCGGACTATGATTGTGTGGCTAGCCCAAGGTCATTCAGCTTGCTTCCATGGCAGAGTGGGAATTTGAACCAGTGTCTCTCAGATCCTAGCCTGACCATTCCAGCACACTGCCTCTCAATTATTAAATATTATTAAATATTAAATTACAGAACAGCCTTCGTATTTCCAGGAGGATGCATTCTCAAATGCCCCTCCCCTGCTGTAACAGCCTTTGAAATTAGATTTCTAACAGTTCCCTTGGAAAGACAACATGGAACCGTAAGAAATAATGTGGGGCTAACCTCTTATTAGACCTCATATGTAATAAAGCTCCATCGTATGTGCTTGTAAAGGCTCTCGTCCGGGTGCATGATGAACAGCACCTGGCATACTTTCTGCTTATTAAGTATTCAAGAGCATCAATAATTCAATAACAGAGCGTGCCAACTGTGTTGCTATTTCTTCGTGATTTTCGGTAATTGTGATCAGGTTTGAAAGGTTCGCTAAAAGACCTCCGAGCCATTTACAACCAGGGTAGCATTTGTGAGTTGCATTCGAGCTACAGAAGGCCTTTGATCTTTTCTGCTTTTGTGAAGGATTTGCCTTTCCGCTGGCTTTGTGGAGGGAAAGTGCCGTGGCGAGCCGGTTGCATCTTTTTTCTTAATTTAAAATCAGCTGAGTGCCCAGTCCAGAACTCAAAACTACTTGTGGCTCTACTCTACCGTGTTTCCCCGAAAATAAGACAGTGTCTTATATTAATTTTTGCTCCCAAAGATGCTCTATGTCTTATTTTCAGGGGATGTCTTATTTTTCCGCTCCACAGCTGCATGCTCTGGTGTTCTGTTCGACAGGCATGCTTCCAAACAAAAACTTGGCTACGTCTTACTTTCAGGGGATGCTTTATATTTAGCACTTCAGCAAAACCTCTTATTCTCATAGGGAGGAATATGCATTTCAAGGAAGTGGTACCAACCAGTTCACAGAATTCATCACTCCCTCCCAGTTTTGAGCTGTGCCTCCCATACTAATTCTGGAAGCCTTCCTACTAGAGTTGCCAACCTGGAAATCTCCTAGAATCACAAATGATCTCCAAGCAACAGAGGTCAGTTCCTCTGGGGAAACATGTCCTTTTCGCACAAATCCTTTAAAATGTCTTCAGGCAGGAAATAAAGCGTCTCCCTCATGGAGTTCTGCACTGATTTTTCCCCCCTTTCATTCTGAAAAGGTTTTATTTCCAGTCTCAAAATGTTTTCAGTGAATCCCCTTTTAAAACAATTCTTCGGTTCTAACGTTTTCAAAATGGCTCCACTCACTGTGAGATCTATTTGCTACATTTCCCACATCTCTGTGCTGTCCTCAAAGTTCTTCCTTGGTGCCGTTTATCATGTCGCTAAGCTCATTCCTAGCCTGTTCGTTGTCCTTATTTCTGTTTGTTTTTTAATTTGTTGGGGCTTAAATTTCAAAACATCGATTATATAAAGTGTACAGAATTGCAGCACGAAGCTTTGAAGCATCAATTCAACAACTAACTCAAAAAAAAGGGGAAAAACGCATAATGGCGGCCATGAATTGTTTTGAGGGGTGCGTGCGGACATACATTTATTTTTTATTTTATTTATTTAATTTAATATACCGCCCCATCCCCGAAGGGCTCTGGGCGGTGTACAACATAAAACCACAGATAAAAACATCATAACAAGATTTCCATAAATATAATAAAACAATGGTTGTATCCTAAGATGGCCTCCCATCTAAACCCAATCCTCCTAGGAGGGGGAGGGGGAGGGGGAGGTAGCGGGTCCTGATGGTATTAAGGACCCATATATCCCAGTAATGGGTCCCGATGGTATCGGGAGGGGGCACACTCAGCGGCTGGTTTCTCCAAAAGCTCGGTGGAACAACTCAAGTCTTGCAGGCCCTGCGGAAATCACCAAGATCCGGCAGGGCCCGGACAGCTGGAGGGAGAGTGTTCCATTGTGGTAAAGGGGGATATTGAAAACGTTTTAGGCGATTTGTGCAGAAAGGGCCAATGGCTGCTTTGGAGAATGGACTCCATGGCATGATAAGACTCCAACTCCCAAATCTCTAGGAGTTTCCCAACCCAGACCTAGCAATTCTTTTTTGGGACGGTGGACTCTATGGCATTACATCTCACTGAGGGCCCTTTCATGGTTCCACCCCAAAATCTCCAACAATTCCTCGACCAACTTCCCACTCAGATTTTCATACAGAATTATAGGGATTAGACCAGTGGTGGGATTCAAATAATTTAACAACTGGTTGTTTACAAGCACCAATTTATTTATTTGTTTGTTTGTTTGTTTGTTTTATATACCGCCCAACCCCCGAAGGGCTCTGGGCGGTGAACAACATAATTACATCTTACAACCCATACCAACAAACCCCGTTAAATTAGAATTAAAACACAGCGATAAAATTAACAAAGATGGCGTCACGCAATAAAACCCAATTAAAACCCTCCCAAAGAGGGGGGGAAGCAGAACGAAGGAGTGGGTCCCATAGATGGCAAAAGGGAACTCCAAACCGGAGGAATAAAAATTTTAACAACCCGTTCTGCCGAAGTGGTACGAACTTGCTGAAACCCACCCCTGGATTAGACAGGGGCAGATTAAGGCTTTTAGAGGCACTGAAAAGATTATGGTATCCCCCATATATGTAATTCAAAATAAAAACAACACTACATCATTTTATAACATACACACATATATCCATCCAATAAATAAATGTCGTTATATGTATGGAACAAAACACCCATTATTCCATTGCTTTGTTGTCATGAAGATACACAGCATTTTACCTCACACAAATTAAAGATGCTAAATAATGTTTATTGTGGTTACTTATAACTTTATTTGTCTTTAATTTTCTCCTGCATTTTTAATTGCAAAGTCTTTGATCATATCCTCAAAATTAATCTGACATAAAAAATCTGCTTCGATATTTAGCAGATATAAGGAGGAAAAAATTCTCTATGGGGCCCTCTTTACTTGAGGCCCAAAGCACGTGATTATTTGGCTGAATGGTTAATCCAGGGTTGGGATCAGACCAAGGTTATCAACTAGGGTCCTTGTCTGGCTTATAGGTATCAAGCATGAGAAAACAGCACAGCTGGCAGGCTCATTCAGAGTAGCCTTTGTGTGTAAGGGGAAAAAATCTTCCTGTCTTAAAAAGAGTATACAGCATGGTTAGAGTAGGATGCAAAGAAAACAGATTTTCTTCCGTTTTGACTCCCTCCCTCTTGTCGCCACATGGGAATTCCAAAAATAAAGCTGTTCAAAAAATTCACGACTAAAAGAAACTGCTGAACTTCAGCATTAATTCCACCAGAAGTGACAACAGCATTAATTCCACCAGAAGTGACAACAAATTTATCCTATTTGTCTGAAATCTGAACATGTAGTTTTGGTTGATATATTGCTTGCTGTCATTTGCGCAGAATTTTACTATTATTTACTGCAGGGGTCGGGAACCTGCGGCTCCCGAGCCGCCTGCGGCTCCCCCGCCCCTTCACTGCGGCTCTGCCCGGGCACAACACAGCTGTCCAGGAGCGGGGACTCTCCCCTCCCCGGACCTCGCGGAGAGCCCCGATCAGACTGCGACAGCAGGCGCTCTGGAGAGCGAGAGCACTGTGGAGGCGGCTGGCGGCAGCCCTCGTCCTTCTGCCACGGTCGGCAGCGGCGGGGGAGTAGCGGGCGGCCATCGAGCCCAGCCCCAGCCACCTGGCTGGGACTGGAGGGAGGACAGGTATAGGTGTTGGCTGCTCCCCATGGGAGGGTCGCAATGGCTGGCGACTGCAACTGTGCAATTAACTGTTTTGTGGTGATATAAACATCCAGGAAGAGAAGCAGACATTCAGGAAGAGGATGAGCCCTACCGGGGGTGGGGCGGGGGGTATAAATCAAACAAATAACATTAATGGAATGAAATAAGGGGGGAGCTGATGACACCAACAGTTTTATAGAACCCATTGCATTTCATACAACAGGCTTTACTGCTAGTATGTAAATAAAAAAAAATAAATACTATTGCTGAAGTTGAAGGGAACATAAAAGGCAAGATGTCTGGTGGGTGGGAGGTAGAGACATGGAAAAATGAGGATATGGAAGTTATCATGAGGAAGAAATGGGAAATAGTGTGGGAAGGTGTAGAACAAAGCAGAAAAAGGGGACGGGCTGTGAGACTTTTAGGGAAGGGAGCAGAAGGGAAAATGAGATGCCCTCCACAAATCCTTGAGGGTCTCTCACTTATACTTATCTCAGTATCTGAGAGTAAACCCCACAGTAAGTCTCACTTCTAAATGTACAAACATAAAATTGAACTGAATATATTTTCCCTGCTATATGCATTTCCATGGATGGGTCTATGACCACAAACTAAAGAATTGCGACAGAAGTGAAATACTTACAAGAGAGCTTTCTCACTTCAACTGTCACATCCTTAATAGAGGAAGGGGGAAATGAACCTTTTAATTTAGCTTATGTGCCTCCCAAAAGATATGACTGAAATATCACCTCACCATTCCCACTCTGTCCAATTTCCACTTCACTTTGGACACCGCTAATCTTTAAAGCCATCTGCTATATGGAATCCGGTTTCATCCTTCTCTGGAGACAATTCCACAAATGCAGAGTTTTGAGCAGAGTAATCCATGAGAAGGTAAGAAGAGAGAGAAGAGCTCTACGCATTTCTTACAATAAGAGGCACACAATACATGCTATGGGCAAAATGCACATCTCATCAAGAGGGATATTACCACCTTCCTTCCACACTGACTTAAAAGCACGCCCCTTTCAATACCAACCACTTCTACATCTCATTTGAAGGCACTCCGTTTATTTATAGTGACCACTATGCCATAATGAAATAAGCAAGTATTGCTGGGACTAAAGTATTTCAATCTCATCTTCTACAATAGCTAATGTGTTTGCATAATATGGACTCTGAAATAATTTTTTAGAGGGATATAAGTAGTTTGGAGCTCTTCCAAGGCTTAACAATTACACTGGACAATTTAAAAAATCTGCAATCAAGAACAGTGTTGCGTATCTACATATATACTACATAAACAGACATATATGCCTATATACACACAAACTTGTATCAACATATATTCACGGCTACACACAAGAGCTTTTTATCTCTTACCATCATGCTAATGACCTAAAACAGCTGGTGAGTTTCTCAACTTTCTAAAACAGGGGTTTCCAATCTTTTTTCTCTCATGTTTACTGGTAGATCAATATCTGCCCACACGTGCTGGGCATATGCATTGAACATCAAGATCAAGTGCTTTTTAAAAAAACAAAACCTGACAAACATATATTTTTATCACACAGAAGAACTGAACAACATTCCCCCATGTAATGTTACTACATTTGCACAGAACTACATATTACATGCCCACAAATGTAAAAACAGTTGATGGCTGCATTTCCTTAAAAAAACTAAAAAGCTTCAGGGTGGGGTGATCTGGAGGGAGGCGGCGGCTCGATCCTTCTCCTGGGGAAGTACCTCATTGGTTTTTACTTACATGCACATGTGTGTAGCATAAAGCTAATGCCATTTATACCCGTGTGTTCTCCATTTGTTCTCGAGGACATCTGGGTAATCTCCAGCTACCAATCGGGGAGGCAGGATTCTTAATTAAGTTTCCAGCTTCCTAGCTCTGCCTGGTACCGGCCACTTCTCCTTTCGTTCTTATCCTGCCTCCAGGAAGAGCAGTTGGAAAAGTTGCCAGCCTTGCACTTGGACTTTTACTTTTTCTTCACATCACCTTATTTCTTTTCGCAAATTTGAGAGGAAGACCAACTATTCAAGCTCCTTTCACCACAATCCTCAACCTCACAAATGTCCTACATGGAACCAACGGCGACAACAATTCAAAAAAGGCTTTATGGTCCGGAAGCCGCAAGGAAACAAGTATGACGCCAGGACTCACATCACTCCAATCAGGACTCCCATCACTCCAAAGCATGACGCCAAGCCTGTTCCAGTAGGAGACAGACTGGCATGATTTCAACAATCTTGGTACCTCTCCAACGTAGAGGACCCATGGACTCTAGAAACAGTCTCCTCAGGTTATGTAGCAAGGTTTCTCTCTCTTCCCCCAATGGTCCCCCCTCTCCAAAAATCAAATCAAAAGAGCAAGAAAACTAAAGGCAATGTCCCACCTGCTGGAAATAGAGGCTGTAGAGCCTGTTCCTGTTTCTCAAAGGGGAACTGGTGTATACTCCATTCTGTTCAGAGTGCCCAAGCGCAATGGAGAGTAGAGGGCCATTCTGGATTTAAAGTTTGTCAGTCATTTTGTCAAGTTATTTCATTTCTGGAGGGAGACTCCACGTACCATCGCAGAATCCCTGATGTCTATTGATTTGTCAGAGGCATATCTTCATACACTGATTTTCAAGGAGAACCGACATTTCTGTAGGTTTGCTGTAGGACAGTGATGGTGAACCTTTTCGAGACCGAGTGCCCAAACTGCAACCCAAAACCTACTTATTTATCACAAAGTGCCGACACGGCAATTTAATCTGAATACTGAGGTTTTAGTTTAGAAAAAATGGTTGGCTCCAAGGCACGCATTACTCGGGAGTAAGCTTGGTGGTAGTCTGTGGCTTTGCTTTAAAGCAACCATGCAACGCTTTGAATGGGTGAATCATGACCCTAGGAGGGTTTAGAAGCAAGCCCCATTGCCAGCAACCGAGCTTACTCCCAGGTAAAGGATTGCACTGTAGTTCTTTCCATGAAAATCAGTGGGGTTTAACCTACACGTTGTGCCCAGTGGCCCAAACACATGATGAACTCTGTGCGTGTGTGCCCACAGAGAAGGCTGTGAATGCCACCTCTGGCACCAGTGCCATAGGTTCGCCACCACTGCTGTAGGACAAGACCACTGTTGGTTCTGAGCTATTCCCTTTATTAAATCTATTGATGGAGCATTGAATCCAGTGAAACCGACAAGGATGGGTTCATTAAGAGACCGCTTGATGGTCTTCCTCGTCTCCCCCCTCGCCAGCTGCCACTGCCTTCTGTCCTCCCTCTTTCCGGCAGACTTTAGGTTTTTATTTATTGCTCAGCATGGCAGACCTTGCCTTGGCCAGTAAATCAAACTGTTTCAGCAAACTATCAATAGTCTTTTAGATGTCCTCCCCAAAAGATGGCACGCCACCTCCCAAAATGGAGGTTGCCCAGCAACAACTAAGAGGCAGGCAGGCAAATGGATTGGTTTGAAGAAGGAAACAAAAAACCCACAGGGGAAGGAAAAGAGCGGTCTAAGGAGAGAAGCCCAACACCAAGCTAAGGCTCATTCCGCACATGCAGAATAATGCACTTTCAAACTGCTTTCAGTGCTCTTTGAAGCAGTGCGGAATAGCAAAATCCACTTGCAAACAGTTGTGAAAGTGGCTTGAAAACGCATTATTTTGCCTGTGCCGAAGGGGCCAAAGTTACAGAACCAAGTATTCCTCAGTTGTGGGGTAAGTAGTGCATGCATAAACGGCCCAAGTCTTATAGTGTCATTCTAAGAAGAGTTACACCAGTGATGGCAAACCTATGGCACGGGTGCCAGAGGTGGCATTCGGAGCCCTCTCTGTGGGCACGCACATACAGAGTTCATCATGTGGAGGGTGGAAAATCATCACCCCCCCCTCCACACACACACATCTAGGCTGGCCTGGGCCACTGAGCACGATGTGCGTGCACCACAGGGAGGATTTGGCTGGCGGGCCTGGTGCCTGTGCTCCAGGTGGCTGGGGGGGCAGAGGAGGCAGAGATGCTAGAGGCACGCGCAGGACTTGCTGGAGGTTAGAGCAGGCTGGCCCCTGCTCGAGCGGGTGGGGCGGAGGAAGAGGGAGCCAACCAGTTTTTTCTAAACTAAAGCCTCAGCATTCAGGTTAAATTGCTGGGTTGGCACTTCGCAATAAATAAGTGGGTTTTGGGTTGCAATTTGGGCACTCGGTCTCGAAAAGGTTCGCCATCACTGAGTTACACTTTTCTAAGTCATTGATGCTGGATTCACCAGAGCGTACCTCTGTTTAGGGCAGAACTGTTTGATGATGGCGTTTGTAGACAAAAAAGGTCAATAGCTCAGTCTTTTGAATGTGCCAATTTTCAGAGCTTGTATTGTCAAAGGCTTTCATGGCTGGAATCACTAGGGAGTTGTGTAGTTTCCGGGATGTATCGTCATATTCTAGTAGCATTTTCTCCTGACGTTTTGCCTGCATCTGTGGCTGGCATCTTCAGAGGGTCAGATTTCAATGCTTGGTGTCTCCATTTAAAATGTTTCAGAAAAAGAGATGGGAAAAGCCGTTATATGAGACTTTGAAGGGCTACCACCATGGACCAGCCACAGTAACCCACCATGGGTTAGATGGAGCAGTAGTGTGACATATTATGACTTCATATATACTCATAGCAACTAGACTTCCAAGTAAAGCTGCGATATGAGTGGGGGGTGGGGAATTGGAGATAAAGTCAGTAAAACTTACAGAGGGCTACTGTCAATAGTAAACTTAAAAACTACATTGTATTAATTAATACATGTAATTTTTGCATTTATTAATGGCGTAGGAGGTTAAGAGTTCGTGTATCTAATCTGGAGGAACCGGGTTTGATTCCCAGCTCTGCCGCCTGAGCTGTGGAGGCTTATCTGGGGAATTCAGATTAGCCTGTACACTCCCACACATGCCAGCTGGGTGACCTTGGGCTAGTCACAGCTTCTCAGAGCTTTCTCAGCCCCACCTACCTCACAGGGTGTTTGTTGTGAGGGGGGAAGGGCAAGGAGATGGTAAGCCCCTTTGAGTCTCCTGCAGGAGAGAAAGGGAGGATATAAATCCAAACTCTCCTTCTTCTTCTTAATATCTGATAATACAGGCATTGAAAAATTGATTTAAACTTAACTTTAAATGATGACAAAAACTCCAGTTTTGTCACTGTTTTGTCTTCGAGAGAGAGCTCAGGAGCCCCAGGAGAAAGTTCATAGAGAAAACGTGGAACCATGTCTGAACGCGAACATTCACGCAGCAGAGGAGAATGACAGCCTGTGAAAAGGCCCATGAGAACTGCAGAAGCATGTTTGCCAAAATAACAAAGCTACGGAATGCAGGCTTTTCTTGAAGTTAAATAATGAAGTAAAAACCCACACCACCACTCATTTATTTATTTTATTTATTTATTATCCCACTTATATACCGCCCTCCCCCGGAGGGCTCAGAGCGGTTAATTAATTCATCATAACACTGAATTA
Source organism: Sphaerodactylus townsendi (assembly GCF_021028975.2). Lineage (NCBI taxonomy): Eukaryota > Metazoa > Chordata > Lepidosauria > Squamata > Sphaerodactylidae > Sphaerodactylus > Sphaerodactylus townsendi. The sequence goes on along the minus strand of NC_059426.1, from coordinate 14,936,596 downwards.
ATTTCACAACGTTTGACTTGAATTTTGTTTTTCCTTGTTGACATTAATGTATCTTTTTCCTCCATTATCTTTTTTTCATGCACCCCAAACATTCTGGTGTATCCCTGGGGGCACATGTACCCCAGGTTGGAAACCATTACGTTAAGAGTGTCCAATTAGGATCTGAGAGACCCAAATTTGATTTTGCATATTGCCCTGGGAACTTGCTGGGTGAAGCACAGCTCACAGTGTTGGATGAAATGGAGGAGGGGAAAATGATGTAATTCACTTCAGGGAGAAAAGTTGGGTGGGGGGGGGGGATGATGAAACAAATGAAATAAAATACTGTAGAAGAAGTAATCCTGGTGCCCCCAAACAACCGGGCCCTGATATTGTCAATGAAAATAACTCATGCTCAGATACGGAGTTTTCACATCAATTTGACATTTACTGAATTCAGATATAATGTAATGATTCACCTTATATTGTGCCTTTCATGACCAGGGCACTGCAGTATTCAGAAGGAAGCATCTTAAAAGGCTTGCTGTTCCTTGAAATCTCTTCTTATGTTTCAGACATTTATTCATGAGATGCCCACTGTCAAATTAATTCAGGCACTGCACTTGAAACTTAAAAGCTACATCCACCATGATAAATAATATATGCTGCATAAAATATTTAGAGGCCAAAGTTGATATTTACATGGAAGAAGGCTGATTTGTGCAAACAGTGTTGTCTTCTAACGTCGCTCACTGAATTTTTCATATGGAAATTAATCAGTGGCAAAGAGTAGAGAAAAGGGCAGGTGACCAACAGGCTGCTTAGAAGAGCAAAAAGAATTCACTGGCTTTTCTCCTTGTTTCAAGTGCCTGGGAAATAGACCTCCTGGAAAAACGAGACAGTAATTCAAGGGGAATTACAAATTGGGCTGCTTCTCATTCCATGTTGCTGGGGGTGCCGCTTTAAGTGCTGAGGGAGGTTAACTATTTTCGAAACAAAAAACAAAGACATGCTACGTAGCTAAAACAACCAGGAAACCAACAGTTTTTCTGCTCATTTTCCCCCCATGCAAAAACAAAGGGGCTCTTACTATATCACACGAGGTCTCAGCATCTTGCTTTATGATAGCACCTGAATTGAGAAGAACATGATCTGAATGTTCAATGTCTGGGGACCGCATCCCTGGACTCCTGCCCCGACCGGGAGAAAGTATCCAGGTCTGGGGGCACACAGGGTGGCAGGCAGCAGAAAACTGACTACACGGAGCAAGGCAGCTTAAGAACATAAGAACATAAGAACTGGCCTGCTGGATCAGACCAGAGTCCATCTAGTCCAGCACTCTGCTACTCACAGTGGCCCACCAGGTGCCTTTGGGAGCTCACATGCAGGATGTGAAAGCAATGGCCTTCTGCTGCTGCTGCTCCAGAGCACCTGGTCTGCTAAGGCATTTGCAATCTCAGATCAAGGAGGATCAAGATTGGTAGCCATAGATTGACTTCTCCTCCATAAATCTGTCCAAGCCCTTTTTAAAGCTATCCAGGTTCGTGGCCATCACCACCTCCTGTGGCAGCATATTCCAAACACCAATCACACGTTGCGAGAAGAAGTGTTTCCTTTTATTAGTCCTAATTCTTCCCCCCAGCATTTTCAACGAATGCCTCCTGGTTCTAGTATTGTGAGAAAGACAGAAAAATGTCTCTATGTCAACATTTTCTACCCCATGCATAATTTTATAGACTTCAATCATATCCCCCCTCAGACGTCTCCTCTCCAAACTAAAGAGTCCCAAACGCTGCAGCCTTTCCTCATAAGGAAGGTGCTCCAATCCTTCAATCATCCTCGTTGCCCTTCTCTGCACTTTTTCTATCTCTTCAATATCCTTTTTTTTTTTGAGATCTGGCTGACCCAGAACTGGACACAGTACTCCAAGTGCGGTCGCACCACGGCTTTATATAAGGGCATGACAATCTTTGCAGTTTTATTCTCAATTCCTTTCCTAATGATCCCCAGCAAAGAGTTTGCCTTTTTCACAGCTGCCATGCTTTGAGTTGACATTCCCATGGAACTATCAACTAAGACGCCCAAATCCCTTTCCTGGTCTGTGACTGATAGCACTGACCCCTGTAGCGTGTATATGAAGTTTGGATTTTTTGATCCTATATGCATCACTTTGCATTTTGCTACATTGAACTGCATTTGCCATTTCTTAGCTCACTCACCTTCCTCTCTTGTAGGGAGGAGCCCTGCCCTGGGCCAGCAGCTGCCTGGGCTCCAAAAACCACACACCAGCAGAAGAGGGCTAGAAGACCAGACATGGCCCAATAGCATGCCAGAAGCCCAGGCTCTCAGCCAGAAGCTCAACAGAGGCCTCTGCCCTCTTGGAGCCATAACAGGGAAGAGGCAGGGTCCAGTCTGGCCAGGAAGGAAGGGAAGGAGCTAGTTGGCTGGAAGAGATCCCTTAAAGTCTACAAGGCACGGGTGGCCAACCTATGGTGCTCCAGAGGTTCATGGACTACAATTCCCATCAACCCCTGCTAGCCCGGCCAATTGGCCATAGGTTGGCCACCCCTACTATAAGGGAAGAGCCAGGGGGAAGGGCCGGGGGCACAACCCAGATTGGGGGGAGGCAATAAAAAGGGTGAGGGCCTGAAGCAGTGGTGGGATCCAAACATTTTAGTAACAGGTTCCCATGGTGGTGGGATTCAAACTGTGGTGTAGTGCCAATGGAGCTGGGCGAAGCATGACAAGGCGGGGCCGGGCATTCCAGGGGCGGGGCATTCCTGGGCGGGGCTGTGGCAAGGACGCAGCCGCTGCGCCGGTCCTTGGGGGGGGAACGAATGCACGCAGGCACAGGCTGCCACGCACGCCGGTGCACCTCCTGCTAGACTGCTTCAAGTTCTGCGCGCTACTGCTGAGGAGCGCAGGGGGGGCATAACTGAGGCAAAAATCACGTGGCAAAATCATCAATTAGTAACCCCCTCTCGGCACACACAAATAATTAGTAACCTACTCTCGGGAACCTGTGAGAACCTGCTGGATCCCACCTCTGGCCTGAAGGATGCTCCCATGCAGCTATTGCCCAACTCAGGACCTGTTAGTCTTGGGAAAGAGCCACTGAGTTGAAATTCTTGAGAGTTTGGCCCTAGTTACTACTTTGATGGGAGCACCAAGGGAGTATATCATTGCTACACAATGGCAAACCACCTCTGTTAGCTTCTTGCCTTGAAAACCCCATGGGGTCGCCCTAAGTCGGCTGCAACTTAATGACACTTCCCACCGCCACAGTATTTTGTGCCTGGCAAATGTGAACATCACCCTGCCGTAATGGATCCCGCAGGGAAGGCCTGGACCAGCTCCTCCTCAGCCACGAACCTCACTGTACAATTACAAGTTTGCTGTCAAATTTGATCGAAAAAACAATGGCTTGACCACCACACACCTGGGCCCGAGCTCCTCTTTTTTTAAAAAAGGGCAGGAGACAAATCATAATAAAATTATTTCTCCACAAGACCCAATTGTTCCTTTTTCCACAGCAGCATGGAACAGAAGGGCCACCAGTTAGAGCTTCTTTCTAATTCTTCCTATGTTTTGTGCTGTGGCACAGACTAATAGAACACCCGAGGACATATTTGGCATGGTCCCATACTTGCAATTGCCAGGTTGCTACTGGAGACTAGAAGTCTCTTCCTAGCAACAACAAATGGTGGGCAAACAGGATACCTAAGAGTCTCCACCCCCCGCTCTTGAATTCACTCAGGATCTAGATTTAGAAGAAGTACTGAATGGACCTCACTCTTCTGTTGCCCAGAATTATTCATTATGAGAGGAGCGCCTATCGTTTTTAATCAGGCTGTACTACTGCTCTCAAGTTGCTTTCATGTTGCTTCTCTCTCAAACTTTGGGAAGTCCCATCCATTTCCCTCTCACTGGATAAACTTTGGTTCCTGATCTTGGTGATCTTCTCAGTGGTTCCCAATCTTTTTTCACTTGCATACCCCTTGGCAACCTATTTCCCTAAAATGGGACCCCCACGTTAGTAAATCCAGTACTTACATTTTTTTGTGTACTCCCAAATGCATGCATACTCCTGGGATCTGTGTACCCCAGGATGGGAACCACTGTTCTACTTTGATAACCTCAGCCTTTTCCTTTCTGGCCCGTCCAAGTCATGCCTGAGGGTTCTTACTTTTATTCCAAACTTCACTATCAAAATTGTTCTCTCTCTGGCCGTTTCCGCACGGCCACGGTGGGGGTTGGGTTGGCGTACACGACGCCGACCCAACCTCCCCGGGACCGTTCGCATGGACGGTCCCGGTAACAAAAGGGAAGACGGCATCGTGGAGCGCCGTCGTCTGGTTAACCTACCTTCTCTGTGACCGTCCGGCGCGTTGCCGAGGCCAGGGGAGGCGTGTCCCCTGGCTCGGCAACGCGCCGGACGGTCACAGAGAAGGTAGGTCCATCAGGCAAAGAGGGGAGGGATGGCGCCGTTTTCCAAAAACCTCTCTCAGGGAGCGAGATGGGAAAACGGCGGCTTCACATCATTGGGGAGGAGCAAGGGCGGCGCGGCTGCGAAGCAGCTGCGCCCCCCATGCGAACAGCTCCCTGGGGACGGAGTTTCTGCCGTCCCCAGGGCGCTGTATTTGGCCCGTGCGGAAAGGGCCTCTCATCACCTAACATGACATGATTCCTTACCTTGGCTTCCCATCCACACCATGTTTGGTTCACCCCTACTTTCAAAACCTTTCCCCAGTCTACCTTTCAACACTTGCTTCCCTGTTAAATCCTTGGTCGTGATCTTTGGCCTTCCAGCTTCCCCAAAAATTCTTCGACAAGGCTCCACCCATTCTTGCTTATTTTTCCTACAATGGAACACTGCCTTCAAGACCCATCTATCTTTGGCTCCTAAATGCCATAAAACACATGTATGCTATGGCACCATACAAGCAATATAAATCAAAGTAAACTCAATATATATGTATAAAATGTTGAATGAAATGCTGGGATCTAGTTAAATGTTAAGTATCAGAGCTGTTACGATTATCCTAGTTACTATAGCAACTTTTGATGCAATTCTTACAATGCAACAGCGACCCAGATAAATAATCAACAATTTTGGTTATTGAAGCAAGATCCTTACTCCCATGGGAAAGGAAAGAGAGAAACATCAATTCAGGGTACTCTAAGATCTGTGGCAAGATTAATTTCTCCAGCACAGAATTATAATTTTGGTTAACTTACAAGGCACTCCTGATGCAAGCAATGCAAATATTCTGTTACCGTTAGTGAAAATAGAATAGCTGTGTGCAAGACAAGCTAATTTCATAGCTGCGTGAATGAGATTATTTAATGAGCAAAGTTTGGCATCAGAGTCTGGGAAAGGTGTTGAAAGTAAATTTATTTGAATGTTAAGTGCGAACACTTCGGGTTTTAAACAGCTGCTAGTTAAAATGTGTGCTTCTTACTATTTGAAGCAATTGCCTATAAAATTAGCTAGGGGTAAATATGAGACAAACAATAATTGTTTTGATACATGTCTAAGACAAAATTGACAGGATGATGCTCTCAAATGCTTGAAGGTTTTTAAACTTCACCATTAAAATAAAAGTGCTGTAAAACTTTTCAATTATGGCATTATGTACAGCTGGGATTCGAAAAACCACAAATTATACTCTATGTCACCAAAAGATCTAAGGAGGTCTTTGGAGTCATCTGCTGTCACTTTGTGGACCTTCTTTGTTGCTCTGCTTGGGTCCTAGTGCCCCCCATCCACCTCCAACCCTCCCCTGCCCTGAAGATCAAGGCTAGGCCCAAGCGGGGCAGCAGAGAAGAAGACGTGGACAACTATGTGGGGTGGTTGTCAAGGATGGGTTTGAACGATCATTGCCAGCAGCAGCTGTGCTGCCCCCATCAGCCCTAGAGACCCCCAAGCCAGAGAAGATGGCTGAGAAGATGCCAGCACAAAGAAGCCCCATGCAGAGGAGCTGGGGCAAAGAGGGCAGCTGTGGCTGCTGAGAGGAAAAGAGAAGGGGGCAGGAAGGCAGGAAACCTTCTCACCTGGGATCAGCCAAACAACAGTGATTCTCAAGGGGGGGGGGAGAAGAAGAAGAAGATGAGGAGGAGTTTGGATTTATATCCCCTCTATCTCTCCTCAAAGGGTCTCCTTACAGTCTCCTTTCCCTCCCCCACCCTCAAAACAAACACCCTGTGAGGTGGGTGGGTCTCAGAGAGCTCTGAAGAACTGTGACTAGACCAAGGTCACCCAGCTGGCATGTGCTGGAGTGCACAAACTACTCTGGTTCCCCAGATAAGCCTCCACAGCTCAAGTGGCAGACCGGGGAATCAAACCCGGTTCTCCAGATTAGACTGCACCTACTCTTAACCACTACACCACGCTAGCTCTTTTAGGCAAGAGGATGATGTGCCCGGAGGAGGACAGGGGTTGTGGCAATGGAGGAGGAGGATGAGGGAAGGCAGAGTGCTGGCACTAGCAGTGACATTGGCTGCTTCAGTTGCTACTGAGGGGATGACGGCCCCCTCAGCTTCCACAGTCCTCTTGAGGGAGCTGCGCTCATAGTGGGAAGTGCTAGCCATCGATCACTTCTGCTCACTCTTCAGGCATGCTTTTCGGCTGCACAACTATGAGGAACTTGTTTGGGGCTTGTGTTGGGGCTTGGAGGGGGCAATTGGAGGTCTAAGTGCTGTCAGGACTGTTTACTACTGCGGAAGAACACTATGTCTGCCTAATAACTACCAACCACACTTAGGGGCTTTCCCCACTGACAGAGTTGAACTGGTTTCTACCTAGGTTTGCCTCAGTGAATCCCCACTGCCATCGAGCTCAACATTGTCTTGTCTCAGTCCCCTCCCCCCCAGAACTGCGACACCCTTGTCTACACTTTTATGCCGGAACAAAGACGATACCACTTCGAAGTGGGGAAGCATTGAAATGACACCTCATCCGTTCAACCAATCACGAGCCACTTTTGTGGCATGCACAGAACGGGAGAGTCGTGGCGGGCAGAAAGTGCATGTAACTGTAAAAACTGTAAAAAAAAAAAAGAACGCTCCCGTTTCCCGCTTTAACACAAGCGCCAATCATGATCGATGAGTGAAACAGGCACCAAGATGATCCTGCCCACTTAGCTCGGTTCCAGGGGGCCAACTCAGTTGCTGTGGGGACAGCCTGGAATCACCCTCCACTGAAGGGAACCGAGTCGACCTTAGCTCCCTTCTGTAGTGGGGAAAGCCTCTTAGACCTTTTGGTGAGACAGAGTATAGCAAAACATGACAAATGAGGCCTAGATATTGTGCCTCTCAGAAAGCAGCCCTACAGCAAACCTTTTCTGAAACTGATGGGGCATTCTGAAGCAGACTGGCCCTTTCCACGTAAACCTTTTAAAACGTTTCGAGGCAGGAAATAAAACGTTTCCTCCATGGAGTTTCGCACCTACCTCACAGGTGTCTGTTGTGGGGAGAGGAAGGGAAAGGAGTTTGTAAGCCACCTTGAGTCTCCTTACAGGAGAGAAAGGTGGGATATAAATCCAAACTCTTCTTCTTCTTCCTCCCCAGCATTAGATATTCCAAGATCCATATACTGCCTTCAGTAATGTTCTCCTAAACTATCACGGCTTGATGGACAGCCTCTGAATTTGTCTAATCCTCTTCTAAAGTCATCTAAGCCCATCAACAAATTCTGTGGCAGCAAATTCTATTAGTGAGTTATGCAACGGACGAATATATCCTTGGGCTGACAGAGTAACCAGAACGGTACAGAGCGTCTCAAATGAGGCTATGCCGTAGATTTACCTAAAGGCATTACAGAACTGATTGTTATTTTCTGTTCCCTTCCTAGTAATCTACAGAACTTACGTTGCTTTTCCCTCCAGTGTGGGTACACAACGAGTTCATCAATCCATGAACCAGGACCCCAGGATCTGTTACCAGTCCCATCAACATATATTTTGGCTGTTTTGTTCCACTGTGCACCACTTTACACTTACTGACATCAAATCTCACTTGCCATTGTGTTATCTGTGGCCACTTTGTAAAGATGCTTCACAGATTTCCCTATTCTGAATAATGTGGTCTCCTTCACAAACTAATAATCCTTAACTCTGAATCATTTGTTCAAAGACAGTCTTACCAGATCATTCCTGTCTCTATAGGTCAGTGATGGTGAATCTTTTCAAGACCGAGTGCCCAAATTGCAACCCCAAACCCAGCAGTGGCGTAGGAGGTTAAGAGCTCGTGCATCTAATCTGGAGGAACCGGGTTTGATTCCCAGCTCTGCCGCCTGAGCTGTGGAGGCTTATCTGCGGAATTCAGATTAGCCTGTACACTCCCACACACGCCAGCTGGGTGACCTTGGGCTAGTCACAGCTTCTCAGAGCTCTCAGCCCCACCTACCTCACAGGGTGTTTGTTGTGAGGGGGGAAGGGCAAGGAGATTGTAAGCCCCTTGGAGTCTCCTGCAGGAGAGAAAGGGGGGATATAAATCCAAAACTCTTCTTCTTCTCTTCTTATTTATCGCAAAGTGCCAACGCGGCAATTTAACCTGAATAACCCCCTCGAGCAGGGGCCGGCCTTCTGTAGCCTCCAGCAAGTCCCACATGCGCCACTCTGCGCCTCTCTAGCATCTCTGCCGCCTCTGCCCCCCCCCCCTCCCACCCGGGCAGCAGCCACCTGGAGCACAGGCACCAGGCCCGCCAACCTCCCTGCTCGCTGAGGTGCATGCACATTAAGTCCAGCGTACCAGGCCAGCCTAGATGTGGGGGCGGGATTCCCCCCCACATGACAAACTCTGTGCACGCATGCCCACAGAGAGGGCTCTGAGTGCCACCTCTGGCACCCGTGCCATAGGTTCACCACCACTGCTATAGGTGTCTACATATTTATCTACCACCCAAACAGCGATGCTAATTCTACTCCAGCAAGAATCATTGTTGTATGTGTTTCATAGTTCTAGCTCTAAGAATGCCTTGACTGGTTTGCTCTTTACAGAGCTGGAATGTCATGGCTCTACCATGGATCCCTTTCTAAAAATTAAGAGTTATGCTGCAGTTACCATTAATTTTGTTAAGTCTGCCTGCCTTCTCTTCATTAACACACTTGAGGAGACTAACAGCAAGAAGAATGATATCAGCAAAGTACAGAAACTTTACAAGCAGTTAACTAAAAAGTATGGATCACCAGTAGAATATTATCCTTGGGCTAGACCCAAGGTGTCTTTGTTGTTGGCATTTTGTGTGGTTTTCTGTAGGGAGAAGAAGAGGAAGAAGAGTTTGGATTTATATCCCCCCTTTCTCTCCTGAAGGAGACTCAAAGGGGCTTACAATCTCCTTGCCCTTGCTCCCTCACAACAAACACCCTGTGAGGTGGGTGGGTCTGAGAGAGCTCCGAAAAGCTGTGACTAGCCCAAGGTCACCCAGCTGGCGTGTGTGGGAGTGCCCAGGCTAATCTGAATTCTCCAGACAAGCCTCCACAACTCAGGCGGCAGAGCTGGGAATCAAACCCAGTTCCTCCAGATCAGAGTGCCCCTGCTCTTAGCCACTATGCCACTGCTGCTGAGGGGGGGGGGGGTCTAAGTTGGTTGGCAGACTTGGGGGCTCAGAGCCACTGTTCAGCATCACAATAACCATGCCACCATTAATGCTATTGTTAGATTTGTCATAGACTTCTGCAAATAGAACTTGCAGAAATCTAACGATGACGTGACACTGTGAGGAGCGAGATGGGAAAAGGGAAGGTTCTTTGGAGCTGACGAATGTGAAACATGATGATGATTTAAAATGTGCTACATAAATGATAAATTTGGGGGTTGCCAAAGTCAGCAGCACTGCCCCCTGTGGGCGTGGAAACATCAAAGGGGACAGGGAGGAATTTTAGGGCAGTAGGGGGCGGCACAGGGATTCCTGGACCAACTGGTGGGAGAAAAGTTTTGTCCTTCCATCCTGGTGACTGGTGAGTTTTAAACAGAAAGCTGCACCTTCCTCACTGTGTAGCCCTGGTGGCATGAGGTGGGGGGGGGGGGAGAGCCAAAGCAAAGAACCCCATCGCTGCTGCTTTGCAAGGCAAGATTTTTTTGCTGTGTAGTCCTGGGGGTGTGAGAAAGGTCCCTCACTGTTGCTTTGCAAGGCAAGATTTTTTTTAAAGGAAAAGGAGCAGTACTCTCCTTGCTGTGAGTGTGTGTGTGAGTGTGTGTGTGTGAGAGAGAGGGGGGGGCAGCAAATACATCTTTGTTACTCAATTCCTGTGCCCCTTTTGCATGGTTCTCTCAGAATGACCTTCCTGACCACTACCCTGCACTGTGGGACAAAGTCAACATATACTTACTTTCCTTCCCAACAATAGCCAGCATCGCCCCAAATGAAAGGATTGACAGCTGTCAAATTAGACTGGATAGATTGTACCAACCTCCAATGCCCAGAATTGCCCCAGGTGAAAAGACTGATTTGATTGACAGCTGTCAAAATGAATTTGACAAAAAAGTTACCCCCTTTCTACTCCTAACGTGCCTATTGTGGGAAGAGTAAGGGAAGGAGTTTGAAAACCACTTTGAGGTTCCTAATAGGAAAGAAGGATGGGGTATAAATTTAACCTCTTATTAGTATTTTTGGTCATGGTCAAGGTAGTTGGCACAGCATCCCAGGTGAAAATTACGCTATCTTGAGTATATGGGCCCTCTGTGTGTTTGCTTTTGACTTAAGGCAACAATATGAATTAAAGTCCTCCAAAATGTCCTATCATTAATAGCTTTGCTTAAGTCTTGCAGGCTTGCTTGATTGAGACACTCTATTTCAGTGATGGTGAACCTATGGCACGGGTGCCAAAGGTGGCACTCTGAGCCCTCTCTTTGGGCACGCGCACACAGAGTTCGTCATGGGGGGTGTGGAAAATCACGCCCACACACACATCTAGGCTGGCCTGGGCCACTGAGAATGATGTGCACGCACCGCAGTGAGCAGGGAGGACTCGGCTGGTGGGCTTGATGCCTGTGCTCCGGGTGGCTGCTGCCCGAGGGGGGGGCACAGAGGAGGCAGAGATGCTAGAGAGGCACAGAGTGGTGCGCATGGGACTTGCTGGAGGCTAGAGCAGGGTGGTCCCTGCTCAAGCGGGTGGGGCGGAGGAAGAGGGAGCCAACTGGTTTTTTCTAAACTAAAACCTCAGCATTCAGGTTAAATTGCCTGGTTGGCACTTTGCGATAAATAAGTGGGGTTTGAGTTGCAATTTGGGCACTCGGTCTCAAAAAGGTTCCCCATCACTGCTCTATCTCATGTTGGGTCCTTCTTTTCCCCTGCTGCCCTCAACTTTTCCCCAGCAAGTCCTTTGTTTTCTCCCTATTTTCCTGATGCTCATTTCCCCCAAATCTTGGTTTTTACAATAGTTCATTGTTTATATTTCTCAATTTTAACACTGGGATGAAAAAAAGTTGCACTGGGTCGGAAATCTTTGCCAGTTTTCAGCCTGGCAATTCCATTGATAAACGTGCATTTCACACAGATGCCGTCTTCCTTAAGTGCCTACTTAACCATTCCACACTTTCCTTGAGCTTTCCCTTTGAAGCAGAATGGAACGAAGGCTCGGTTGACCTGCTTTGCTGAATCAAGGCAGTATCCAGAGGCGGGATCCAGCAAGTTCTCACAGGTTCCCGAGAGTAGGTTACTAATTATTTGTGTGTGCCGAGAGGGGGTTACTAATTGGGTGATTTTGCCACGTGATTTTTGCCTTAGTTACACCCCTCCTCTCAGCAGTAGCGAGCAGAACTTGAAGCAGTTTGGAGGTGCACCGACGTGCGTGGCAGCCTGGGCCTGCACACATTTGTTTCCCGCCCAAGGACCGGCGCAGTGGCTGCGTCCTTGCCACAGCCCCACCCAGGAATGCCCCGCCCCCGGAATGCCCGGCCTCGCCCCCGGAATGCCCCGCCCAGCCCCACTGGCGCTACGCCACAGTTTGAATCCCACCACCATGGGAACCTGTTACTAAAATTTTTGGATCCCACCACTGGCAGTATCATTTCAAGGCTTGTGCATAATGTGCCTGAAAGAACTCCAGATCTTTGAGAACATAATGTTTCACTGATTACGTCAATCGTTTCTGTGCCAACACCATTACTGAAACAAGGTTTCGTTAAAGATATAGCTTCAAGGACCAATTCTTAGGCATCAAGGCGGATTCATTCACCGCCACGTTTCTGCATGTATACGCTGCCAGCAGCAGGAGAAATGACACATTTTCTTGCTCAGCAAAGCAAGAAAAACAAGTGAGGTCACAGATTTCTGCCAGTCACTGAAGGGAATTAAGACTTACGCTGGCTAGCATGTCCATCTGGTGATTATAGTCCCAGCAGCACAAAACTGCTGAGCCACGCTTACCAGAGAACGTCATCTGGGAAGTGAGCGTCACCCTCTGACCGATCTATAGCCCGAGATGCTGACCCATTTCCCCAATAACAAACACTACAGTATCCAAACAGCAGACAGACATCTCCTCCCATTCTAATTAGAGACTGAAAACAAAACAAGGCTGAAACATATTTTTGGCTGTCAAAAACACAGACAGCGACTGGAAATTTGTTTTGGAAAATTAGGTCAACAAGGAGGGGCGTCACAGAAGCTTTGATGCACACACTGGAGGCCACAAACAAAAAACAAATGCAAGATCTGCTTTAAACAACGCTGCAGGTCAAATTCAGCCCCATTTGACCCATCCTATAATCCTAAAAATGGTCAACCCGAATCAACTGGCTGTTGTGGGTTCTCCGAGTTGTGTGGAAGTGGTCTGGTAGTTTTGAGACCTCAAGTTTCACCGGCATCTATGTGCCATAACTGTGCCGTGGAGAGAAAGACATCTTACTGAGCCATGCCTCTGAAAATGCCAGCCACAGATACGGGTGAAATGTCAGGAGATAAACAGCCAGACTATGACCACACAGCCCAGAAAACCCAATCCTAAATATACCAAGGGATGAAAAAGAGGAAATAATGCACTCTGACATGTCTCCTGACCCTGTTTAGAAGAGGAGGAGTTTGGATTTATACCGTGTTTCCCCGAAAATAAGACAGTGTCTTATATTAATTTTTGCTCCCAGAGATGTGCTATGTCTTATTTTCAGGGGATGTCTTATTTTTCTGTGTTCTATGTATTGTCGAAGGCTTTCACGGCCGGAATCACTTGGGTGCTGTGTGGTTTCCGGGCTGTATGGCCGTGTTCTAGCAGCATTCTCTCCTGACGTTTCGCCTGCATCTGTGGCTGGCATCTTCAGAGGATCATGAAGGGGTCCGGCCATGGGTTAAAATGGCCCTGGTCACTTCCTCCAACCCATAGGTGTCAAACTACAGAACCAAGCCAATGATGGGCCACTTTCTGTGTTCTGTTCGTCAGGCATGCTTCCAAACAAAAACTTTGCTATGTCTTACTTTCGGGGGATGCCTTATATTTCGCACTTCAGCAAAACCTCTACTACGTCTTATTTTCAGGAGATGTCTTATATTCGGGGAAACAGGGTACCATGCCTTTCTCTTCTGTAAGGAGCCTCAAGGTGGCTTCCTCTCCCCACAACAGACACCTTGTCAGGTAGGAGGGGCTGAGAGAGTTCTGAGAGAACTGCGACTAGCTCCAAGGTCACCCAGCAGGAACGTAGCGGTGGGGAAACAAAACCAGTTCACCAGATTATAGTCTGCCGCTCATGTGGAGGAGTGGGAAACCAAACCCGGTTCTCCAGATTACAGCCCACCCCCTCTGAACCACTACACCACGCTGCCTCTAACCAGCACACTTCTGTGCTCTTCAAACCCAACCAAAAAGCACTTTCCAGCAGGGAAGAGCATAATTTTTTTCTCTCTTGGTGCAGAATGACGAAGGATGCTCTAATTTCCAATAGTACTGTTTCCCCAGCAGCTGTAAAAGCCAGCAGCTGCTGCTCCGAGAGAGCCATCAAATCCCACGCCAGATAGGCAGAGCAACCGGGAGAGCCGATGCACCATCCCCAAGGGGCACACAGACCCGCTTCATTAGCCACGCAGCGGCCCAGACCCCTCTCCCCAGCAACACTGGCCATAAATAACAAACGGCACACGCATGTCTAGGGGTGGCCCACTGGGAGCAGCAGAGACTGCAAGCTGTGGGAGGAAAGCAGGAAAGCCAGAGATTAAAGGGCTTTTTTTTTCATGGAAGAGCAGGGGTACAGGTGCAGCAGGGGGGGAGCGATGCATCCCAGGGGAAGAAATGCAAGCCAGGCCAGGCATTAAACGAGAGCAAACCTGTAAAATGAAGCAAAGAGAAAAGCAACAGAGGAAGGAGGGAGAAGAGGGCAGGAAGCAGCTTTTGGGAAGGGAGCTGCCGCCGCCACCTCATCCCAGCTTTCCAGACGTGCACAGAGTTGACATTTGCGTGCGTTTAAATCACTGGCCTTTGCAAATACGTTGCAGCATCCTTTGCAAAAAGCGCGTGCAAAGATGTTTTTCTCATCCTGGCCTCTGGTTGACGTTGGCGCTTGTTGAAAACACCGGCCTCCGCCAAGGTGTTTTAGCATCCTTTGCAAAGATGTTTTTAGCAGCCTTTGCAGAAGTCCGTGCAAAGACGTTTTTCCCCTCCTGGGCTCCGGGAGGCGGTGCCAACAAGGCCAATAGGGAGGTTTGGAAGCCCGGGTGGGAGGAAGGGAAGAGCAAACCGGGGTTTGCGGCAAACTCGGGAGCAACCAGGCGGCGATGCGCAAGCGAGAGGCGACGCCGGGGCAACGCCACGCACCGTGCAAAATGCATAGAAGGCAGGGGTGGGTGGGATGCGACAAACCCCTCCCTTCCACCCCCGCGCTCCAAGGCCCGTCAGGGGACGGCGGAGTCAACGGCGCGCCTGGGAAGGGGCGAGCGCAGGCGCCCCGTTTGGACGAACGGCGCGAGTCCAGCGGCACGCGTTCCCCGCACAAACACCAAAGCCGAATCGAGAGCCGGCTGGGGTGGGTGGCGAGGGAGCGAGGGAGGGCGCTGCAGGGTCCGCAGGTGCAAGCCCCCAATTTGGGGAGGGGGAGCCCCGGGACGCGTCGCAAGAGGGAGGGGACGTCGGCTGCCAAGCGCGCGCGCGCGCGGGGGGGGGGGACCCACCTGCAGCAGAGGAGCCGGCCGAGGCTGCTCCGGGCAGGGCGCTCCGCGGCGGCTGCGGGCGCCAGTCGGGGGAGGCTGCCGAGCCCGGGCGGCTTCTCAGCAGCAGCAGCAGCAGCAGGAGGAGGAGGAGGAGGCGCGGCGGCGGCATGGCGACCAGCCGGAGGGCAGCGGAGGCATATTGCGGGCCAGGCCGGGCGGAGGGCGCGCGGGGCCGGCAGCTCCCGGCGGCAGCGGGGCCGCCACGGCGTGAGGGGCGGGCGGGCTGGCTGGCAGGAGGCGGGGCCCGCGCCCCCACGTGACGGCGGGGGGCGGGGCTTCCCCTCACCTGGAAGAAGAGCGCGTGGCCCGAGCCACTTCGAGGGCTCGGGGCGCGCGGAGAGGACAGGCGTCTTCTGTTGAGGCAGGACAACAACACACACAACACGTGACAACGCACACAAGACCAGACAACACACAACACACCCCATCCGCGCGTGCGCAACCTTGGCATTTTGGTGACTCTTCTCGCTCTGGCACAGGGGTCTGCAACCTGTGTCTCTGCATATGTTCATGGACTACAATTCCCATCAGCCCCTGCCAGCCTGGCCAATTGGGAATTGTAGTCCATGAACATATGCAGAGACACAGGTTAGGCTGGCAGGGGCTGATGGGGATTGTCGTCCATGAACATATGCAGAGCCACAGGTTAGGCTGGCAGGGGCTGATGGGGATTGTAGTCCATGAACATATGCAGAGCCACAGGTTAGGCTGGCAGGGGCTGATGGGGATTGTATTCCATGAACATATGCAGAGCCACAGGTTAGACTGGCAGGGGCTGATGGGGATTGTATTCCATGAACATATGCAGAGCCACAGGTTAGGCTGGCAGGGGCTGATGGGAATTGTAGTCCATGAACATGCAGAGCCACAGGTTAGGCTGGCAGGGGCTGATGGAAATTGCAGTCCATGAACATATGCAGAGCCACAGGTCAGGCTGGCAGGGGCTGATGGGAATTGTAGTCCATGAACATATGCGTGGGAACCCACAGGTCCAGGGGCTGGCAGGGGCTGATGGAAATTGCAGTCCATGAACATATGCAGAGCCACAGGTCAGGCTGGCAGGGGCTGATGGGAATTGTAGTCCATGAACATATGCAGAGCCACGGGTTTGGGTGGCAGGGGCTGATGGGAATTGTAGTCCATGAACATATGCAGAGCCACAGGTTAGGCTGGCAGGGGCTGATGGGAATTGTAGTCCATGAACATATGCAGAGCCACAGGTTCAGGTGGCAGGGGCTGATGGGAATTGTAGTCCATGAACATATGGAGAGCCTCAGGTTGCAGTCTCCTGCTCTGGCAGAATTATTCCACGGGCCCAAGATGGGCCAGTGAAACTTGCCCCGCCCCCCAGTTGTGCTTCAGCCAATTGGGAGAGGACAAATCCAGCCCTCTGACTCCTGCACCGTCCAGGAGTCCTGATGTGCCACTTGACTCCTCTTTATCGATGGGGGCCCAGGTCTCATGCCAGGCTTTTTGTCATCTTCGCCAGGCACGAGACCATTGACACCCTCTCTGTCCCGGACTGATCTTGCCACAGTGCTCCGGAAATGGTCACCTCTAGGCTAGACTACTGCGACTCACTCCACGTGGGGCTGCCCTTTGGTGTACCAAGCCAATAAACAAAATGCAAGGTGAAGTGATCAAGGGGTTTCCTTGCTTACATTTTGCTCTTGACAGGGAGGGTTTGGGAAGGGAAGGGACTTCAGAGGGGTATAAAGCCATCGAGTTCACCTTCCAACATGGCATCTTATCTAGGTGAACTGATCTCTATCACCTGAAGATGAATTGTGATCCCAGGAGATCTCTAGTCACCACCTGGAGGTTGGCAACAACAGCTGGTATACCTACAAACAGGTCAGAGGTCATGTTATTAGTCCATGGGGGACCAATAGATTGATGGTTTGTTTTTTTCAAAACAGATACTTCTTTGATGTCTTCACTACAGAACCAAACTGATAAAAAGCTGAATAGTGAGGCCACAGGTGCTAACCAGCTCAGCAAAACCAGGGAGACTGCCTACGACTGCTATTGGGAAAGGCCTCTGCACTTTTCTTGAGCGCACTTTAATTTTGCGTGCTCAGATCTTGCCTAGTACGGCATGGTGTACTAGTTAGGACTCTAATCTGGAGAACCAGGTTCAATTCCCCATGCCTCCACGCAAGCAGCAAACTCTTACTGGGTGAACTGGATTTATTTCCCCACTCCTACACATGAAGACTGCTTGGGCCAGTCACATTTCTCTCAGCCCTACCTTCATCCCAAGGCGTCTTTTGCAGGGGGAAAAAAGGAGTTTGTAGGCTGCTTTGGGACTCCTCAAGGCAGGGTATAAATACGAATTCTTCTTCCTAACATCCTATAAGCTTGTTTAACATGAACCTCTGTACACATCTGCCAAAGTGGGCTTTAATTCACAGAAGCTTAATCCGCAATAAAATCTTATTTGTGTTTCACAGGAGTCCTGTTTATTTAAACTGAACACTTCTCCCAGTGCAGTTCCTCAGTGCTTAGGGATGAGCACGCCTCAGTAGGAAGTTGCAGTCATCACTGGATTCAGCAACACACAGTCCTACCAGGGACGTAGGTATAGAGTTTTTATGGGAGGGGTTCGGGAGCGTGGCCACGCCTTCCCAAGCCACGCCCCCAGCCTCAGTGCGGGGAGCTCTCCGAGGTCAGGGATGGCAGACTCCCCTGCCCGCCCCCACCGGCTGGGCAGCCAGCAGTCTCTTCTGCCTTTCCCTCCGGTCAGAGGCATAGCTAGGGAAAATGGAGCCTGGTGCAAAATCTGAGTTTTGCACCCCCACCCATGAGTGGCCGCTGTGATGCTGGAATCCACCCCCAAACAGCATCATTTTCAATGGTGTTTAGAGAGCCCAGATTCTTCTTTTAAATCCACCTTAAAGGGAGAATCTGGGGTCCCCAGTTAAAACATTGAAAGTGATGCTGTTTGGAGGTGGATTATCCCCCACCCTGAAACACCATTACTTTCAATGTTTAAACTGGGGACCTCAGATTCTCCTTTTACATCCATGCCGAAGGGGGTGGATTTTAAAGGGGAATCTGGGGAAATTTGGGGGTGCCTGCTGTCAGGGGCGCAATTGTTAAGCTAGAAGCACCAAACTTTCAGGGTATCTTTAGGAGACTATCCTGATGATACCACCCAGGTTTGGTGAAGTTTGGTCCATGGGGTCCAAAGTTATGGACCCTCAAAGGTGTAGCCTTCAACTATTAGCTCCCATTGGAAACAATGGGGGATGGGGGCACCCCCTTTGGGAGTCCATAACTTTGGTCCCCCTGAACCAAACCTCACCAAACTTGGGTGGCATCAGCAGGAGAGTCCATGAGGACTACAATCTAGTTGTGACCTTGATCCCATGTGAGAACAATTGTGAGTAAAATTCTTTAGGAGACCCTCAAAATTGATATAGGGCTATGGACTGCAATATAGTACCTACCGTACCGAGGTCAGGCTGTCAGTTGTAGTGGGGTGAAAGACTGAAGTGCTGGAGGGGTCCCAAAGTTCCTAAAAGCCTAGGGGTCCGGCCATGGGTTAAAATGGCCCTGGTCACTTCCTCCAACCCATAGGTGTCAAACCCGCGGCCCTCCAGATGTTATGGACTACAGTTCCCATCATCCCCTGCCAGCATGATGCTGGCAGGGGATGATGGGAAATGTAGTCCATAACATCTGGAGGGCCATGAGTTTGACACCTGTACTCTAACCTCTGCATTCCCCCATTTCGTTCTTGACACATATTTTCTGGTGAGGCATACAGAATTTGAATTCAGCATACGTGATGTCTTAATGATGGGTGGGCTGCTATTTTATTCATATCATACAGTATCAGGGTCAAAACTTGGAATGAGTAATTTAGTCCCAGGCAATCTCACATTTCACAACCCAAAGTGTCAGTTTTAGGCCAGGTGAGAGTGTGTGACCCGCAAGCTGGCAGTCACGTTTATCTCAGAACATTCCGCTTTATCTCAGAACATTCCAGAAAATACATTTAAACAACATGTGAGTGAGGTATTTTATTCCAAAAATTTAAACATTAGTTATTCCACTATTTACATAAAATCTTGCTTAATTGATTTATACGAATAATTGAAATTATATCTGATTTCCCACTGAAATTTAAAAAAAAAACACTTAATGTCATTGAATTTCTAGGATTAAAGACTGACCAGTTTAGAGGCAATTGATAACACTTATTCCTCTTCTATAAACCACCTTGACTATTGCTCCATCCTACCACATAGATTTGTGTTATTGGCTATCCACACTTCAGAGACAAACAATCAATGCAGCTCCATCAAAAGAACGCTGAATTGTAAGTGCTAGTTTATTTTGATTCCCCTAAAATACTCTCTATTCCATTGTGTTACAGTATTGTTCTCTTGTTGGTGCAAAATTAAACCCATCATTTCTTTCCAAAGAAATACTCCTAACTTTAATGGGATTTCCTATGACAGAAGCACATTGACATTTTCAGCTAAAATGAATAATGGCAGAGCATGAAGTATTTTGGGATCGAAGTTATACAGTACGGACTTGAGTTGGTTCAAAGATTCCATCTCACCAGGGAACTCAATAGCAATTGTGTGTGTCTGTGTGTGGGATAGAGAAGTTCCTCAACAAGCTACGTTATTCACTACAGGTGGCCATGAAAGTTCAACTGATACAAGAATGCAGCTGTCTGTATTTATCCTAACTTCTCAAACACATCAGATATTTCCCAACCTTTGGCAACAGGTGAGATGTTCATAAAGGATAGATAATAGCAATGTTCCCTGTGAGCTGAGCGTGTGCATAGCTGCACAGACATCCTACTGATGCCATGCAGTTTGAGCAGCCACCAGCAGGGGGAGCTCCCGCAGGTGGCTCAGTTCCGCACAGAGGTTAGGGAACTTTCGCGCAGTTCCCTAACACAGTTAGAGGGACTATTGATTCAGATTGCTTAGCACTAGGCCAGGGGTCTATAACCTGTGGCTCTCCAGATGTTCATGGACTACAAATCCCATCAGCCCCTGCCAATTGGCCATGCTGGCAGGGGCTGATGGGAAGTGTAGTCCATGAACATCTGGAGAGCCACAGGTTGCAGACCCCTGCTAGGCAGTCATGGGACAGGAAGACACAGGCTAATCCAAAAAAATTCAAAGTGTGGCAAACAGCTCCTTAAATAAACAGCTATTTTATGAATTACCTGCGAATGCAGATAGTCTCATACGTATTTAACAAATAAACACTACATCTGCATGTAAATAAAAATACACTGCAAAATATTCCCAGTCTCAACACCATGAATGTCAGCTAAGATGCCAAAATTCTGTTTGAGGCTTGCCAAAAGGTTTGTGTTACCTCCGTGAAAGTTTGGACATATAGTTGTGAATCGCAAGATTCCTTGTGATATAGTATGAATTGCTCTAGCCTTTCTTTTATGGGCTTAGCCAGATATTGTAAGACACAACAGAGCTATTGTGGCTTTGGACTCTTTTGTCCTCTTACCGGTAACATCTAGAAAAGTAAACCTAACACAGTGTGATGAGTTCATGCACTGAGATGCCTCACATGGGATCAATAATGATAAGAGGAAATTTGTACCCACCAGGCTGAAGACTAAAAAATCACAAGGAATTTTATAACATCATAGCAGTGTTGAAAAATTATTTCAAAGCAATTTTGTACAATACAGGTACATAGGAACATAGTAAATATTTTTTCTTTTTTTAACACAATGATTTTTTAGTCTTCAGCCTGGTGGGTACAAATTTCCTCTGATCATTATTGTGGGTGTACCTTCCCCTTAATCTTTAGTATGGAGGCGTCACATGGGATCAAGGCAATGAAAAGCACAATGCTGGATGGTAGACTTCCTGCTTAGTGTGTTCCTCCAATGCTAGACACTTCCAACTCACAAAAAGCAGTATGCCTTGCATGAACTGAGAGCAGCTAGCACTGAAAGTGCACACTGAGCAACAGCAGAACTTAATCCACAAGGGGAAGAGAACTACAAGATCTGAGCCAGCACTGTGTCATGCACCAAGTTTTTCTTGATATTACAAAGAAAGGGCAAAGAAATGTCATACTTTTGTGTGTCTGTGTCTTTTGCCATGCAGCATGTAGAAGAAGAAGAAGAGTTGGATTTATATCCCCCCTTTCTCTCCTGCAGGAGACTCAAAGGAGTTTATAAACTCCTTTCCCTTCCCTCCTCACAACAAACACCCTGGGAGGTAGGTGGGGCTGAGAGAGCTCAATAGAGCTGTGAGCAGCCCAAGGTCACCCAGCTGGTGTATGTAGGAGTGTTGGGAGTGCACAGGCTAATCTGAATTCCCCAGATAAACCTCCACAGCTCAAGCGGAATCAAACCCGGTTCTTCCAGATTAGAGTACACCTGCTCTTAACCACTATGCCACTGCTGCTATAGGGAGTTTCTGAGCCCAAAGCACTTCTGGGTGGATAGATTTAGTTCAGTGAGTCTTAGTATCCTGGGCATTGCGTCTCTCTGTGTTAGAAAGGCAGGCCGCTCGCGTTAAGTAAAAATTGTAATGCTTTTTATGACGATGTTTTGATGCACACTGAAATGAGATGGAACACAGTAATTGCAAGGAAAAGACATGGGAGGGCGTGAATACATACTGACATAGCAGAAGCACTGTAGTATCAGTTACCATTCCGTCATTGGTCTAACTGCAAAGCGTCTTCAATGGACAGAGCAATTCTATGTGCCGGATTGTAGTGTAAATCAAAGAGTTAGCAACTTGCAAAATTCATATCATATGTTGTGCTTTACCCAATGTGGGCAATTTTACACACTTTTGTCAGCAATGACATAGCAACTCAGTTTAGTATTTTTTGCTCTGTGTTCTTACAGATATAGATATCTGAGAGATAATTTATGACACACACGGTTCTGGATGACTTAGGCTGTACCGCATTTTATGCTCTCCCTGGACTAGGCTTCGATTTAGAATGTGAGACTCTTTATCTGGTTGCACACAAAATCTTGAGACTGGGAGTTGGAAGGGAAGGAGAAAACGGGAAGTATGCCTGTATGTTAAATCAAAAATATTTATATAGCATACAGTCCTCAGGGCCACGAAAGCATCACGATTTCTTCCCTGACTTCCTGGAACCTTTCATTTCACACAAAGCCCTCCGCAGAATGAGTTCATTCACACACAGTCAACCCCAGTGATTTCATGCATGATCAGAACAGACATCACAAATCAAACAACTCAAATAATACTTTCTTGTAATCTCTGGTTTTCAGTTGAGGCAATTAACCCATTCAGAGTGAATCTGCATCTATGCATATCCGTCATCAAGTTCCGACAAGCAATATCACTCATGCGTGTGTGAATGACTTGATGTTGCTTTCGAAATGACAGTCATGGATCATAAGCGGCAGAGAGGTTTTCGCGTCATATCAAATGTGGTGTGCTTTTTTAACGGATGACATTGAACTATGAACATGTACAAGTGAACTGACTTTAAAACGGCAGTGAGTTGTGCATGTATAACTGGCTGTCTTCGCAGGAGAAAGGGACCTGACAAAATTACAGAGCAGGCAGGCTGCTAATCATAATTTGGTAACTAATTACTCAGATCTGGTTAAAAATGATATTGCACTTGAATACTAAAAAACAAAACAGACCCCCATAAACTGTCACGCTGTCTCGACCAACCATGAATCCAGTTTCCAACCATTACATGAAATTATGCTGAAGCCAGTGAAAGCTGAATTAAATCAGTACCTTTTAGAGACTGATAAGGAAATTAAGCAATGGTGTACCGAAACTAAAAGTACAAAATTATAATCAACACATAGATAACACCCCTATCTTCAATACAACGTCAAAGTCTGATGCGGACTGGGGCAGTGGATTATTGTTGGGATTTTCATTGAAGAGTTCCACATTTGTTTTCGTGTGTACAAAGAACAGGTTGTCAGAGGTCTCCAAGTGAAATAATAAGAGTCATACAAAACAAAGGCTGGAGGTTGGGTTTTTTGTTTGTTTGTTTCTGTCCTGTTATGATCTCTGGTCAAACATCTTTGGCAGGTTTTGACAGGGTTTCAAAACCCATCAAAATGTGTTTAGACAGAGACAATGAAACAAAAATAACCACATGTACCATAGCAATGATGCCTCTATTGTCATTCCTTGTCTCTGAAAAGTTACCTCCGGTAGAGTTCACATGATCACGGGGGAGTCTAGTCTCCCATTAACAGAAACCAGACGCTGGAGCACAGCATGGGCTTAGATCTGGGATGTACAGCCTTTTTTGGTACAAATGCCCCTACCTGCTGCAACGTTTACCTACGGAAGCTCATATGCTGCCAGACAGAAGAGGGAAACAGGAGAATTGTACAGTGGAACCTCGGTTTTCATTGCCTTCGGTTTTCATCGATTTTTTCAGTGAAAAATTTGTCTCGGTTTCCATCGATTTGCCTCGGTTTCCATCGATTTGCAGTAAGGTGCAGGGGTTTGTGGAGAAAAATCACCCGGACAAAGCTGTTGCAGGCCATGTCTGCAACTTGTTTAATGGCAACATCTTGCCTCATTTCAGACAAATCTTAAAGAGGCATCAGAAACAGACCTCTTTGGACAGCTTTCTGGTGCGGCATTGGTCCACTGGCTCTGAAGCTGGACTTGTGTTATTGTTTGTTACTGTTTTCAGCATTAAGCGCTATGTTTATTTACCCAAAAATGTGTTTTTGGTATGTTTTTTGGAGTGCCTAGAATGGATTAATTGGATTTATATTGATTCCGATGGAGAAGTTTGCCTCGGTTTTCATCGGTTTTGGTTTTCATCGATTCTTTTCGGATGGATTACCAACAAAAACTGAGGTTCCACTGTACTTGGCATGTAGAGCGAGCTAAACCCTAGGGGTACCACCAGCATCCCACAGGGCGGCCTTGGATCCAATATGTGGTTTTGTAGGTTTAGGACATATTGGCAGCCATAAGAACGCACTGCCATTGAGAAAGAAAATTTACCCTAGCCTGACTTCAGGCATCTTAAGTCAGCTGAAATCTCCATTAAGGCTGGATGGGAAAGTAACGCCGCCGAAAAGGAAATGATGCTGTGTTGAACAGATAACACGAGGGTGGAAAAGAACCGGTTTGAAGCAGCTGGTAACCAGCTACTAAGAGACTTAGCAAGAGAGCCAGCCTGAAAAGTTTTGAAAGCATAATGGAGTCTGCAGGGAATTATATTAATTTGTATAATTTATTCTGTATGCAGATTCCTCACCCAGAATCTGAATCTTCTTAAATGTAGAAAACCCAAAGTTGCTTCTTGCACACAGCAACATATTTGACATGCCCCCGTGGACTTTTAGGAAAGTTATTAAAATGGATCGAAGAATCAATTTCTGTTGCCACAGATAGTGGGGATCTTAAATTTCTAGAAAAAAACTCTGCTGATCTCCCATCAAAACTAGGAAACTAAAGAAGAGAAGAAGAAGAGTTTGGATTTATATCCCCCTTTTCTCTCCTGCAGGAAACTCAAAGGGGCTTACAATCTCCTTGCCCTTCCCCCCTCACAGCAAACACACTGTGAGGTGGGTGGGGCTGAGAGAGCTCCGAAAAGCTGTGACTAGCCCAAGGTCACCCAGCTGGCATGTGTGGGAATGTACAGGCTAATCTGAATTCCCCAGATAAGCCTCCACAGCTCAGGCGGCAGAGCAGGGAATCAAACCCGGTTCCTCCAGATTAGATACACGAGCTCTTAACCTCCCATGCCACTGCTGCTCCTTTTTTTTAAATTAATTTTTTAAAAAATTAAAGCGCATCTTCCACATTAAATGTTCAGTGAACAGGTCAGCAACTCCTGAAATAGGTACCATACAACAGAAATAGCATAGTTTTCAGCAGTGATAAAATAATCAGCAAGCAGATCACGGAAGCCGATCTATAACCCATGGTATCTTTTGTACAGTTACTCACTTGACAATAAAATGTAATGGCATGTAGTACTTTGAAGAACTTGTAAGTACCTTGGGGAAAGTCCAGCTGGGAGCATTCAAGATTACAGGTCTCTAGTTAATGTCCATGTAGTTCATTAAACTGAAGTAGTAAGTAGTAGCCATCTCTGTAACTGCTCAAGTCATACCAATCCATTCAATGAAATCTTTCTTTGCCTTTTGAAACTGGGTAATGAAAACTGTGGCACTAAAAATATGCTCATCAGTGCTCAAGTATTAGTCACGTGTGTGAGCAGGATTAATGTGAAGTTAAAAGGTATTGCTTTGATTCTGCCCTTAAGACCTTTCTCGACGTTCAAGAGACATTTTGCAGTGCAGTTCTTGATTTCTCTGTCCCTTGGCAGAGAAAAGTGCATATTTTAAGAGGAAGACGCTGTCAACTGTAAAGTATTTCAGTAAATGACACAGCTAAAACACTGTTCAGGCCTCCGATGTCCCTTCTCCGTTTTCATGGGGCTGTAACTGTTCTCTTTCTTGTTCTTCCTGAGGTGGCCGCACCCGTTTGAAGAATCCCATCTGTATTGGAAGACAGGAGGAAGGGAAAACATCACATTCCATATTGGGAACCAGAGTTTATTCACTTGTATGGCTGGGGGTAAATTAACAGAAACCACAGGTGTGGATCCCACAACAGATTTCCAGGAGCGCACAGATGGAAGTGCTAAAATTACCCCTTGCTGTCTGCTTGCACAAAGTGAAAGCAAGCGTATCCCCGCTATCTTTTCCACATGTGTGAGTCAGGGAACAAGGTATTTCTGCTGACGCTGATTCAAAGGTAAATGAAATGAAATCAGGGGAGCCATCTGTTTGTGCATTCCGCTGCTCCATACGGCCGCCTTTGTTTTGTTTAAAAATGGTAGGTTAAAGCAATACTTATTGCTGCAGCTATTATGCTACCGCTTGGGCATCTGGAACTGCGGTAAGTACATTTTCCTTTCTGTCTGCCTATTGCTGGATCGACTTTTCCCACAAATCTATTTTCCCGCAAATCTATCTTGCTTATTCTTCAATATACATAAAAGGCCTGACAGTGTGATCGTAAACACAGCTGATCCCCTTCAAAGTCCATTGTTGTTAATGGGTTTAGAAAGGAATACACTCTACTTAGGACTCCACTGCATAAGAAGATCCAAAGCTGATTTAGGCGTCCCCAGTAAAAATGATACTCACAACTGCTCTGTCATTAAGAAGAAGAGTTTGGATTTATATCCCCCCCTTTCTCTCCTGCAGGAGACTCAAAGGGGCTGACAATCTCCTTGCCCTTCCCCCCTCACAACAAACACCCTGTGAGGTAGGTGGGGCTGAGAGAACTGTGACTAGCCCAAGGTCACCCAGCTGGCGTGTGTGGGAGTGTACAGGCTAATCTGAGGACTTCTGTCTATAAACTGAGGACTTCCGTCCATAATCAGAGGACTTCTGTCCATAAACTCAGCTAAAAACTGACTTCAGTCCAACGGGCTCAGTCCATTCTGATGCAGCCTTCTCTTGCCTCAGCTGAACCATTTCGAAAGAAGACCGGTTGTGCTGAAAGGGCACTGCTAGATGCTGAAACAGGAGGTGGTTTCAAGCCACATGTAGTCTGATGGGAAATGCTGGAAAGTTGCAAGGGACACAGCAACGCTTCATGGGGTTTTAAAGCAAAAGATGAACAGAGGTGGTTTGCCATCGCCTGCCTCTGCATAGCAACCCAGGACTTTCTTGGTGGTCTCCCATCCAAGAATTAACCAGGGCTGATCTTGCTTAGCTTTCAAGATCTGATTGGATCTGACTCGCAGGTCAGGGCCTAGCATCAGTCCCGAGGTTAAAAAAAAAAGAAAGCAAGGATTTAATCAAATACACCACTTACCCTGTACATTACAAAAATCAGAAGAGCCAGAAGTAATAGCCCTGCTAGGACTGCCAATATGATTACCCATATTTGCACCTGCATTGGAGCTGGCAGGATACCCCACAAGATATTTGTAGTAACCTAATGCAAAAGAAAGAGAGAGAGAAACAGAGAGAAAGAAAGAAAAAAGAAAGAAAGAAAGAAAAATGGGAAAAGAAAGAGAGAGAGAGAGAGAAACAGGGAGAAAGAGAGAAAGAAAGAAAAAGAAAGAAAGAAAGAAAAAGAAAGAAAGAAAGAAAGAAAGAAAATGGAAAAAGAAAGAAAGAGAGAGAGAAACAGGGAAAAGAGAAAAAGAAAGGGAAAGAAAGAAAGAAAGAAAGAAAGAAAAAATTATTGAAAGGGACAAAGAGAAAGAAAAAGAGGAGAGAGAAAAAGAAAACAGAGAGAGAAAGAGAAACAAAGAAAAAGAGAGAAAGAGAGAAAAAAACATGGAGAAAGAGAAAAATAGAAAGAAAGCGAGAAAGAAAAAAAGAAAAATATTTTTAGAGAGAAACAACATGAGGATATCATGGCATTAATGACAAGCTCTGACAATTTCTCACAGTCACATTCCTGATAATAAGAATAGTGGTGGAAAGTGAAGAAAATGGGTGAAAAAATGGATGTAAATCTTCAACCGTCTTTTAAAATACATTGCAACTGTGAGTGTTTTCCTTTGTGCTCCTAATTCAAGGCCAACATTACATCCTGTACCACAACAATGGGATGGCACAGTCATGCTTCACTCCTTGGATATACACATGGCCAGTGAATAAAAGCCTTGGAATTAAGAAAAAAGATCCATTGTGTCTAGATCTGACATTTTTAGAAGCCAATATGCACGTTTCACATTTTAAAAGTTTTTTTTAAAGAACCCCTTTTAATACAATAGGAAGGAGTCCCATGGTGCTGAGTGGTAAAGTGCAGTACTGCAGCCCAAGCTCTGCTCATGATCTGAGTTCGATCCCAACAGAAGTCAGTTAGGTAGCCAGCTTGGCAGTGACTCAGCCTTCCATCTTCCTGAAGGCAGTAAAATTACTCATCTTGGCCATTTCCGCACGGCCACGGTGGGGGTTGGGTACATGACACTGACCCAACCCCCCTGGAACTGTTCGCACGAACGATCCCAGAAACTACCGGGACTGGCGGTAAGCGCTGCGCCGTCGCCCCGATCGAGCGATTACAACTTCCCTGAGACCGTCCATTTGGTAGGCGTTGCGAGAGCCAGGACTTACCCCGGCTCTGCGTGACAGCTCTGCAGTGCGCCAGGGCGGAGAATGTCCCCCGGCCTCGCCGATCACGCCAGACGGATTCCTGCTAGGGAGCAATGAAAGAATCGGCGATTGGGAAAGGGGGGAGGGATGGCGCCTTCCAGCCGCTGCCATGGTTGGAAGCTGCTGTTTCCCCAAAACCTTGCTCGGGGAGCAAGGTTGGGAAACAGCGGCTTCGAAGCAGCTGCGCCCCCCATGCAAACAGTTCCCTGGGGACGGTGTTTTTGCCTTCCCCAGGGCGCTATATTCGGCCCGTGCAGAAAGAGCCCTTGCTAGGGGGTAAAGTGTAGGAAGAAACTGGGGAAGACCACCCCGTACTGGGCAAACCACCCCGTAAACACAGTCTGCCTAGTAAACGTTATGATGTGACACTACTCCATGGGTCAGTAAAGACCCAGTGCTTGTACAGGGGACTACATTTCCCTTTTCAACATCTTTCAATGTTATGTGTTTGTTTTGAACAGCTGCCATTTTTATTCTGTGATTTTGTAGCTTTTAACCATTATATATTGTAAGCTGCTTTAGGGATCTTTGAAAAGCTAGATTGACTGGCGTCGTATGCGTGCACACACCTTGGAGAAAGCTGTATTGTCCTTCTTTCAAGCCAGCAGGCAGAGGATTACGGAGCATATGATTGGTGGCTTTCCCTGTCTGCCTATCAGACTTCTGTGCCAAAATGCTAATCTGTGTGCCGGAGCCAGCCCTACTAAAATGACAATGCAAAGATCAAGCTATTCATCTAAAGCTTTTAATTGAAGGCTAAAATTTAATTAAAAGCTTAAGCAGCATGAAATCAAGGCCATTCAACACTGCGCCGTTTAATATCAGCTGGTAAAAAATGGCAGAAGCCGGACAAATTGGCGTTTCGGTTTGCCTGCTCTTTTCAGTTTAATTACGTTACTATGGGTCAAACCCATTTCAAATATCAGACAGCTTACTATTGTGGAATTGTGAACGTCTTCAGGAAAGGGAAGATTCTTGTATGGAAACTCGATCACGCTGAAAGAGGCGGATGATATAAGCGAGTAAGAATGGTTCTGGTTTTCTTTCTGTAACAGGAAGGACAATAAAGGAACGTCAGCAAGATCTAGACGTCCCAGGAGCTGGCAGGAGCATTAAAACAGCAGCAGATGCTCACATTCATAAAGGTCTGAGTCCAGAGGCGAGATTTTAAATACAGAATCGCACTTTTCCCCCTTTCTAAGCGGCCGACTTGGCAGAAGATCTTCAAACACTCTGCGGTTCCACAGCCCTGAGGAGAAAGAGACAAATAATTTAGAACAGTTGTACGTTCACGTTCCATCTTCCAAACATCCAGAGAACCTACTACATCACAGCTACTAGCAGCCATATATCAGAAGTGCAATTAAAATGCTAATTTAATGAATTTCAAGGTAATTGTACGTACAACAACATTCTAATCGCAAACCATATCCCCAAAGAAGAAAAAGTCCCATGAATAAGACGGCAAACTTCCAGAAACAAATGGCATGAGTCAAAGAGCACTCTCCAAGACAAGTACATACGCAGTCCTTATGAACAAATCCAACTGCCGAGGTGGAATTTTCAGACTTAGCCCAGATATCAGAGACACATTGACTATAATATTACAGGCACTAAAAGATATGCTTGGACTATTATGGGCAAGTGAGAATATTGGGTCATGGGCAAGGAAAGACAATATGTCACTGACGAAGTAGACAAGCCGCTACAAAACTGGCAATTACCGCGGAGAAGCTGTCTGAATTTGATTATAAGGATTGTATCTGTATTTGCCCTGGGGAGTGAGCTTTGACACATGCCATTTGTTTCTGAATGCTTGTTGTATTATACATTGTAATCCCCTCCCCCACTTTTTGGATTCAGTTTGTGATTAGAATATTGTCCGTAAGATTACTTTGAAATTAATTAAATTAGCACTTTAATTGCACTTCTGATGTATGATTGCTCGTAGTAGGTTCTTTGGATTTTTGCTAGATTTTCCCACTTCACCTCCGAAAAGAAGAAGAAGGAGGAGGAGTTTGAGGAGGAGTTTGGATTTATATCCCCCCTTTCTCTCCTGTAAGGAGACTCAAAGGGGCTTACAATCGCCTTTCCCTTCCCTCCCTCACAACAAACACCCTGTGAAGTAGGTGGGGCTGAGAGAGCTCCGAAGAGCTGTGACTAGCCCAAGGTCACCCAGCTGGCGTGTGCTGGAGTGCACAGCCTAATCTGAATTCCCCAGATAAGCCTCCACAGCTCAGGCAGCAGAGCGGGGAATCAAACCTGGTTCCTCCAGATTAGAGTACACCTGCTCTTAACCACTACCCCACTGCTGCTCCCATCCAAATAAAGGGTGTTTGAGGACTAAGTGAGTCAAGGTACCAATCTTCCCCGTGTTACAAAAGTGCCACATTATGAAAATCAGCCTTTTAATTCAGGCAATAGTACGGCATTTAATCCGGCAGCCAAAAAAATATATTATAGAATCTGAGAACAGAATCTGAGAACAGAGATTTTAAATGCGACGGGAGGGGTGACCGGTGGTTCTACTCCATTGTGGGAAAGAGAACACACCCTTTTCGCTCATGGATTTGTACTTCTGAAAGGTCAAATAGTCCGGAGTCAAACATGACATTTGCCTGGTGATTTTGCCGCTCCATTTTTTAATGGACAGAGGACTCATTTTCAGAGCTACTCTGGGTTTCTAGAGGAAGAAGAAACGACTTCCTTTGCTGTTTCCTTGGGGATGTCAAAAGAGGATCGGGATAAAATGGACTTACATTTGTAAGTAATATTGATTAAGTTCAGAGTGCAAATTGGTGTCGCCATGTCCTCCTGTTCTAGGACGCACTAAAAACGTCAAGCAATATTAAAAAGAGAGAGACAAGGTCCTCTTTTTTTCCTCCCATGATGTCTGACCCTGACAGTAATAAAACACTTTTGGATCGCAGGAGGCCTTGCCCTTGAACTGAGAGAGATGGATAAAAAAAATAAGCTATCAGCAAGCTCTTTTAGAGTTCCAGCGTCCTTGACATCTCCCGCCCCTAGAAAGACTTGGAACGAGGAGTTATTTGTCAAGTCTGGGGACTCAGGCAGTCAATCAGCCGGGGTAGCCTGCTCATCGTACATCACAGGCACCTGAAGCGCAATAAATGCGGGGCATTAAATCACTGCTAGCGAGGGCCACTGACACCCACTGCCAGCTACACTGCAGAAGCTGAGGTAATGCCGTGCCTCTGTCCTGATCGCGGCGGGAAATGCTGCTGTGGTTGCGGCTAGACAAGCGTGTTTGCTGCATTTCACACTGTCATCAGTGTCAACCAGAATGGAGGGGCGAAAAAGGACGTGCCGGAGGCAAGGTGTGCTTAAGAGGTGGATGACAGAAATGTGCCATTTGTGTGTTCCAGGTGTGCGCTGAAAGGCCTATGATACAGACTGAGACGATGTATTCCGAAAACCTGAAAGAGGCTTCAAGGGCCCAATATGTTTTATGAGTAGACAACAATACAAATCAGTTCCCGTTAGGGTTTTCAACAGGGGTATGACTAGCAGGCCCTTGGAATGGCTCAGGCTAGCTTGATGTCCTCAGATCTCAGAAACTAAGCAGGGTAAGCCCTATTTAATACTTGGATGGGAGTCTTCCAAGGAAATTCAAGGTCATTGCACAGAGGCACGCTATGGCAAATTTCTCCGCGTGTCTCTCACCTTGAAAACCCTACAGGGCTGTCACAAGTCGGCGGCGACGTGATCAATATAGCAAAACAACCGTGTGAAGGCTGAAAATTACCATATCACTATGTGCTGGATATGAATATATTGAGGAAGACCTTCAATTCTCAAAACATTTCTGATCACCAGAAATTTGTCCATGTTTGATGCAGTGGTGGGATCCAAAAATTTTAGTAACAGGTTCCCTCGCCAGCCCCTCCTCAGCAAAGGGGGCAGAGCCGTACCTAGGCAAACCTGAGCCCTGGGCAAAACCTGAGTTGGATGCCCCCCCCCATGGGCAGCCACCCCACCACGACCCCAAAAAATTTTTTTGCACCAGGTCATTTCTAAATCATCATCACATTATAGAAAATGCCCCAACTCACAAATCTGAACACAGCAATGGTGAAATACACAGGTTCTTTGATAGAGACTGGTGAGATAAAAGGTACGAAAGGCTGAGAATCAATGAATTGCAGTACCTGGAAGGGATTAACCCAGTTCAGGGAGTTACATTATTAGTCGCAATTGCTATATGGAACCTTCACGTTCAAAGGCAGTATGCCTCTCGGGGAGGCGAGGGCATGGAGATGGAAAAGCGGACCTAATTAGTAACCCCCTCTCGGCACACACAAATAATTAGTAACCCACTCTCGGGAACTAGTGAGAACCTGCTGGATCCCACCTCTGGTTTGATGTATGATCCCTTACTGCATATTTGCCAAAGTTCTTTCCAAAAGACACTGTGTTATCTTAATGGGTCACTTTAAATCATAAGGTTTCGCAGCTTTAAAAAGTAATGCTCTGTTGTAAGTGCCCTTATAAGCGCAGATAAAAGGTTTTCATATTACGTACATGTTCATTTGAGATATGTTGTACAGAGAGATGTATTCTTTTCAAACTTGTATA
Organism: Sphaerodactylus townsendi; assembly: GCF_021028975.2. Taxonomy (NCBI): domain Eukaryota; kingdom Metazoa; phylum Chordata; class Lepidosauria; order Squamata; family Sphaerodactylidae; genus Sphaerodactylus; species Sphaerodactylus townsendi. The sequence goes on along the minus strand of NC_059426.1, from coordinate 14,903,759 downwards.
AATATAATAAAGAGAAACTGATTGTCAACATGGATGCAAGCAATTGTTTCGAAGCTTCCTGTATATATTACAGAAGCTGACTTTTTACAGCTTCACAGAGATATGTGAGAAGCTGACTGTAAACAGGTGGATAACTGTATTTCTAAAACTTACGTTTCTATTTTGTAAAATGTTTTAAGTTCACGAGTTTGTAACATAATCAAGGTTCAACGAGGTCAGCCAGCCAATTAAACTGTGATTTTTGGTTTATAATGAAAAATAAATACAGAAACTGATTTAAACGGCTTACTGCCTAAAACAGTAAATTCAGATGAGTGCATTTATATTCTTCATATTGTGAGATTGTAATTATCAGCCTTCAGTTGTTATTTTATAGCCATGGTGGCGAACCTATGGCACTCCAGATGTTCATGGACTACAATTCCCATCAGCCCCTGCCAGCATGGCCAATTGGGCTGATGGGAATTGTAGTCCATTGTAGTCCATGAAGATTGTAGTCTATGTAGTCCATGAACACCTGGAGTGCCATAGATTCGCCACCACTGTTTTATAGTATTGGCCATGCTGGCAGGGGCTGATGGGATTTGTAGTCCATGAACATCTGGAGAGCCGCAGGTTGCAGACCCCTGCGTTATATTGATTCAATCAATCTGTTTCGCGCATAAATTGTCCTAGGCTGCGACATGATGTCACTTTCCACCACCTTTCTGATGCAGTAAGTGCTCCTAAAGAGCCAGCGTGGTGTAGTGGTTAAGAGAAGGTGAACTCTAAACTGGAGAACTGGGTTTGATTCCCTGCTCGGCCACTTGAGCTGTGGAGACTTATCTGGTGAACCAGATTAGCTTGTACTCGGACACATGCCAGCTGGGTGATCTTGGGGTAGTCACAGTTCTTTGGAGCTCTCTCAGCCCCATCCACCTCACAGGGTGTTTGGGGGGAGGGGAAGAGAAGGGAAAGGAGATTGTAAGCCACCTTGAGTCTCCTTACAGGAGGGAAATGTGGGGTATAAATCCAAACTGTTCTTCTTCTAAAACTCTCACACCACAATTAAAATCATCAGGTTACTGGCAATGAAACTGGCACAAAGACATGTACCAAAGTTTGCACGTCTCCCGCCGCAGCGCTCAGATCCCTCCGATTGATGTGGTGATCGCGGTTGTCTTCGCCATTCGATGTGTCGTTCTTTTCGTCTTGTCCAGCAGCTGACATCTGTAAGAGGCAGCATCAAGAAAAAGTTTGATGGTTTTTAGACAAACACCTGCACCCCTCAATACTTTAAGAGCTGATAAACGGCAAACGTGGGAGCACCAGAGAGTTAAATGTGGTGTGTGGTCTGCAAAAATTCAGGATCTCTTGACCTGCCTCGTTCAGTTAGCTCAGGGGTAGGGAACCTGCGGCTCTCCAGATGTTCAGGAACTACAATTCCCATCAGCCTCTGTCAGCATGGCCAGGTAGCCGTAGCGATTCCTGAAACTGTTGAGAGCCGCTGGTATCTGGAAAACAAGTTCTGAGGATGCTTCTTATTCGCTCAGACTCATCAGGTGAATCCGTAGACCAGGTTGAGCAAGGTCTTTGCTGCCCAGGCAAACTGAATTAGTATGTGCTTGGATCACAGCCTTCTAAAATCTATTGTAACTCTGCTGTGTGGAATTCAGCCAATAATCACACAAAACCACAGAATGCCAAGTTGAGTTTTATTATCTGTACAGATCGCAAAGGGAAATAAGACAAAGGACATTAGTTTCCAGATCTTGTGCAATCTGTGTACGTCAGCTGACCTCGTCTAACCCATGCTATTCTCCTGGTCTATCCCCCAAAACTCCTGCCCAATCTCCAGGTTTCCCCTGGAGTTCTGAGTTCCTTCTTGGTGCCAGCAGCCAACCCCAGACTTTACAAAATACAAAACATTTTGCCTTATCTCAGGAATGTTTTAGGACTAGAGAGTACAAACTCAGAGTTAGAGTGCTTGGTCAACCTTCAGTTTAATCTTGCAATATAGAACAGCTGGTTTTTAGAAGAAGCAAAGAGTGAAACATTTCATTTTCATACAACCTTCGTCTAATGCAGGGAGGGGTTCAACTTGCTGCTCATCCTACCACTCAGTCAATATCAACACAGTCACATATAATTAGAAATGTAGCGCTAGAGGCACTCATATTGACACCCCATTGAATTAATATTTCCTTCTGTGGCAATGTTTAATTTTGTTTGGGGATTTTTTGCTGTTATTGTTATCACTAAGAAGGCATGTCAACACAAACATACAGGAAACAGAAAAGGTAAAGTTTCCCCTTCAGTTGTGTTTGACCCTGGGGTACCACTGCAAGCAATGATTTCATAGGCAAGCTGTTTTTATTTTATTTTATTTTATTTATTTATTAAATGTATAGGCCGCCTCATCCCCGAAGGGCTCGAGGCGGCTCACAACATGACTGTTTCCAGATCAGTAAATCAATATAACATAAAATCTAACTCATTAAAATTCAGCAGCAATTAAAACAATAAATACAAATTAAACAACCAAGGTTGTGTAAAAGCTCACACACAGGCGTCCGGTCTAAAGGCCAAAGGAGAAGGGAGGAGAGGCAGGGCCCAGGTTGGAATTGGGGCCCTACCAAGATGGGAAAGGCAGCTTAGTTCCGGTTTCAAGGGGGGCAACAGAACCCCAGATTTTGTGGGGTAGTTTGACATTGCTTTCCCCGGCTATTCTTTCCCCCTAGCTATCTGCTAGGTACTCATTTACCGGCCAAGGAATGGATGGATGGCTGAGTTGATCATGTGCCAGCTGCCAGGATAACTGACCCACAGGGGGCTCAAACTCCTGAAAATGGCTTCCTCTTACCTTAATCTTTAGAGGGTTGATCTCCATATCCGAGATACAGTTCATGGGCCCTTCAATTTCATACTGGACGATATACAGCAGGGTATTATTGGTGTACTTGTACGGCCACTGAAGATTGAGCATCACCTTGCTGACGGCGCTCGGGCCGTTATTCCGGAGCTAGCAGGAAGAAAGCAAAGCAAGCGGGTTGTTGTCACTCAAGCAGCTGGCCTGTGCGCACAGCTGGATAGCACTGGCTCTCTGACCAATAAAACCAAGGAAAGCCTTCTAAGGAGTTGTCTTCTCTACCCCCCTTTGTAGGCCTTTCTGTGGAAAACTCAGAGTCTCCCTTCGTCCTCTAAAAGCACCTGTGTGGTGCTCCTGAGGCACAAACTTGTTCCCTTGTCCTCTAGGAGTGACTCAACTGAGACAAAATTAGAAAACAGGAGTCTAGGGTCTGTTGCAAAAAGGCCTTTTTAGGGCCCTCCAGGCACTAATGTGTGAAGAACTTGAGTTACATGATAAAAATATATAGGCTGGAAATATTTTTCAATATCAGTACAAACAGTTTTATCCTGACGGAAATGTAAGTCATGCTGTAGGATAAACTAAAATCAAACTCAGCATTTCTTTAAGAATGTGCTACTATCAACTTAGGGTGACCCCAGGACTGTGGAGTTTTCAAGGCAAGAGATGGATGAGCAGAGGAGGTTTGCTATTGCTTTTCTGCATAGCAAATCCAGTCTTTCTTGGTGGTCTCCCATTAAGAATGACCATGACTGACCCTGCTTAGTTTCCAAGCTCTAAGTAGATATCTAGGTTGCTGAAAAGTCAAGTGAGAGCTTTGAAACATCCATCCATCCATCCATCCATCCATCCATCCATCCATCCATCCATCCATCCATCCATCCATCCATCCATCCATCCATCCATCCATCCATCCATCCATCCATCCATCCATCCATCCATCCATCCATCCATCCATCCATCCATCCATCCATCCATCCATCCATCCACACACGCATACAAACATGCGTGTATGTATATGTGTGTATATGTACATACATATATACACATATACAAACATATATGTGTGTGTGCAGATGTCTGTGTATATATATACATATATATATATACACACAACGTATACAAATATATAGATGTGTGTGTGTATGTGTGTATATTGGGGAGGGCGGTACACACACATATACACACACATCCATCCATTTATCCATCCATCCATTTATCCACCCGCCCGCCCGCCCGTCCATCCGTCCGCCCATCCATCATTGAAGGCTTTCACAGTCAGAATTAACTGGCTATTGTGGGTTTTCCAAGTTTGTGGCTTTGTGTTTGTGTTTGCATAGTGGCTATAGGGGCCAGCCAGGATTGCTGGGATCCCGGAGGCAGGAGGCAGCATGGTTCACATGGAAACATTGTTTCCGTGAGAACCGCACAGCTGAGAATCCTCCCACCTGAGAATCTCCCCCACCTACCTGCACAGCATGGCAGCCACCTACTATAGTATCCCCTCTAATGGCAGCTGCCTGGGGAATCCACCATAATGGTGGAGGGAGGTTGGTGGGGATTGAATGCTTCCTGCTTGCTGTAATTCGCACAGGCAAGCAGGAAGTGTTTGCAACCCGGGTTAATGAAAAAAGTTGCTAAATTAGTGATTTTCATTTAAGCCGGGTTCTGGCCATTAACTCCCCCGCCCCCCACAAATGCTTTTAGAAAGGGCCTCAACCCATTTTACTTGGTCTGTGCAGAATCACTGTACTGGCATTTTCAGAAACATGTCACAGAAGAAGAAGAAGAAGAAGAAGAAGAAGAAGAAGAAGAAGAGGAGGAGGAGGAGGAGGAGGAGGAGGAGGAGGAGGAGGTTTGGATTTATATCCCCCCTTTCTCTCCTGCAGGAGACTCAAAGGGGCTGACAATCTCCTTGCCCTTCCCCCCTCACAACAAACACCCTGTGAGGTAGGTGGGGCTGAGAGAGCTCCGAGAAGCTGTGACTAGCCCAAGGTCACCCAGCTGGCGTGTTAGGGAGTGTACAGGCTAATCTGAATTCCCCAAATAAGCCTCCACAGCTCAGGCGGCAGAGCTGGGAATCAAACCCGGTTCCTCCAGATTTAGATACACGAGCTCTTAACCTCCTACGCCACTGCTGCTCCTAAGGTGTTCCTTTCTTTTTTTTGTTAGTGAAAAGAAGAGATTCCTTGGTGAAAGTTTATGTATATCCTCCATTAGGAAAAGGAGGGTTGGGTCTGCAGTGATATAGTGAGATTTACCTCATAGATGTGTTGGACCAGAGGCCCGATATCCTCTTCAGTTTCTGGATTCTCCTTTGGTTGCCAGTTGGGTATTGGGAGAAAGATGTGATCAGGAGAAGAGACCCTGCAGGGACCAAGGAACACACCATCAAGTCAGACAGCGACCAATCTGTAGAAGTTGTTACACAGTTCAGAAAATAGGCCCCTCCATATGTGGTTAGAATGTCCAGAGGTAAAACACCCGTGGGAAAATGTTATAACGTATATGGGAAAATATGTGAATGTAAAAATAAAGATAAATATAGATCTATTATTTATAGGCATACTGGATTATACAATAATAGAACAAAGAAAGAGAAAGCTGCCATATTTCCCCGAAAATAAGACAGTGTCTTATATTAATTTTTGCTCCCAAAGATGTGCTGTGTCTTATTTTCAGGGGATGTCTTTTTCCCCCGCTCCACAGCTGCATGTTCTGTTCTACGGGCATGCTTCCAAACAAAAACTTTGTCACGTCTTACTTTCGGGGGATGCTTTATATTCAGCACTTCATCAAATCCTCTACTACGTCTTATTTTCAGGGGATGTCTTATTTTCGGGGAAACAGGGTATTGAAACTTATGATCAGAGTGGCCCATGCACTAATAGCATTAGGGTGGAAGGACAAAAGAACCTGGACAATACAGAAATGGTTGGAATATATATGGGAACAAATACAATTGGAAATTTTTGGCATAATGTCAAGAAAAACAAAGAGATATGAAGTGGATCTGGACTGAATTCAAAGACTGGTTAAACAAAATTGGAATCACAGAAGAAAACTGGAAAAGAAGATTAGAAAGAAGGGACCTGCTGCTGCACCTTTAAAGAAGAAAAGAAGAAGGGGAGAGGGGGGGGGGAAGGGGGTAAAAGGATATGGAGGATGAAATATAAAGATGTATAATATAAATCTGTAACAATCCAAAATATCAATAAAAAATTTTTTAAAAGAAAATAAGCCCCCGGCTAAAGCGGCACAAGAGTTACAACTCACCCTCTGATTTCAACAGCTGCTAAGATCGCCAGGTCTGCCTGATAAGATATCGTTGGACTTAGGTTGTTAAACAAGTTGGAGCTGTAAAAAAAGTACAGTGGCACTGAGAGAACGTTTATATTCCAGCCAGGACCCACCATCAAAGAGAAGACTTGGTGGTTATGTTCCAATACCATACTGAGAATCAAACAATGCCCCGTCAAGTAACAGCTGACTTATGGTGACCCCAGCAGGTGGCTTTCAAGGTAAGTGAGAAGCAGAGGTGGTTTGCCATTGCCTTCCTCTGCAGAGATTTCCTTGGTGGCCTCCCTTCCTACTACTGACCTTGCTTAGCTTCTGACATCTGATGAGATTGGGCTATACTGGAAATTTAATGCTTTGATGGGAAAAGCTCTGTGGTATTTCTAGTGCTGTGGTGGCGAACCTTTGGCACTCCAGATGTTATGGACTACAATTCCAATTGGCCATGCTGGCAAGGGCTGATGGGAATTGTAGTCCATAACATGTGGAGTGCCAAAGGTTCGCCACCACTGTATCTCGTGGGTTATTCCAGTGATGCCTGAAAAGTGCATCATTTATGATGACCTTTTTTTGTTTAGCATTACAGTTTTCCAAGCATCCAGACCAGGGGTCTGCAACCTGCGGTTCTCCAGATGTTCATGAACTACAATTCCCATCAGCCCCTAACAGCATGGCCAATCTGATAAGACCGGTGCCTGGCAGATTTTGATGCAGTTCCACAGGGCCTATGAGGCAGAGCTGTTCTGCACATCTTATGGTTGAGGCAGCAACAGTTTAACAACGGCTTTCCAACAATTTTCCTTCACCTCCCCTCTTCTCTACAGCTATACTGTCGCCATCTGTTTTAGAGTTAGGATTTTTAATGTTCTAACGTTCTCCTTCCCATCAAAGAATTCACAAAGGAGAGAAAAATTATAAACGCCTAGAGTGCGGGAAAAACTTCAGTCATGGTGGAAGCCTTAGTTCCCATCAAAGAATTCACATGGGAGAGAACCCATATAAGTGTCTAGAACGTGGGAAAAGCTTCATTCACGGGGGAAACCTTAATTCCCATCAACAAATTCACAGAGGGGAGAAAAAAATATAAATCCCTGGAGTGTGGAAAATGCTTCGGTCAGAGTGGAACCCTTAGTGTCCATAAAAGAATTCGCAAAGGGGAGAAAAAAATATAAATGTCTGAAGTGTGGAAAAAGTTTCAGTCACAGTGGAAGCATTATTCGTCATCAAAGAATTCATGCAGGGGAGAAGAAATATAAATATGAAGGGCAAGATTATAAGGCTACATGCAATTCCACCATTATTTTCCCCAAATGATTTTTTAGCAGCATATAGTGGTGGGGACTTGGATCTGAATGGACCAAGCTAGCTCAGTCTTGTCAGATCTCAACAGCTAAGCCGGGTCGGCCCTGGTTAGTATTTGGATGGGAGTCTGGGGTTACTGCACAGGAGCAAGCAATAGCAAACCACCTCCATTCATCTCTTGCCTTGAAAATCCCATAGGGCATGGGTCTGCAACCTGCAGCTCTCCAGATGTTCATGGACTACAATTCCCATCAGCCCCTGCCACCACTGGTCATGGTGGCAGGGGCTGATGGGAATTGTAGTCCATGAACATCTGGAGAGCCGCAGGTTGCAGACCCCTGCTATAGGGTCACCATAAGTCAGCTGTGACTTGATAGTACTTTCTACCACGCCACCTATGGGGAGAGAGGGTCTCTTTAGCTCTCCTTTTGTCATTTTCCCATTGAAAAGCGCCACTGGATATAACCCCACTGCAGAAAATCTTTGGGGTCGTATGAGGGGGAAAATGTCCACCCTCACCTCCTATTTCTTGTCGTTCAGTCGCAGGCCCTTTAACTGTATTCTGTTTTTAGAAAACGCTTGAGAAAATAATCACAGAACTAGGAAAGCCATATGTCGCTACTCCTTTGGCATTGCCTTTCAGTAACAGCCATAGTTATTATCCAGATAGATAAAATGTAGGAGCCGTGTGGCGTAGTGGTTAAGTGCTTGCACTGCCACTCACACGGTCAGGAGTTTGAGCCCCCTGTGAGTCAGACATCCTGGCAGCTGGCTCATGGTCAATTCAGCCATCCATCCATTCCTTGGTCAGTAAATGAGTACCTAGAACATAGCTAGGGAGTAAAGAATAGCTGGGGAAAGCAATGGCAAACTACCTTACAAAAACGGCTTGCCTATGAAATCACTGCTTGCAGTGGTACCCCAGGGTCGAACACGACTGAAGGGGAAACTTTACCTTTTTAGATAAAATGTAGAAAAATAGAGCTGGATGGGACCCCAAGGGTTGTCTAGTCAACCCCCTTGCATAAGGCAGGAAACTCAAAGCTACCCCTTCCCCCATTCTCTCTATGCCCAGAGGAAGGCAAAAAAACCTCGGGGATCCCTGGGCAATCTGGCCTGGAGGGAAATTCCTTCCTGACCCCACAGTTGCGATGAGATTGGAATTATCTTGGATGCGTAAAAAGGGGCCGCAAGAGCCGAGCGCCGGCTCATCCCTTCCTGCCCCCCCCCCTTGTGATCTGCTGAAGTTCACAGAATCAGCATTGATATCAGATGGGCATCTTGCCTCTGCTTAAAAACCTCCACAGAAGGGAGAGTCCAGCACCTCCCGAGGAAGCCTGTTCCACTGAGTAACTGCTCTAACTGTCAGGAAGCTCTTCCTAATGCTTAGCCAAACACCCCTTTGATGTAATTTCCACCTGTTGGTTCTTGTCTGACCTTCTGTGGAATACATGCAACGTAAGTGCTACAGTGGCGTAGTGGTTAAGAGCAGGTGCACTCTAATCTGGAGGAACTGGGTTTGATTCCCAGCTCTGCCGCTTGAGCTGTGGAGGCTTATCTGGGGAATTCAGATTAGCCTGTGCACTCCCACACACGCCGGCTGGGTGACCTTGGGCTGGTCACAGCTTTTCGGGGCTCTCTCAGCCCCACCCACCTCACAGGGTGTTTGTTGGAGATTGTAAGCCCCTTTGAGTGTCCTACAGGAGAGAAAGGGGGGATATAAATCCAAACTCTTCTTCTTCTACTGCTACTTACCTGCGTATCTGAAGATCAAACTTCACAAAAGTATCCATCTCAGACTCTTGATGGACACTGAAATGAAGACCTACTGAAAGCTTTGACACACAAAAAAGAAATGAAAGGTCAGATAGGTGACAGGCAAATGGAAGGTGGCCCATACCAACTTCAACACTCCACCAGCCAGTGAAATCCCAGAATGTGGTGTTGCCCCTCTTTAGCTACTGGTTGCTCTAAGAACAGACATGGTGCATATACCAGGTGACTTTCCTTTTATTTTGTACTCAGCAGTAAACTAGTAAGTAGGTCACTCATTCTTACTTTGGTCCCGGCTTTCATGGGATTTCCAAGGTCACAGACAACCAGTCGCGTCTGATTTTCTGTTTTAAATGCACAGGATAACCTTGCTAGAGCCTGCAGGGGAATAAAAGTGATCGTTTTCAAAAAGCAACACAGCACGTCCTCTCATCCCTGAGAAAGTCAACAGACAGAAAGTTCTAAATATATTGTTGAAGGCTTTCACGGCCAGAATCAACTGGCTGTCGTGGTTCTGTGGGCTGTGTGGCCGTGGCTTGGTAGTTTTTGCTCCTGATGTTTCTCCGTCGTCTATGCCAACCATAGATTTGGGTGAAGAGTCTGGAGCAAAAACTCCAAGATCATAGCCACACAGCCCAGAAAACCTACCACAGCCAGTGCTTGTACTACCTCCAACATGCACAAAAGTCTCTTAGTCTTGTTAGTTGAACACATGAAGTTGCCTTCTGCTGTTGGTCTACCAGCGGGTTGGATCCAACACCTTTTCCACCAGTGAAAACAGGAGAGCATCAAAGGGTGCACCAAACATCCTTTGAGCTCCCAAAAAGTTATGCTGGGGATCATGGGATCTGCATGGAAAAAGGCTATGTGGAATGAGGACAATAATAAGGAAGGGATATGGTCAAGACTGAGTGAAGAAATTGGCAGGATCCAATCCAATGTCTATTCTGACTAGCGGTGGCGTCTCAGGCAGAGGTCTTTCAAACCACATGCTCTCAATTCTTTAACTATACCAAAAACAAAAACATGTTGAGGCTGGAAAATCAAATGAGAAACACTTCCTCATTGATTAAATGTGCATTATAATTATACCATTTTTTTAATACAGCCAAAGCGACATGTATTATGCCATTTTTTTTTTCAAACTTAGCCGTTAAATATCAATGGTCAATAGGCATAGATGTAATAAAATCAGACCAAGATCAAAGCAGCTGCTAAGGACCCAGTACAAGGGCAGCACAATCTGGGGGCGAGGGAATCCTTCTATGAAGAAGAAGAATAAGAAGAGGAGTTTGGATTTCTATCCCCCCTTTCTCTCCTGCAGGAGAGTCAAAGGGGCTGACAATCTCCTTGCCCTTCCCCCCTCACAACAAACACCCTGTGAGGTAGGTGGGACTGAGAGAGCTCTGAGAAGCTGTGACTAGCCCAAGGTCACCCAGCTGGCGTGTGTGGGAGTGCACAGGCTAATCTGAATTCCCCAGAGAAGCCTCCAGAACTCATGCGGCAGAGCTGGGAATCAAACCTGGTTCCTCCAGATCAGAGTGCACCTGCTCTTAGCCACTACGCCACTGCTGCTCCTGGCGCAAATGTGTCCACTCTACCAGTATAATGGACAAATGTGCTGGCAGAAGGAGTACTTATCCTGGCAGCGGGGTGTGGCACAGATTTGTGGCACCCAGATTTGTGGCAGTCCTGCCTCGAACTTCTAGGACCAGAAACTGACACTGTTACCCGGGCTTCCTTGCACAAAATACTGTGCTGGTGTGGCTGGGAGTGGGTTAGGGGGTGAGGCCAACCTTAGTTGACCTCCACTGCCTGGCTGAGCCACCAGTATGTAGCCACCAATGAAGATATGCCACAGTTTTCATGGCATCCCTCTGTTCCCTGCTTTGGGGGATTTTCTGCCTTAAAAAAAACACACACAACCTTTTTGGGCTTCCCGCACCACAGGAACCTTCCAAAATGGGTTCACAACAACTTGCCGAATTCTCAAAATCTTCTAGTTTGTTAACAATATATAATATTCTTAAGGCTTCTCTGTTTCAGATAATACAACCAGGGCAGAGGTGGGATCCAGCAGGTTCTCACAGGTTCCCAAGAGTAGGTGACTAATTATTTGTGTGTCCCGAGAGGGGGTTACTAATTCGTGATTTTGCCACGTGATTTTTGCCTTAGTTACGCCCCTCCTCTCAGCAGTAGCGCGCAGAACTTGAAGCAGTCTAGCAGGAGGTGCACCGGCGTGTGTGGCAGCCTGTGCCTGCGTGCATTCGTTTCCCGCCCAAGGACCGGCGCAGCGGCTGCGTCCTTGCCACAGCCCCGCCCAGGAATGCCCCACCCCAGGAATGCCCGGCATGCCTGCCCAACCCCACTGGCGTTATGCCACAGTTTGAATCCCACCACCATGGGATTATTGGATCCCACCACTGAACCAGGGTTCTGTTTGCCTGTGATCATCATGCCTGAACAAATTGTGCTACAAAGGAACGATTGCCTCGAACTTCTAGGAGCAGAAAAATTCTCTTTTATACAACTATTGCTACAGTAAGTTAAGAACATCATATATTGTTAACGTATAAGAAAATTCTGTATCATATTTTGGAAGTGCCTGTTTGGGGAGCTGCCTTATTGTATTGGGTCCTTAGAAGTTGCTTTGATTTTGGTCTGGTTTTATTACATTTATTCTTATTGACCATTGATATTTAATGGCTAATTTTGGAAAATGTGTGAAATATAGGTAGCTTTAGGTGTACAAAAATGGTATAATTAAAATGCATATTCAATTAATGAGGGAGTGATTCCCGTTTGATTTTCCAGCCTCAACATGTTTTTGATGTTTCTAGATGTGTAACATGGTCCCCTTAAGTTTGGTACACTTGATACTGTAGACAGCAGATGCCGGGGTTCGAATCTGGGAATTTCTGCATGCAAAACAGATGCTCTCCTACAGCACCTCCCCTAATAGGGATTTTTTCCCCAATCAGGGTGGAAAATGATCCTCACAGAAAACAAGCCAATCTGTTCTCAACATTATACAGTGATAAATCCCACTATGCCACATAATATCCTGCCAGGCCTTTCTTCACTCCAACTACAATTAGATTCTATGCACAGCAAACTATTATCAAGTATGTATCAAGACACTACCTAACCTCAGAAAATCTAAAGGTATTGCTAAAGTTGATAAGGATTACATTTGCAAATGTTGGAATTGTCAAAATACAGAGGCAGTGGGCATGTAAAAAAGCAAGAAAATATTGGATTAAGATTCAGTGCAAAAGATTAGGAAAGTTAAGTTTTGTATCAGAGCCCAAAAGTATGTTGTTAAATATTTTGCCAATTAATGTACCCAAACTCTATAATGAGTTGTTTAAGAATATGGCTTCAGTAGCTAGAATTGCGTTTGCAGCAAAATGAAAATCGGAACAGTTTCTGGATCTAACCGAATGGATAAACGGATTAACATCATATGAAACAATGGCAGAGCTGACATCTTTGATAAACAACAAGTCAACTACAGAATACAAAAAGAAATGGTGTCTTTTGGGAGGCTACACAGATCAAGGCAATAAGAAGCTGAACTTTAAAAAAAAGTTAAGAACCAATGTTAAACTTTTCCGTTATTTTTGGGGGGGGGGACTTAACCTTAAAGAGACTATTTGATGATGAAACTAAAATACTTTCCCTGGGACTTTCCTGGGAAGCCTTGGAAATGCTGCCTGCTCCTGAAATCTTCTCTCAATTAAAAAGGCGACTGCTAGATCAAGAGTTTCAAGTTCTGCAGGACAAGGCGAGAAGCAATTGCTCCCCCCTCTTCTTTAATATCAAATTTAAAATCAATCACATGGCAGATTATTTGAGTTTACTTCAGGAGCCCAAGCATAGATGGATAATCACTAGGGCTCGATGTAACTCCTTCCCTCGCTCTATGCTACAAGGAAGGTTCCGAAAAATCGACCTGCAGGAGCGGAAATGTCCTCATTGTATCACAGCGATTCAAACCATGGAACATATATTGCTCGACTGCCCCAAATACGAGGGATCTAGGACCAGACTTTTTGCTCTTTGTCCTGTAATCTTTAACGAATACTCTACTGTGGGGAAGATTAACGTTTCTACTAAACAATTCCACCTCCGAGATTTTAACTTTTGCAGCTAGGTTCCTTATAGAAACTTTGAAATAATTACCTGCGATGGTTCTCATGTATGGGATACTTGTTTGGACAATGTTGGCTGTTATATGGATTCTATGCCTAATAAAGGGGTGTTTGTGTGTGTGTGTGTGTGTGTGTGTGTGTGTGTGTGTATTTGATGATGAAAGTTTAACATGTTGATAGATGTGCCCTCCACATGTCTCTCTCCTATGTAGTAATGCTTCTTTTAATTAATTAACTTTTTTTTTTAAAAAAATCATTATTTCCTCATAAAGGCATTCCTGAATGCTTTCGGAGGAGGAATCCTCCCATTGGCAGAACCTTCAGAGGAATTAACAGCTTTTAAAAACCTTGTTAATTATTGCCATGTTGGAAAGAGAACAGCAAGCGCTAGACACTTGGGGTATTCTCTGGGGACTGCTCTGCTGGTTTCCCAAGCTGTAAGAGGATGAGCCTGAATTAATTTAATTACCAAATGCCTGGCTCTAAGCACCTCAACAGAAATAGCTTTGTCTTAACAGCTGGCCTGGTGTGTTGCATGCAGACTGTGCATTTTTACGACAGCCCCCCCCCCCCCCCCGGTTTAAGGTATGGACCATCCGGTTTTATAGATCCATCTCTTTGTTTCATGCTGGGCCATATTACTCTAAATGGATGAAGCTAAGATAGCTTTGGCAGGTCAAGGCAAAACCAAGGAAGATTTAAGGGAAATTCAGCCCTTGACTATAAATGGAGATCAAGTAGAGCGGGTGCCTAGTTTTAAATTTCTGGGCATTATGATTAAAGAGGACTTGACCTGGGGCGTACAGACTGCCGGGGTGGTTAAGAAGGCCCAGCAAAGACTGTACTGTCTGAGACTTTTAAGGAAACAACAACTGGAATGGAAAACTCCTGGTGTCCTTTTACCGCTGTGCTATAGAGAGTGTCTTAACCTACTGCATCTGTGTATGGTTCTCCAGTTGCACAGTTGCAGATAGGAAGGTGCTCCAAAGGGTGATCACTATGTATGCTTCTCCAGTTGCACAGTGGCAGATAGGAAGGCGCTCCAAAGGGTGATCAATACTGCACAGAAGATTATCGGCTGCCCTCTCCCCTCCTTGGAAGAATAATTCCTGAAGCCTAAAGAAAGCCCAAAATATCCTGAGAGACCCGTCTCATCCAGCACACTCTCTTTTTGAACTGTTACCATCCGGCAGACGATACAGGTCTATCAAAACTAGGACAAAGAGGCTTAAAGGCAGCTTCTACTCTAGAATAAACTCCATGGCTTCGTGTTGATGTGTTTGGGGCTGTGTAGGGATGCCATACTGGCAGGGGCTGATGGGAATTGTAGTCCATGAACAAATGCCCCCCAGATGTTCATGAACTACAATACTCATCAGCCCTGCCACTTGGCCATGCTGGCAGGGGCTGATGGGAATTGTAGTCCATGAACATCCGGAGGGCCATAGTTTGAAGACCCCTGATCTAAGATATAGAAACTGTACAAACTGAGAAACCTCTGTGAAACCAACATCTAAACTGAACAATAACTGAGTAACCTTAAATGCTGTGCTGAAGAAATCAAAAACTAAAACTCTGTGCCAAGCTCATGTGTAACAAGTGTGTATATTTCCCTTGTCTCCTGCCTTATTCATCTAATCCATCCATCTCCAAGTCAATATTCCTCCCTTTCCCATCTCCTCTGTCTGTTAAATAAACATGTGTTACTGTTTAAGTTTACTTCTGCCTCAGTATATTTTTTTTAGCGTGCCTTGGTGAGAAGAGTGCCTGGAAAGGAAAATAAAAGTCAATGGGCATCTTTCACCTTCTGGGATGTTTTATAGGGCTAAGAGAAAATGCTTTCTACCTAATGCTACCATATTCCTGAAGAAACTCAGTTCTTGAAGGGAAAAAGGCAGGAAAAAAGCTGAGGGTTTCCCTGCCAGAAGTATAGAAGATGTAAGAAGTGCCATCCCAGATAGATACTACTGCATCTCTCTCAAAAAAAGGCATTGGGATACTGCATACATTTATAGAACCACATATCCGAACTGATGCCTTTTTCATCTTTGCAATAGTTCTCTAAGATAAGTTTATTTTTTCCAATTCACAGTTGAAGAACTGAAGGCTAGGAAGCAGGGAACTATCTAGCCCGTCTACCTTCAGATCGTAATGAGATTATTCCAGTTAAAATACCACATGCTTGTCTGCTGGGACACATACCGTAGCCAAGGAAGCAAATCAAAGCAGAACAGACATGTTCCAGACATTCTTTTTTATCCTCAGCCAAACCTCAAAAATGTTTCAGTATAAAGATGAACAATGCACTGAAGTTTAATTCAATGCTAAATTAGTGTTGCCAACCACAATTTGCGGCCGGGAGCCACCCCGGAACAACAACTTCTCCTGGAGAAAATAGCGGCTCTGGAGGGCAAACTCTATAGCATTATACTTTGCCAAGGTACCTTCCCGAATCTCCCGAATTTCCAAAGAGTTCATGACTCTATGCTGAATAAAGGCCTGGTACCTTCCCGAATCTCCCGAATTTCCCAAGAGTTCGCAACTCTATGCCGAATAAAGGCCTAGCATCACAACAATTATACCACAACAGCTACACCAAGCGACTACAATATTTGCCGGACCTACCTCATTGTTACGAACGATGCCGATAAAGTCAGCTTGAGGAGGGACGGTAACAAAGAGTTCTGCTTCGTAAGCTCCTTCCCCCTGATTCTGGGCATTTACGATCAGCGTTAGAGGACTGTCATCACCAATATAGATCTGCTTCTGATCGCTGCACGAGGCCAACAGGGAAGGAAAGAGAGAGCTTTAAATCACAGCATGCTCAGTTACGTTAAATGAATGGCCTAGTGCCACCCTAGCATTGAACTAGATTAGTGAAGTGCCCTTGAAGAGAGGAATAGATATTTATCGACTCAATTACAACAGTTACAAAAATATCGGACAATCATAAATTACAAGCTGGAAGATGTTCTTTAAAGGCCCCTCGATAAATTACTTCATCTAGTATCTCTCACACTCTCTTCTTTGACACCACGTACTGGAAAACGGTCAAGCACCACAGGATATAATAAAGTTGTATCAAAGACACTGTCGCTGTGGCTCCATTGACTCTCTTACCCATGTCCTCCTAGAGTGCCAAATAAATGCAGATGCACGTCTCAGATTAATCCACCCTTTATTAGTGGCGAGGAAATTTTCTAACCCTACTGTTTTCTTCTTGGAGATTACAATGCTCATACAACACGTATGGTAGCTCTATACTTGACAACCATTTTAAAGTGCTAATTTATTCCCATTTTATTACTTTTAACTGCTTTTATATATATATAAAATACCAGTACACTAAACCAAATTGGTTCATTATTATTTGGCACAGAATCAAATTTTTAAATATCAAATATGATACATAAAACAAACGTAGAACTTCTTATAAAAGATAGGTATCTTCTCCAATCTGTCTAATATTCGGCATGGCAGGATACCTATTGCTGTATTATTTTGCTTTTAACTTGCTAAACAGATCTATTTTTATTGCAATTTTAGACTAGATTGTATTTTTACATTGATGTGTAGGGGTATTTACTGTCATTTGCTCTGGCTATTTTTTTTTTTTCTGAAGTGATTTGAACCCCTCGAAGTCAACAGTCAAGTTATGTGGACTATTTCCTTGCTACTGAACTGTACTTGAGACTGCAGAATGTGTCTGTGTAAATCTTGATCTATCTATGCCTATTAAAGGTTAATAAAGATAAAGATAAAGAAAGAATAAAGTTGTATGACCATTATCAACACCGTACTAAGGGAATGGAAGCAAATTAACAGGGACACTTTTGAAAGTTATTTCCCTCTCCATACCTAAAACAATTCTATTTCCAACAATTAAAATAATAACTGGGGGAAAAAGATAAAACTGAAAAGTTAAAACCATTCAAACAAAATATGTTCTACATTGCTTGGCTTAATTCAAGCACTGACGAATGGTGAAAACTGTGTTCAGGAAGAATTTGCAAAACGGTGGAGCAACTACTGTTAAGGCTCTGCTCCTTTCAATCCGGCAGTGTTTCCTTTGACATCTCAGACAGGACCGCCTCTAACAACATTGATTGGAAGACTCATGGGAAAAAGGAATTCCTTACGCTACTGCCTAGCTGTGATTGGCAGACATTGCTAGTGTGCCCCAATGTCTGTGTTACAGCTACAGTTGCCAGACTTCCCGCATTTACAATGGATTCTCAAATGATGGAGATTGCTTCATCCAGAGAAAATGGCTGCTTTGGAGAGAGGACTATGACATCATATCCTGCAGAGGACCCTTCTCTCCCTAACTTCTCTCCCTAACTTCTCCCCCGCCCCACACCCGCCCAATCTCCAAGAATTTCCCAACCCAGAGTTGGCAATTCTTGTTACAGCAGACCTAAAGGGATGGAAAGCCAGGGCCAAAGTCTGTTAAAGTAGATCACAAATAAAACAAGGTTGATTCCTAGAGGAAACAGGGAAGTGCATCAAAACTGTGACAGAGGGCCAACTTTTGGGAAAATGGCGGTCTGAATGGCAGCACTGGTGAAGTTCTCTGAGGCTTATCTCACTGCGGGATGTAGGACAAGAGAAACTTAAGCTGAGAAGGATCACTTGTTTTCCTCTCACTTCTCCTGGAGGGGAAGATTTGACAGGTGAATCCTTGCATACCTGAAAAGGAGTGGCAGGGTTCTGATTCCATTGAGAACAGTGAGGTAATGCAGGCTAGAAATAGTCTGCTGGACCTGTTTCTTGCCTGTCCATGCCCCTGGCCCACCTCTGCTACGCCGGTAGCAACTGGGTTCCTGGGATGCTGGTGCTGCATTCATCACCGCATTCCAGAGCCAGGGGGCGCTGGTCACACGTGGGCAGGATCGCCTCTCCGTTGGAGTACCTACTCCAGGGAGGGTGAATCCACTAGCTCAGCAGTGCAGTGCTCTAAAAAGTGGATTCAACCCCCCTCCTCTTTTGGATGGAGCTCTAAATCAGCACCAGCAAATGGGTTTCAGTGCCAGCATGGGCTCCTGTGCTGGAGGAGTGCTGGTGTTGTGGCTACAGTGACACCCAGGCATTGTACTACCATATGACTCCCCAGCACAAGTGTAAGTGCCCCTGTGCTGGCATAAAAATGGCATTTTTACTCCCCGTACTGCATCCTTTAGCTTGGCAAGCAGGTTTTTAACAGTCACCTTTAGAACGTTTGTGCAGATGGCCAAAGTTCAACAGGAACGCAGATGGCCAGAGTTCAACAGTATATGTGTAATAACTCAAGTAAAACTGAATATTTTGAAAAATCCTTTTTTAGTGAGCACCTAAACTTCATAATGAACCAGTGTGCCAAATTTCAACTTTGTAGGTTCGGTGGTTTTTTAGTTCTTTTGATGAGTCAGTGAGTCAGTCAGTGGTATTTCGCGTTTATAGATATAGATTAGAGACCCTGCCAACAATATTTTCATGTGGAAATTGTGAAGTCCATATATGTGTGTGTGTGGGTTGGGGGGGGGGGGTAAGGAATATACATATATATACACACACACGTATACACACACAGACACCTATAATACAATCTCTGAGTTTGAGACCAAATACAACAGATGCTTTTCTACATTCAAGAACCACCTAAAAAATGCATGGCGGAGTCAGATCAAAGCCCTCCCCATCTAGCTTTCTCTTTCAGCCAGCTGCCAACCAGCTGCCTCTGAGGGAGCTGGAGCAAGGCAGAGAAAGGCAATCCAGGCAGTTGTAGTTTGCCAAACACCCAGGAGAATTCGAGCATCTGAAACTGAAGCTACTTCTAAAAGAGCCACCTCTCATGAAACATTCATACACCAACAGTGCTGCACTCTGCTGGATGAAACCACACGGAACGACCTCTGTGTTTCATGGGCAACCAAGGCAAATAGGGTACAGGAGCCAGATATGTCTTCTGTGCAAATAGATTCAAGGGTGCCTTGACCCGGCCTCCCCTTTTTAGAGAGGCAATTTCAGAACACAGAAGCAGCAACAGAAGAAAAGGGGGTTAAACTGTTTAACTGTCCACCCTTTCCTGATTCCAAATTCGTCTCTTCCACAATCCCGTCACTGAAGATGCCAGCCACAGATGCAGGTAAAATGTCAGCAGACAACGCTACTAGAACATGGCCATACAGCCACACAACACCCCAATCCCATCACTGTTTTTGCCTCCCAAAAAGGTTCAAAACATGAGTTTTGGAGAGCAGATGTCTTTGAAATCCTGCCGGGAGAGAAAGACTTGGGGAGAATGTACAGTTGAAGGTAGATATCTCAGTGATGAAAAGGTTATGTAGCCCTCTGTCTCTACCATTTCCCTGTTCTAAATTCCCCTTTTCCGAGAACAGTTTGCTTGCTCTAACAAGAGGTGTTCTGGCACTGCTAATCGTTCAAGCATGTAACATGTAGTTTACTATTAAGTCCGTAGCAAGAGAGTTCAGTATTCCACATTTCAGATTTTCTTTTGCATGGCAACAAGTTTTGCTATCCCTAGATTATACATTAGTAGATACGAGGTGAAATGCACGCTCTAACTGGCTTCAGACTCAATTCTCCGCAGTTTGCACAATTGTTATGACTCTACCTGTTGACTGCCACCTGCAAATCTGGCCGACAGACATTGTCTTCACCGCAGTCCAGAAGAATATGAGCCTAAATTTAAAAAAAGAAAGAAACTGACTTAGGAATAATGGTTTTCACAGTGAAAAGCTGGCCGATCCCTTCCCTCTCGCAGCGTAGAAAACCAAAAGCTTATAACGAAGAACTATTTTTTTAACGTCTAAATTGAGAAGACGGAGGAGAATTCATCAAGTTTCTATCCCAACTTTCTTCCAAGGGATTTACAAAGTGATGCATACTGTCATCTGTCTAAGAACATAAGAACATAAGAACAAGCCAGGTGGATCAGACCAGAGTCCATCTAGTCCAGCTCTCTGCTACTCGCAGTGGCCCACCAGGTGCCTTTGGGAGCTCACATGCAGGAGGAGAAAGAAATGGCCTTCTGCAGCTGTTGCTCCTGAGCACCTGGACTATTAAGGCATTTGCAATCTCAGATCAAAGAGGATCAAGATTGGTAGCTGTAAATCAACTTCTCCTCCATAAATCTGTCCAAGCCCCTTTTAAAGCTATCCAGGTTAGTGGCCATCACCACCTCCTGTGGCAGCATATTCTAATGCAGGGGTCTGCAACCTGCGGCTCTCCAGACATTCATGGACTACAATTCCCATCAGCCCCTGCCAGCATGGCCAGTTGGGAATTGTAGTCCATGAACGTCTGGAGGGAATTGTAGTCCATGGGAATTGTAGGGCTGATGGCAATTGTAGTCCATGAACGCCTGGAGAGCCACAGGGTGCATACCCTTGGTCTAATGATATAGGGAAGAACTTATTATGGTTCCTGCAGCTCTGCAGCTCTGAGCCCTTTGGGGGTGAGGCGGCCTATAAATCCAATAAAATAAATAAATAAATAAATAAATGGTATGTTAAGAACCTTGTTCTGAGACTGAACTGCTTCCGCCCTCACATAGTGGTGTGAAGAGGGTCATGATGTGGAGAGGTCTCACCACTGCTGAGAAATCTCTATGAGCAGTAATGAACCTACGTCACCCCAAAGGGTAGCTGAAATGCAAATCGCAGCCTGCCCGCCCAACACTGGCAAACGTCAGGATCCTCCCCTGGCCATGCCCCAGCCTGCCCCTCATACGTTGGCAGCGGCCCTGGAATGCTGGCGTGGCATTCACCACCGTGTTCCAGTGCTGGGAGGGTGGCCTTTCTACCAGGGTAAGTGCCCTGGGGAGGGCGAATCTGCCAACACAGTGGCCGGCTGCTCCCAAAAGTGGATTCCCCTCCCCCTTTGGATGGGGTTCTAAATCTTTCAGACTAAACAGGCCTATTTCTAAGAATTGTTGCAACAATCTATTTAAGGGGAATTTGCAGATGCAAAAAGGTAAGCCTGTTGTTTCACGAACAAATCTGTTCATTTTGTACCTGTCTGCTAATGTTCGCAGGAGTAAACTGATTGAGGATGGGCTGTAAACCAGTAGAATCGGAAGCTGTTTTGTAATCCAACTGATATTCCATGAATATGGTGATCGGCGTGAGCTTGTCTCTAAATTCAGATTCATCCTAAAATGAACCCAAAATGAGGTCAGTGTTACAAACAAACCAATTGCTCCTTGACGGAGAATTTACAGTCTGATCCTGAACATAATTCCAACCTTCTAAATCCATTGAAGTTTATCAGCTTAAAAGGGTATAACTCTGTTTTAGGATAGCATTGTTAGACATCTCAGCAAAACACTGTGTCGGTGCTTTTGGGTAAGTTTCTTCTTTAAAGCTATCCATTGTTTAATTGGAAACAGCACCTTAGTGAGAAAGTTAAGTATTTTAATAAATGTTTTAAAAGTCAACCATTGTGCTTTGTGTATGTGTGTGTATTAAAAAATTGTGTACTAAATGTGTGTGTATTATGTGTGTGTATTAAAATGTGTGTGTATTAAAAATGTGTGTGTATTAAAAAATTCAGGGAGCCTTCCCAGAAGAAAAAAAATAGGGATCACAATCCACAAAAAATATTTAAGTCCCATTGAAATTAATGGAGCAACTGCTGTGTGCTGAAGACCCTTGGTTTTCAATAACACTTAAATTCCTCTGAACTGCAACCAAAGGATCTATCATAATAATACAGAACACAGTGTTTTACAGGTTATCTGGAAGCAAAGATATGCTTGTCGAAGTGACTCAATTAACCGGCACTAATACTTCTAGGAAACACCATTTGTAGGGTTACAAATCAAACTGTGGGTCCGTGGTGGCTCGGCCAAAGCCAAGGTTCTTGCCCAAATCACCTGGGAACGAAAAACGTTTTCACGGCCTTTAAGTCCCACTGAAGTCAGTACAGCATCCAAACACTCTGAAATTTGCGTGCTGTGTGGTTTCCGGGCTGCATGGCCGTGTTCTAGCAGCATTCTCTCCTGACGTTTCGCCTGCATCTGTGGCTGGCATCTTCAGATCCTCTTTTAATATACACACTTCAGATCCTCTGAAGATGCCATCCACAGATGCAGGCAAAACGTCAGAAGAGAATGCTGCTAGAACACGGCCATACAGCCCGGAAACCACACAGCACCAAAGTGATTCCGGCCGTGAAAGCCTTCGACAATACTCTGAAATTCCCTACCCAAATGGACTATTTCCCCTATTTACATAGAAAACCTTTCCCAAGACAAAAGTTCCTGTGGGCCGAAGCCAGACTGTAAGCATTAGACTGCCTGCCCCTGATGGTGAACCTCACAAAGGTGAAGCTAACGTTTAGAAGGAGTGAGGTTTGTGTCCACTTACCCTTAAAAAGGCATAAAGTTCTTCACAGTGCAGTCTTCCTCCTTTGACAACAGTCATGTTCTTAGAATGGCTAGACTGTCTGTTGTAGAGAAAAAGGGCTCTTCTTATGGCGCCTTTTTGCTTGAGTTTGTCCAACAGAAGTTCCACATGGAAAGCTATCAACACAGGCCAAGTTCTGGTTAGTTAGAGAATGGCGAAGTTTGTGTTACTTGCTGAGGTGATGTTCTAGGTCACTGATTCCCAACCTGGAGTACGTGAACCCCCAGGGATATGGGCCAGAGTGTTTGGAGATGCACAAAAAATATGGGGGGTACAATATGGGGGTACAATCAGTGGTGGGATTCAGCAGGTTTGCATCACTTCGGCAGAACTGGTTGTTAAAGTAGTGCTTGTAAGCAACCAGTTGTTGGAAGAAGAAGAAGAGTTTGGATTTATATCCCCCCCTTTCTCTCCTATAGGAGACTCAAAGGGGCTTAGAATCTCCTTGCCCTTCCCCCCTCACAACAAACACCCTGTGAGGTAGGTGGGGCTGAGAGAGTTCCGAGAAGCTGCGACCAGCCCAAGGTCACCCAGCTGGCGTGTGTGGGAGTGTACAGGCTAATCTGAATTCCGCAGATAAGCCTCCACAGCTCAGGCGGCAGAGCTGGGAATCAAACCCGGTTCCTCCAGATTAGATACACGAGCTCTTAACCTCCTACGCCACTGCTGAATCCCACCACCGGAACCGGTTGTTAAATTATTTGAATCCCACCACTAGGTAATATTTTAGGAAAATGGGTTGTCAAGGGATACACAAGTGAAAAAAAGCTCAGGGCCACTGTTCTAGGTGAAATCCAGGAGGGAAAGGGATCCATCACCCTTAAATCCAGAAGAAACAAGCCAGAGTCCAGGTAGGAGTACTCAGTGTGGGCTGCTAAGTAGAGGTTCAGGTAGGAGAGAAGGTAGGAGTACTCCGTGTGGGATGCTAAGCCTCGATACTACCTTCTAGGCTTCGGCTCTAAAATGGGACCAACAGTTCCCACCCACCTCTGGGCTATTTCAGTTTTGTGTGGGGTGACGCGGGAAAGTAAGCGCCCCTTCTCCACCCAGACCACATTCTTAATCTGAATAAGGTTCCCCAGGACCTTCATAATAATTTTCCCTGCAGCTCCTGTGGGGTTGTGGGGAAAGTGATTCGATCCGGGGAACGTGGACCCAACTCATTATAAAATGTTAATGTGCAGCGTGGTTCTCCACTTAGGAATGTATTGAAAATCCTTCTCCGATATTTTGAGGGCATCCGTCATTTGAGATGGGAAGGGGCGGAATGAAAACAGGTATGCGTGTTTTGTATATTCTGATAATTGGTAACAAGACAAGGAACATATACCAATATGTGCAAGGCTGTAGCCAACAATATTTAGCTATCTAAATGGTCCCCAGTGGTTGTTAATTAAAACAGATGAGGTATATATAAGAAATAAATGAGTAAGGAGGTGGTATAATAGCAACAACGACAATGACACAATTGGGTAGAAAAGTGGCATTAAATGCTATTAATAATTAAACCGTACTTACTGAGTTCCCTGGGAAGGTTTCCTTTGCCATCAGCTTTTAAGCAGAATTTCACTTTAAAGCTGTTGGAAAGAATTAAAAAAATGGTTGGGGAAAAACAACACCTATCGTTTAGGCACAACAGGGCAGGATGTAACCACTGAATGCTACAATTACAATGGGGAGTCAGTATAGGACACTGAATGGGTTGTATCCTGGATCTTGCCCACTGAAGCAATCAAGAGGATCCAGCAATGGTTGTGTCAATGGCGTTGCGTTTAAGGAGACCTGAAAACCATTCTTCCCTCTCTCTCAATTTCCAGTTATGAATTATACTTTCAAAAGATAGCTGTTTTCTCAGGCAAATTGTTTAATCAAAATAAACACACAGTTTATTTTGTAAGCAGATGGAGAAATAGAACGTCTACTGAAAGAGAAACAGCATGCTAGGGCTGCTTTGGATACACAAAAGAAGTGCCAACAGTGGCGTAGTGCCAACAGGATGGGGGGCACAACGCCCCGGGCGTGCGCCTGGGCAGGGGCACGGCCTGGGCATGGAGGGGCCGTTCAGTGGCACAGGCGGGTGGTGGCGTGGCAGAGGCATGGGGCACACGCGTGCCCCGGGCGCAGTTCCCCCTCTCTCTGCCCCTGAGTGCCAAGAGAAGAAGTATAAGACTTCTGTTTCTTCTCCATGTGCATCCAGTTGCAGTCTAAAGCAGGGAAGATGTGCGCCTCTCCCACAGGAAGTTCAGGTTTACTCAACCGAGGAGTGTACGTGTGTGTGTGGATTTCCCCTGTCCCATTTCATAATTCCTCTGTTGGGTGACCCTCTGCTCTGTTCCACCGGCTATCCAGAAAAGCTTTAGGATGTGGAATTAGATGAGTCCAGGGGATTCTACACCTTAATTCTGCCACTTCTTCCACCATCTAGAGCAGTCTAATATCAGAGGGAAATTTGATAGAGGGTACTTTAAGTCACAGTCAGTGTATGGCTAACCCTCATGAGGTTTTCAAGGCAAGTGGGGAACAGAGGTGGTGAACATGGTATTCTCCCATCCAAGTACAAACCAGGGATGGCCCTGCTTAGCTTCCAAAATCTGAGGAGATTGGGCTATCCTGGGCCATTCAGGTCAAGGCCGGGGAAAATTTAGAGGGCAATAAATTTCACGTTCCTAGTCTTTGGTTGGTCCATGCATCTCCCCACAGGGAAATCATGCATCTTTCCACTTTTGTTTTGGGCTTTTTGTTTTTGTTTTGCATCTTTTCACTTTTGGACATGTACAGAAGTCTGGGAAAGCAAACACATTTCATTTGTCTCTTGACTTCTTTTGCCCTCTGAAAGAGGCCGTTCTCCATTAGCCAGCTTTAAAATGTTAATTTAAGATACTCGGAAGTAAAAGCAAGTTTTCTTACCAGGACACTTTCTGGGTATTTCCATTCAGGTCACACGATTTGCTCTCTGGATTAAGAATGGACGGGGTAACATCTAGTAACGCATTTACAGTAATGACTGGCCGGGCCCTTTGAAAAGAACCAAACAATAAATGAAAAGAAAAATATGAGAACTGTACCTTACTCTATGCGCGATATCTCAAAACACTTTATTCACTTAAAGTAGAATGACAGACTAATAAAACAGTTTATAACAGATGCAGTCTATGGTCTGGGATGGGTTGTGGCTTACTGGTGGAGCAACTGCCTGACGTCCCAAAAGTCCCGGTGTAACCTCAGGCTAGTCACAGTCCTCTTAGAGAGTTCGTTCGTTCGTTCGTTCGTTCGTTCATTCATTCATTCATTCATTCATTCATTCATTCATTCATTCATTCATTCATTCATTCATTCATTCATTCATTGGATTTATTAGCTGCCCTCCCCTGGAGGGCTCAGGGCGGCGCACAACATAACAAAACTATAATGCCATCTATTTTAAACTTAAATTGGTTTTGATAACTGAATGCTGCATTTTAAGTCTTAACTTAACTTTTATTTTGTTTTATTGTCTGCTTGTTTGTGTTGTACACCGTCCTGAGCCCTCCGGGGGAGGGCAGTATAAAAATGCAATAATAAATAAAATAAAAATAAATAATAAATAATATAACAATATTTAAAATACAGTACTTTGAATAAAACTAGAAAAACCTCAGATGGCAATTGATAACCCTCCCATCAATACCAATATATCTAAAATAAACTCAATTAGTACTGATATAAATATCCCTGTCAGATAATAAAACACATCATCATTACACCATAAGTAGCCTGATTCTTCTTCCGGCATGAGCAAAAAGTGCTACTCAGTTGGAAATGTATGGATCACCATCGGATAATAGACAAATCAATTTCTCAGTGTTATCGGTATCCCCCACAATTGGGAGCCAATGAATGAATGAATGAATGAATGAATGAATGAATGAATGAATGAATGAATGAATGAATGGACTCTCTCAGTTCCTCAGTCCCACCTATCTCACAAGGTGTCTGTTGTGGGGAGGGAAAGGGAAAAGAGTTTGTAAGCCACTTTGAGACTCCTTACAGGAAAGAAAGGCAGGGTGTAAATCCAAAGTCATCATCTTCTTTGTGTGTGTCTGTGTGTACCCAAAATCTTACAAGATAACCCTGTGAGACTTTTGTAGCCTCTCTTCCATGAAGCAAAGATCAATACCGCCCCCCCCCCCCGCCCAATCACCATCTTAATCTTGTTCTGATGAGCTAGGACACCAAAGAATCTTTAAACATCTAAGTCCTCTTTGCTGACCACATGTCCTAATTCAGCCTGATAGAATCAGATGAACACGAATATCACCAAGCTTTTACCTTCCACTTTTCTGAAGCTTTCTTACCTGTATAAGGCAACTCTGTCGGCACCAAATGCTCCTACAATCAAGTCTGAAAATAAAAACACATTAATACAGATTTGAAAGTTTAATATTTTTAAGGGTTCTATTCTGATCATCAATTCAACCCCAGTGTCCAAAACTGGATATCCTTCCCTCCAAAACAATGTGATTGTATTTAAACAAGGATATGACTGGGTGAAGATCCAAAGGAACTAGTGCAGCGGTTCTAAACCTGTGGGTCGCGATCCTTTTGGGGGTCGAACAACCCTTTTCAGGGGTCGCCTAAGACACATATTTTCGATGGTCTTAGGAACCGAGACACAAATAATTTTATGGTTGGTGGTCACCACAGAATGAGAAACTGTATTAAAGGGTCGTGGCATTAGGAAGGTTGAGAACCACTGAACTAGTGCCTTTCTTTTGTTGTGTGACTTTGAATTGAACACTTTGGTGAAATTCAGGGTTAGCTGAAACCAAATTCTCATCATTGAAACATCACCTGGGTAGCCGTTTTTGTCCACATCGGTCGCTCCTTTCAGTGAGTATCCAAAGCTTGGTGGTATTGTTTGAGATGCCCACTTTCCTTCGAGGATTTGAGATGGTATTCCATTCAGACCCGTGGCTCTGCCATTGTAGATGTAAACCATCCCCTTCCTATCTACTCCACCATAAGGAGCAGACACTGCAATGTCTATTGGGCCAAAAAGAAAAGGAAAAAAAAGAATTCTTGGGATCTCGGGGCAGACACAAGCATTTGTGAAACATACTATATTTACCAAAATGTATGCTTAAAGAGATTCTGTGGCAGTGTAACGAACCAGTAAAGTCCAGTCAAAAGCAACTTTATCAAGTTCTTTATTGAGCTGGCATTCTTGGTCAAAGACAGGCAATGCGGAAACTGGCTCCTCAAGACGCCGGCAGACGCTTTTATGGGCTTCGGACCAGTTCCCGCCAAGAAAAGACAGATAATAAACAATCTAGTTTCTCACACAGAAATTCTCACAGGCAAGCAAACAGCAACTGATAACTGCTCTGGGCGCCAAGGCCAGAAACTACAGCAGAAACCTACTCAAGGTTGAATCACAACCTTACAGGCAGCCCAGAGTCCAACTAGGTCATTTGGCACTTTGTAAACTATTCAGAACAGTCTGGGTGGAGGAATGTCAACTGACTGAGCCACTGACTTATCACTTATCTAGGCCCTGTCCACACGAGTAATTTAGAACATTTCCAGAACATTTTTGATTCCCTCCTTTATCACGATGTTTGTCTGCACTCATCTCCTACAAAGGTTCATGGCCTCGCTGAGGGTTAATTTTTTTTTGCTAATTCATAGAAACAATGCTTCATTGAGTCACTATTTTGATGCTCTGTAGCTCCATTTGATGCTTCATATTCACTCAAAATTGCACCTTCCCCATGACAAAAATGAGGAGGTGAGGGAGAAAGGACAGAGATGGAGGACATTGAAAAATGGCACTGAGGGGGAAGTCGATGATGCACGAAGGTTTGGAAAACAGCAGCAGGAAAGAGAGAACAGCGTAAATACGAATGCACAGAGAGGAAAGCCGGCTCGGAAACATTTTAAACAGAGAAAATCGTTGTAAAAGCAGTTTAAAAAATAGAGAAAAAAACTGCTTGGAAAAATTTTGGAACCAAAGCAGGGAAAAACAATGCAGGACTCCACAGAGGAAACATTTTTTTCCAGTCTGAAAATGTTATCAGTTTCTTCTGTGGAAAGGGCCTTAGTGTTTAAAAATCAGTGGTGCCTTCTCATCTAAAAGGTCTTCTACTGTAACCTGTGAGCGGGGAAGTAGATTCCAAAATCTGGACACAGTTGGTAACTGTCAACTTTGTAAACATGCACTTTTATTTATTTATAAATCTTAATCATTCGATTACTAGGCCCCTCTTCCCCGTAAAGGGCAGCTTACGATAATGGATGGAGTAGTTAAAATTAGCAATCAATGTGCCGTAAAAGGAGCCACAAAAATCAATCCCTAACTAACTAGCGGGAATTAAGAAGAAGAAGAAGAAGAAGAAGAAGTAGAAGAAGAAGAAGAGGAGGAGGAGGAGGAGGAGGAGGAGGAGGAGGAGGAGGCGGAGGAGTTTGGATTTATATCCCCCCTTTCTCTCCTGCAGGAGACTCAAAGGGGTTTACAATCTCCTTGCCCTTCCCCCCTCACAACAAACACCCTGTGAGGTAGGTGGGGCTGAGAGAGCTCCGAGAAGCTGTGACTAGCCCCAGGTCACCCAGCTGGTGTGTGTGGGAGTGCACAGGCTAATCTGAATTCCCCAGATAAGCCTCCACAGCTCAGGCAGCAGAGCGGAGAATCAAACCCGGTTCCTCCAGATTAGATACACGAGTTCTTAACCTCCTACGCCACTGCTGCTCCATTTAACAGAAGGGAAGGGAATGAGGGAAAGGAAAAGGAGAGGGGGAAAGAGGAGAAGAGAAGAGGGAGGCCAGCTATGTTGGAATACTGTGGTTGCCTTCAATAATAGGCCTGGCAGAACAGCTCTATTTTACAGGCCCTGCAGGTCTTTAGATACAAATGTAATAACTGCCTTGTTGGATCAAGTCAGGGGTTCCCTAACCATTTCAAGCCTGTGGGCCCATTTGGAATTTTGAGAGAGGATGGCGAGACTACCCCAAAATGGCTGCCGCGGGATTGTGAAACCAAGCCTAATATGGCCGCTGCAAGCGCTAAAGCCAAACAGAATTCCTCTAACTCATAGGTGTCAAACTCATGGCCCTCCAGATGTTATGGACTACAGTTCCCATCATCCCCTGCCAGCATCATGCTGGCAGGGGATGATGGGAACTGTAGTCCACAACATCTGGAGGGCCACGAGTTTGACATCTGTGCTCTACCTTCACACCTCTGGGGAAGGAAAAAGTCTGAAGGAGAAATGGCACCACACAGTGACTAAGGAAAGTTTGGGTGCTTTCTAGCCAGCCTAGTCCTCCAGTGGCTGGCTGCTATGGCAGCTGCAGGGAGGTTTTTCGTTTGAATAAGGGTAGCCAATAATAAGCCCAGCTTTACGATGGTCCACTCAGTTTCTGAAAAGTCTGGAGGGTGCCAAAAAAGGGGGGGATCATGGAGCATATGGGTAACATGTTGGGAAACCCTGGATCAAACTAAAAGTCATCTAATCTTGCATTCTGGTTAAGAAATGGATAACCAGATTTAGTGACTGGCCTGAAGTCCGCTGTAAAATCATAGCATCGTAGGTTGGAAGGGGCCATACAGGCCATCTAGTCCCAACCCCCTGCTCAATGCGGGATCAGACTAGAGCAGCGGTCTGCAACCTATGGCTCTCCAGATGTTCATAGACTACAATTCCCATCAGCCCCTGCCAGCCATCAGCCCAATTGGCCATACTGGCAGGGGCTGATGGGAATTGTAGTCCATGAACATCTGGAGAGCCACAGGTTGCAGACCCCTGGACTAGAACATCCCTGACAAGTGTTTGTTCAGCTGCTGCTTAAAGACTGCCAGTGAGGGAGAGTTCACAATCTCCCTAGGTAGATGATTCCACTGTTGCACAGTGCTTACTGTAAAACACTTTTGCCTCACGTCCAGCCGGAACCTTTCTGCCTGTCATTTAAACCCATTATTGCGAGTCCTATCCTCTGCTGCCAACAGGAACCGCTCCCTGCCCTCCTTTAAGTGACAGCCCTTCAAAACTTTTAGACAGCAATCATGTCCCCCACCCCCCAGAGGTGGGATCCAGCAGGTTCTCACAGGTTCCCAAGAGTAGGTTACTAATTATTTGTGTGTGCCGAGAGGGGGTTACTAATGGGTGATTTTGCCACATGATTTTTGCCTTAGTTACGCCCCTCCTCTCAGCAGTAGCGCGCAGAACTTGAAGCAGTCTAGCAGGAGGCGCACCGGCGTGCGTGGCAGCCTGCGCCTGTGTGCATTCGTTTCCCGCCCAAGGACTGGAGCAGCAGCTGTGTCCTTGCCACAGCCCCACCCAGGAATGCCCCGCCCCCAGAATGCCAAGCCCCGCCTCCGTCATGCCCCGCCCAGCCCCATTGGCGCTACACCACAGTTTGAATCCCACCACCATGGGAACCTGTTACTAAATTTTTTGAATCCCACCACTGCACCCCCCCCCCGTCTCTTCTTCTCCAGACTAAACATACCCAAGTCCCTCAGCCTTTTCTCCAAGCACCTGATCATCATTGTTACTCTCCTATGGACCCGCTCCATTCTATCCACATCCTTTTTGAAATGAGACCTCCATAACAGCGCTCAATACTCTGGGTGAGGCCTGATCAATGCAGTGTACAGCAGGACTATGACATCTGGAGATGCGAATGTTAAGCCTCTGTTGAGACACCCCAAGATCACATTATCCTTTTTTGTCACTGCATCACACTGGCTGCTCATATTTAACTTACTGCCCACCCGTACCCCAAGATCTTGTTCACACCCACTGCTACTCAGTGGTGTATCCCCAGAGGTGGGATCCAGCAGGTTCTCACCAGTTCCCGAGAGTGGGTTACTAATTATTTGTGTGTGCCGAGAGGGGGTTACTAATTGGGTCTGCTTTTCCGTTAGAAATTCCATTAGGAATTTAAGGAAAGTATCCTTCTTTTGATTTCTAGAAACAAAATTAAGTATTTGAAAGTATTAAGTATTGGACAGGCAGCCAATTAGAGGAGAAGTAGTTGTTTCTGTTGGCAGTAGACGATAGGACTTGCTGTAATGAGTTTAAATTATGGACAGAAAGATACCAGCTGGAAATTAGAAACTCTGTTTTTACAGTAAGATTTTTTTACAGTAACAGAGAAATTATTGATGCCCCACCCCCAGAATGCCCAGCCACGCCCCTGTCATGCCCCGCCCAGCCCCATTGGTGCTACACCACTGTTTGAATCCCACCACCATGGGAACCTGTTACATAAATTTTTGGATCCCACCACTGTGTATCCCCCATCTAGTATGTGCGTGTACCTCATCCAGTATGCGTGTACCTCAGGCGCGTACACTGCTTAAGAATAACGGTGAATAACGGTGAAACCGATGAACAAAGCTAGGTCTTGATTACGTCTTACCATTGAAGCCATCTTGGTCAAGGTCTCCCAGGGGGGTGATGGAGCTGCTGAATCTTGCAAAGACTTCAAAGCCATTCAGCTTCATGGGGAGGAAGCCGCCGGAGGCTTGTTGCAGATAGACAACCACCTGGCCCACTTCTAGAAGTTTGCCATCAGAACCACGGTCCATAAAGAGTGGGGCTCCTATAAGCAAATCTGTGTAGCTGTAAAAAAAAGTCTTTCACCCACTGCAAAAAATAATAGTAAGCCCCTTCCTACTTTCGGAAACACAGGTGCACATCACTGACAGCCACAATCCAGGCATTTCTAAGCCCTACTGATTTCAATGTGGGAACTAAGCAGGCGCTTAGCTGCTTATCTTTCAAAATCTTTTGAAATTCTTATCTCTTGAAATCCATGAGACTGAGAAGCGCTGAGCTTCACACAGTTTGGAACCACCCTTAGCAACTACATTTTTGTTTCTATGCTTTTGGTTCAAGCACAGACCATAGGCCCCTTCCGCACAGGCAAAATAATGCATTTTCAAACCACTTTCACAACTGTTTGCAAGTGGATTTTGCTATTCCATACAGCTTCAAAGAGCACTGAAAGCAGTTTGAAAGTGCATTATTCTGCATGTGCGGAATGAGCCATACATACATCAGATGATCATATTAAAGTATGAGAGCTTATGCCAATAAAAAGTAACACACACCCTTTGGATTGCAAAAGCAAAACAAAATGCTCTCTGCACATGTGCCAAGCGATTCTGCTTGTACACAGGACATGCATTTGTGGAAGGCTTTAATAGAGGAGAGGGATTTAACAAATGATACTGATACTAACAAAAATATTTTTGCCAATTTTGCCTTCCAGATGAAGTGCCTTGTGCTTCAAGGAATGCCATTCAGGCACATGCAGAATAATGCACTTTCAATCCACTTTCACAATTGTTTGCAAGTGGATTTTGCTATTCCGCACAGTAAAATCCAGCGGCAAAATGCATTGAAAGTGGATTGAAAGTGCATTATTCTGCATGTGCGGAAGGGGCCTCAGGGCTTTTATAAATTTAGAATATTTCTGCGCTGGCTGTTCAGAGTCCAGCTTAAGGCAGCTTACCATGAAAAATGCAAGCGCCGTAACAAAGCACATAGCATAAAAATTCAAGTAGCGGATAATTTAAAAGATAAGATAAACCTGCTAACTAGAAGCTTGGGTAAAAAAAGATATGTTGTAGCCAGTGGCGGGATACAAATAATTTAACCACCGGTTCCGGTGGTGGGATTCAAATAATGTAACAACTGGTTGTTTACAAGCACCATTTTAACAACCGGTTCTGCCAAAGTGGTGCGAACCGGTTGAATCTCACCACTGGGTGTAGTCTAATGCATAAAAAGGAAGTAATGCCAGGCAAGTCCCAAGAGTGTGCACATTCCACTGAAAATGCTCTGTCACCACCTCCCTCAGCTCAAAATGCTGGCCTTGACTAAGGTGACCAGATTGTCACCTTTTTAAACCGGGACCAGGGTGGGCAGGTGCACGCGTGGCCGCAGGAGCGCACTGCCTTTTAGGGTGCTCCCCGATTTCCTGCCTTGTGACAGGAAATTTACAGGGTTTCCTGCCCTGTGATGGGAGGCTGCCGCACTGCCTTCTGGGGCGTTCCCGTTTCCCGCCCTGTCACAGGGCGGGAAAAGGGGAGCGCCCCAGAAGGCAGTGTGGCAGCCTTCCAAAAATCGGGACAGTAAAAAAAACCCACGGGACGCGGGACAAATTGGTTTAAGGCGGGACTGTCCCGCCAAAAGCGGGACGTCTGGTCACCTTGGCCTTGACAGGCAGATTTTGACTGCCAAGCAAGTTAGTACGGGATGACTTTTGGGTAGCTCTTATTTACTAAAACACTTTCTGCTGAAAAGCCTCAATGCTCTCACAGAATTTAGCACTGGATCTTTGGGTCACAACCTACATTCCCATTGTCTGACCAACGGTACCCCCAAGCAACACATGGCAATTCCAAAGCCACAAAAGCAATCTATTTACAGTTTGAGAAAAACCAGCTAACACCTCTTGCAAAGCGCTATCATTCATTCAAAACATTGCAGCTGATAGATTCAACGTTATTCAGGGAATGGGAACTGTGCAAGACAGGGATGAAGAAAAGGGAAGACGGGAAAGAAAATTGTCATGCTGGAAATGATCGGAGTGATAAAGTTGGATCCGTGCTTGAGATCTTCTAGATTTACAGGCAAACGGGCCCCAATCGTAAGTCCTGCTGTGTATGATGTCTTCACAAGACAAAGAAGTAACGCATGAACTGTTTAAACGTTCACACGAAGCATTCTGAAATAAGATACTATGCAAAGGATCTAACAGAACAAGCCAGCGAAAAGAAAAGAAAAAATTAAACATGCATGGCGTTACTTTTCGTTGTGTTTTCCCGTTGCTCTTTGTTAATCGAAGATTTGATTTTTTAATTTTACAAAGACAGATAGCCCTTTCCAGATTTTTTTTGTTAAGAAAAGCATAACTTACCCATCTCTATTAATATCTGTGGTGGCTACAGAATACCCAAAATAAGCAGCCATCTGGGAGACAAGATGAAACAGATAATTGTTGCATTTGATGTAAATACTGAAGTAAAGACCTTCAGGATGAAACAGAGGTAGTAGTTGGAGACACTTTTTAAAAAAGCTTCCCCATCTTTTTAAAAATGCGAAGAGCTCCTGTGCATGGCTTTGATTCAGAAAGGAAGTAGGGTTCAAAAATCCCACCCACGATGCTTTCAGCATGAAATAAGAAAAAAGACAGGCAAAAGAACGTGTCTGTCTTTTTTCCCATTCAGGGGATATAAACAAAACTGGGGAAAGGGGAAGGGCTGAATTCCATGAATGAACCATATGGCGTGGAAGCAGTGGTGGGATTCAAATAATTTAACAACCGGTTCCGGTGGTGGGATCCAGATTATTTAACAACTGGTTGCTTACAAGCACCACTTTAACAACCGGTTCTGCCAAAGTGGTGTGAACCGGCTGAATCCTACCACTGGGTGGAAGTTCAAACTCCCTTCTTCCCTCTTCTCCCCATGTCTCAAACCCTAATCTGAATCAGAGGTTCTTGCAGCAACAGCGTGGTAGGAACATCATCATGAATTTCCCAGCATCAGTTCTGTTTTGGCCCTTAAGCATTTCCATTTTTGCTTTTTCCCAATAAATGTTCCCTTACACCTGCCACACACTTTTCAAATTTTGCTTGCTAAAACAGCTGATTTCCTGTTTCACTTCTTTCCTTCCTCTGTAAAACACATTATTTTCTACAAAAATCAGAAAAAAGAATGTTCCTTTCCCTCTGCAGTGACAAGCAGAAATGCATTTTGCTCCTTTTGTTGAATAAAAGGCACTCCCCCAGGCTAATGAACTTTCTCTGGGGTTCCTCTAACATTTATTTTTAAAAGCAGAACTGAATAGATTTAAGGTTACACAACACAGATGAACGAACCAAAGGGTTAAGATAAAATAGGGTCTTATGTAGCTATGTAGCAAAAATACAAATGTGTTTATTCAAATTAAAATCAAAATATCATACTAAAAGGCCCTAAATAGGCTCCCAAAATATACATCCATGAAAATCACCACATGATAACATATAAAGTCTTACACGACACTTTTAGATTCCAACGCATTTCGGCTCAGTGGTAAAAAATAATACAAAATATTGCTATCGGACAAAATGTTACAATATTGACCAAAAAAAGTGCGTTATAAATGACTGAGGTAAGTATCTTTGAAGCAGAAAGCAAACAGAAAATAATTAGATAATTATTTGTACAATCATAAACTCATAAAAATGAATAATAATATAAAAACTTACTGCAAAGTTTAGCACCATTTAAACCCGGGTCTTCAATATGGAACCATTGCTCTTTCAAAAGGTATGAAATGGTGTGCCAATATTTTCAACCAGGCTCAATTTTTAAGAACAAAAATTCAGTAAGTTTTTATATTATTATTATTATTGTGTGGCGATTTTCATCACCACATGATAATAATAATTGCTGCATAGCAATGTAAAAGGCCCTATTTTATCTTAACCGTTTGGTTCTTCCCTCTGACAATGAATGGGATTGAACGTGGGACCTTCTGCAATCCAGTCAGGTGCTCTAACCACAGAGTGTGTGATGGCTCCAATTCACATGATGAGTACTGTTCCCCACCCCTACTGATGCACACGTTTATAGCTCACCACAGGGATGTCATTTTCAGTGGCATCCAGCTGACGAAAGATGACATTTTAAAGACACAACTTGACAAATCCCAGCTGCCAGGTAACCCTAGTGGCTAGAAATTTCATTGCGGAACCTAGTACTAGAACAGGGGTAGGGAACCTGTGGCTCGAGAGCCACATGCGGCTCTTCTGCCCTTGCACTGCGGCTCCACGAGCCGAGCTGCCGGCTTCATCCCTGCCCGCCCTGCAGGCAGCAGAGCGGGCGCACCAATTGCCCGTGGCCGGCTGGGCAGTGCCGTGGGCTTCCCTTCTCGCCCACCCCATTCAAGCGAGGCGGGCGCTTTCCCGGCGGCCGGCAAGGCCAAACCGCTGGCCCCATCCTTGCCCACCCTGCAGGCAGCAGGGCCTTGCTGGCAGGGGCTGATGGGAATTGTAGTCCATAACATCTGGAGTGCCAAAGGTTCGCCACCACGGGACTAGGATCAGGAAAAGTTCAAATCCTCATTTGTGCCATGGTACCTTGTTGGGTGACCTTGGGACAATCACACATTCTCAGCTCTGACCCTGGCTACTACTTGGATGGGACACCTCTCAGGGGATTCCAGGGTCATGACGTGGAGGGAGGCAGTGGCAAACCACCTCTGAATGTCTCTTGCCTTGAAAACGCTATCGGGTCACCATCGAGTCCGCTGTGACTTGATATGGGGAAAAAAGGACTGCCTCTTATTGCTTAGCAAATTCACTGGCTAGATTTATTTGGCCAAATTAACAGTTCTTTGATACAAATCAGTGAGACCTTCATTTTGAAAAACCCCCATCCGACTCTCCACCTTATCCCAATCTTGTCTAGATTATTTTTTTTTCAAATCATAAATCCTTCATTTTTTTCACTGGCCAGGGACAAAAGTATGCCTCACAACACTATCCCCCATTATTAAGGTGACCAGATGGTCACCTTTGTAAACCCAGAAGGCAGTGCGGCAGCCTCCCGTGCACACGGCCGCAGGAGCGCACTGCCTTCGGGTCCGCTCCCCGTTTTCCCGCCCTGTCACAGGAGGCAGTGCGGCAGAAGGCAGTGCGGCAGAAGGCAGCCTTCCAAAAATCAGGACACTTCAAAAAACCCGCGGGACGCAGGACAAATTGTTTTAAGGCAGGACTGTCCCGCCAAAAGCGGGACGTCTGGTCACTGTACCCAATATAGAGAAAATCATACCTGTTCTCCAGTAAAATTGTGCAAAGATGCCATGGTTTTCCCATCATAAATGGACACCTATATAAAAGATCAAAAACTGAGAATTACGTTATTCTAGTGACTGCTGCTAAAAATTGACTATTGAATGGATCTTATTTAAATTTCCTACCAAGCCCAACGTTCTCGCTGCTCTTGGGACACCAGAGACAAAATCTAAACAGAAAAGAAAAGATACATTCTTCAGCAATCTCTGAGGAACAAAGGCCCTTCAAATGACTATTTAGGGAACAACATTGTTATTTGTCATACAAGCATGCATTCCATTGACTTTTATGGGATTTATGAAGAAGGAGAGTTTGGATTTATACCCTGCCTTTCTCTCCTTCAAGGAGACTCAAAGGGGCTTACAAACACCTTTTCCCTTCCTCTCCCCACAACAGACATCCTGTGAGAAAGGTGGGGATGAGAGAGCTCCGAGGAACCGTGACTTGCCCAAGGTCACCCAGCAGGCTTCAGATAGAAGAATCGGGAAACAAATCCAGTTCCCCAGATAGGAGTCCGCCGCTCAGGTGGAGGAATGGGGAGTCAAGCCCGGTTCTCCAAATTAGAGTCCATTCGCTCTTAACCTCTACAGCAGCCGGCTCTCATTAATTATCCCATCAATCCAGAGGTGGGATCCAGCAGGTTCTCACAGGTTCCCGAGAGTAGGTTACTAATTATTTGTGTGTGCCGAGAGGGGGTTACTAATGGGTGATTTTGCCACGTGATTTTTGCCTTAGTTACGCCCCTCCTCTCAGCAGTAGCGCGCAGAACTTGAAGCAGTCTAGCAGGAGGCGCAGCGGCGTGCGTGGCAGCCTGCACCTGCGTGCATTTGTTTCCCGTCCAAGGACCGGTGCAACGGCTGCGTCCTTGCCACAGCCCCGCCCAGGAATGCCCCGCCCAGGAATGCCCGGGCCACGCCCCCGTCATGCCCCGCCCAGCCCCATTGGCGCTACGCCACAGTTTGAATCCAACCACCATGGGAACCTGTTACTAAAATTTTTGGATCCCACCACTGCAACAATCTGTTATAAATGTTAAAAGTTTTCCCCAGTTGTTATAGTGAGCTAGACGCTCAAAAACAGGAGTCCCCAAACATGGTGCCTGAAGGCACTATGATATTTGCCAACATATTTCCTGATTCCCACCAAATGTTTTTATAAAGTGGGCAAGAGTCTGTAGGTTTTTTCCCCCAGCAAAGTTCCTGAGTGGCCACTGGAGATTTGATTGGCTGTGCAGATTTTCTAAAAATGTTGCTTGGCGGCGGCAGCTGCCGCCACAACACAAGGATGTTCACTGTGTGTCTGAAGGCAACCTGTGGCAGACAATTAGTGGCTGCACCCACCATGCTGCGTCAGAAGTCCAGAGATGATCTCAAGCTCAAAAAAGTAGGGGACCCCTACTCTACCAGAACCCCACCTTGCTAACCATCCCTTATTTGCAACAGACACAAGACAGGGTTGGTGGAAGATGTAAGACATTGGCCACCAATAGCAAATATGTGTAAGGGGGAATTTCGCCAGTGAGGAAAGAAGCAAACAAGAAAAGTATGGCAAATCTGGGGACAGGCAAAGTTTTATGAAATAAGCGCACATGGGTGGACAATACTTCTCCAAATCCATTTAACATAGTCCTTTCAGTTCGTTTACAGGTTTGCGCCAGGACCAAAGCCAGCGTGGTGCAGAGGTTAAGAGCAGGTAGATTCTAATCTGGAGAACCAGGTTTGATTCCCCACTCCGCCATCTGAGTGGCAGAGGCTTATCTGGTGAAACAGATGTGTTTCTGCACTCCTACATTCCTTCTGGGTGACCTTGGGTTAGTCACAGTTCTTCAGAACTCTCTCAGACCCACCCACCTCACAAGGTGTCTGTTGTGGGGAGAGGAAGGGAAAGGAGCTTGTAAGCCACCTTGAGTCTCCTTACAGGAGAGAAAGGTGGGGTATAAATCCAAACCCCTCCTCTTCTTTATAGATGGAATTTTGACATACAGGGTCAATGAACATGAAGGGAGAGTGGAACTGATAGCATCCGCCAAGGCCTTCTAGCTACATATGGTCACTGGTTATAGGCAAAATGTCAGGCTCAAGCAATTCAAATTACCTACTGTATTTTTTGCAGTTGCTTTTCTGATACAGACATGTCTGAACAAGTTAAAATCAGTCTTACCAGGATGCAGTTCCCTTTTCCCACAGCAGAAACCAAGGAGTCAGCTGTCCCCTCCAATCTGTCTATGGGACACACTTCTCGTTTCGCTCATGGATTTTCTTTCGCCTCTACCACTCTGTTCCCCCAATATTACCACTGTCAGCCTCCAGGGGGCATATGGATATCTCCGGCTATTACAACTGATCCCCAGCTGACATAGATTCGTTTCCCTGGAGAAAATGGCTATTTTGGAGAGTAAACTCTATGGCACAGGTGTCAAACTCACGGCCCTCCAGATGTTCATGAACTACAATTCCCATCAGGCCTTGTCAGGCCTTGCCAATGCTCATGTTGGGAGGGACTGATGGGAATTGTAGTTCATGAACATCTGGAGGGCCCTGCTCTATGGCAGTGATGGCGAACCTTTTCGAGACCGAGTGCCCAACTTATTTATTGCAAAGTGCCAACACGGCAATTTAACTTGAATACTGAGGTTTTAGTTTAGAAAAAACGGTTGGCTCCGAGGCATGCATTACTTGGGAGTAAACTTGGTGGAAGTCGGTGGCTTTGCTTTGAAGCAACCGTGCAACTCTTCCAACGGGTGAATCATGACCCTAGGAGGGTTTACTCAGAAGCAAGTCCCATTGCCAGCAACCGAGCTTAATCCCAGGTAAAGGATCACGCTTTAGTACTTTGCATGAAAATCAGTGGGGTTTAACCACTGGCGTAATGCCCATTGGGCAAGGTGGGCAGCTGCCCAGGGCATCACCTTGTGGGGGGCATCAAAATGCTGGGTTCGTTTTTGAGTATTTTAGTGGTTTTCCATTTTTGGCCTGCAGGGGGTGCAATTGTTAGGCTAGCGGCACCAAACTTTCAGCGTATCATCAGGAGACTGTCCTTTTGCTACCCCCCAAGTTTGGTGAGGTTTGATTCAGGGAGTCCAAAGTTATGGACTCCCAAAGGGGGTGCCCCTATTCCCCATTGTTTCCAATGGGAGCTAATAGGAGATGGGGGCTACAGTTTTGAGGGTCCATAACTTTGGCCCCCCCTGAACCAAACTGCACCAAACTTGGGGGTATCATTAGGGCAGTCTCCTGATGAGACCCTGAAAGTTTTGAGACTGTGACTTCAGAAATGTGTCCCCCACAGCCTGCAACCCCCATTGACAGCAATGCAGAAAACTCAATGCAGAACAAAGATTCTTGGGCAAATTTCTAGGATGTTCCTGCAGGGGGTGCATTTTTGGATGTATCGGCACCAAAATTTCAGGGTATCATCTGGAGATGATGGCACCCCCCCAAGTTTGGTGCAGTTTGGTTCAGGGGGGCCAAAGTTATGGACCCTCAAAACTGTAGCCCCCATCTCCTATTAGCTCCCATTGGAAACAATGGGGGATGGGGCACCCCCTTTGGGAGACCATAACTTTGGACTCCTTGAGCCAAACCTCACCAAACCTGGGGAGTAGCATAAGGACAGTCTCCTGATGATGTGCTGAAATTTTGGTGCTGAAATTTTGGTGCTAAAAATGCACCCCCTGCAGGCACCAATGTCCTGGTGCAAAAAGAAATTTGGTCGTGGTGGAGTGGCCGCCCATGGGGGGGGGGCATCCAACTCAGGTTTTGCCCAGGGCTACAGTTTGCCCAGGGCTGCCTCGTTACACCCCTGGGTTTAACAGCACTTAAAAGGGTTACCTACACTGCTTCCCCAAAACTAGGTTTAATGCTAATAATCAAGCCTAATAGCCCAGGCCAGCCTAGATGTGTTTGGGGGGGTGGGGACTCTGTTTGCACGTGCCCACAGAGAAGGCTCTGAGTGCCACTTCTGGCACCCGTGCCATAGGTTCGCCACCACTGCTCTATGGCATTATTCACTGAGGTCCCTACCTGCCACAAACCCTCCCCTCTCCAGATTCCACCCTAAAATCCCCAGGGATTTCACATCCCAGACTGGCAACGCTACCCATTATTCATGTCCTATAATGGGGGAACACATCTCATGTGCTCACATATAGCAAATGTGCATAAGAGAATGAAAACAATATAAGGGCTTACAAACAACCAAAATAACCCCTAACTAAGCTACCATATAAATAACATAATAAACTCTGTGTCTATCCAAATAAACCACTTTAATCACAATTTCGCCCAGTCCCTTTAAGAACACCTACACTTACCCACAACAGCAACATTACTACACAAACAGTCATTGTACGGAAGAATTTGTTTGGACCAGATCTTTATATATTGGTTGTAAGGCTGGTTTTTATGAGTGTGCTTTCATGCACCCATGCCGCATTACAGGATCATATTTGTGGACCTTTAATATCATTAAAAAAAATTACGTCACCCATTTCATTTTTTCTAAAGTTCATTCCACACAGGCAGAATAATGCACTTTCAAACTGCTTTCACTGCTCTTTGAAGCTGTGCAGAATAGCAAAATCCACTTGCAAACAGTTGTGGATGTGGCTTGAAAACGCATTATTTTGCGTGTGCGGAAGGGGCCTAAGTGTAGTATCTTAAGAACATAAGAACATAAGAACATAAGAACAAGCCAGCTGGATCAGACCAGAGTCCATCTAATCCAGCTCTCTGCTACTCGCAGTGGCCCACCAGGTGCCTTTGGGAGCTCACATGCAGGAGGTGAAAGCAATGGCCTTCTGCGGCTGTTGCTCCCGAGCACCTGGACTGTTAAGGCATTTGCAATCTCAGATCAAAGAGGATCAAGATTGGTAGCCATAAATCGACTTCTCCTCCATAAATCTGTCCAAGCCCCTTTTAAAGCTATCCAGGTTAATGGCCATCACCACCTCCTGTGGCAGCATATTCCAAACACCAATCACACGTTGCGCGAAGAAGTGTTTCCTTTTATTAGTCCTAATTCTCCCCCCCCCACCCCCCCAGCATTTTCAATCTTACATTTATCTTCGTTGAAATTCATTTTGTTCGTTTTGGCCCAGTTCTCCAATTTGTCCAGGTCATTTTGAAATCGGACCCTATCCCAGTGGTGGGATCCAAAAATTTTAGTAACAGGTTCCCATGGTGGTGGGATTCAAACAGTGGCGTAGCGCCAATGGGGCTGGGCGGGGCATGGCGGGGGTGTGGCCAGGCATTCAGGGGGCGGGGTATTCCTGGGCACTAAATTCCCCTTGGAAGTATGAAGAAGAAGAGTTTGGATTTATATCCCCCCTTTCTCTCCTGTAGGAGACTCAAAGGGGCTGACAATCTCTTTTCCCTTCCCCCCTCACAACAAACACCCTGTGAGGTGGGTGGGGCTGAGAGAGCTCCGAGAAGCTGTGACTAGCCCAAGGTCACCCAGCTGGCATGTGTGGGAGTGCGCAGGCTAATCTGAATTCCCTAGATAAGCCTCCACAACTCAAGCGGCAGAGCTGGGAAACCCGGTTCCTCCAGATCAGCGTGCACCTGCTCTTAGCCATCTAGTGAAGCCTTTGTCAAATGCAAGACCATAACAGACATCCTTATTTCAGAACTGGTGAACTCCACTGAAGTCCACAGATCACACAGAATTCCTCTGAGTACACACACTCTGTGGCCCTTTCCCCACTCACCTTTGCCCGAGGGTTGCTGCGGGCAATTCCCGGGCAATTCCCGGTGCACACAATTCCTGGCGCGCGCCCTGGCTTCCCCACGAACCCACGCTCTGCGCGGGGTCGTCAAAAGGCGCCGTTTCAAAAGGCGCCAGGAATTCCGCGCGTCGAGGGGGCGGGAGAGAGGCAGCGTCGGGCGGCTGCATTCTCACCGCCCCTGAAGTGGGGAAGGCAGCTGGACCCCGCACTACTTGAGGAGAGTAGCGCGGGGCTTAAGGAAAGTGGGGAAAGGGTCATATATACTTAAAAGCATTAAACCACTGTATATAAAGTTCACCAGAACTTTTCACACTCATGCTTCTGAAACATATGGGAAGCTGAGCTCTCAGGAATATGCAGAATAAACAAAAAAAAGAACACTTGTGTGCTACACCTCATCGTCCTGATGATAGAATTCATGGCTGCAGAACAGCCACATCCAAATGCTTTAGCTTTGACTCTTCCTAATAATTTCTGAGGAAGAGCTCACATTAGAGAAGAATCACTGGCACAAGTTGTAGAGATCCACACTGATATCAAAATCTCCTGATATGAATTTTACATATTCAGAAATTTTTAATGCTTGTAATTGTACATCAAAATTGTATTTCACTACAGTAAAAAATGGTTCAGCAGTCTTGGAATGAAGTTCCCTGTTGAATCACAGACGAAACAACTTTTTGGGCACTGAATTCCCTTGGAACTTGGAAGTATGAACATTTCCATACCCTAGTGCAGCCTTTGTCAAATGCAAGACCGTAACAGACATCCTTATTTCAGAACTGGTGAACTCCACTGAGGTCCACAGATCACACAGAATTCCTCTGAACCCTACAGAAGATTACCACACCAACAGTGCAATCCAGAACAGAGTTGCTCCAGTCTAAGCTCCTGGTGCAGCTTCAGAATAGAAGTAACAAAAACCACCTTGGCGCATAAAGCGTTTGGCCTCTAGTCCCCAGCCGTCCTTGCCAGGATGGGTGAGGGATCTCCGGGCCTAAGCTCTTTGCAGAGAGGGCTTTGCAGGGGTCGCTTCTCGGGTGAGCGCCTCGGAGCCCAGTGTCCACCGGAATTCC
Organism: Sphaerodactylus townsendi; assembly: GCF_021028975.2. Classification (NCBI taxonomy): domain Eukaryota; kingdom Metazoa; phylum Chordata; class Lepidosauria; order Squamata; family Sphaerodactylidae; genus Sphaerodactylus; species Sphaerodactylus townsendi. Next base: position 14,859,345 of record NC_059426.1, on the reverse strand, counting down.
TCCCCTCTCCTTCAGCTACTCCCCACTCGCCGCCTCGCGAGCTTTTTTTTTTATGCGCTGCGGTTGCCCGGCTCCTCTGCCGCTTGCAGCAAGCCCTGGAGTGCGTGCAGCGTGGCGCAGTTTCGGCGGGAATGGAAGTGGGTGGCGGCAGGCAAAAGCACCGCGTGACTGCAGTGCTGAGCGCTTGGATCATGGCTCCGCCTCCTGGAGTTTCGGCGAGAAGCGGCCAAGCGGGTGGTTGGTAGCAGGCAAAAGCACACACCTCAGCAGAGTGCTCTGGATGGCTCCGCCTCCGCCTCCTGGAGTTTTGACGGAAGCTGGTAGCCGCGCCGTAAGCGTGGATGGGGAAGCTTACCAGCGCCTGCAAGTCTCTTTTTGCGGAGCAGACCTGATTAGTAACCCCCTCTCCGCATTTTGTGGACCTGATTAGTAACCCCTCCTCGGAAGCCGGTGAGAACCGGCTCTCGGCATTTTGCGGACCCGATTAGTAACCCCCTCTCGGCACACAAAATTTTTTAGTAACCCCCCCTCGCGAACCGGTGAGAACCGGCTGCATCCCACCTCTGCCCTATCCTCTGGGGCATTACCTACTCCTCCTAATCGGGCGTCATCTGCAAATTTGATTAGCATGCCCTCTGTTCCATCGGACAACTCATAGATAAAAATACTGAATAGGACTGGGCCCAGAATCCTGCAGCACCCCACTAGTCGCATCTCTTCAGGGTGAAGATGAGCCATTGGTGAGGACCCTTTGGGTTTGGTCAGTCAACCAAATACAAATCCACACAGAAACAATAGAATATGTTCTATTCAGCAGAGGCCAATCTGCTGGTGGTCCCCGGCCCCTCAATGATGCGGCTGGTCTCCACACGGGCCAGGACTTTTACAGCACTGGCCCCGGCTTGGTGGAACACCCTCCCTCCAACTGTCCGGGCCCTGCGGGACCTCGGTGAATTCCGCAGGGCCTGTAAGACTGTGTTGTTCCACCGGGCCTTCGGAGTGTCCAGCCGCTGATATGGTGCCCCCTCACTGCTCTTTGCCTTGGCGCTGTTACATCAGGGTCCCCTCATATTGAGGGGCCCGCCGTCCCCCCTTCTTGGGGTAGGTTTTAATTGGGGGTTTTCTGGACGCCTCTTGCTTGTTTATTTATTTATTAACTGTTATCCGCTGTTTTATATGAGTTTTTAGGTTGTTTTATTGATGATTATGGGATGGAGCTACATATTTGTATTCTGTGTATGATCTGCTCCTGCTTGATGTTTTGAATTGTGTTGTTCACCGCCCGGATCCCTTTGGGGATCGGGCAGTATAGAAATTGAACATATAAATAAATAAATAAATAAATAAATAAATAAATAAATAAATAAATAAATAAATAAAATTATCCAATGTCAATACCATTAAAAAAAAGATGCACTAGTGTTATTTTGCCACTCTGGCATAGATTTCTAGGCCACACAGGTCAATTTTATATTTCCCTGCTGTTTAAAGACGATAATTCTGATACAACGCACAGTGTTGCCAGGTTTTGTGCAGCAGGACTCGACAAACATCGCAAGGCAGCCTCTGTTATAAAACAGGCATAATGAATACTAAGTTTGTCTTACTAGAGTGTAAAAGAGGTAAAGTTTCCCCTTCAGTCATGTTCGACTTTGGGGTACCACTGCGAGCAGTGATTTTATAGGCAAGCCGTTTTTGTGGGGTAGTTTGCCATTGCTTTCCCCAGCTATTCTTTACCCCCTAGCTATGAGCTAGGTATGAGCTAGGTACTCATTTACCGACCAAGAAATGGATGGATGGCTGAGTTGACCATGAGCCAGCTGCCAGGATATCTGACCCACAGGGGGCTCAAACTCCTGACTGTGTGAGTGGCAGGGCAAGCACTTAACCACTACGCCATGCGGCTCCTTCTTCACTAGACTGTATTGTGACCTAATAGTTATAGTCTTTTGGGGTGCTGTGTGGTTTCCGAGCTGTATGGCCGTGTTCTAGCAGCATTCTGACATTTCGCCTGCATCTGTGGCTGGCATCTTCAGAGGATCTGATTTTATCTGCCAATTTTATTATTCCCTGGTGCCTTGTTTCCTTTTAATATTTACACTCTCATCCCAACCCCTCACGTTCCCATACTTTTTCGTGCTCCCAACTTTCTTCTGTTAGATTCTTTTAGATATATATTGACAGTTGTGATGTAGTTATCCCTTTAAATGGTAAGTATCTCATTTATCATATCCTGGTCCAGGACCGTAATAAAGATTGACGGATTGACTGACGAGGTACATTGTATGAGTCCCCATTAAGGCTACAATCCTCCACTTGCTTGAAATGCTCAGCTCCACTGAAACCAGAGAGAACAAGCAAACATCACACTGCGCACTGGATTCCACCATCTGCACTGTTGATTATGCAGGCCTTTCAATCTACTCCCTGTGAACAAGAATTTGCAGTTTCTGCACATTCCACACAAATATTAATGAGCCATACCTTCTGTGCCATCACCGTTGAAATCTCCCACAGCCACTGAATAACCTGTCAGTCAAACATGGGGGGGAAATTGTGATTAGAAGGCATTTCTTCTTCTCTACACTGCATGACAACTAATATAAACTGTATCTGTTTGAATATTTCGACATGTTTGGGTTTGTTCTGGTTGTGGCTATTTAGGCCATTCGAATTAACTTTTATTTTATTATTTTTTTGCCCTCAAGTCACAGCTGATTTACAGCAACCTCTTAGGGCATAGGTGTCAAACTCACGGCCCTCCAGATGTTATGGACTACAGTTCCCATCATCCCCTGCCATCATCATGATGGCAGGGGGTGATGGGAACTGTAATCCATAACATCTGGAGGGCCACGAGTTTGACACCTGGGTCTTAGGGTTTTCAAGGCCAGAGACACCCAGAGATAGTTTGCTACTGTCTGCCTCTTGCCTCCATGGTATTCCTTGGAGATCTCTGATCCAAATACTTGCCAGGGTGGACCCTGATTAACTTCTGAGATCTGATGAGATCAGGCTATCCTGGGCTATCTGGCTCAAGGGCTCTAACAGGGGCTCATTCCGCACATGCAGAATAATGCACTTTCAAACTGCTTTCAGTGCTCTTTGAAGCTGTGCGGAATGGCAAAATCCACTTGCAAACAGTTGTGAAAGTGGTTTGAAAACGCATTATTTTGCGTGTGCGGAAGGGGCCTAACTTATTTTCTCAGCTACTGAGGGAAAGAAGGTGAGGCTGGTACCGTCTGTTCCCATCCACCAGGGCAGGGGTCTGCAACCTGCGGCTCTCCAGATGTTCATGAACTACAATTCCCATCAGTCCCTGCCAGCATGGCCAATTGGCATAAGAGTGGGAAAGAAACTGGGAAAGAAACTGGGGCACATAGTTACTAGCGTGGGTTTTCCTAATGCATTTTGGGTAGAAAAGCAAGGAAAGGTGGCTGGCAAACCGGGGTATGCATAGCCAATGGGGTATGCACCAGAGCATTTGGAGATAGGTGGGATAAATTATGCAATGGGTTTTTTTAATATGGGGGTACAATTTTAGGGCAATGGGTTGCCAAGGGGTACATGAGTGAAAAATTATTGGGAAACACTTTCATCAATCTCATTGGAAACTGGAGGAAAAGCCCCAAATATGGTCCCATCTTCCACACAAACTGCTATTACTTTATTTCCAAGTAACCCACCCAAATAGCTGTCGTCGAAAGTCGCGCTTGCTGCCCGGGTTGCTAATTGGTTGTCATACTTGGTGGTGTAGACGTTGGCTTTGTATTTTGACACAATATCAGCCACTTGATCAGATATGAGTTGGCCTGGAGAAAGAGGAGAGAAAGGAATTATAAAAATGGGTGGTGTGTGTGTGTGTAGATTTATTTATTTATTTGATTTTATACCCCATGCTATCCCAGCACAACGCCGAGCTCTGGATGGCTAACAATCAATTTCAATACAAATCTCAGAATAAGAACAATTACATAAGTATCCAAAAATATTATATTTATTAAAACTGTAAAAACTGGACAAAGTGTATAACACACTTCTAAGAACATAAGAACATAAGAACTAGCCTGCTGGATCAGACCAGAGTTCATCTAGTCCAGCACTCTGCTACTCGCAGTGGCCCACCAGGTACCTTTGGGAGCTCACATGCAGGAGGTGATTCTCTCTGTGATTCACCTCTGAAGATGCCAGCCACAGATACAGGTGAAAAGTTAGGAACAAGATCTACCAGACTACGGCCACGCAGCCCGGAAAACCCACAACAATCAGTTGAATCCGGCCATGAAAGCCTTCGACAATACACTGTATTCATCTACTTTTGATAGCGAAATAGCAAACGGATGAACTGCAAGCAGAGAAAACTTCCACGGGCATGAGAAAACCTCCACGGCAAATCTCCTGCAGCCCACAGAATCGTCAGCGCCGCTATGAAACTGACAAGAGTTCTGTGCAGCAGGCAGGGAAAAAGAGATCCGTTTTGGCTGACAATGCTCGTGTTCTCCCATGCTTGGGAACACAAAATGCCCAAACAGATCTTTTTATAATATGCTAAAGATGTCTCTGCTGTGCAGGATTACCTTTTCACCTTGCAAAGTTCTAAATATTTGCAAAGGTCAGGGAGTCTTGCAGGAAAACATAACAGGGACAGTCAGAAGGATTGCAGGACAGATATGAAAGAAAGCAGCTGCTTCAACTGCCAACTCTTTCATGGAAATTGCCCCTTCCCAAAGCAGCTTTGCCAGGATAAAGTAGCCCTTGGGGACTGATTTCCCATATTTGCTTGTCACATAAACATGGTGGTAGAAAGTGCTGTCTAGCCGCTGCCAACCCTGTAGAGCACAGGTGTCAAACTCGCGGCCCTCCAGATGTTATGGACTACAGTTCCCATCATCCCCTGCCAGCATGGAGGGCCACGAGTTTGACACCTGTGCTGTAGAGTTTTTAAGGCATTCAGAGGTGGTTTTTGCCGCTGCCTGTCTCTGCGTAGCACCCCTGGTATCCCTTGGTGGTTTCCCATCCAAATACTAACCGGTACTGACCCTGCTTAGCTTCATAAGAACATAAGAACAAGCCAGCTGGATCAGACCAGAGTCCATCTAGTCCAGCACTCTGCTACTCGCAGTGGCCCACCAGGTGCCTTTGGGAGCTCACATGCAGGAGGTGAAAGCAATGGTCTTCTGCTGCTGCTGCTGCTCCTGAGCACCTGGTCTGCTAAGGCATTTGCAATCTCAGATCAAAGAGGATCAAGATTGGTAGCCATAGATCGACTTCTCCTCCATAAATCTGTCCAAGTCCCTTTTAAAGCTATCCAGGTTCGTGGCCATCACCACCTCCTGGGGCAGCATATTCCAAACACCACATCACATGTTGCGTGAAGAAGTGTTTCTTTTTATTAGTCCTAATTCTTCCCCCCAGCATTTTCAATTAACGCCCCCTGGTTCTAGTATTGTGTGTGAGAGAGAAATTTCTCTGTCAACATTTTCTACCCCATGCATAATTTTGTAGACTTCAATCATATCCCCCCTCAGACGTCTCCTCTCCAAACTAAAGAGTCCCAAACGCTGCAGCCTCTCCTCATAGGGAAGGTGCTCCAGTCCCTCAATCATCCTCGTTGCCCTTCTCTGCACTTTTTCCATCTGACGAGATTGGGCTATCCTGGGCCATTCAGATCAGGGCCAGGTACACGTCAGTGGCTTAATAGAACATCACTTTGCCAGCAAAGTGTCTCACCTTGCCAATAAAAGCTTCCAGGTCCTCCAAGAAGCACTCTGTCTCCCTAATGCAGAAAGAAAAATTAAGTTAGGTAAGCCAGCATGGTGTAGTGGTTAAGAGCAGTTGACTCTAAACTGGAGGACTGGGTTTATTCCCCCACTCTTCCACGAGGGGTGGACTCTCATCCGGGGAACTGGATTTCTTTCCCCTACTCTTCCACATGAAGCCTTGGAACTAGTCACCGTTCTCTCAGAACTTTCTCAGTCCCACCTACCTCACAAGGTGCCTGTTGTGGGGAGAGGAAGGGAGGGAGTTTGTAACCTGCTTTGAGACTCTGGCTCATTCCGCAATGCAGAATAACGCACTTTCAAACTGCTTTCAATGCTCTTTGAAGCTGTGCGGAATAGCAAGATCCACTTGCAAACAGTTGTGAAAGTGGTTTGAAAACGCATTATTTTGCGTGTGCGGAAGGGACCTCTGAAAGGTCCAGAAAAGCAGAGTATAAATCCAAACTCTTCTTCCTCTACATGAAGCCAGCTGGGTGACCTTCGGCTAGTCCCAAACCTCTCAGAATTCTTTCAGCCCCACCTACTTCACAAGGTGTCTGTTATTGGGAGAGGAAGGGAAAGGAGTGTGTACACCCCTTTGAGTCTCCTTACAGAAGACAGAGAAGGGGTATAAATCCGAACTCATCTTCCTCCTCATTTTCACCGTAGTATCTTTGTCATGGCCTAGTGCAGTAGTGGCGAACCTATGGCACGGGTGCCAGAGGTGGCACTCAGAGCCCTCTCTGTGGGCACGTGCAAATAGAATTCGTCATGTGGGAATCGCTCCTCCCCCACACATACATCTAGGCTGGCCTGGGCCGCTGGGCTCGATCATTAGCATTAAACCTAAGACCTAGTTTTGGGGAAGCAGTGTAGGTAACCCTGCTAAGCACTGTTAAACCCCACTGATTTTCATGTGAAGAACTAAAGCACGATCCTTTACCTGGGAGTAAGCTCGGTTGCTGGCAATGGGGCTTGCTTCTGAGTAACCCCTCCTAGAGTCGTGATTCACCCGTTGGAAGAGTTGCACAGTTGCTTCAAAGCAAAGCCACCGACTACCACCAAGCTTACTCCCGAGTAACGCACACCTTGGAGTCAACCATTTGTTCTTAACTGAAACCTCAGTATTGAGATTAAATTGCTGTGTGGGCACTTTACGATAAATAAGTGGGTTTTGGGTTGTAATTTGGGCACTCGGTCTCGAAAAGGTTCGCCATCACTGGCCTAGTGCCTGCTCAGGTACTGCTGCAGTTTTATAGAATTCTCCCTACAAAGAATTTTTCCTGTGTAAAGAAGTTGAACATTTTCTGAGGTAGGTAAGCCAATTTTATGGTTTTCCCTGTTCCCTGTTCCCTATGGTTGTATACACCAGATATTTTTTGTTACATTTTTGGATTACTTGATCCCGGAAGCCACTATGCTTCTTATATTCGGAAAACCATGACTTTAAAAAAAAAGAATTTTTGCATGAGCAGCGTAGCGTTGAATAAAGAGAAGGAACCCGTGAACCAGAAAAATCTCCGAGTTACATTTAACCGCTGCTGTGAACTGAGTAGGTAGCTCAGTTCCCATCCCCGTAACGTCTGCAACAGGCACAGTATACCTTGCAGAATTGGTGGAAAGATTACTGAACAACAGCTCTTTATGATACCTAAAGGGTTATATAAACACACTGTTGTGATATCTGGGGTCAGCAGAAGCAGGTCAGAGTTTGCTGGTTACAGAAGGTCTCCTGGTAACTCTGTCTGCACTGCCTTGAGTTCTATGATGGGGAAAGGGTGGGATATAAATAAATAAACATAGTACTTCAATGAGTAACTATTGATTTATTTTGAAAATTCCTATACCGCCTCTCCAGGAATCAATTGGTGGTTGTGGGTTTTCTGGGCACTGTGGCCGCAGTCTGGTAGTATTCGCTCCTAACATTTCGCCTGCATCTACGGCTGGCACCTTCAGAGGTATGTCATGGTAAGATGTGTTTCTCTCCATGGCATACCTCTAAAGACTTTGTAACTAGCTCAGGGGTAGGGAACCTGCGGCTCTCCAGATGTTCAGGAACTACAATTCCCATCAGCCTCTGTCAGCATGGCCAATTGGCCATGCTGATAGGGGCTGATGGGAATTGTAATTCCTGAACATCTGGAGAGCCGTAGGTTCCCTACCCCTGAACTAGCTGATTCACTGAATGTAGAAGCTGTATGCTGCTTTACTTAGCTCAGGGGTAGGGAACCTTTAACACTCAAAGAGCCATTTGGACCCGTTTTCCACAGGAAAAGAAAACACTTGGAGCCGCAAATAATTTTTGACATTTAAAATAAAGATAACACTAAATATATATGGGGTTTTTTTAACCTTTTACTCCGCTCATTCTGAGAAGCGCATGGATGTGCCCGCCCTGCTGCCTGCAGGGCAGGCAAGGATGAAGCCGGCGGCTCGGCTCGTGGAGCCACAGTGCAAGGGCAGAAGAGCCGCATGCGGCTCTCGAGCCGCAGGTTCCCTACCCCTGACTTAGCTAAACACACAATAAGAGAATTCAATCTCTATTTCTAATAGATTTTCCTGAACGCACTGAAGAAATTTCTGTTGAAACGTGGACTAGCGTGCAATGCGTTCTGTGAATGTGGCTGCCGTCGCCGTAGTTTCTTCATTACTTGCTGGAGCTGCTGCTGTCTACTACCACAATTCGTCTTAATATTTTTTATTCCTTGAATATTGGTGATACTGACTCTTTCAACTGACTGGAACGCAATATGACTATTGCAGGTTTCGTGCCTCATGGACAATGTTTATGACATGCTCTCATTATATGTTTGTTTATTACCTTTATATCCAGTTAAATAATCACAATATATCTTTATGAATAATCTTTATGAACGGTTTATGAAGTATCTATTGAAATTATACTCAAACTAACTGCTTATACCTCATTGCCTTGTATCCCTATACATACACTCCTTGTTTGTTAGGCTTGGCTGGCCTCAGATTTTTCAGTATGCCTCTAAAGATGCCAGCTGTAGATGCGGGCGAAAGGTTAGGAGCAAAAACTGCCAGACCATGGCCGTACATCCTGGAAAACCCACAACAGCCAGGCAATCGAATCCATTTTTTGCTAGCTCTCTCCTTCATCACCAGGCAACATGAATGGAAGAAAGAGACACGCTAACAAGCTTCGGTACCTGGGTGAAGTCAATGCTGAATCCTCCTTGACAGAAGCCCTGTCCTTCGGCATCGATGTTGGCTGCAGAACAAGAGGAAATAATCGGCTGTAAGGATGCATAAAATACACTCCAGCAACTGCAGTTTCCAGTCTGCTCTTCAGGATTTTTCTTGGTTGTGCCCAGTTCCCTGGGGCCAACCTGAGAAAAGTTATCATGGAAGCCTAGGTCATGTTGCCGATTTAGCAGTTGGGAACAATGACCCAGAGTAAGATTTCCAAAAGCCGGGGGGTGACTGGTTCCCCTGGAGGAATGGCTGCTGTGGAGGGCGAACTCTATGGTGTTACGCTCCACTGAGATCCCGAACTCTATGGTGTTACGCTCCACTGAGATCCCGAGCTCTATGGTGTTACGCTCCACTGAGATCCCGAACTCTATGGTGTTACGCTCCACTGAGATCCCGAGCTCTATGGTGTTACGCTCCACTGAGATCCCGAACTCTATGGTGTTACGCTCCACTGAGATCCCGAACTCTATGGTGTTACGCTCCACTGAGATCCCGAACTCTATGGTGTTACGCTCCACTGAGATCCCGAACTCTATGGTGTTACGCTCCACTGAGATCCCGAACACTATGGTGTTACGCTCCACTGAGATCCCGAACTCTATGGTGTTACGCTCCACTGAGATCCCGAACTCTATGGTGTTACGCTCCACTGAGATCCCCAACTCTATGGTGTTACGCTCCACTGAGATCCCGAACTCTATGGTGTTACGCTCCACTGAGATCCCCAACTCTATGGTGTTACGCTCCACTGAGATCCCGAGCTCTATGGTGTTACGCTCCACTGAGATCCCGAGCTCTATGGTGTTACGCTCCACTGAGATCCCGAACTCTATGGTGTTACGCTCCACTGAGATCCCGAACACTATGGTGTTACGCTCCACTGAGATCCCGAACACTATGGTGTTACGCTCTACTGAGATCCCGAACTCTATGGTGTTACGCTCCACTGAGATCCCGAACTCTATGGTGTTACGCTCCACTGAGATCCCAAACTCTATGGTGTTACGCTCCACTGAGATCCCGAACTCTATGGTGTTACGCTCCACTGAGATCCCGAACTCTATGGTGTTACGCTCCACTGAGATCCCAAACTCTATGGTGTTACGCTCCACTGAGATCCCGAACTCTATGGTGTTACGCTCCACTGAGATCCCGAACTCTATGGTGTTACGCTCCACTGAGATCCCGAACTCTATGGTGTTACGCTCCACTGAGATCCCAAACTCTATGGTGTTACGCTCCACTGAGATCCCAAACTCTATGGTGTTACGCTCCACTGAGATCCCGAACTCTATGGTGTTACGCTCCACTGAGATCCCAAACTCTATGGTGTTACGCTCCACTGAGATCCCAAACTCTATGGTGTTACGCTCCACTGAGATCCCAAACTCTATGGTGTTACGCTCCACTGAGATCCCAAACTCTATGGTGTTACGCTCCACTGAGATCCCAAACTCTATGGTGTTACGCTCCACTGAGATCCCAAACTCTATGGTGTTACGCTCCACTGAGATCCCAAACTCTATGGTGTTATGCTCTACTGAGATCCCACCTCTTCTCATACCCTTCTTTCCACAGGCTCCACTCAGAAATCTCCAGGTATGTCTCAAGCAGGAGTTGCCAACTCAACCCCAGAGCCTCAAAATTCTCAATACCTGACCAGACTAATATCAATCTGGAGTCAGACAGGAGTCAAGAAACGCAGCCACCAAATCCGTTGCTCACTCCAGCCAACAGTGATCTCAGGCATTTTCCACCACCCCTCTCACTTAACCTAATTTAAATAGGTGCCGGGGTGGGGGGGGGGGTCCTCTTCTCTTGCAAGGACTATGGGCCAGACTAGACATGCTTTTTAAAAAGAGATCTGTCCGGAATGCCCAGACACAATTTGGATTCCCTTGTAGTCACATAGCAACAGTATGTGTGTGTGTGGGGGGGGGGGGCTATTAAAAATAAAGCACAGCTTATTTGGTCTTGGACTGCTACTGTGGGGAAAAAAAGAGCTCCTGCTATGCCAACTGTTTCCTCATGCCAAAACAACTCTGAGAAGGAGTTATTTCCCAGACCTTGTAATAAATGAGTTAAATACTCATGTGGTAGAAAAAAGCCATAACTGGTTCTACACTTAGAATAAGAAGAAGGGGGCTCTAGGAAACACATCAGTATGATCTGTAGAGCTCATGGGCACCTTAGTGATGACTGTCGCCTCAGCACATAATGTTTTGGTCATCCATCAGAACTGCAAGAGGGAAGCCGTTCACTATTTAGTTATGTAGTCCTTACTATTGATTTCCTGGCAATTCCTACCATTACCCAGAAACGACAAAGGCTAGCTCTAGGAATCACTGGAAACTCTATGATAAAACCCAGGATTCTTAACACAGAATTTCCAGCAATTCCTAGAGCTACCCACTAATTTTTCTTCCAAGCAATGGAACCGGGGGTGGGGGAGAGTGCCCCCCCCCACCGAGGGCGTGCCAGCCATACGAAGTGAATTGCCCTATCTATGATGAGATTTGTTTGACTTTGTGGATTATGTCAAGCAGTTTTGTAAGAACTGGGGCTACTAGACAATCTCAAGTGTTCCTTTCCATTTTGCCCGTGTTTACAGAGCAGTAAGCCAAAGAAAGCTTTGACACAACGATTGCCTCACAAGAGGAAAAGAAAGCTAATGTCTCACATGCCACAAGTGAGACCAAGGAGACTTTTTATGATGCGGTTAATCCTCTGGAAACAGGGATTTCCAAAGAAATGTTAATAGATCCTTGTCGTTATCCCTGCATACAATGAAGTGTTCCTTTTCCCTTGAGCATTTTTAAAATTCTTTTGACCTCCGGGGCGATTGACAATCTCTCCTGCTGCTGTTGAAATAGCAGTGGGGAGTGAGTGAGGAAAGAAATAAAGCCAACTGTTCCAAGATAGATTTTTGGCTTTTGTTGGTCCTCCATAATGAGGTGAGCAAAACTTGTTCTGTTGGGGTTCAGTTAATAATTCAAGATATTTGGCTATGTGCCCCTGTTCCGGTATTATTCCAACAGAGAGGGGTGAGCATGATTTATTTGCTTGCCCCAACAAGATATGATATTCCTGTTCTAGAAGTCTACTTTTTAAGGTTCGGAAGATCTCTCTGGGTGTCAGCATACAGAGATCTTCAAGTAATAAACCTATCAAGTAAATTTTTGATTTGAGAAGTTGATACCATTCGGAGGCAAATAGGTCTGGGTGCACAGTGTATATTAAACTGCGCACATCAGAGCAACTCTGTCTCAATACTGGAACTTACGGCCACATTTCTGTGTGTCGTTGTCACCTCATGTTCCCAATTTTTCGCTAAACAAAACTTTTAATCCTTTCTTTTTAAAAAAGATTGTTTTACTTGACGATCTTAATTTTTATATTCTTCGAGCCTATTGTATTTTTTTATATATATATATATATAAAAACACCATTAAAGGCATTTTCAATTCAATCCACGAATTGTTTGCAACTGGATTTTTCGGTTTTGCATAGGAAAATTCGGTGGCAAACAATTGCTACTGTCTCTCCCACAACATCCCCTGATGGACACTCCGTTCACTGAGTGAAAATTTCCTTGTGGTCTCTGGCCTGAGGGAAGTCCAGCTGGCCTGACTAGGGACATGGCTTTCTCAGCCCTGGCCCCGGCCTGGTGAAACACTCTGTCTAGTGAGACCAGGGCCCTGTGGGATTTATGGCAGTTCCGCAGGGCCTATAAAACGGAGTTATTCCACCAGGTATATGGTTGAGGCAGCAACAGTTATCAGCATTGGCCTCCCCCGTCCCTTCCCACCGGCCACCTCCTCTATTCAGTGAGGGGCTTTATTTTATCCCTCCCTTCTTTTTTAAAGATCTATCTCAGCGCAGGGAAGTTGGATGTTTTCACCCTTTTGTTTTAGGAAAATATGCAGAGATTAAATATTTTAATTTATAGCGAGCCGTTATAGTTCTATTGTATTTATTATGCACTTGTAGGAGCAGCAGTGGCGTAGGAGGTTAAGAGCTCGTGTATCTAATCTGGAGGAACCGGGTTTGATTCCCAGCTCTGCCGCCTGAGCTGTGGAGGCTTATCTGGGGAATTCAGATTGGCCTGTGCACTCCCACACACGCCAGCTGGGTGACCTTGGGCGAGTCACAGCTCTTCTGAGCTCTCTCAGCCCCACCCACCTCACAGGGTGTTTGTGGTGAGGGGGGAAGGGCAAGGAGATTGTAAGCCCCTTTGAGTCTCCTGCAGGAGAGAAAGGGGGGATATAAATCCAAACTCTTCTTCTTCTACTTGTATATATATTGCTTTACTGGAAACAATACCGCGCATGAAAGGAGAGGGATGGTCCAAAAACCTAAATAAATAAATAATACAGTGCATTGAGAATGCATTTATCCGACGATGAAAGCAGCCAGAGAGAGGGCACATGACATATCCCTTCTTGTTGTGCATATAATGTGATGACACACAGCAAAAGAGGCACGGGGAGATAATTACGACAAGCAAGACATTCTCCACATACTTGACCTGCAGGGAGCATATTCGACAACTTTAGACCCGTCATGAAGATAACAAGTCCCCACAGGTTCCCGCTCTGCCTTCTGTTCGGTTCTCCAGTGATACAATGGTGCACATGCCTGCGAAGTAAGCAGAACGAAAGCCGTCTAGAAACAGCTACAGAACGCCTGCGGAGGGGAGAGCAACTTTTTGTAAGCCACAGAAGACTCGGCAGAGAAGGTCTGACCGCAACGAGCAAAAAATACTCCACCTCCGCCTTACCTACGTATCGGGCAGCAAATGCGGAGAACCCAAAGGGAAGTTCTGCCTCATTTGCAACTTGAGAAATTACTGAACTTGAAAGAGCTTGTGAACTATCTGCTTTGCAACAGGGCAGCGGGGGGGGGGTGTGGGGTGTCAAGCTAAATCGCGTCTGCTGACTTTCAGACTGTAGCTGTTAATTTGCTGGCGCCACCCTTTCAGGAGGCTGCATCAGCATCTGCCTTTGCTCTGGAGTTCACTGGACAGCGACTGTGCATCATCAGTAACTCCTTTAGGCTTCTCATTAGAATTTTCGGCTATGTTGCCTGCCAAAGAAATTCTCTGAATGCTGAGGTTGAGACCAGGAGCGTACCACCTTTGGGGACATGGGGTAACCCATGTCCCCGGGCACACATACACCTGGGCACCAGCAGCACCTCTGAGCGGTAAATCTGGATGCTGGCATGAGCTCCAAGCAGTAGATCTGGATGCTGGCGTAAGCTCTAGGCAGTAGGCCTGGACGCGGCACGGGCTCTAGGCAGTATTTAAAGCGCTGTTTGAACTGATGTTCCAAAGTACTGGAGATTAACTTAGACTAGCTGAAGAAGCTGCAAAAACATCTGACGTGGAAAGTATTTGATGGGGCATTTTAATTTAGAGATTGCGAATACTAATAATTTATATTTTAATGTAAAACTAAGTTATTGTTTTAATTTAAATTATTGTTTTAACTAAGTTACTGTTTTAACTGCATGTATCTCTGTATTGTTATAGCCAATGGCTCAAACAATAAATACTTGACTGACTGACTGACTGACTGACTGACTGACTGACAGTAGACCCTGGTTCTGGCCAGTAGACCTGGGTGCTGGGGTGCGGGGGGGGGGGATTGAGATTTTGTTTCTGGGCTCCATTTTTCCTAGCTACGCCTCTGGTTGAGTCTATACGATTGGGGAGATCAGAACCTAATTAGTAATGCCAACAGGACTTGCTATCCTCTATTCTCAGGAACTTCCCTTAGTGTAGTTAGTATGGCCAAATCCTTACACCAATTAACTCTGCCCAACAGCCGCAGAGCAGTGTAACTTGCAAAATGCAATGCTTTACCATCGGCAGTTATGCTCAGGAGATGTTCAAAAATTCCCGACCAAGAAAGAACATGTGCTTGCAATGTAAATCATGTAGAAACTGTTGGTCACATACTTTTATATTGTCTTTTTTATAGCACAATCAGGCATTCCTTGTTGACTCCTTTTTTGGTCAACAAAGAAGGATTTACGGACCAACAGAAAATCTGCCTGTTACTAAATAATGAGTCTTGTGTTGTAACTGAAAAGGTTGCAAGGTCCGTGTGTTTTGCTATGAAACAACATTCACAATTAAATACAAGAGGCTGATGTTCATACTCACCGAACAACTGATTCCGAGTTCAAACCACGCTGAGACAATATTGTATTTTAGATTATATGGCTTTATTAGTTTTGTTACCATATTATTTATTGTTCTGTAAAATAAGCCTTTTATAATGTCAATAAAAAGTGTTTGGATTTGGAAAACTCCTTCCTCCTACTATAAGGATTGGCCCAGAGGTGGGATCTAGCAGGTTCTCACAGGTTCCCGAGAGTAGGTTACTAATTATTTGTGTGTGCCGAGAGGGGGTTCCTAATTGGTGATTTTGCCACATGATTTTTGCCTCAGTTATGCCCCTCCTCTCAGCAGTAGCGCGCAGAACTTGAAGCAGTCTAGCAGGAGGTGCGCCGGCGTGCATGGCAGCCTGCGCGCATTTGTTTCCCACCTAAGGACCGGCGCAGCGGCTGCGTCCTTGCCACAGTCCCGCCCAGGAATGCCCCGCCCCGGAATGCCCGGCCACGCCCCTGTCTTGCCCCGCCCAGCCCCATTGGCGCTACACCACAGTTTGAATCCCACCACCATGGGAACCTGTTACTAAAAATTTCAGATCCCACCACTGGATTGGCCCCTGTGAGAAATTGAACTTGATCGGCCATGGGTAGCTGTGGCCAACTATCGATTGGGTAATTGCTGGGACTTTGGGGAGTTGGAAGGGCAGGGTTCAGGGAGGGACTTCAGAGAGGTATAATGTCATAGAGTTCACCTTCCAAAATGACCATTTTATCCAGGGGAACTCCGTTGTAATCTCCAGCCACCAGCAATACTGGCCTTGGGTCTAATCCATCAGGGTCCTTCTTGACTACATGCTGATGTGTAACACAGTCTTAGTTCCTAACAGCCTTTCACATTCTTAGGATTGGCCTATACAGAGAGAAGCAAACTTGGGCCAATGGGCGAGGTCTTCTAGGGTGCAATCCTCTTTCCTGGGAGTAAACCCCACTGAATTAAATTGAAATTTCTTCAGAGTAGTCCAAGTTAGGATTGCTCTTTATGTACAGGAGGGCACTTCCATGCTGTGTTCAAAGTGTACCTTTTACCTTTGCATTACTGCTTTAAGAGCCTAATATGTATCTATCGTGCACAGCTTTGTTAACACATACAACCATACTGTTTGGCAAATGTATAAAATATGAAAGTAAAAAAGGCTTGGTTTTAATTAAACAAAATTACAAATGTACCCATTGCTAGGAATCCTTCAATCCAAAGAAATGTTATGCAAGTCCCAAGTCTACTTGCACACTTGGAAATTATCTAATGATGTGTTACATAATAATCTTTACACGATACAGTTCTTAGAAAGCATTTTGCATGAGTAAGACTTTGTGTTGATAGCATTTCACTCAAACCAATAGAGAATAAAATCATCAAATAGGAATTTCTCCCAATGTTTCCCCGAATCTCCTATTTTTCCCTCGGACAAAACTGAACGGAAAAGTCATTATAGCCAATAGTTATGCTATTTTTCAGTTTTTTTTCCCCTTAGGCCTTTTAAGGTCACTGTGCTTACCAGGTGCCTTCTGGGGTGCTTCCCTGTTTCCTGACTGGGGAGTGCCGCCGCAAAAGGCAGTGTGCTGCTGCGGGCCATTGTCTGTAATCGGGACAATGGCATAAACCCGGCGGGACACGGGACACTCTACGCAAAAGAGTGATTGTCCCATGAAAATCGGGACGGATGGTCACCGTAGCTTACCAACTCCAATACAAATTTTGCAACCACGTTTAGATGACTATTATTAATCTGAGCAAACCGCAGTCAAAGAAAGTGCTTGTGCAAAATGCTTTCTAAGAACTGTACTGTGTAAAGATTATTATGTAACACATCATTAGATAATTCCCAAGTGCGCACAGGTGGCTGCTAAGGCCGTCGGGTAGCCGTCCCCAGACAGAGAGGGCAGAGAGTTCTTTCCCCTCTGTATACATTATTATTTTTTATTGTAAGAGTCCCTGCAGAGTTTGAATACAGCAACATGTGAAAAGCACTGAAGCCTTACCAGAATTGTATCATTTTTAGATCTCACCGATGCTCCAAACCATTGATGTGACTTGAATTCCAGCGGGTCATTTACAGCAAAATTTCTGTTGCCTGAAAAAGAGAAAGAATTCAGTGAACTGAAACAATTCCAATTTTGTTGGACACTCAGCAGTATCCCTGCAAAATCTATTTGATTTTACTCCTAAAACGCATGTCTAATTAAAGGGGGGGAGGGAAATGTTCAATAAATTGAGAAAAAATAATTTCCTCTTTTTCTATTGAAACATTTGAGGGAAAAAGCAGAAAAAAACAGGTAGATGCTTATAACTCTTATATTATTTTGTACAGATAGCTCTCCTGGAATTTAAAATGCCAAAAGGTCTGTGTTATGACAGCAGGCTGTATGTATGTATGTATGTATGTATGTATGTATGTATGTATGTGTGTGTGTATGTATGTATGTATGTGTGTATGTATGTATGTATGTGTGTATGTATGTATGTATGTATGTATGTATGTATGTATGTATGTATGTATGTGTGTGTGTGTGTATGTATGTATGTATGTATGTATTTATTTATTTATTTATTTGATTTTATAGGCTGCCTCATCCCCAAAGGGCTCTAGGTGGCTCACAACGATCCCAAACAACCGCATAACAATTCAGTGAATATATAAACCATCTAAAAACAATAATACATTAATTAAAATTCAATGCAGCAGATAACTTCATCACAACAGTACAATGCATGATTGGATTAGAGCAGTGGTTCTCAACCTTCCTAATGCCGCGACTCTTTAATACAGTTCCTCATATTGTGGTGACCCCCAACCCTAACATTTATCCATTTTACAGATGGAGAACACTGATGCAGAGAGTCTTAGGCGACCCCTGTGAAAGGGTCGTTCGACCCCCAAAGGGGTCCCGACTCCCAGGTTGAGAACCACTGGATTAGAGGCACCCGATCTAAAAGGCCGAGAGGGGATGGCAGCGCCGAGAGATGGAAGCAACAGGCACTGCCAAAGATGGTAAATGTGGCGGGCGTTACGAGGGTATAAATAAGTGGTAAAATAAGTGGTAAAATATAGATCACAGAGAGAAGCAGTGCTAATGAAGACTGACTTGGACTGAGGAGTCTCCGGTCTCCACTCAGGCCTCTTCCGCACATGCAGAATAATTCACTTTCAATCCACTTTCACAATTTTTTTGCAAGTGGACTTTGCTATTCCGCACAGTAAAATCCAGCTGCAAAGTGCATTGAAAGTGGATTGAAAGTGCATTATTCTGCATGTGCGGAAGGGGCCTCAGACTCACTAGGTGACCTTGGCATACGTATGGAACTACCTTATGCTGAATCAGATCCTTTTGATCCATCAACGTCGGAATTGTCTACTCAGATTGGTGGCAGCTTTCTGGAGACTTAGGCAGAGGACTTTCATACCAACTACTACCCAAATCTTTTAAACCAGAGATATCAGGGATTGAACCTAGGAACTTCTGCATGCCAAGCAGATAACTCAACCTCAGAGCCATGTCCCCCCCCCCCCGGGTTGATCGGTCGGTCGGTTGGTCGGTCGGTCGGGATCGGGGGGTCGGTCTCTTGGTCTCTCTCTCTCTCGGTCTCTCTCTCTCTCTCAGTCTCTCTCTCTCGGTCGGTCGCGCGCTCACACTCTTTCTCTCTTGCGTGCTCTCGCTCTCTCTTGCGGTCTCTCGCGCTCGTGCTCACGCTCTCTCTCTCTCTCAGCCCAACATAACTCATAGGGTTATTTCCAGTGTAAAACGGGGAACAGAGGACTACATCCACAGTCCTGACCTCCTAGAAAGAACGCTGGAATTCAAACAAGATAGGTTTCCAGACAGATAAAGCCACATGGCATTACTGCCACGGTCCCCAACTAGGCTAGCCTTATCTTGTCAGATCTCAGAAGCTGAGCAGGGGCAACCCTGGCAAATATTTAGATGAGAACGTCAAGGAATGCCAGGGTTGTCTCATGGAGGTAAGCTGTGGCAAACCACCTCTGAAGGTCTCTTGCCTGGAAAACCCCACCAGAGGTCCTCTTAGGTCTGTTGTGACTTGATGGCGAAAAAAAAGGCCTCTTGTGCACTAAAATGCCAAAGTTCGTTTTGAATCTGCCTGTATTCCTAGTGAGAAAAGCAGGGCCGGAAAGGAAATAAATAAATAAACAGCAAAGTCACGCTGGCAAATATCTCCCTCTCTCCCACAGACAAACACGCACTCAATTCATGCACGAACGACGGATATATTCGCAAAGCATAAAAAGTACAGATAATGTAAGCTGACCATCTGTCCTGGTTTTGGTGGGACATTCACGCCTTGAAAGAACTTGTCCCGTGTCCCGCAGGTTTTCCCCAATGTCCCAGGTTTTGGAAGGCTGCCGCACTGCCTTCTGGGGCGCAAGGCAGTGCAGCAGCCTCCCGCGCGGCCGCAGGAGCACACTGCCTTCTGGGGCGCTGCTGTTTCCCGCCCTAACCCTGTGACAGGGCGGGAAACGGCAGTGCCCCAGAAGGCTGTGCGCTCCTGCGGCCGCATGCGCACGCGGCCGCAGAGGCATGGCCTTCTGGGGCGCTGCCGTTTCCTGCCCTGTCACAGGGTGGGAAACGGCAGTGCCCCAGAAGGCAGTGCACTCCTGCGGCTGCGCAAGTGTGTGTGTGTGTGTGCGCACGCGCACGGGGGGCCGCCCACCTGTCCCGGTTTACGAAGGTGACCATCTGGTCACCTTAGATAATGACAACAGTCCAAAAACTCAGATGTACTGTATTTGGGCTGTATTCACTAACTCAAGCCAAACGCCAACCAGATTTTCTTTTTCTTTTAGGGCTGCAGGTGATTGGGGAAAACCCCCCCAGCAACATTGGAATGGAATGTGGCTGTGCTTTGGGCACATTTTAAAACCAATGTGTAGGTGCTAAAGTAACTGATGATGCTGACAGCCACCTCTGTGTGCATTTTGCCTCCCAAAAGTACAACCAGGTTGCGATCCCCCTGCCTGCTGATTATGCACAAACATGCCCCCCCCCCATCAAGCCCAGAAGGAGAACATTTTTGCTTTATTGTGAGGCAGAAGCTTGCTTTATTGTGAGGCACGAGTGACTCATCCAAACATCTCTGTCTGGTAGAGATTTGTACGGAAATCTTTTATCTCTTCAGGCACCGCATTACTTCCTGTTGGGAAATTCCTGGAGAACTATATTCCTGTCTCTGCTGGCAAGCAAAATACAAAACAGCTGGTTTAAAACTTGGATTTTAGCCCTGTAGAAGATTGCAGAACTAAAACAAGAACATGAATGTGGGGATTTATTCAAAAGCACAGCATGAACTTAAATCACATTCTTTCTTTTCCAGTAGAAATCTGAGGTCTTAGGACTATCTTTTATTGTTAAAAAAATGGCCCATCCCTTTCATGAACAGCATGCTAATTACGCAACTGAAAGTAACTAAGAAGACTTCCAAATCGATGAATTTTTCTTCTTGCTGAAAAACGGAAGTTGACAAATCTAAAATGTTCTGCATTTTTAATAGCACAGTTTATAGTGGAATGACACGGAGGGTTGTCAATAGCAGGATGGGGGAAAGCTGGAGATTTGGGGGGTGGAGCCTGAGAAGGCTGGGGCTTGGGGAGGGGAGAGACTTCAATGGGGTATAATCAGAGGTGGGATCCAGCAGGTTCTCACCAGTTCCCGAGAGTGGGTTACTAATTATTTCTGTGTGCCGTGAGGGGGTTACTAATTGGGTCTGCTTTTCCGTTAGAAATTCCATTAGGTCCAAAAATCATAAAGTCCTGTGGTTTCCTATGTGGCTGGTTAGCGAAGGTAGAAAATGGGATAATTCTCCCTGTTGGGCTGTTTTAAAAACATGTTTTAGAAATATGGTAAAGTTCCCTGTTTAAGGAAAGTATCCTTCTTTTGATTTCTAGAAACAAAATTAAGTATTTGAAAGTATTAAGTATTTGACAGGCAGTCAATTAGAGGAGAAGTAGTTGTTTCTGTTGGCAGTAGATGATACCTTGTTTCCCTGAATATAAGACATCCCCTAAAAATAAGACATAGTACAGGTTTTGCTGAAGTGCGAAATATAAGGCATCCCCCGAAAGTAAGACATAGCAAAGTTTTTGTTTGGAAGCATGCCCGACGAACAGAACACAGGAAAAATAAGACATCCCCTGAAAATAAGACATGGCACATCTTTGGGAGCAAAAATTAATATAAGACACTGTCTTATATTCGGGGAAACATGGTAGGACTTGCTATAATGAGTTTAAATTATGGACAGAAAGATACCAGCTGGAAATTAGGAACTTTTTTTTTACAGTAAGAGTTTTTTACAGCAACAGAGAAATTATTAATGCCCCGCCCCTGGAATGCCCGGCCACGCCCCCGTCATGCCCGCTACGCCACTGTTTGAATCCCACCACCATGGGAACCTGTTACTAAAATGTTTGGATCCCACCACTGGGTATAATGCCATATAATCCACCTCCCAAAGCAGCCATTTTCTGCAGCTGAATGATCTCTGTCGTCCAGAGATCAGTTGTAATAGCAGGAGATCTTCAGTCGCCACCTGGACTCTTGTAACCCTAAAGCCATTGCAGAAATTCCACTGATGCTGCCCCTCAGGCCTGTTCCAAAACGTTAGGAATTTCTTACCTTTCCTTATAAGGAAAAAGCATGAAAGTCTCACATAAACCAACATGGGTGGTGACCACAACATTGTTTTTTCCCCCGTGTTGCATGTATCCACTATTTTTTAATAAACACTCTGAGAAACTACCAATGTATTTGCCATCAACCAACATGGCGGTATCAGGTTTTTGTGCTTCTACACGGCAATTCTTAGAGGAGGGTTTCAAGTCCTATTTGTCAGGGGCTTGCTAGCTTAAGACACTGTAAATGTTGACTCAGTGATGGCAAACCTTTTTGAGACCGAGTGCCCAAACTGCAACCCCAAATCCACTTATTTATCGCAAAGTGCCAACACGGCAATTTAACCTGAATGCTGAGGTTTTAGTTAAGAAAAACGGTTGGCTCTGAGGCGTGCGTTACTCGGGAGTAGGCTTGGTGGTAGAAGGTGGCTTTGCTCTGAAGCAACCATGCAACTCTTCGAACAGGTGAATCACGACCCTAGGAGGGTTTACTCAGAAGCAAGCCACATTGCCAGCAACCAAGCTTACTCTTAGGTAAAGGATCACACTTTATTTTTTTATTTATTATTTATATTTATATACCGCCCTCCCCGAAGGCTCTTTAGTTCTTTGCATGAAAATCAGTTGGGTTTAACAGCACTTAACTGGGTTACCTATACTGCTTCCCCAGTATTAGATTTAATGCTAATAATCGAGCCCAGTGGCCCAAGCCAGCCTAGATGGGCGGGGGGGGGGGGTGATTTCCCCCCCACATGATGAACTCTGTTTGTGTGTGCCCACAGAGAGGGCTCTGAGTGCCACCTCTGGCACCTGTGCCATAGGTTCGCCATCACTGTGTTAACTGCTTGAACCCACGCCGGAACAGAAAGTAACAGGGAGGTATAACAGTGCATTAATCTAGGTATGAAGATAATGTCTACAGCTGCAGTTTGCATATTTTCCTCCTTGGATAAACTCTTTCAACTTGTTCCTGTATGTGCGCACCAGCATAGTACGGTATTAACACACTGAAAGATCCGAGTAGAATACTATTTTCTCAGACGCCTGAATGAATAGTTGCCCTTTCTTTATTTCCTCTCTTTCGTATCAGTATCTATGTGCCAGGCTACTAAAAAAAGTGCTCTACAATGCAGGAAATATCTCCAGGCTGGCAAGGTGCCTCTCGGTTCCCTGAGCTCTCTTTTCAAGATAGCTAAAGAGCAGAGAGAGGCGCCCTTGTGTTTTGGCACCTCAGACAATGGCCTAGTTCGCTTCTATGGACGGATCAGTCCTGCATACAGTGGTTTCTGTCAGAGGTGGGATCCAGCAGGTTCTCACAGGTTCCCGAGAGTAGGTTACTAATTATTTGTGTGTGCCGAGAGGGGGTTACTAATGGGTGATTTTGCCACGTGATTTTTGCCTTAGTTACGCCCCTCCTCTCAGCAGTAGCGCGCAGAACTTGAAGCAGTCTAGCAGGAGGTGCACTGGCGGGAGTGGCAGCCTGCGCCTGCGTGCATTCGTTTCCCGCCCAAGGACCGGCGCAGCGGCTGCGTCCTTGCCACAGCCCCGCTTTGCTGGCCTAATGGCCGTAATAAAACTGACTGACTGGCCACAGCCCCGCCCAGGAATGCCCCGCCCCCGTCATGCCCCGCCCAACCCCATTGGCACTACGCCACAGTTTGAATCCCACCACCGTGGGAACCTGTTACTAAAATTTTTGGATCCCACCACTGGTTTCTGTGGCCAGTGGGTTGTGAGCAGTGGCAGCCGTGTACCGGAATAAACTTTATTCATACCATTTCAAAACAGTTTCAGCCACTTCCAGTGGCAGATAAAATGTTTAAAAGGGCACATGTATACAACCAGCTGGTTACAGAGAGAAAGACGCACACACAGAAAGAGAGACAAATAGACACAATGGATGCAGAATTTTTGAGACGTTTTCCAGCGGCAGATAAGCCTATGGTTGGGTGAATGAGTCCTTACTGGAAACAGAAAGAACCTGCCTTGCACAAAATGGGCAAAGAACTATAATTTAATCCCACTAAAAAGAGTTCATTTTGCTAATGCAGCATGAGCAACACAATGCATTCCCTTCAGCATCTAGTTATGGCCTAAATAAATCCAGTTAAATCCGGATCGGCATCTACCTAACCGGATGCACAATGACTAACGTCACTAATGCCAGGACCTGCGTGTTTGTGTTGGGGGGGGGGGGGCACGAAGAGGCATACTGTACACTCCTCCAACTTTGCCTTCGGCATGCTGCACTGAATCAGGGCTCAATTCGTTTATCAGTATAAATTGGAAACGCATCACAATAAATCATCACTTCTTTGAGCCAAAAGGAACGCACGCGTTTTTGGATTAAATGCCAGACAACTGCTATGCAGATGCACTCACTAATTGGATTAGGCAACTTCGGTGTTACATACGTATGCTAAAATGGGTGGATTGCACTTAAAACATGCAAACTGAGCCCTTAACACTTTTAACCAATGCAAATGGTTCTTTCTCCCACCCTGGACGTTCCACAGACATATATACTCCACTTGCTTTACTACCCTCAGATCCTCTGAAGATGCCAGCCACAGATGCAGGCAAAATGTCAGGAGAAAATGCTACTGGAACACGGCCATACAACCCAGAAAACCCACAACATCCTAGTGTTTCCAGCCGGGAAAGCCTTTGACAAAACTGAGAACTCTTGCTACACAGCTGCCAGAAAAACAGTGTTGCTTATCATAACCGTTGTTTATCTAGTGCAGTGTTTCCCAACCTTTTCGAGGTCAGGGTACCCTTGACCTCACTCTTCATACCTCACGGTACCCCTGCCGCCACCCTCCACCTTCCCCTCCCATTGCCCCTGTTTGCCACACACCCCACCTTCCCCTCCCAGGGTGAAGGGAAGCACTGGGGGTGGGGGTGGCTGCTGACCTTGTGGCAGGCCCTGCCCCATGGGCCAGCTCCATGTCCTTGCTGGCGTCGGTGGGAGACAACACAAAATGAGGGGGGCGTTAGTGTTGCCGCGGTACTCCTGGGATATGCTCACGGTACCCAAGGGTACCACGGTACCCTGGTTGAGAATGGCTGATCTAGTCGTTCTCTGTACAGGCACAC
Source organism: Sphaerodactylus townsendi (assembly GCF_021028975.2). Classification (NCBI taxonomy): domain Eukaryota; kingdom Metazoa; phylum Chordata; class Lepidosauria; order Squamata; family Sphaerodactylidae; genus Sphaerodactylus; species Sphaerodactylus townsendi. The sequence continues at coordinate 14,834,462 of NC_059426.1, read as the reverse complement.
GTGGGACTATGCTTGTGCAGGCTTGCAGCGGAGCATTTTAGTGAGCACTTTAAGAGCTTCTAGTCACTAGATGAGTGTTCCCCTCCCAAAGTCACAAGCCTGGGCTAGCTGTTCTTCCTGTCCAGGATCACGATAATTGGTTGGAGGAGGTACACTCTCTCCTTCCAGATCTCCCTTCGCCACACGCAGCGGGTTATCCCTTGAGTTAGACGACTGCCTGCAATGGAGAAGGTGGGAGGGATGTGTGCCAGTACAGAGTACCACTAGATGAACAACAATTACAGAGAGCAACAGTGTTTTTCGTCATTGTGACCACTGTACAGTCCCACGTGGGAGAACAGCAAGCTTACAAACTGTGAAGACAGGTGTGGCTGTTCAATGAATCACAGATTGCAAAACAGGTTGAACCGCATTCGCCTCAGCTCTAGCATCAACATCCGTAGCATAAAGTCTGATAAAGTCAAAGGAGTAGATCACTTAGTTTCAGGTGCAGCCAATCGGATTGCGGGACATTTCTGTATGCCTGTACAGTGAAGCGTGCGTTGTACAAAAAGATCTGAGAAGCTCCACGGTTTCTGAAACTGGGCAGAGCGTGACTTTTTCCTTCCCTTCACAGGGTGGGTGAAGAAATTAGCGTGCATTTTGTTCCCTTCAGGTTTTCCAGCTCCTCCTTGCCTTTCCTCACCTACACAACAGCTCTTCCACCCAGGATTGAAAGCAGTGGTGGGATCCAAAAATTTTAGTAACAGGTTCCCATGGTGGTGGGATTCAAACTGTGGCGTTAAGCATGCCAAAGAGCACCTGGGCTGGGCAACGCACGGGGGGGGGCATGGCCAACGCGGAGCATTCCAGGGGCGGGCGATTTCCTGGGTTAGAGGGGGGCTGTGGCAAGGACGCAGGCCGCTGCATGCCGATCCTTGGGCAGGGAAATGAATGCACGCAGAAGCTAGGCTGCCACTGGACACGCCAAAGTGCACTTCCTGTTAGGACTGCTTCAGAGTTCTGCCCGCTACTGCTTTTGAGAAGAGGGCATTAACTCAAGGCAAAAAATCACGTGGCAAAATCACCCAATTAGTAACCCCCCTCTCGGCACACACAAATAATTAGTAACCTACTCTCGGGAACCTGTAAGAACCTGCTGGATCCCACACTGAATGCGGCTATATGGTGGACCAAGTTCCTTTTTCATTGGACCTGTGGTTTACCAGCTAAGCTCTATACCGATACCCTAAATGGAGTTAACATAAATATTTCATTTACAGTAGATGCCTTTTTTATGTCGCCAAAGGAAGCTTTGCAAAGTATGTTATTCTGGTTCCTTATTGTCAGTTGTTTAAATTATTAGATAAAGGTAGCGAAGTGTTCAGGAGTATCTTTTCAGTGTAAAATCTGCCTGTACAATTGTGCTTGAATTCCTGTGCTGTGAGTTATAGAGGGACCCAAAGCGCACACCCCAGACCAAAAGCTTGGCAGCAGCAGAAGAAGCAGAAGAAGCAGAAGCAGAAGCTAAGAAGAAGCAGAAGAAGAAGAAGCAGAAGAAGCAGAAGAAGCAGAAGAAGCAGAAGAAGAAGAAGAGAAGAAGAAGAAGAAGAGAAGAAGAAGAGAGAAGAGGGGGGTTGGATTTATATCCCCCCTTTCTCTCTACAGGAGAGACTACAAAGGGGTTTACAATCTCCTTGCCCTTCCCCCCTCACAACAAACACCCTGTGAGGTGGGTGGGGCTGAGAGAGCTCAGAGGAACTGTGTTTGAATCCCACCAATTGGCCATGCTGGCAAGGGCTGATGGGAATTGTAGTCCATAACATCTGGAGTGCCAAAGGTTTGCCACCATCGCCCTAGGTAGTCCACCAGGACAAACTAGGCAAGATCAAATTTAGAAGAAGACAATCCATCCATAATCCAAAGCCCATAGAAAAATGTCAATTACCAAACAGTGGCAAGCCGATTAAAATGCTAAAAGGCAAAAAAAGCCTTTTGTTTTAAAGGTGAAGAACAGCACACAAATAAAGATTTCATCAGTCATTATAAATTGTTCTTCGACGCCAAATTCCTCCGGCCACCCACCCACCAATCTTCAGGAGCAGAGACAAATAGAAAACTCCTCTAAAGCAGAAAAAGGGGTTTGGTTGTTTCGGCGTTTGATGCTTCTGCCCTTATTTTGTTAGATTTGGCTTCAGTATTGTACACGTTTGTACTGTTGGCAAGCATTTTACAAAAGTCGGAATAAACGACAAAGGGCCTTCAGATGACCTCCAAACACAGCTTTTCAACAATGACACATTTGAATGTTCTGCCCTGGAGGGCTTTGAAAGAAAGCAGCTGACCCCAAGGCTGCCTCAAACAGCAACGATAGATCCCTACGCTTAAATGGGTCACAGAAGCGGGTGACCGCATCGGCTCTCAACAAAGCTTCCTGTTGTGGGCACGGGGTGGTCACTCTCTTAGCATGCTGTCGAGAATGCGGCTAAGCTGCCCGGTGAAGGGGAAACGTTTATTATTTTTAAAGCCGTGGTCTTCCATTAACACGGCACAGAACACAAGCCATGAATGAATGACAAATGGGTCTGTCCGTAGGTATCGATGCTCCGATGAAGGCAAGTGGAACTAAGTGGGCTTCTGCCACACTGCGTCCAGTAAATCTAAGTCGACATGATGGTTTTAGACAGCTCGACCTGGCAGGAAGAGGGCAGGAATCCTACGTTTGATTCCTTATTAATTCTTTCTCCTTGTCCTGCACGCATTTTTTTGGAAGTGGGAACCAAATGAACTGCCCTTTTAAAGGCACCCGGCATGAAAGTCTAGCATTAAATCAAGAAATGGGATTTTAAATTATGTATTTCCTTGGGGGGGAAATCCATATAATTATACCCACAGACATTTTTGATCCGCACCCTAGTGCTCAGTTCAGAATTAGATACAATGATATTCAAATGAACAAAGGACAAACCTTGCTGTTCAGGACACATCTTTCATATTTTATTAAGAACATAAGAACATAAAGAACAAACCAGCTGGATCCAGACCAAGAGTCCATTCTAGTCCAACTCTCTGCTAACTCACTTTCATGAGAATTTGAAGCCCCAAAAGATTGCCATTGGGAGCTCACATGCAGGAGGTGAAAGCAATGGCTTGTTCATTCCTTGACGCAACTATGCATCAAATCTAAGATAGCCTCATTTTTGTTTGTTTCTTTATGGATTTCATACCCCACTTTTCTCCTCCACGGAGACTAAAAGCAACTACTTCATTTTCCCTCTTCCTTGCAACAATACGATGGGGTAGGTTAGGCTGAGAGAGACTGACTCAAGGTCACACAGAAATTTCACGGCAGAGTTGAGGTTTCAATCTGGGTCTTCTAGATCCTAGTCCTGAATGCTAACCACTACACCAGACCTGGGCATTATACGGCCCGCGGGCCACATCCGGCCCGCCAGATGACCCTGACTGGCCCCTGCCGTGCTTTCAGAGGCGAGGTGCCTGCTTAGAAACCCACTTGAGAGCCCGGTTGCCTTGGCTGACAGATTCTGCGGGGCTTTCAAAGGTGCCTCGCCCCCCTGCCTTTTGGCCCGGCCCTCCACAATATTTTCATTTTCTTATGCGGCCCCCTGGAAAAAATAATTGCCCACCCCTGCACTACACCATGGTAATGTAGTGATTAAAGCTAATGTGATGTAGTGGTTGAGAGCTATGGACTCTACCCTGGAGAACTGGGTTTGATTCCACACTCCTCCTTATGAGTGTCAGATTCTTATCTGGTGAACCGGATTTGTTTCCCCACTCCTGCACATGAAGCCTACTGGGTGACCTTGGGCTAGTCACAGTTAATCAGAACTCTCTCAAGCCCCACCCACCTCCCAAGGGAAAAGATCAGCCTTGACTGTCCTTTCAGGAGAGAAAGAGGAAGTATGAATTCAAACCCTTCTCCTTTTAAAAACCTTCTACTCAGTTTTTTTAAAATTAATTAGATTTGGTATCCCACCCTTTCTCAGCCCGAGGCCAGGCTCTGGATGGCTAACAGATTTATAACCACGTTTCATATACACACAACGTTTCATATACAAAATTAATACTCATAATTAATAAAACATTTGAAATATAGACAGATGGCATCAACTTCCGTTAACAACCCCCTGCTCTTCCTAATACAAGGTTATACTAAAAGGAAGAGGGGTGGATTCGGGAGGCCAACAACGTTGAACAAAAATGTAGTTGTCTCAACCAAAGAAGAAGTTTTGCAGTTTTTCAGAAAGAGATCTCTCCGTATATACTGCAGTGGCGTAGGAGGTTAAGAGCTCGTGTATCTAATCTGGAGGAACCGGGTTTGATTCTCCACTCTGCCGCCTGAGCTGTGGAGGCTTATCTGGGGAATTCAGATTAGCCTGTGCACTCCCACACACGCCAGCTGGGTGACCTTGGGCTAGTCCAGGGTAGGAACCTCTGGCTCTCCAGATGTTCAGGAACTCCAATTCCCATCAGCCCCTACCAGCAATTGGCCATGCTGGTAGAAACTTGATGAAGTGGACCCTGAGCTCTGAGCCCTGGGCTAGTCTAGTTCCTCTGAATCTCTCAGCTGCCTCACAGGGTGTTTGTTGTGAGGGGGGAAGGGCAAGGAGATTGTAAACCCCTTTGAGTCTCCTGCAGGAGAGAAAGGGGGGATATAAATCCAACCCCCCCCCCTTCTTCTTCTTCTTCTTCTTCTTCTTCTTCTTCTTCTTCTTCTTCTTCTTCTTCTGCTTCTTCTGCTTCTTCTGCTTCTTCTGCTTCTTCTTCTTCTTCTGCTTCTTCTGCTTCTTCTTCTTCTTCTTCTTCTTCTTCTGCTTCTTCTGCTTCTTCTGCTTCTTCTGCTTCTTCTGCTGCTGCTGCTTTGGTCTGGGGTGTCGCTGGGGTCCTCTATAACTCACAGCACAGGAATTCAAGGCTAATTGTACAGGCAGATTTTACTCTGAAAGATACTCTGAACACTTCCGCCCTTTATCGAATAATTTAAACAACTGACAAGGAACCAGAACAACATACTTTGCAAAGCCCTTGCGACATAAAAAGGCATCTGCAAATGAAATATTTATGTTACTCCATTTAGGGTACGGTATGTGAGCTAGCTGGTAAACCACAGGTCCAATGAAAAAGGAACTTGGTCCACCATATAGCCGCATTCAGTGTGGGATCCAGCAGGTTCTTACAGGTTCCCGAGAGTAGGTTACTAATTATTTGTGTGTGCCGAGAGGGGGTTACTAATTGGTGATTTTGCCACGTGATTTGTGCCTTAGTTACGCCCCTCTTCTCAGCAGTAGCGCACAGAACTTTTAGCAGTCCAGCAGGAAGTGCACCGGCGTGCGTGGCAGCCTGCGCCTGCGTGCATTCGTTTCCAAGGGACCAGCGCGCTTGGCGTCGCTGCACATGCCAGAGGAATACCCCACCCGGAATGCCTGGCCGCGCCCACATCATGCAACCTTGCCCAGCCTGAAACCGCCTGCAATTTGAATCCCACCACCATGGGAACCTGTTACTAAAATTCCTAATGGCAACCAGCAACACAGAACTAGAATCTTACAGAATCAGAGTCTTTGGACCGAAACTCAAACTGGCAGTGTTCTAGTCCTCAGTGTCACAATGTTAATACTGAATACAAGGATCACATCACAAGACGAGAAATGTCTATTCCAAAGTCCATTCCATGGACCATCTGTGATGACTATCCATGGCTTCTCAGTAGGCGCACAGTGGAAAACAATGCTTGTGCAATTGTCACACAGTATGATATTTCAGGGTCATTTGACTTGCCCTAAGCCCAAGCTAAGTGACGATTCTCCTGAGCAAAGCGCAAAGCTCTTGCTCTCCAATATTCTTTGGGATTATCCCTCAGCAATCTAGCCCTGCTATATACCTGGAACATCTTGTTAATTATAATTGCAGATGGGTCATTGACTAGAGCAAGGTGTAACTCTTTTTCCGATCGAGTACATCTCAAGATTACCGCTTCTCTAATATCCCACAAAATGAGCGTTGCTGTCGATTCTGTCCTGATACAACTGATTCACTTTCTCATATTCTGCTTCACTGTTCAAAATATAACAACTTCAGAACTGATTTGAGAACTGTACTACCAACAGGATTTATGCTTCTCTCTGATAAGGTAAAAATGGCTAAGCTTCTAAATAACTCTAATGCTGAAATCTCTGAAGCTGTTGCTACATTTTTACTCTGTGTACTGCAAGTTGTGTAATAATGATCTTTTTACTGTATTTGGAATTCATGACACACTCCGGTTTTATGCCTAATAAAGGTTTTGGATTTGGATTTGGATTTGGATTTGGATTTGGCTAAGTGACGACAATAAAACAGGGATAAATCGGCTGCTTTTAAAATAAGTTAGATGATAACGATGTCAAACCAGAGTGGATTATAGGATCCTGAATGAAGGCCAGGCTCCAAAAATTTTTTGAAACGTCTTCCATATACACATTGAGGATTTTCCGCCCCCCCGCCCCCCGCCCAAGAAAGCAAAGTGCTCCTGTAAGGGTCGCAGGAAGACCCTGTAGTTCAAGGGGTCACAACTGCATGCAACATCAGACAAATTCCTTCGAACACATGGAAACATTTGAAGTGCAGAAGCTCTTTGAATCTTGGCCACTCAATCCAAATTCTGTCAACTATTTGGATTATTTTGTGCAGCTTGTAATTTAGATATTATTTACAGTGAAAAAATCGATGAAAACCGAAACCGATGAACACCGAAGGCAATGAAAACCAAGGTTCCACTGTATGTATTTTTGGATGTTATACCCAATGACTCAAACAATAAATACTACTTGACTTGACTTGACACAAGCTTATGTGAAAAAAAAATCATTTATATGTATTGCATTCATATTTAAGAAGTCTCAAAACTTCTGCTTATTGTGAGAGACTGACAAGGCTACCCTACTGCCATAGTGACTGCCTGTTAGAAGAAGAGTTTGGATTTATACCCCACCTTTCTCTCCTGTAAGGAGTCTCAAAGCAGCTTACAAGCTCCTTTCCCTTCCTCTCCCCACAACAGACACCTTGTGAGGTAGGTGGGGTTGAGAGTTCTGTGACTGGCCCAAGGTCATCCAGAAGGCTTCATGTGTAGTAGCAGAGAAACAAATCCAGTTCACCAGATAAGAGTCTGCCGCCCACGTGGAGGAGTGGGGAATAAGAACATAACAACATAAGAACAAGCCAGCTGGATCAGACCAGAGTCCATCTAGTCCAGCTCTCTGCTACTCGCAGTGGCCCACCAGGTGCCTTTGGGAGCTCACGTGCAGGATGTGAACGCAATGGCCTTCTGCGGATGTTGCTCCTGAGCACCTGGACTGTTAAGGCATTTGCAATCTCAGATCAAAGAGGATCAAGATTGGTAGCGATAGATCGACATCGCCTCCATAAATCTGTCCAAGCCCCTTTTAAAGCTATCCAGGTTAGTGGCCATCACCACCTCTTGTGGCAGCATATTCCAAACACCAATCACACGTTGTGTGAAGAAGTGTTTCCTTTTATTAGTCCTAATTCTTCCCCCCAGCATTTTCAATGTATGCCCCCTGGTTCTAGTATTGTCAACATTTTCTACCCCATGCATAATTTTATAGACTTCAATCAAATCCTGTTCTCCAGATTAGAGTCCACCACTCTTAACCACTACACTACACATAGTAAACATAAAGTATGAATTACACACATTATCTTCAATCTCCAGGTAAACACACTAGGCTACTCTGGCCAACCAGGATTCCCAGATGCAGGTACGTGAAGGTTTAAGAAGGAAAACCTCAGATGATCATCACCCATATATGCCGCAAGTTCAGAAGCATCTAAGAAGAGTTAAGCATGAGCCATTCCTAGACTTTATCTAATCACTTTTTACAGGGCTGGCTCCCTGTCTTACACAGCTCTTGTGATTTCTCCGTCTTATCTGATGGGATTAGAGGCTTCTGCCAGGGGCAGCAGGAAACAAAGCCCTGGATCAAAAGATGAAGTCATGACATGAGCCAAATGTCAACCATTATACCACTGCTATGCAGGCAACCTCGAAACACAGAGACAGCAAGCCCCCGAATGCCAATGCTGGAAGGTAAGAATCCGAGGAAGTTCTCTGTGCTTGGTTTTTGGCCGAGTAAGGTAACAGCCAAACGCTGTGACTGTATTAGTCTCTACTGACAGAATAACTGAAACTATCCAGTTCCCAGCAGAGTGAAACGCAGCAGAGTTATACAAAGGAATTATCCACTAATAAAATTCGGAATATAAAAAGATTTTGCGCGGAAAGGGCGACAAAAACATATTTGACAAAAGAGGGAGACAAAATAGCCATGTGCCAAAAAGCACCAGCAAACAGGCTAGCTTTCACAATAATCAAACAAGGAAAACACAACAGCATTCAACAATACAGCGTAAGGACAAGGAGGAGAGTAAAAAGAAAAAGGAGGAGGAGGAGGAGGAGGAGGAGGAGGAGGAGGAGGAAGAAGAAGAAAAAGAAGAAAAAGAAGAAAAAGAAGAAAAAGAAAAAGAAGAAAAGAAGAAGAAAAGAAAAAGAAAAGAAAAAGAAGAGAAGAAGAAGAAGAGGAGGAGGAGGAGGAGGAGGAGGAGTTTGGATTTATATCCTAACAAACACCCTGTGAGATAGGTGGGGCTGAGAGAGCTCCGAGAAGCTGTGGCTAGCCCAAGGTCACCCAGCTGGCGTGTGTGGGAGTGTACAGGCTAATCTGAATTCCCCAGATAAGCCTCCACAGCTCAGGCGGCAGAGCTGGGAATCAAACCCGGTTCCTCCAGATTAGATACATGAGCTCTTAACCTGTTACGCCACTGCTGCTTCTTGCAGAAGCATAACAAGCTACACACCATAATATGCCGACAATGAAGGTGACCCCCAATCAACCAATTAACTGCTCACCTGCCTTGCATTAACATAAGCAAACCAAATGGGGCGACTATCTTGCTCCTGCAATAACTTATAAAAGAGATGCCGAATATTCTAACAATTACCTGTAGAGTCAAAGATGATTGGAAGGCAATTTCTGTTGGAATTCCAGCTGCACTTGAGGACTTGACCTCCTTCTACAATTCCCGGCTGGCTGGTATTTGCCTTTGGCGCACCCACTAGAAGAAATGTCCTGCAAGAAACAATTGAACAAAGAGAGACCGTTCAAGACTGCTCACTGTTTCATGGATGACAACTGATCAAGTATACAATCTACAAAACTGAGTATGAATCAATATAAGGCACAGGAGAATCAAGGAACAGAAAGAGCACTAGTATAATGTAAAGGCTGATTTCTTGGAGATGCAGGGGGAGCTGATTCCTCTACAGAAGCACTGTGGATATCAATACCAGGGGTGAAGCAAAGTTTAACATTAGGAATATATTATCGTCCCCCTGACCAAAGTGCACAAGAGGATTCTGAGATGGAAAAAGAAATTAGAGAGGCCAACAAAAGCAAAAATGTCGTGGTAATGGGCGATTTTAACTATCCCCACATAAACTGGAAAAATGCATGTTCAGGTCATATTAAGGAGAGAACATTCCTGGATATGCTAAATGACTGTGGCTTAGAGCAGATGGTTGTAGAACCAACCAGGGTAGATGTGATCCTAGATCTAATTCTATGTGGGACCCAGGACCTGGTGCGGGAAGTCAGTGTTGTTGAGCCGATAGGGAACAGCGACCACAATGCTGTCAGATTCAGTATCTCTGCATACGAACAAGTGGTAACTACTAATGTAGTTACATTTGCCTTCAGAAAGGGAAATTCTCAAAGATGAGGGGATAGTCTTGGGAAGCTGAAAGGGGAAAATCAAGAGAGAGTCAAAATGTCCAAGGTGCTTGGAGGTTATTTAAAAACACAGTCTTAAAAGCTCAGCTGGAATGTGTTCCACAGGTTAGGAAAGGCAGCAGCCCAGTCCAAAAGAAAGCCACCATGGTTGCTAACAAGGGAGGTTGAGGTAATTATTAGGAAAAAAAAGATGTCTTTTAGAAAATGGAAGTCCAACTTAACTGATGAAGAATACCAGAGAGAACACAAATGGTGGCAAAAGAGAAGCAAGTTAGCTGTAAGGGAGGCAAAAGGATTATGAGGAGCATGGCTGCGAACATCAAGACTAGCAACAAACAGTTCTTCAAGTTACATCAAAAGCAGGAAGCCAGCTAGGGAAGCTGTAGAGTCCGTTAGACGATGAAGGAACAAAAGGGTGTGCTAAAAGGTGACAGGAGATTGCAGAGAAGCTGAATGAATTCTTTGCATCTGTCTTCACCCAAAGAGGAGGTGTGAGGAAAATTCCTGCACCTGAACCAAGCTTCTTAGGAGGTGAACTGAGGAACTAGCGAAGTTAGTGGTAGACAAGGAAGAAGTTCTGGCAGCCATTGATAAACTAAATGCTACCAAATCCCTGGCCCAGATTGCATTCATCCAAGAGTTCTTAAAGAGCTCAAGCATGAAATTGCTGATGTTCTCACATTAATATGCAACTTATCCCTGAAATCAGGCTCCATCCCTGAAGACTGGAAGATGGCCAATGTCACACCAATCTTTAAGAAAGGGTCTAGGGGGGGACGAGGAAATTACAGGCCAGTCAGTTTGACATCTGTTCCTGGTAAATTAGTAGAATCTATCATTAAAGATAAAATTATTAAACTTGTAGAAAAGCAAGACCTGCTGAGGAAGAGTCAGCATGGCTTTTGTAGAGGCAAGTCCTGTCTTACAAACTTACTAGAGTTCTTTGAGAGTGTAAACAGACATGTGGATAAGGGGAACCAGTGGACATTGTCTACTTGGATTTCCAAAAGGCTTTTGACAAAGTTCCTCACCAGAGACTGTTGAGAAAACTCAGCAAGGAAGGAATAAGAGGGGAAGTCCTCCTATGGATTAAAAACTGGTTGAGGAACAGGAAACAAAGGGTGGGTATAAATGGGAAGTTCTCACAATGGAGAGATGTAGAAATGGTGTCCCCAAGGATCCGCTTTTGGGACCAGTGCTCTTTAACTTATTCATAAATGACCTGGAAGTAGGGGTGGGTAGTGTGGTGGCCAAGTTTGCAGATGATACCAAATTATGTAGGGTGGTAAGAACCACAAAGGATTGCGAAGAGCTCCAAGCGGACCTTGATAAATTAGGTGAGTGGGCTAAGAAATGGCAAATGCAGTTCAATGTAGCGAAATGTAAAGTGATGCACGTAGGGGCAAAAAAATCCAAACTTCACATACACGCTACAGGGGTCAGTGCTATCAGTCACAGACCAGGAAAGGGATTTGGGCGTCTTAGTTGATAGTTCCATGGGAATGTCAACTCAATGCATGGCAGCGGTGAAAAAGGCAAACTCTATGCTGGGGATAATTAGGAAAGGAATTGAGAATAAAACTGCAAAGATTGTCATGCCCTTATATAAAGCCGTGGTGCGACCGCACTTGGAGTACTGTGTTCAGTTCTGGTCGCCACATCTCAAAAAGGATATCAAGAGATAGAAAAAGTGCAGAGAAGGGCAATGAGGATGATTGAAGGATTGGAGCACCTTCCTTATGAGGAGAGGCTGCAGCGTTGGGACTCTTTAGTTTGGAGAGGAGACGTCTGAGGGGGGATATGATTGAAGTCTATAAAATTATGCATGGGGTAGAAAATGTTGACAGAGAGACATTTTTCTCTCTTTCTCACAATACTAGAACCAGGGGGCATTCATTGAAAATGCTGGGGGGAAGAATTAGGACTAATAAAAGGAAACACTTCTTCACACGTGTGATTGGTGTTTGGAATATGCTGCCACAGGAGGTGGTGATGGCCACTAACCTGGATAGCTTTAAAAAGGGCTTGGACAGATTTATGGAGGAGAAGTCAATCTATGGCTACCAATCTTGATCCTCCTTGATCTCAGATTGCAAATGCCTTAACAGACCAGGTGCTCGGGAGCAGCAGCAGCAGAAGACCCTTGCTTTCACGTCCTGCAGGTGAGCTCCCAAAGGCACCTGGTGGGCCACTGCGAGGAGCAGAATGCTGGACTAGATGGACTCTGGTCTGATCCAGCAGGCTAGTTCTTATGTTCTTATGTTCTTATGGGATTCATGGAACCAACATTTTTTGTACAGTTCAGAAGAAGAAGAGTTGGATTTATATCCCCCCTTTCTCCCCTGTTTGGAGATGCCTTTCCCTTCCCCCCTCACAACAAACACCGTATGAGGTAGGTGGGGCTGAGAGAGCTCCAAAGAACTGTGACTAGCTCAAGGTCACCCAGCTGGCATGTGTTGGAGTGCTCAAGCTAATCTAGTTCACCAGATAAACCTCCACAGCTCAAGTGGCAGAGTGGAGAATCAAGCCAGGTTCTCCAGATTAGTGTGCACCTGCTCTTAACCACTACACAACGTTGGCTCTCTCTTAAGACCTGATACCCGACATGTAGGTAAATGCCACCAAGTTGCAATTGACTTATGGTGACCCAAAGCCTTCCTCAGTGGTCTCCCACACAAGTACCAACCTTGCTTAGCTTTGAGATCTGACAAAATCGGGCTGCACTATGACATCTTCCCTCCCAATCCACCAGACAATTAGAGGCTAAACAGTATTCCTGGTTTTGATGTTTGCAAGACGAAGGAAAGGCAGGGATATCAAGTTTCCGGAAGGTTACAGAGGTCCATTTCGCAAAAAGGCATTAAAATGTTTGCAAAACGTTTAGCAAACCTTTTGAAAAGAATCGTTTTCGTGTTTTTGTTCTGCATTGTGCCAAACCAAAATATTCAGACAATGTTTCAACTTATGTAAAACATTTTGGTTCCTCTGCATAGAAAACACTCCTCCCCCATCCCTTTTTAATACACATGTGTGAATTCAAAGCCAAAAAGGTTTTTCAAAGGGGTGCTGATTTTCCGGCTCTCTGATTGGATCTTAATGTTGCCTGCACTATGATTGGGTGTAGGTATTGCTACTCATCTGCTTCGATTCCATTGGTCAGCGCACACACATAGCAGAGCAGCCACAGAATCACACTAAAATGAAACGTTTCCCGCTTTCCACACGGGCGAGCAGGGAACGGTTGGAAAACGCTTCAGGGGGAAAGAAACGCTAGAACGTATTTTAGAAATAAAACAGTGTAAGGGAAAGAAAATAAAAAAAAATACATTTTCAAAACAGTAGCTGTGCAGAATTCCAACAGGAAACGTTTTATATTTCAGTCTTTAAAAACGTTTCTTTTTGTGGCGCGGAATTGGCTGGCACATGGCTACTGTGGTACAGCTGTTTCTGGGCCCTTTCTAGTCTCATAAGAGCGACAGAAGCCCATGCATCTGCACAGTTAACCAGCAAGCACTGCAGAATAGGCGCTGGGCTACTGAGGTTTGGCTGCCGTTCCCCAGAATGTCTATATCACTTGCCAGGAATCTAATTTAGCTAAACCAGCAAAACTCACTGAACACGATTCCTTCAACAGCAGGCAGGCTACAGAGCTGGGTTGCAATACCAAAGAAGAGAGGAGAGAGAAGAGAGAAGAAAGGGGAGGAGGAGGAGGAGGAGTTTGGATTTATATCCCCCCTTTCTCTCCTGTAAGGTGACTCAAAGGGGCTTACAATCTCCTTTCCCTCCCCCCCTCACAACAAACACCGTGTGAGGTAGGAGGGGTTAAGAGAGCTCCGAAGAACTGTGACTAGCCCATGGACACCCAGCTGGCCTGTGTTGGAGTGCACAAGCTAATCTAGTTCACCAGATAAGCCTCCACAGCTCACGTGACAGACTGGGGAATCAAACCCAGTTCCCCAGATTAGAGTGCACCTGCTCTTAACCACTACACCACGATGGAGAGACACAAAAAAAGATGAACTCCATCTGGCAGCAGTGTCTTCTGGAAACTCAGCCGGCCTTGACTAACCAGCAGAATCTTTAGTGTTCAAGACTTTTGAAAAAGCAGAATGTGAGGATTAGTAGTTTCCTAACCTTGTGGAAATTATTCTTTACATTCCATTTCATGGAGCATAATATACAACAATTCCATCCTTCAACACCTCACCTCACAAGTACATGGAAAAACAACAAGTTTCCTCCAAAATAGAAAAAATCATATCTGGCAATCCTTACTAAGGGGCAAACTCTTTCCTCAGAGTAGCTAACACAGTCCATAGTTCCCATCAACCACACCAAAAAGGACACTCCCTATTGGCCCTTTCCGCACAAATCTTTTAAAACCTTTTAAGGCACAGCAGAAGAAGAAGAAGAAGAAGAAGAAGAAGAAGAAGAAGAAGAAGAAGAAGAAGAAGAAGAAGAAGAAGAAGAAGGGAGGGGGGGGGGGGGGGGGGGGGAGAGGGAGGAGGAGGAGGAGGAGGAGGAGGAGGAGGAGGAGGAGAAGGAGAAGGAGAAGGAGAAGGAGAAGAAGAGTTGGATTTATATCTCCCCATTTCTCTCCTGTAAGGAGACTCAAAGGGACTTACAATCTCCTTTCCCTTCCACTCCCCTACAACAAACACTCTGTGAGGTGGTTGGACTGAGAGAGCTCCAAAGAACTGTGACAAGCCCAAGGTCACCCAGTTGGCATGCGCTGGAGTGCACAAGCTAATCTATTTCACCAGATAAGCCTCCACAGCTGAAGTGGCAGAGCGGGGAATCAAACCCGGTTCTCTGGATTTAGAGTGCACCTGCTCTTAACCGCTACACCATGCTGGCTCTCCATTTTCTCCACAGAGTTCTGCATTGTTTTTGCCTCCAAATGCTTTCTTTCCAGCCGCAAAACTTTTTAAATGAATCCCCTTCTTTGGCTGAAAGGTTTTGAAAACATCTTCAGATCCTATGCTTCCCTGAACTTCCCCCCGGTATCATTTTCTGAGCTCACTCTGTTCCACCTCACCTGTTCATTTGCAGCATTTTTTCTGTTTGTTCTTTTATTTGCGTGCGTGTGTGTGTGTGTGTGTGTGTGTGTGTGTGTGTGTGTCAATCTTTGAAGCATTAAGCATATGAGGAGTAGAGAATGTGCCACGAGGCTATAAAGCATTGAAGCATCGATTCCAAAGAGAACTCAAAAAGAGAGAGAGAAATCACATAATGGTGGCCAGGAATGCGCTTTCTGAAGGCGAAAAGGCGGTGAAGACATGATAGCATTGTAAACTTGCAGCCATCTATTCCTCCAGATGTTGTGGACTACAGCTCCCATCATCCCCTGCCAGCACCATGCTGGCAGGGGATGATGGGAACTGTAGTCCATAACATCTGGAGGGCTGCGAGTTTGACACCTATGTTGTAAAGCACAGGTCTCAAACTCATGGCCCTCCAGATGTTATGGACTACAGCTCCCATCATCCCCTGCCAGCATGATGCTGCAGGGGATGATGGGAACTGTAGTCCATAACATCTGGAGGGCCGCCAGTTTGACACCTATGTTGTAAAGGATGGGAGGGGGGGATTGGAAACGTTTTAGAAACATTTCAGGGAATTTGAGCAGAAAGGGCCATCGTTGGCCTCACTGAAATGGTTTTGATTTGACATTCTTGGTCCTAGTTGTGGAAAGGGCTGTCAAGTCGCAGCTGTAGCCACTCGGGACTTCCTTGGTGGTCTTCCATCCAAGTTCTCACCAGGACTGACACAGCTTAGCCTCCAAGATCTGAAGAGATGAGGCTAGCCTAGTTCTAACAGGAGTTATATGAAAGTTTTAATAGCAAGGAAAAGGAACAGTCCAATACTCACACACACACATCGCAGCTATATCTTGATTCGAATACCTTCCAAGCCAGCAACTAAATGCAAAACACATGGCATACGAGCCGCTATACCAACCTGGTGTCTCATAGCATAGCTGTTTGCCAAGGACAGGAATGCTGGCCAACACAAATGTTTAGGCCAGGAGTGTTCCACGTCGATCCTACAGATATGAATTGCCGTACTGGTAAACCACAAAATCGGCTGCAGGCCAACATATCCCAAAAAGGAATCTGTCACTCTCAGAGGGCCACGGAAGATCCACAAGCATAGCTTTAAAAAAAACCCCACAATCTGAGAAGAACCACACACACACAAAAAGACGGCTGGAATCTGTCATCTGCACGAGCGCTCCTTCCCAATTCCACTTTCTTTCGCTCACAGTGCAATCCTAAACAGAGTTACGCTCTTCAGTTGCGATCTTCTTTTGACCTGCTTCCTCACTGACGCTGGATTTTTGAGGCACAACCTTGCAATGGCTGATCTAATTCCTCTCTAGGGGAAGGACAACCCTATATAAGAAAGTTAACCCCAGAATGAAATCAAGCTATTGAGAATCGGTATACTGAGGAAGATACCTTCAAAAACACATTCAGACGCGTGGTGCGATTCTATACAAGATTCTCAGCTCCAATGTACCATCTATGTATGGACTCAAAGTACGGGATGTATCAGCTCTATTGTGAAGTTCCATTTGGGAATCACATGAAAATGGAATCGTAATTTTCTTACAAGTAAACAATTTGAAGTCTCATATGGACTTTTGGATATACACTTGACTAGTAACGTGATGAGAATCTCGTGAGGTTCCATTTGAGAATCATAAAAAAATGGAAATGTAAATATTTCTTTGAACTCATCAATTTGAAGTCTCATATGGACTTTGGAATATACACTTAACAAGTGATATGATGAAAATGATATACTGATATTGTTTCATTGACACTGGCACTTTATATTTATATATATGTATTGCCCTTTATGATTTTCATTAATATATTAGAATAGGGTTAGTATTAGTAGAGTTATCATTTACATGAAAAATAATTGAAATAATAACTTTGCACAAACATATATGTGAATCATTTATTACAAGTCCAAGTCAGTGTGCCAATTAGATTTGCTCATTTCTGTCCTAATTCCTCCAAGGTCAGGGACAGAGGATATAACTGTGAGAAAAGCTCTCCAATCAGCACCTCCTGGGGTGTGTGGGAAGGGGGAGGATATATAGCTTTATCTTCTGATGGGAGGACAGGATTTATCCCTGATACCCTGGCCAAGTGCCTGGTGGCTGCGGTGAAATGATTGAAGCAGAGCTGACTGAAATTAAATCCATCACAGAGGTTCTGTGGCGGGGTTGGAAACCTGTTCCAGATCTTGATGGAACCCAAGCAGTGCCCTCTTCATGTATCAGGAGATGGGGGGTAATCTTGGATGCCTCTCTCATGTTAAAGAGGTAAATTACAAATGTGGCTGGGACAGCTTTTTTCAGCCTTCACCAGTGCCTTACCTGTCCTGCTCTGACCTAGCCATAGTGGCCCACAAAACAATCATGTCCAGGCAAGGCTACTGTAATGTGCTCTACACAGGGCTGCCCTTGAGGCAGCTCCAGAAACTACAACTGGTCCAAAATGAGGCAAGCTCCTTACAGGAACTCCATGAAGGGCACACATACAGTGTTTCACCAGCTGCACTGGCTTCATGCTGGTTTGTGGGTCAATTTCAAGGAGATGGTGCTTATTTTTAAAGCCCCTAAATGATCCGGGGCCTTCAAACCTTCAGAACTGTCTCTCCTGTACGTCCCCCACAGAACATTATGATCTTCAACAAGCAATCTTCTGGCAATCCCTGGCCTATAGTCTATCCAGCTGTTCTCAAACAGCATCAGGGCCTTTTCAGCTGTGACCCCCACCTGGTGGAACTTTCTGTCTGAAGAGATCTGGCTCTGAGGGACCAAAGATGTATCACCAGGCTGGTGGTTGAGGGCAGCGATGGCTACCATCTCACCACTGGCCCCGAGCACTGGTCCTCTCCCATCTCTATTTTCATTTCATTACCATTTTCACTCTTAGATCACCCCTGACCATCGTTGATATCGGCAGTTCTTTACTCTTTATTCCATGTTTATATTCCACTGAACGAAGGGAAGAGAAGACTGTGTACGAGCTGCACCATCATTACGTATGATTTTGGAATTCTGAATTATAATCAAATGTAGACTGATTAAGAGTGTTATGGTTGTGCGTCTGCTGAAATTGAACTATGTTGTTGTTCCTGAACTTTGACCTGCCCTGAGCCTCACTCTAGCAGGGACAGAAATATGATTATATGAGTAACTCCCATTGTCTTCTTAGACCTCAAAAGGTGTATCTTATGATGCAAACATGGTCATTGCAAAAAAAAAACACCTAATATTTGCATATTTCTAGCACATATGCAGTTACTCCCCCCAGAATTCAGAGAATCAAACCTACTCATCTTTATTTATTTCTGCCATGAAGTCGCTGTTGACTTACGGCGACCTGGAGGCACACACGACAGGAAATTCAATTACACAAGCATTACTAAAACAAACAAGAACTTCACAAGAAGATAATAGCATTAATTATCTTACTTATTGTATACCCTACCTTAGTGGGCTTTTCAATAGACTATTGTGCAATTAATCCAACATGCTAAACTCCTTCCCACAAACAAACAATTAATCCATTTCTCATATAATTTAGCTGTTTGGGGAGAAAACTGTTTGGGATCTCATCTTCAGACAGCGAGCTGTCTTTCTCTACTTATGGCAACAGGAACTGTGGTCCCAAATATATTGCTTCAGAAATGGCTCCCAATTACTTCATCAGAACTTGCAGAACAAACGGTTGTGTTTATAGTCACACGCTTTGTTTCTTGACTTCAGACTCAATACAGAAGGATCAACAGAAAAACTATATGAAATGAGTCATGGACTAAAAATAAAAGAGGAGTCAATAGCTCAAAGAGAATCGATTTGACCTCGCCGACAGCCTGGTTAATCGGAAATGCGACACAATTTAAAAGGGAGTTTGCTAACAACAATCTATAAAAACGAAGCGGACAACAGTGGAAAATATGACAAGTGAGTCAGAAGAAGAATTGGCGGGAAATGGAAGCAAGACTCCTGAAGTCCCAGTGGAATGATACACACAGTTCTGTAAGTCCGTGAAGAAGAATAGTAGATGAGAACTAGGTACATCTGGCAGACAGCAAAAAAGGGATGTGGTGATCATAGGTGAAACAATCCTGCACAATTTGTAACTTCATGAGCAAAGTTTGGGGAGGGGCCAAGGCTCGATGGTAGAGCATCTGCTTGGCATTCAAAAGGTCCCCGGTTCAATCCCTACCATCTCCAGTTTAAAGGATCAGTAGTGGGTGATATAAAAAACCCTCTACTAGGACCCTGGAGAGCTGCTGCCAGTAGGTGTGTAGACAATATTTACCTTCATGATTCAGTATCAAGCAGCTGTATGTGTTCTGTGGGACTCTGCCACGTACTTAACACCAAAAATTACTAACAAGCTGGATAAAATGTGTCCTGTTGCTTTAACAGAGGATTGATGTGCTTAAATGGGCAGCTGAAGCCCCTCCTACCATAGAGATTTTAAAAATCATCTGGGCAATAATATAGCATTAAGGCAATATTAACGGGACAGAACACTTTATCTCCAGGCTGTTGGCAACCCAGTGCTTATAAGCCACATTCAGCACGATCAGTTACAAGACGAGGCGCCATGATAGTCTGTGCAACAAAGTAAGCTTAGTGATAGCTATAGTTTTCAATTTAACCATTTTAGTGCCTTTTTATTCCTATATAATTTTAAAAATCCCTTTTAGTATTTATGTTGATTGTTTTAATATGCTTTATCCTTTATGTCAACTATCCTTTTATGTCATTTTATCTTATGCTGATCTATCACCATAATAAAGATTTGATTTGAAGGCAAAGTCTGCCATTAACACAAAACCTTGAGGGATTTAACTAGCAAGGTAATGAGCAAAACGGTACTATATAATAGGGGAGACTGGACAACGATTCAGTCCTGAGGCTGGTGTAGCCACAGCTATGCGGTGCTATGTCATTTACTCATACCGAGCTGAGTGAAATTCAATTTGTAGACGATTCTGACATAGTCCTTGACAGTCCCTGATACGGATGAGATTGACTCCAGTCATTCTTGCCCTTTCTTCCCCTGAGGGGTCTTTCCTTCATTAGGTGAGAGATTCAACTACGTTTTGAAGTATTTTCTGAAATACATATTCCAGGATCCTGAGAGACACTTTTGCCCTGAAGTGTGATCCATGTGTGAGGAACCCCTCAGCTCAACACATACTTTTTCCTTCCAGAACCTTCCTTCTGTCCAACATTGGATCCAGGCAGTGATGACATGGGGCAAGCATGGAAGGCAGGTCTTGGGGAGGGGAGAACTTCAGGCGAGTATAATGCCACAGAGTTCACCCTCCAAAGCAGCCATTTTCTCCAAGGTTTTCTCCAAGGCCCTTTCCCCACTTACCTTTGCGGGCCCTTTGCTGCGTGCTGCTCCCAGCACGCGGCATCTCTGGTGTGCGCTCGGGTGTCCCCACGACCCCGCACTCTGCGCGGGGTCATCAAAAGGTGCCGTTTTTAGGAGCGCCAGGGATGTCGCGTGCTGAGGGGGCGCGAGAGCGGCAGTGTCGCCGCCCCTGTAGTGGGGAGTGCCCCGGGACCCCGCACTATTTGAGGAGAGTAGCACGGGGCTTAAAGTAAGTGGGGAAAGGGTCCAAGATTTCTGTGAGCTGGATATCAGTGGTAAATCCTGGAGCTCTCCAGGCACCACCTAGAGGTTCAGGCATCAAAAATCGGGTAGTTGCAACTGAAAGGTTAAATAAATGCCACTGCTGCATCAAAACACGTAAAGGTGTACTAACACCTGTAAGTCTTTAACTCATATGGTCACTTACACAGCTCTTTCTCTATTTCTACAGATAATGTAATCGATAATCCAGCTAAGAAGACGAAATTGATATTTCTCAATAAACAAAATAAAGAAGATAAACAAAATACATATATTTTATCAATATATACACAACACAAATTAGGATGGCAGAACCTTCAAATAGATTATTATTTTGGATGACCTTCTTCAACTCCAGTTCCTGAAAGTACGTAATGAAAATATGCTTCAAAACCAGACTCCTTACATAAAACTCAATGGTATGTAAACTAATTTCTCAAATTACTTATTCTAATCAGTTTTCAACAAGGGCATAGATATGCCATACCTTCAATGGCTTCCCCAGAAATAAACTGGATATTTTGCCTACAATAATGAGATCCATTTTATATAAAAACCATTAATAAAACACGTTATACTAAAAATATACGTATTTTGTCGGGCATGTTTACAGCAGAAACTCAAATTTGTAAGAGGCTTCTACTGCACATGATACTAGTTTTGTTAATGAGACCAAATCAGAGAACATCTTGTTTGTTTTATTTATTGAGAAATATCAAATACAGTCTTTTTACCTGGATTATCTTGAGTTATCTGTAAAAATATAGAAAGGGTAAGAATTAGTTAAGTGACTATATGAGTTAAAGACTTTCAGGTGTTGATACACCTTTATGTATTTTGGTACCACCTGGAGGCACTAGTGTTGGTACCACAATAGAGGAAGTCAATTCCCGGTGCCACAAATATCCACAGCTCCTATGGTGCTCTAGCCGAATCCAGGCTGTGATAACACAGCTTCTTGGATGTGATGACTGGCACACACCACGCCCATTACTTCTCCCTCACTGCCACTCTCTGTTGATTGGCACCCAAAACAGCCACTTTGTTCACTTGGAAGCACAGCCTGAGGAAAGTCGACAACGACCCAAACAGAGACTGGCTGGTGGGCTGAGATTGGCCTCGTGACTTGTAGGCTTGTACAGGCCAGTCAAGTGAAATCTGTGATCTTTTGGAATTCCCCTCAGTTTAAAAAGCCATCTGTCGTGCTCAAGGTCGCTGTTTGAGAAGCCTAAAACCCAACAAAGAGTTGAAACTAGCTGTGCAGAGTTTTGGACCATCCTCTGTAGATAAACATTATTTTAGGAACATGCATGATTGCTCTGCCGGGATTTAAACAGAACATTGGGGAAAATAGATGGAAGAACTGTACTCTTTCATCAACAATTTCTGCAGACTTCTTTGGAAATTATACAGAACCCTACCCCAACATTCTAAAGATAGTATTGCAACTCTTATAATAAACACAGTGTCCAAGTTCTATATTTTCTCCAGCAAATGAAAAAACCAATTCCAAGACAATTGACATGAATGGGTCCACTTGTACCTCAGTAATCCATTAATATAGTTGATTATTTCTTTTACATGAGGAACTTCTGACTGGAATCAGCATTAACCTCATAGCATTCTATACCTTGCATGTGTTAAATGCTGCCCTACACTTTAGCATCCCAAATCTCACATAGCATCCCACATCACACGGAGTGCTCCATGCTGAGGAGCCATGAGAGCTATCATGTGGTTAAGAGTGACGGACTGTGATTTGGAGAACCGGGTTTGATTCCCCACTCCTCCACATACAGCCTGCTGGGTGACCTTGGGCGAGTCACAGTTCTCTCAGAACTCTCTCAGCCCCATCTACCTCACAAGGTATCTTGTCAGCCACTTTGTAAGCCACTTTGAGACCCCTTAAGATAGAGAAAAGCAGGGTACAAAAATCAACTCTTCTTCCTGTAGCACAAGCACATAACAAACAGAAATCTGAAGGCAAAACTCATGAAAATCCCTGCAGTGACTTTCCATTGGAGAATCTCCTCTTAGCATTCAAAGAGTCAATCCCCAGCTGGGTGGCATAACCTTATGATTGTGTCTAATCTTTGCCATACCAAAAAAAAAATAGTTCTAGAATTGTCCCCCAATAAATGGAATTCTCAGCCTGGATTAAACTGGTTTAGAATTCCCGTTGTTGAGTCAGGGGGGCCGGAGGATTAATTCCAGTTATCATGCATGCTTGCATTCATACATCACTGGTCGCCAGAGTTAGTTTTTAACCAGGATTGCTTTATCATGCTCTGCGCAAGAAAGGACGGGAGAAACGACGTATGCATCACAGCCCAGCCATTAGCAGGGCTCAAACGCATTTTAACCGAACCACTGTTCCGTTTGCTCTCTGCCCCTAAGACGCACTGTCATTTCACACAGCTGGTGAGGTATCTTTGGAGATAATTATAATCAATTGCAAGACAATGGTATTCCCCCTCTCCATTTATGTTTAACCAAAAAGGACAATCGCTTCTTTAACTTTTAAAACAGGGCTATTCCCAATTAGCGCAGCACACATTCAAACACGGAAGAACTTCCAACAAAGTGATAGAACAGGGCTCCCCCCCCCCCCAAAAAAAAGCGATTCTTGGTATAAAAGAGGTCCCAAAAACATGCCATTGTTCTCATCTGTGGGAAATTCAGATGAATTTGATTGATTGGTTAAACCCATCTGATTAATCAGCCACAGCTTCTTAGCTTCAACTCCAGCGACAATCCGGTAAGTTAGCAGCTACCTAGTACAGAGCAACATCTCATCAGAGAACAACAGAGAAAGAAGTTTGGGAAAGCCTTTTAGAGCTACAGCTACAGAGCGTTCATGGCAGCATATAACATTAGGAGCAACTATTTCTGTTCCATAGAAAGATGATAGTAGAGTTGTATACTCCTTCACAAAGCATGCCGGACCTTCTTTGTTGTAGAATGTTCTGCCTGGGTCCTAGTGCCTTCCTAGCCCTGCCCCCCCCCCCCCCCAATCCATTTGAAAGTCTTAAAGTAAAAATACATTTTGGCATAAATGCTCTTGTATCAAAAGTACCATGTTCAGTAATGCACAAAATAATAGTTTTGACAGCCAGTAAAAATGAATGATAATTCTCATATTCATTCAGGACTATATTCTGATGCGGAAGAATTTTCTCAGCTGATGCACCTCAACTGACCTATCAACTTTCTGTGGAACAGAATATAGCAGTGATAGCTAGTTTCAGAGGGTAGTTGTGTTGATCTCCAGTAGAAGAGCTAGATTCGAGTCCCATTACACCTTAAGAGTCCAAAAAGATTTCCTAGATCAGTGATGGCAAACCTTTTCGAGACCGAGTGTTCAAATTGCAATCCCAAACCCACTTATTTATTGCAAAGTGCCAACACGGCAATTTAACCTGAATACTGAAGTTTTAGTTTAGAAAAAACGGTTCCTCCAAGGCACACGTTACTCAGGAGTAAGCTTGGTGAAGCAACTGTGCAACACTTCAAATGGGTGAATCACAATCCTAGGAGGGTTTACTCAGAAGCAAGCCCAATTGCCAGCAACCGAGCTTACTCCCAGGTAAAGGATCATGTCCAGGCCAGCCTACATGTGTGTGGGGGGGGGGAGGTGATTTTCCATCCCACTCCCACATGATGAACTCTGTGCATGAGTGCCCACAGAGAGGGCTCTGAGTGCCACCTCTGGCACCCGTCCCATAGGTTCACCAACACTCTCCTAGATATAAGCTTTCAAGAATCAAATTTTCCTTCGGCGGATAGCAATGATGATCAGACATGGGCCTTTTGCACAAGTTTGGTCTCTTCGGGTCAAGCATACATTATCCTCGGGTCAGATTCTCAATTGTGCACGTTTCCCCTTTTTCAGAACTTACTGTGTGGAAGATCAGAGAAGCCCCACTGTTTCCAAGAGTGGCCAAAGCACTATTTCTTCTCCTGCCTGGGTAGAGAAAGCGAAGCACACCAGTGTGCGTTTCACTCCGTTAGGCATTTCTGCTGCTCTCCACCTATGCTGAAGCAGTTGTGCCAGCATTGGGGGGGCGGGGGGGATCAACAGATCACTGTTTTGTTTTAGACAGACACTTTCAATCTAGCCCAGGAGTCATAGATTGACAAAATGCCTTGTTTGTTTATATTTTTTAAAACTGAAACAGGTGGCAAACAACCACTTGAACCTGGAAGCAGGAGAAACAGGGAGTAGGCAAAATGGCAGCTAGGATCAGGGGAAGTGGGGCATTTCCCCATGAGGAAACACGGCAGAGACCCCACCGTGAAGCACACAGCCACACCAAAAACTGTAAGTGGACAAAGGGCCATGATGTCTGTATTTGCAGGGGAGTAGACCCTCGATTACCACACAACAAGGATGCGACTGTTCATGACCCCAACTGGAATCAGAGACGAGGCTTGTTTTTAAACTGCGTGAGGCTGGTTCTGGTGGGTTTTCCGGGCTGCGTGGCCGTGGTCTGGTGGATTTTGTTCCTAGCATTTCGCCTGCATCTGTGGCTGGCATCTTCAGAGGCGTATCACAGAGAAAAGTCTGTTTCTCACTGTGTCTAAGTGAGAAGGGAAAGTTTAGTGTGGTATATTGTCCATGTCCCAAGATGGGGAACCAATCATTAAGTGTTTGGGTGGAACTTGGTATGCAAAGGACATGGACAATATACCACACTAAACTTTCTCTTCTCATTTAGATACAGTGTGAAACAGACTTTTCTCTGTGATACACCTCTAAAGATGCCAGCCACAGATGCAGGCAAAACGCTAGGAACAAAACCCACCAGACCACGGCCACACAACCCAGAAAACCCACCAGAACCAACTGAATCCGGCTGTGAAAGCCTTCGACAATACATTGAGTGAGGCTGTTCACAACAGCAGTGCTGTCAAAATCATGCTAAGTTGTCTTCTGCTTAATTTTTCATACTTTTCATAATAAATAAATAACCCCTGTATTGCCACTCCTTTGGTACTAATCTTCTGGTAGTTCCTGGCCCTAAAGATATCTGGCTGGCCCCAACCAGAGTCAGAACTCTTTCAGCCCCAGACTGGTGGAACTCACTATCAGCTGACACAACCAGGGCCCTGGGGGATCTTAGTCAGTTCCTCAGGGCCTGCAAGACAAAGATGTTCTGTTGGGCCTTTGGTTGAGGCAGCTACAGTCTTTTTCCATCCTGCTGGCTTCCCGATCTGCCCCTCTTCTCCCTCCCGCAACTGTTTAAATTTTTAGGTTACTGGGGCCAAGAAACTGCACCTGAAATGAATGGTTATCGCGATCCTCAAGATTCATATTGTTGACTGATACCACACTTTTAATGTTTTTCGGAGCAGCAGTGGCGTAGGATGTTAAGAGCTCGTGTATCTAATCTGGAGGAACCGGGTTTGATTCCCAGCTCTGCCGCCTGAGCTGTGGAGGCTAATTTGGGGAATTCAGATTAGCCTGTGCACTCCCACACACGCCAGCTGGGTGACCTTGGGCTAGTCACAGCTTCTCGGAGCTCTCTCAGCCCCACCTACCTCACAGGGTGTTTGTTGTGAGGGGGAAGAGGCAAGGAGATTGTCAGCCCCTTTGAGTCTCCTGCAGGAGAGAAAGGGGGGATATAAATCCAAACTCTTCTTCTTCTTCTCTTCTTAGTATTTAAGTGTGTAATATTGAGATTGAATTTGTATATTTTTATAAGTATATACGTGAGCTGCCTTGAGCCCAGTTTTGGCAAGGCTAGGGCATAATAACAACTTTCACAACATAAAATAAATGTTGAATTCTAACAATTGCCGCTTTTAAAAAACATTGAAAGGATTTTAAGGAACAAACATTTGACGCAGCCTTCATTTATCCTAGGAAATTGACCTGGAAAACCTTGGATGGCAACTCTACAGTATGTATTTAATTACATTTGCGTGGCAAGTTTCTTTCTTGGACCTAAAGGTGGTACAGATCCAAGGAGGTTTCCCCTTAAGGAGAAGAATTTAGGTTTATACCTTTCTCTCCTGTAAGGAGACTCAAGGCGGCTGACAAACTCCTTTCCTCTCCTCACAACAGACACCTTGAAAGGTAGTTGGGGCTAAGGGAGTTCTGGACGAACTGTGACTAGCTCAAGGTCACCCAGCAGGAATGCAGGAGTGGAGAAACAAATCCAATTCACCAGATAAGAGTCCTCCACTCAAGTGGAGGAGGGGAAATCCAACCCTGTTCTCCAGAATAGTCTGCCACTCTTAACAACTTCCCCACACTGGCTCTCCCAAGACAATGACCAGGTCTAAACATGTTTTGCTTCAACAGGGTGGTGTTATCACAGATTCCGAAACCACACCCAGAAATACCTAATATCTAATCACCATAACTTTATCCTGCCACATGGATCTCTAATCAGCAGAAATGTTTAGAGTGGATCAGACCAAGGGCCAGTGGTGGGATCCAAACATTTTAGTAACAGGTTCCCATGGTGGTGGGATTCAAACTGTGGTGTAGTGCCAATGGGGCTGGGCGGGGCACGACGGGGGCGTGGCCGGGCATTCCGGGGCGGGGCATTCCTGGGCAGGGCTGTGGCAAGGACGCAGCCGCTGCGCCGGTCCTTGGGCGGGAAACGAATGCACACAGGCGCAGGCTGCCACGCACGCCGGTGCACCTCCTGCTAGACTGCTTCAAGTTCTGCGCGCTACTGCTGAGCGGAGGGGCGTAACTAAGGCAAAAATCACGTGGCAAAATCACCAATTTAGTAACCCCCTCTCGGCACACACAAATAATTAGTAACCTACTCTTGGGAACCTGTGCAAACCTGCTGGACCCCACCTCTGCCAAGGGCCCATGAAGTCCAGCATTCTGTTCACACGGTGGCTGACTAGTTGCGTCTGTATTTGTACAAAGTGTGGTCAAATCACAGCTGATTGTTGGCAACCCAGCAGGGTTCTTAAGGCAAGAGACGAACAGAGGTTGATTTGCCACTGCCCGCTTCTGCATAGCAACCCTGGGCTTCCTAGGTCCGTGGTGGCAAACCTTTGGCACTCCAGACGTTATGGACTACAATTCCCATCAGCCCCTGCCAGCATGGTCAATTGGCTATGCTGGCAGGGGCGGATGAGAATTGTAGCCCATAACATCTGGAGTGCCAAAGGTTCGCTATCACTGTCTAGGTGGTCTCCTATCCAAGTACTATCCAGGGATGTCCTTGCTTAGCTTCTGATCAGCTTTGCCTGGACCATGCAGGTTAAGGCTCAAGCTGCCTCTAGGAAGCCCAGAAACAGACTGACTGAAACAGACCACAACCCATGCATCCAAGCAACCGGCATTTCTCCCCTCTTCCATTTCATGTCAACCAAGCATGGGGTTTGAATCCGTCCTTCAACCAGCACGGTGAAGTGGTTAAGGATGGTGAACTCTAATCTGGTGAGCTGGGTTTGATTCCCCACTCTTCCACATGAGCAGGTAAAACTGGATTTCTTTCCCTGCTCCTCCACATGAAGCTGGCTGAGTGACCCTGCGCTAGTCAAAGTTCTCTCAGAACTCTTTCACCCCCACCTACCTCACAAGGTGTCTGTTGTGAGGAGAGAAACAGAAATGAGTTTGGAAGGTGCCTTGTGTCTCTTTACAGTGATAGGTGGTGGACCTAGACGTCCAGCTTTATTGGCCGGGACAGTCCCGCTTTTAACTTCAATTCTGTCAGCCAGTCTCCGCAGGGTTTTTTTTTTAAATGTCCCCATTTTTGGAAGCCTGCCGCTTTTCTGCCAAGATTCCTGTTTGGGCGCTCCCCTTTTCCACGGCCTCTGTGATAGGGCGGAAACCGGGAGCGCCTCCCAGAAGGCAGTGAAGCACTCCCTATGGCGGCTTGTAGCGGTCCCGCTTTAAAAAGGTGAAAATCTGGTCACTTTACAGGAGAGAAAGATTGAGTATATATCCAAACTCTTCCTCCTTCTAATGTTCTAGAACAGTGGCGAACCTTAGGCCCTCCAGATGTTATGGACTACAATTCCCATCAGCCCCTGCCAGCATGGCCAATTGGCACTGTTCTGCACTGCATTGGCAAATAAATGCTTTGCCTGTGTGATAAGCCCGGGGAACTCTGAAAAGGTAAGATACAAATGCCAACACCCTCGTGGCCTAGTGGTTAGAGGCCGGCTTGGAAGAGGCGGGTTCAAATCCCAGCTCTGGAAGGAAAGCAAGCTGGCCGGAGGACGTGATTGATCGATTTGCCAAATCCACATCCCTTGTCTGCCCTTCTGAGGAATTGAGGAGGAGATGGGTGTTGCAACACAGCCAGGCGCGGGGGGAGCCAAGCGGCGATCTCCATTCCCGCCACATCTCCTCGGAAGTAAAAGCTCCATTCATTTCCAGGACGTTCGGGCTTCCCCGGCAGAGGTGTGCTCGGAATGGAGATCAGGGCAGGCGCGCTTCCAGTTTCTCATCCCCCCTCCAGGACTTTCCCGGGACCCGGTCCAACTTTTCGGAACCGGCGCCAGCTTGCAAGGGGGTCCGGGCTTTGGAGCAGGAGGCTCGTCCGCTCGTTACTTACGAGGCCGGGTCGGGGGCGAAGAAATCCACCGCGAAGCCGAAGTAGGTGCCCGGCGAGCCGGCGTAAACGGCGGGGCTGTCGGCGTCCAGGTTGAAGGCGCTGCCGGGCGCCAGCCAGAGGGCCGCGCAGAGCAGCCAACGCAGCCGCGTCATGGCCGGGCCGGTGCGTAAAAGCCGTGCGCCCTGGCCGGATCGGTGCCTTCCGCGCGGCCCCCGGCGGTCTGGGCCCGGCTGGTGGCCGGCGAGGGACGTCCTGGCTGGGCAGCGCGGAGCTGGGCCGGCCGAGCCCTTCCCCTTTGTTTTGTTCTCCGCGTCTCCGGGACGGGGCCGGGGCGGAGAAAGCACTGCCGGGCCCGCCCGCCAGGCGCATCATGCGGCCGCCCCCAGAGGCGGAGCCGGGGCTGGAGGCGTCCATCCGAGCAGGGATCGCCTCGACCGGCCGGTAAAAGTTCCCCTTTTCGCTTTAATGGGAATCGGGGCCTCCCCGTGCCGGCTCTGGCATACCCCAAAGCGACACCGGTTGCCTGAGCTCTAAACTGGGAGGGGTGGGTAGGTGGTGCTCAGGGGTGCCGTTTGTTTGTTTGTTTGTTTGTTTGTTTGTTTGTTTGTTTGTTTGTTTGTTTGTTTGTTTGTTTGTTTGTTTGTTTGTTTGTTTTTTACCCCGCCAATCTCTCGAAGGACTCAGGGCGGCTTACAAATAAAAGCACATTAAAACAATACAATAGAATAAATAATATAAAAATATAAGCATTATAACCAGAGTACAACAGATGCGATGGCATAGAGCAGGGGTCTTCAAACTATGGCCCTCCAAATGTTCATGGACTACAATTCCCATCAGCCCCTGCAAGCATGGCTAAGTGGCAGGGCTGATGGGAATTGTAGTTCATGAACATCTGGGGGGCCATAGTTTGAAGACCCCTGGCATAGAGAAACCTACATGGGAACATAGAAAACAGATGTGTGTGCTGTGTCCTGACTCTGTAAAGCAGGGGGGTCAAACGTGCGTCCTGGAGAGGGCTTATCAAGCCCAGGAGCCACTTGAGGCATCCCCCATCCAAAGGTGGGATCCAACCAGTTCTCACCACTTCTCTAGAAGTGGTTACTAATTTTTTCTGAGTGCCGAGAAGGGGTTACTAAAGCAACCTCCCTGCCCAATAGGGTCTGGAGGTGCGTGTGTGCGGCAGCGCCACTGTTTGAATCCCACCATCTTCGGAACCTGTTATTAAAAGATTTGGATCCCACCACTGCCCCCATCCCCCCTTCATTCCAGATTTGGTCGGGCACCCGCCACGTCCCATTCTGACATAGCAAGCCCCTCCCCGTGCCAGTCTGGGATAGCAAGTTTGTTGTGGGTTCACCAGAGGAGGGACACCCCCTCCCCACTGCCAGTCTGGGCTGGAGAGCCCACTGGGGGCTTAGCAGGCAAGGCAGCCTCATGCCCTCTGGACTCAGCCCAACCAAGTCACATGCATGTCACATCCGGCCCTGGAAATACATTAGCTTGTCACCCAGGCTGTAAATCATTCATAGGCGAGTCAGATGATGGGCTCTCCTCCTTGATTGGCACTTGGTTGGTACTTACACTTTGCCGCTGGATTTGACTGTGTCCAGTGACCAAATCCACTTGTCAACGATCACAAAAGTGTGTTGAAAGGAGATTATTGGTTATATATTGTCATGAAGTTTATATTGCATATTGATGCGTTGATAACACTGTTGAGATGTATCAATATAATTCTATTGATTGTTGTATTGCTACTCTGATGTTAATCTATTCATTCGCTGTATGTATTGCTTTACTTTAAAGTACTAGATATTACATGGATTTAGCTGTATCTTATTGTTAATGCTGCTGTTTAGGTCTTAGAAGTTGTATCACCTGTAATATCAAGTCGCCATCTGGGGTTATTTAGTTATATGTATTTTACTATTGTTATGATGTATCTTTGTTATATTGCTGAAAGGTATTGCTTATCGTGTTGTTAGCTGCTCTGAGCCCCTCGGGGATAGGGCGGGGTACAAATATAATTGAAATGAAAATGAAAAATGAAATTATTCTGCCTGCATGAAAGCACTGATGGTCTACATTGAAAATGCTGGGGGGAAGAATTAGGACTAATAAAAGGAAACACTTCTTCACACAACGTGTGATTGGTGTTTGGAATATGCTGCCACAGGAGGTGGTGATGGCCACTAACCTGGATAGCTTTAAAAAGGGCTTGGACAGATTTATGGAGGAGAAGTCGATCTATGGCTACCAATCTTGATCCTCCTTGATCTCAGATTGCAAATGCCTTAGCAGACCAGGTGCTCAGGAGGAGCAGCAGCAGAAGGCCATTGCTTTCACATCCTGCACGTGAGCTCCCAAAGGCACCTGGTGGGCCACTGTGAGTAGCAGAGTGCTGAACTAGATGGACTCTGGTCTGATCCAGCTGGCTAGTTCTTACGTTCTTACTTCGATTGGCGACACTCAGGCAAAGATCCCATCGAACCCTTGTGATGTGAGATGCCCTGGATCAGGGGTCTGCAACCTGCGACTCTCCAGATGTTCATGGGCTACAATTTCCATCACCCCAATTGGCCATGCTGGCAGGGGCTTAATGGAATTGTAGTCCATGAATATCTGGAGTGCCATAGGTTCACCACCACTGCCCTAGGTGGATCTCATCAGATCTTGGAGCCTAAGCAAGGTTGGTCATGGTCAGTATTTGGATAGGAGACTGCCAAGAAAGTCCAGCATTCCTACACGGGCAGGCAATCGCAAACCACCTCCATGTGTCTCTTGCCCTGAAACCCCTGCCGGATTGTCATAAGTTGGCTGTGACCTGACAATACTTTCCATCATCACCACCACCTGAGATGCTTGGGAGTGAAAGTGAGACTTTCTACCTGGAAAGCATATTCTCTCCCCACTGGGCCACACAGCCTTTCCCATAAAGCCACGCCACAATAAGAGAGAAAGCTTTGTTAGGGTTGCAGTTGTCACATTACATTCCACCCTTGGGGCTTTCATTACCATTCCTGAACATAGATTACAAGTCCTGAGGGCTCTCTGGGGGCAGAAGAAGACTTTGTAAGCTGGAGACATCAGCATCTGATGAGGCCTCAGCCTCAAAAAGTACTAGAAATAGAAAAGGAACGTAGGTAAATGTGGAAAGGGGGCGGGTGTGTGTGTGCCGTGGGGGGGTGGGGAGGCGCTGCAGGGGGGGGGGGGCAGAAAAAACACACTGTGTACCGGGCGCAGTTTGGCCCAGCTACGCCTCTGTCACAAACATTCTGGATAAACTACCTCACAGGGTTGTTGCGATGGTAAAATGGAGAAGGGGAGACTGATATCCACCTCACCATCGGATACACGGTGGGTAAAAATGTACTAACTACAGATACAAATGAGGCAGCCACAAACACAAAGCTGTTCCCCGGATCTGGCATTCCACTTGATGGGATAGCCATCATCATTACAGAAGTATTAAAATAACCAGAAGTACTAAAATAAAATGCCCTTTTAAAAGGGAGGTCAGTTCAAATATGCCGCGTTAGTCACTCCAAAATCTTTCTGATGCCAGAGACGGTATGGAGCGACGAAGCTAACAGGAACAGGGCGCTGCTCATTCACTGGCTACCTCAGTTGACACAGTATGTCTACAAACACATAATCTTTAAAGCCAGCAGTGGCATAGCGGTTAAGAGCAGGTGTACTCTAATCTGGAGGAACAGGTTTGATTCCCCGCTCTGCTGCTTGAGCTGTTGGTATTCCCGGTCGGGTGTATTCCCGGTCGGGTGTTAAAGGAATGCGCTAACCAACTGGCTGGTGTTTTTACTGGGATCTTTAATCAATCTTTATCCCAGTCCACCATTCCATCTTGTTTGAAAGCTTCCACCATTGTTCCACTACCAAAGAGATTTCCTGCTGACAATCTTCAGGATTATAGACCAGTGGCACTCACCCCCATCATCATGAAGTGTTTTGAAAAACTGGTCCATAGGCATATTAGTTCTTGCCTTCCAGGGATAACATTTGATAAACATCAGTTAGCATATCGGACTAATAGATCTTACTGAGGAGGATGCCAATTGCCATTAGCCTCTTACACACAGCTTTGTATGACCTGGAACAGCAGGGGAATTATGTGCGAATGCTCTTTCTGGCGGATCTTTAGTTCCGGCATTTAATACTAATCTACGCCACAAAGACTGAGTGACAAAACTTTGTGGACCTATTGGACTCTCTGACATTCAATCTGTTTGTGGATTAGGGACTTCTTTGTCTGGAGCGTTCCCAGAGGTGGTTAGACTGGGAAATCGGGTTTTCCTCAGTTCTTACTCTAAATATGGGAACGCCTACAGGGCTGTTAATGTTGGAGTCCTTTACTGTTCCAATCTCTGCTTATACATATGATTGTACTTCCTGTTCATCATAGGTACAACACTCATTATCAAATTTGCTGATGACACAACGGTGGTGGGGCTCATCTCTGGAGGTGATGAGTCTGCTCCTTACTCCGGGAATGGAAGTGGGACCGAACACTGCTCTCATGGGTGCAGGAAAAATAACCTGGTTCTTAACACTAACCGAGAGACAAAGGGAGCTCATAGTGGACTATAGAAGGAATAAGCTCCAGAAATTCGAAGTCCTTTGACTATAAAATGGAGATCAAGTGGAGCGGGTGGCTAGTTTTAAATTTCTGGAAGCTGCTATGATTAAAGAGGATTTGACCTGGGGAGTACGAGACTGCCAGCGGTGATTGGTTAAGAAAGCCCAGCAAAGACTGTACCTTTATCTGAGACTTTTAAGGAAGCAGCAACTGGATGGAAAAACTTCCTGGTGTCCTAATTACCGGGCTGTGCTATAGAGAGGTGTCCTAACCTACTGCATTCGTGTCTGTATGGTTCTCCAGTTGCACAGTGAAGCCCCGAATAGGAAGGCGCCTCCAAAGGGTGAGGATCCACCACTGCACAAAGGGATTATCGGCTGCCCTCTCCCCTCCTTGGAAGCGAAATCTAGTAATGTCTCGAGCCTAAATACGAAGCCCAAAAAATATATTCTGGAGGGACCACGTCTCATCCAGCCACCAACTCTCTTTTTAAACTGCTACCATCTGGCAGACGATACAGGGCCCTCAGAACTAGGACAAAGAGGTTTAGAGACAGCTTCTACTCTAGAGCTGTGGCTATGCTAAACTTCGCTGCTTCATATTGATGTATTTGGGGCTGTGTAGGGATGGGTGGAGGATGATGATGTATGAGTCTGAAATTGTGTGCATCGAGGAATGCTGCTGTAAATTTCGTTGTGCGTGCACAATGACAATAAAATGCTTATGCTTATGCTTATGCTTATGGAGGCTTATCTGGGGAATTCAGATTAGCCTGTGCACTCCCACACACGCCAGCTGGGTGATCTTGGGCTAGTCACAGTTCTTCCAAGCTCTCTCAGCTCCACCTACCCCACAGGGGCGGTTTCTGCACAGCCAATTACAGCGTTGTGCCATCAGTGTTATTGGCAATGCTGCAGCATTGGAGCTTTCGCATGGGTGGGTGCTCCGTAGACGGGTAGCGCATTGGCTGAACCCAGGCACTTTGCACGGCTGTGCTTTACAAACGGCATTCTTTTTTTCCCAGTGTAGACGTCACAGGTGTTCAGCGCTAGGATTGGCCAGTGTGGGCCACCATTGTGGGGGGTAGTCTCTGCAGCACTGATTCCTGGCAGGCGCTTTGCACAATGCCGACTTTGGAGCGCCATTGTTGAAAAGACACACTCAGTCAGCAACTTTCGAATAAACTGTTGTGGGCCCACTGGAGTGTTGCCGCGTCGCTGCAGTGTCGTTTCTGCAGTGATGGCCGTTCGAACTCCCCGCCTACAATGCTGTTTTTACCGTCCTTTTACTGGCTTTTTGGGCCCGTGCGGAAAACAGCCAGGGTATCTGTTGTGGGAAGAGGAAGGGAAAGGAGTTTGTAAGCCCCTTTGAGTCTCCTTACAGGAGAGAAAGGGGGGGATGTAAATCCAACTCTTCTCCTTCATATCAGCGCAAAGAGAATGCCGTGTAAAAAAATAAAATCCTTTATGCTTTATCAGTTTTAACTAGTTTGGGTGCTGTGTGGTTTCCGGGCTGTATGGCCGTGTTCTAGTAGCATTCTCTCCTGACGTTTCGCCTGCATCTGTGGCTTCAGAGGATCTGAAGATGCCAGCCACAGATGCAGGCGAAACGTCAGGAGAGAATGCTACTAGGACACGGCCATACAGCTCGGAAACCACACAGCACCCCAGCGATTCCGGCCGTGAAAGCCTTCGACCATACATTTAACTAGTTTGTTTTTAATCAAGCAGGTGTTTCACACAGTGTTCAATGCAGCTTTCTTCTCTTACAGCTCACTCAACCAAATGGTCACAAACAGCCACTACAAGATTTATTTATTCCCTGCCCATCGCCCAAATCCCTGGGTGGGGCACAGTCATAAAACATCTTAAAATAAAATTCATAAAACCGGCTTAGAAATTCCTTTCTAAAACCACCCCCACCCCCCACGGTAATCCACCCTCCTTAAAATACTTGGTCATCCAACCCATGTAAAGCCTGCCCCAGCAAATTTCATAAATTGGGCTTAGACTAAACCATGAGACATCAGACAGGTGAGAGCGTGGTACCAAATAAAAGGGAGCATTATTTATTATTTTTATTTGTTTGACTTCTATTCCGTCCCATCTCCAAAGGGATCTGGGTGGGTTCCGACATATATTAAACATGCCATAACAATAAACAATAAAATATAAATCCTAGCAATAATTTAAATTTTAAATTAAAATTCAAAGTTAAAGCATTGAAAAGATTTACAAAACGCTAAAATATTAAAAGAGGTGGCGTATATTTATGCTTCCCACCTTCCACCCAGTGGTGGGATCCAAAAATTTTAGTAACAGGTTCCCAGGGTGGTGGGATTCAAACAGTGGCGTAGCGCCAATGGGACTGGGCGGGGCACGACGGGGGCGGAGCATTAATAATTTCTCTGTTACTGTAAAAAACTCTTACTGTAAAAAAAGTTCCTAATTTCCAGCTGGTATCTTTCTGTCCATAATTTAAACTCATTATAGCAAGTCCTATCGTCTACTGCCAACAGAAACAGCTACTTCTCCTCTAATTGACTGCCTGTCAAATACTTAATACTTTCAAATACTTAGTTTTGTTTCTAGAAATCGAAAGGAGGATACTTTCCTTAAACAAGGAACTTTACCATATTTCTAAAACATGTTTTTAAAACAGCCCAACAGGGAGAATTATCCCGTTTTCTACCTTCGCTAACCAGCCACATAGGAAACAACAGGACTTGATGATTTTTGGACCTAGTGGAATTTCTAACGGAAAAGCAGACCCAATTAGTAACCCCCTCTCGGCACACACAAATAATTAGTAACCCACTCTCGGGAACTGGTGAGAACCTGCTGGATCCCACCTCTGCTTCCACCCCTTCTTCCTTCCCCTCTCTCCGGAGACTGAAAGATGTTACAGTCATCTGGCTGGGTGGCACTGCCCAGAAGGGATCACATGTATGACTGGGTACAGAGAGTAGTCTTGGCCAGGCACCTAAACTCCCGCAAAGTTGGCATCTGGTGGACTTCCAGTGGGAAAGTGTTCCAGAGCGCTGGGGCCACCGCAGAGAAGGCCCACTGGGTGGCCCTACCCCCAAACCTTGGAAGGTGATGGAGCCACCAGGAAGCCCCCCCCCCTTGACCTCAGTGTTCAGGCAGGTCTATATGGGGGGAGGCGTTCTTTCAGATATATAGATTAGATAATATAAGATTCATTGTTGCAGTCAATTGACCCCTAAAATATAGATTATGGATGAGTGATGGATGGAAAAACTTCTTACATTGTAAAAAGGTTTTCCCATTTGAAGAAGAAGAAGAGTTTGGATTTATATCCCCCCTTTCTCTCCTGCAGGAGACTCAAAGGGGCTCACAATCTCCTTGCTTTTCCCCCCTCACAACAAACACCCTGTGAGGTAGGTGGGGCTGAGAGAACTCAGAAGTGCTGTGACTAGCCCAAGGTCACCCAGCTGGCTTGTGTGGGAGTGCACAGGCTAATCTGAATTCCTCAGATAAGGCTCCACAGCTCAGGTGGCAGAGCTGGAAATCAAACCCGGTTCCTCCAGATTAGATACACGAGCTCTTAACCTCCTACGCCACTGCTGTTCCTTTGAATGTTCCTGTATTTCTACAGCAGCATCCAAAAAATGTAGCAACCCTGTATGTATCCCATCCATCTTCACTTCTGAATAGCTTAGCCGTCTCGGCTGTTAAAGCAGTCACATCAGGGGGCAGGGAGGGGGAAGTCCGTTTCTGTCTGACTTTTGGAAACTCAAGACAATCTGGAAGTACACGGTCGATGGATTCAGCACAATTAAGAGTGCAGCTGCATGAATGAAGCAGAACCCATATCACAGTGATGGCGAACCTTTTCGAGACCGAGTGCCCAAATTGCAACCCCAAAACCCACTTATTTATCGCAAAGTGCCAACACGGCCATTTAACCTGAATACTGAGGTTTTAGTTTAGAAAAAACGGTTGGCTCCGAGGCATGCGTTACTCGGGAGTAAGCTTGGTGGTAGTCGGTGGCTTTGCTTTGAAGCAACCGTGCAACTCTTCCAACTTACGACCTTAGGAGGGTTTACTCAGAAGCAAGCCCCATTGCCAGCAACCGAGCTTACTCCCAGGTAAAGGATCACACTTTAGTTCTTTGCATGAAAATCAGTGGGGTTTAACTTGTCTTGACAGGGTTACCTACACTGCTTCCCCAAAACTAGGTCTTAGGTTTAATGCTAATAATCGAGCCCAGCAGCCGAGGCCAACCTAGATGTGTGTGGGGGGGGGGCACTCTGTTTGTGTGTGCCCACAGAGAGGGCTCTGAGTGCCACCTCTGGCACCAGTGCCATAGGTTCACCTCCACTGCCATATCAGGTTTGAGTAAACTGTAACTTGATCACCTGTGGCTGGGGGTATTTTTCCTCTTCAAACTTCCGCTTCTTTAAAAATAGATTTCCTTCATCACTGTGTTTTGATATGGTAGAAGAGAAGCCGCTGAGTAATGACAGCAGTCGTTTTGCTGACTCAGCTGACAGCCTCCCCCGCACCCCACCCCCCCACCATGTTGAATCATCGGCCAAACAAAACCGAAGTCACAGAGTCACGACCGGCTGAGACTCAGCCACAGCCCATTGAAATTAGCAGTCTAGACATATCCAAATAAGGAAGAGGCTGCACCCAGAATATACTGTCGGGAGTGTAGTTGCCGTGGTCTGCCGCGAAAGAACGAGATTCGAGTACAGTAGCATCTGATAGATCCCCAAGGTTTTAGAGGTATGAACTTCTGAAAGTCAAATCTCCCTTTGTTAGACATCAGCAAAATATCTGGTATTTGATCAAGGGAACTTTGACCCTTTGAAGTTTATACACTGGGAATTCTGGTGCTACTAAACTCCCACACCGAGAAATATATGACCCTGAACTAAACTTTCAAAAGCCTCAAGGGAAGTTGGAGTTAGAATAATTTAATTTTTTTCCTCTACCCCCCTAGTTTAATTAAAACCACAGGAAAAAATAACCATGGATCAACAGGATTATTTCTTGTTTTGCAAACAGATTAACTCTTATCAGCTCCCTTGCCTTTTTTCCCCCCAGAATGAATAACTAGATCTGACACACCCGCGGTTTAACCAAAGGATTACAAGACTTCTGTTTTCAGTCTGAGTCTATCAGACTGACTGGTGGTTAAGGATGGTTTTGTGGGCAAAACGGTTATCTCGCCTCAAGGAAGAAAACATCCATTTCTAACCCTGCGTGCTCAGGCTTCGGACTGCAAGATGAACGGGCAACTGCATCGGGCTCCAGACTGTAAACAAAAAATGAAAGAGACCATTTTTTTTTCATCTTGAGAATCAAGTTTGACTGTCTGAAAGTTGTATTTCAGGAGAGATCAGAGGGGGCTCGGCTTCTACTGCCTTGGATCACCACGCTGTATGAGTGACGTCAAATCCCTTGTGATAAAATTCACACTTTACAATTTAGCTTTAACATTCTGATCTGCTACTAATTTCCTCTAACTAATGATAACTAATTAGGATTCATTTTGTTATTATACAGTATTCTGATCACCTGCGCAATTGGTTCACACACATCAAGTTCAGTTGAGGCAATTCCTTGAGATATAAATGTTACTAAGCCTCCTGATGGTCTGCCTCTCTTCTTTAAAGTTGAGGCCTGGAGTGCAAATGATTTATAACCAGGAATATTGATTGGGGAGGTCATGTACTATTGGAATGTCCAATGTACGAGTCGTTACGCTCTACATACATTCTGTCCATTGATAGAGAGCTCAAACGATGTCAGGCTACCATCTACTATGAATTTTCTACTCAACGGTTCCTGTGATCTCATATGTGAGAATGTTAAGTAAGTTTTTTTGAGGAACTATTTGGTCAGGGATGCTAATCATTGCCTACATAGTAGTAACGGCTAAAATATTTTATGTGTGCGTGAATGTTGTGAATTTTCAACGTTGTTTTAATGTATTTTAATATTTTAATGTCTCAGTTAGTGGATAAATGCCCCTTTTTACTAACTCTGTAATTTATAATGCCAATAAAGGCTTTGGAATTGGAATTGGATTCATTTTGATGTGCTGCCTTTGTAAAAACAATTTTTTTGCATAATCGAACATGTTACAGTGATACAGAAGAATTTATAGTTCATTAAATGACTATCACCAATACTTTCAAACTTTCAAAAGGTGGGGGGAGGGAACAACAGGGCTAAGTAGGTACTAGGACCCAGGCGGAGCATTCTACAACAAACAACAAAGAAGGTCCAGCATGCTGAATTCTGTGGTGGAGAAATATACAACCCTACGAACATCTTTTTCTGAGACAGACTATAGCAATTTTGCATAGACGGCCTCAGATCTGAACTAGGCCTATAAATTATATTAGGTCAATAAGATCTGCCATGTCTATTGTTTCAGATGTTCTAGGGCAGGGGTGTCAAACTAGCGGCCCTCTGGACGTTCATGAACTACAATTCCCATCAGTCCCTCCCAACATGAGCATTGGCAAGGGCTGATGGGAATTGTAGTTCCTGAACATCTGGAAGGCCATGAGTTTGACACCTGTGTTCTTGGGAATGACCAACTATCAAGTCATTAGCAGCAAAATCAAGATTAGCTACTTTTGAGTGCCAAATTCTTAAAACAATGGGAATTGTGTTTTTGTGTGTCCAATAAGATATGTTTAGTCATCACAAGTGTATCTAGAAGATACCTAGAGCTAGGATTATTGTCAGACTATCCACACCCTAATAGTCTCTAAAACAATGATGTGGCTTCTGAGAAGCAGATCTAAAGATACAATTTCCCACTACACTGATAAGAAACAATGGCGACTTATTCTCTCTTTCTATTTCCTTTAATTCTGGCGAGAAGAAATGACTCACCAAAACTTCTCTCTCCGGCAGGAGAAATGGAACAATGGCTCTTAGGGGTTTGGTTGGAATTATATAATCAGAACTCATGTGGGTTTTTTTCCCCTTAAAATTATTCCTGAAGACAGATGTGCATTTTAAAAAGCCATATTTGAGCAAGACTGGCACGTTTTCCATTGGCTATCTAAAATCAGCAATAAATTACTCTAACCGACAAATAGCATCTGGAGGGGAACACTCTCTTTTTGAACTGTTACCATCCGGCAGACGATACAGGTCTATCAAAACTAGGACAAAGAGGCTTAGAGACAGCTTCTACTCTAGAGCTGTGGCTATGCTGAACTCCGCGGCTTCGTGTTGATGTGTTTGGGGCTGTGTAGGGATGGGTGGAGGAAGGGGAAAGTGAGGATGGGGTATGAGTCTGGAATTGTGTGCATCGAGGAATGCTGCTGTAAATTTCGTTGTGCGTGCACAATGACAATAAAAATGCTTAGGCTTAATTGTGAGTGGTAATTGTCTTTGGCTGCTTCCACACGTGGAAGGTTCTCTGTGCTTCTTTCATTGCTGAAAACAAAGAACAAACATGCTTTCAGGATGAAATTTCCACACATGGGATTTTCCTGCCCTTGTTCCTGTTTGTTTTTCCCCCCTGACTTTTCTCCTCCACAAGTATCCCACAATGACTCTATACTGACTCTCAGGATTTTGAAGGTTTGAGTAGAGGCATTCTTGGGGGTGACTTTAATGAGTTTTTTTTTCTTCAAATTACAGGGTTGGGTACAAAGGTGCTTTTCAGCTGACATTATGGTGTCTCCAGTAGGTGGAAAGCCACAATTTTTTTTGCAATTCTTCCCTCCCACACTGTCTGTGAGGGCCATCTGAAACCTAGGTGGGTTTCAGGGGTCTTAGTGGGCTGCAATAGGAAGGGCAAGGGCAAGAAATTGCTTGCTCTGGGAGCTTAGTTCTACTCACTGTCATTTAGATTCAGTCCACGGTACTTCAGCTAACCAGTGAAAGCTAGAGAAATCAACATGCAAGGCTCCAGGCGATACCTCTCCAGGCAATACATCTCTTCTGTCCCTGACAGCTAGTTCCTCATTTTCAAGTGCACTTTGGCTATGGAAATGCATTGTGGACCTGCTCAAGGGAATGCCTCTTATTGAAGAAGAAGAAGAAGAAGAAGAAGAAGAAGAAGAAGAAGAAGAAGAAGAAGAAGAAGAAGAAGAAGAAGAAGAAGAAGAAGAAGAAGAGGAGGAGGAGGAGGAGGAGGAGGAGGAGGAGGAGTTTGGATTTATATCCCCCCTCTCTCTCCTGTAGGAGACTCAAAGGGGCTTACAATCTCCTTGCCCTTCCCTCCTTACAACAAACACTCTGTGAGGTGGGTGGGGCTGAGAGAGCTCCGAAAAGCTGGGACTAGCCCAAGGTCACTCAGCTGGCATGTGTGGGAGTACACAGGCTAATCTGAATTCCCCAGATAAGCCTCCACAGCTCAGGTGGCAGAGCTGGGAATCAAACCCGGTTCCTCCAGATTAGAATGCACCTGCTCTTAACCACTACGCCACTGCTGCTCTTCATTGCTCACATATTCCAGGTTTCAGCATAAAGCGCTTAACATAAGAGGTTAACAAAATATGTACGATTTAGAACTAGAACAGTTGGGAATCTGAAGGTGTCAGATTATACATCCTTAACTCCTGATAGGCAAACAGTTGTTACCTTGGCAAAACTCTTCACTTTAAGTAACAGGCAAATACCTTGGTTTCAGTATCTATATGTTAAAAGTCTCTGGCCCGTTATGCATGGAATGCTTACCTCGGGGCTTCTCCAAGTCCAGAGAACATGGATGCATATAGACTCTCCCTCCCTCCCTCCCTCCCTCCCTCCCTCCCTCTCACACACACATGTTCTAAGCAGCTCTAGATGCAAACCACATGGAATTCAAAAGGCACTGTCTAATCAGAAATAAAACATGTTTGCAAAATAACCCCCCCGCGAGCACTTTAAAAACTCCAAGGGGTATCAAATTTACTCAGAGTGAAGTGACAGTATTACAACCCCACACAAAATATATCACAATACAGGGACCAAATATTTTCACAGCTTTGGTGACCCATTCAAAAACAAGCATTTTACTACAAAGCCCAAGGGGAACCAGAGAGAAGCACTTTCTAAAAAGGTATTTAGCTTTATGGCAAAATGAGAAAAATGACAGGGAAAATATTTGGAAAGGAACCAAACTGATTGTGGGGGGAAAACAGGTAGTGAAAAGGTACAGCTGTAAGATTTGAACGAGTGCATGAAATGGCTGGCACAATTTATCAGAATTAAGTAATACTTTGAAATAATATTGACCCAATTCTGATTAATGTTGTAGGGCACAGATGTCAAACTCACGGCCCTCCAGATGTTATGGACTACTGTTCCTATCATCCCCTGCCAGCATGATACTGGCAGGGGATGATGGGAAGTGTAGTCCATAACATCTGGAGGACCGCGAGTTTGACAACTGTGTTGTAGGGTAAAACGGGGAAACAGTTATCTCTAGCAACAGCAAAATGCCTTGACAATGGCCACTTTATCAGGCCAAATCCTGACTCTTTTCATAACTTAATACAGAGTTTCCTCCGCCCCCACTTTCCCTCTTTACTTAGGTTAATTATTTTTTCACTCAAAAGCCTTTTAAAAAATTGTACTATAATGTCCTGAAAACACACACACACACACACACACACACACACACACACACACACACACACACACACACACACACACACACACACACACACACACACACACACACACACACACACACACACACACACACACACACACACACACGTGGGATTCAGCCGGTTTTCTAGAACCGGTAGCTAAATTTGTGGCTAGTTCGCCGAACTGGTAATCCTACCACTACTGAAAGTTAGAGATGTTCAAAGGGCACAGCGAAGGTAGGAAGCGGCCAGGCCCAATATGGGCACCAGCATCACGACACCGACATACTGTCATGATGTCAGCAGGAGGGACAGTTGGGAGCTTTTATAAGGCTTTGACCCGGTCCTTGGCTTTGCCCCTCCTTTGGAGCAGCAGACCGATCAGAAGATTGTTCCCAGGTGAGTTTCTGCCAGGCCACAGAGGAGGGGGGGAGGGGGTGCTGCACAGGAGTCCTCTCCTTGGCTCACAGCCAGCCAGGAGGCCTCTGTGTGTGGAAGCGGGAGGAAACCCCATCCAGCCCCCATCCAAGGGCCTTGCTTGGCTTTCAGGGAAAAGGAAGCCCCAGTCAGCCCCCAGCCAAAGGCCTTGTTTGGCATTCGGGGCAGCAGGATGGAAGTTTCCCGGGAGGGGGCTGGCTGGGGATTCTCTCCTCCCCGGCGGGGGAGCCCACCTGGCTGTCTGGGAGCCGAGGTGAAGACTCCTGTGCAACCAGTGGTGGGATCCAAAAATTTTAGTAACAGGTTCCCATGGTGGTGGGATTCAAACAGTGGCGTAGCGCCAATGGGACTGGGTGGGGCACGACGGGGACGTGGCCAGGCATTCTGGGGGCGTGATTTTTGCCTTAGTTACGCCCCTCCTCCGCTCCTCAGCAGTAGCGCGCAGAACTTGAAGCAGTCTAGCAGGAGGTGCACCGGCGTGCGTGGCAGCCTGCGCCTGCATGCATTCGTTTCCCACCCAAGGACTGGCGCAGCGGCTGCGCCCTTGCCACAGCCCCGCCCAGCAATGCCCTGCCCCTGGAATGCCCGGCCATGCCCCCGTCATGCCCCGCCCAGCCCCATTGGCGCTATGCCACTGTTTGAATCCCACCACCATGGGAACCTGTTACTAAAATTTTTGGATCCCACCACTGCCCTGTTCAGTAATATGTGGCAGGGAGCTCTTATGAGCTCAGACCAGATGAAGCGCCACTTCTCCGCTAGTCTTGTAACAGTTGCTACAAGCTCCACCGCTTCTGTTGCTAAGCTGGGCATCATGTCGATTTGCATCA
This sequence comes from Sphaerodactylus townsendi, assembly GCF_021028975.2. Lineage (NCBI taxonomy): Eukaryota > Metazoa > Chordata > Lepidosauria > Squamata > Sphaerodactylidae > Sphaerodactylus > Sphaerodactylus townsendi. The sequence goes on along the minus strand of NC_059426.1, from coordinate 14,790,013 downwards.
AGCTTGTGATGTCACAAAAGTAACAGGTAGCAACTGAGACAACATGGAACAGTCCCAGCAGTAATTGGCTGCCCTTGACTTTTGAACTTTGGAAGATGACACCTTTCCTTCCCTACTTAAAGAAAGAAGAGATGAGGTGCAGTGACCTGCTCTCTTTTCGTGGCTTCATACTTTTGTGGCTGGCTATTCTGAATGGAATAATATGGACACAGAAAAGCCTTGCTTGCCCAATAGAATGCGCCTGTGAGCGGGGAAAAGTGGATTGCACCGGAAAGAACTTGCTCAGCTTTCCACGCAAAATCCCAATGACCACCAAAGCGTTGGTCCTGTCACACAACAACTTGACTGCTTTATCGCCCATCAGAACTAACTTTTTGAGTGACTTGGTCTTTCTGGACTGTAGCTACAACCAGCTAACCATGGACCTGCCCTTTACCTTCATTAGTACTGTCAAGTTGATATACCTGGATCTCAGTTTCAACAGAATTGCTTATATATCTCACTATACCTTATCACAACTTGGGAAGTTAATGTTGCTTAATCTGTCCGGCAACCCAACCCTGAAACTGGTGGAAACAACAGCTTTCAGTGGCAACCCCATGCTGACATATTTGGATTTCAGTGGCTGCGGCCTTCAACACATTGACAATGTATTTGAAAACCTGAGCCTCCTTAATCAGTTGTGGCTAAATAATAACCCTTGGAGGTGTGATTGCGCCTTGCTGGACCTTTCTACCTGGCTAGAGAAAACTACAATTGAGCTTTCAAGTATGACCTTTTTCTGAGACGCATGATTTTCTCCCTTATTCACAGTTCTGCAGGAATGCCATCTTCTAGCTACAAACTGTATGTTATGCCCTTAAATGACACCCATCCCTTTCAGAACATACGATTTGAACCAATACTTGCAGGCTCACCAATAGCTCCATCAATGGCAACTTCCAAAATTTCGCTGGCAGTGTAATACATAGCCAGGTTCATAAATATGCATTTATACAAAAGGCTTCATATATATGGAGAGAAATAGCTAAAAGGGAGAGCTATGTTGTCTGCAACACATAATTAGAAAGACAGCCTGAAACAGAATAGGAACCCGGATGAAGAAAGGGAAATATTTATTTCCTCAGATTAGAAAAAAAGAAGACGTCAAGATTCCCTAGGTTTGAACAGATTGCCCAAACTATCTATACACTATCTATACCTGTACACTCCTGTACCTGTACCTGTACAAACTATCTATACCTGTATACTCTCACACATGCCAGCTGGGGGACCTTGGGCTAGTCACAGCTTCTCGGAGCTCTCTCAGCCCCACCTACCTCACAGGGTGTTTGTTGTGAGGGGGGAAGGGCAAGGAGATTGTAAGCCCCTTTGAGTCTCCTGCAAGAGAGAAAGGGGGGATATAAATCCAAACTCCTCCTCCTCCTCCTCCTCCTCCTCCTCGTTGTCGTCTACTACTACTACTACTACTACTACTACTACTACTACTACTACTACTACTACTACTACTACTACTACTATCTGGGGAAATTCCAAGGTAGCCTGAAAATCTCATAAAATTACAAGTGATCTCTAGACAACACAGATCAGCTCCCACAGAGAAAATGGTTGCTTTGGAGGGTACTGTTGTGCCCCTGGACTGTTCAATAACTAGACTCTGTGTCCATGTGATTTCTTTATTATGAAACAGCATCAGGGGAGAGCATTTAGACGTTTATTGTCAGAACTAACTAAGTGCCAAAACGCCTTCCATTTTACCCCATATCATGCCCTCCACAACTCCGCCCCCCCAAACATCAGAAACCAAGAGTGTTTTGGCCCCTTCCAATCCCACGGCCCAGAAACAGTATGGGCTTCATTTAGGTCAAAACACTCTACATTCCCAAGTACTGTGGAGAGCAGCAACGAGCAGGTGTCTAACAAGCAGATAAGGCTTTGCATAAAACAAAGCATACAGGAGGGAGGAAAAGGAGAGACAGAGGATCCGCCTGGGAGACATGGCAGGATCAAACTAGAAATGGGTTGGTCATGACAGGTGGACTGGTGTTATGCCCTACTGCGCTCCATCCCCAAATTCCACCCTCTTCAAGCTCCGTGTAACGTAAGCGGATTAGCTTCAGCTCTATAGGAAGGGATTCCTGTCAGGTGTTTGAGGAACCTTCCTAATAATTAGCTTGATTTTCTTCGCTGCCACCAAAATATATTTTACTATAGCCCACACAAACTGATGAAACGGTCACCACCCTTTTTGGGAACACAGACACAGACAAAAAAATAGAGACTGGAACGGATTTAACTGAACAAAAACTTAAAACGTTTATTTCTGGCTTAAAAGAGGCTTCTCCCTAGGTAATTCTTGAGAGGATTTACGCTTGTTGGTTCTTTCAGAGGCTGTAATGATTTCAGAGCTTAGGTGGTTGCAGAGATGTTAATTGGCACTCTCACTTAAGTTTTAAAACATTACTTAGACACTCGGGTGAGGTCTCCTCTCTTTAGTTAGATTTCTTGTTCTACAGAAAAAAGATGTTTCTAGAAAAGATGTTTCTTTAGAGGCTCTTTTACTACTCTCTGTTGACAGACTCCTAGTCCACTGTACCCAACCACTAAACAAAAAAACACCCAGTCTACGCACGTGTGGGATTCTGGGCATAACAGCCTCCCTCTCCCACACAGTCCCAAATTTGGTCCTCTCTGCCACAGGACTGGGCCTCCCAAGACTGGTGTTAACTGTGGAGGACAGACTTTTAGACTTGTCAGAGGTTTTCCCCTCTCAAAACACCTTGGAGTAGCGGTCACTCTCCCTCCAGACTCAGGAGTTTCAGATGTCTTAATAGCTCTCCTCAGCTATTAACAAACAACAGCAGTGAGAGATCTCAAATGGAATCTCCTCCACTCTGCCACAAAAACGCAAAATCTAAAGGCACACAAAAAAAAGTCCTGTGACAGAGCTCAAAAAAAGACCAAAAAAGACCCTCTTCAAAGCACTTCTCGCTGACTCTATTTATAGTACCTGCATTTTTTTCTCTGGCCAATCAGGGCTGGCCAGGGCTTAACTCTTTCAGGGCAGACTCCACCCTGTAAACTGAATGCAGGATAAGTGCATTCGTCACACTCCACCACTGCCCAAATCTCAAGGAATTTCCCAGCCCAGAGTTGGCAACCCTAATATAGGGCTGTACCACCATCACCATCTATAGCCTCTATGCCTGCCCAGGGATGTCCATTAGCCGGCATGATGAAGTGTTAAAGAGCAGCGGACTTTAATCTGGAGAAGGGGGTTTGATTCCCCACTCCTCCGCATGAAACCTGCTGGGTGACCTTGGGCCAGCCGCAGTTTTCTCAGCTCTCAACCCATCTACCTCACAAGGCTGTTGTTGTGGGGAGGAAATGGGAAGGCGGCTGTAAGCCACTTTCCGCCTCCTTCAAAAGGTAGAGAAAAGTAGGGTATAAAAAGCCAACTGGTCTCGTCTTTTAGTGCGGACGTTGTTTCTCACCCGGTGCGAAAGGCGGGGAGAAAAACAAAAGCACACTTCTGCAACTTGCAAAAAAAGGGGGGGAAAGAGTAACTTTGAAAATTTGACCGCAAGGTGTGAAGGGTCTGAGGCAAGGAAGACGAAGGAATGCAGAGGGAGGAACAGATGGCATACGGGTTGCTTTCCCATGAAGCCACCTCACAGAATCACTTGGGGGCTTTCCCCACTACAGAAGGGAGCTAAGGTCGACTCGGTTCCCTTCAGTGCAGGGCGATTCCAGGCTGTCCCCACAGCAACTGAGTTGGCCCCGTGGAACCGAGCTGAGTGGGCGGGATCATCTTGGTGCCTGTTTCGCTCCTCGATCACGATTGGCGCTTGTGTTACGGTGGGAAACGGGAGCGTTCTTTTTTTTACAGTTTTTACAGTTTACAGTTACATGCACTTTCTGCCCGCCACGACTCTCCCGTTCTGCGCATGCCACAAAAGCGGCTCGTGATTGGTTGAACGGATGAGGTGTCGTTTTGATGCTTCCCCACTTCGAAGCTTCGAAGCGGTATCGACCTTGATCCGGCAGAAAAGTGTAGTTCATAACTGCGACAAGGATGTCGCAGTTCGGGGGGTGGGGGTGCTGAGACAAAACAATGTTGAGCTCGGTGGCAGTGGGGATTCACTGAGGTGAACCTAGGTAGAGACCAGTTCAACTCTGTCAGTGGGGAAAGCCCCTTGGAGAAGAAGGCAGGAACAGGAAGTCAATGGGGGGGGCAGCTGGTGTGCCCAAGGAAGGTGGCAGCAACACTTTGCCCTCTTGGCAGGCAATTCCTCTGCCAGTACTATCATTTCACCTTTTCCATTTCCTGTCCCTTCCATTTCCTGTCCCTTCTGCAAGCTCTTCCTTACCTTGTGGTGGGATTTTCAACATTTCCTGCTTTCTTCTTTTCAAGCCACAGAATCATTCCTATCCCCCCCCATTAAGTCCAGTGTTGTCCTTCCAGAGTGCAAAAGCAATGGTTTCCATGCTAGTAGCCATGCCAAGGTAGGCAATGTACCCAGAGTTACTTATAAGTGTACATTTGGAAAACATCACAACTGGTTAGGTCCCTGGTGGTAGCATATCGGTACTTGCACAGCATACAGGAGGTCCAAGATTCATTGCCTGGTATTGCCAGTTAAAAGAATGCATAGCAGCTGGGTTGGGAAAGACTTTTGTATCTGATACTTTGAATTGCAGTTTCCAGTTGAAGAAAACAAGCCAAGTGGATTGGTTAATCATGGGCCTTTAGTGCATGAACTGTTTACAACATATCTTGCAGCCAAAAGATACAACATATCTTGCAGCAGTGGCGTAGTGGCTAAGAGCAGGTGCATTCTTATCTGGGTTTGATTCCCAGCTCTGCTGCTTGAGTTGTGGAGGCTTATCTGGTGATAAGCCTCCACACATGCCAGCTGGGTGACCTTGGGCTAGTCACAGCTTTTCAGAGCTCTCTCAGCCCCACCTACCTCACAGGGTGTTTGTGGTAAGGGGGGAAAAGGAAAGGAGATTGTCAGCCCCTTTGAGTCTCCTACAGGACAGAAAGGGGGTATATAAATCCAAACTCCTCTCTTCTTCTCCTTCTTCTCCTTCTTCTCCTCCTTCTCCTCCTTCTCCTCCTCGTCCTCCTTCTCCTCCTCGTCCACCACCACCACCACCACCACTGTTCCACTGTTGTTTTCCCCCCAAGCACTTTTACCAAGCAAGTGAAATTGGCAAGGGAAGTTGCTTTGACAGGAAGACATTGACAAGGGACTGCGGCGGTTAATGGTGGCGCTTTACTGCAGCAGCCCCTCGTCAGCTTTCTTCTGAAAAAAACATATTCCTCTGTCAATTTCACTCACTCTTAATCTTTGCCTTAACAGGGCATTGCTCCTTTGCGATGAAATTGACAAAGCTAATGTGATAGAAGAAAATTTAAAATGGAGGAGGAAGGGGAGGAAAAAATGGCTGAAGGGGAGAATTGTTCTTCTGACATCCCATCACTGTTAGGAATAATACATTTTTGACAGTAGATTGTGGAATAAATGCAGCTGAAGAGACAAGGGGGAAAACTGACAATGGGGATGGAAGGGGGAAGAATGGTTTCAACAGAAAATGTTTCCAAGACGCAAGGTTTTATGACCGGGAAAATCTGTGGTAAACTGTCCACCTGGAAAAGGCCCTACACATGGGGAACAGGTTTTTCCTATGTGATATGCAGTTAAAAATTACAAACTGTCCCTTTGTAAAAATGTCACCACAGATTGGGGTGTTTTCCAATGATTACAAGCATAATGTTCTGGAACGGCTTATGGACCCCCAAATGGGTAGCCCCATCTACTAATAGCTCCCATTGAAAACAATGGGGAATGGGGGCATCTCCTTTGGGGGTCCATAACTTTGGACCCCCTGAACCAAACTTTACCAAACTTGGCTGGTATCATCAGGAGTGTCTTCTGAGGGTGCCCTGGAATTTTGGTGCCGCTAGCATAAAAACTGCTCCCCCTGCTGGCCAGCAAAGTAAAAACACAATTTTTTAATGACCCGCATATAAGTCGAGGGGAGCTTTTTCAGCATTGAAAATGTGCTGAAAAATTCGACTTATACATGAGTATATACGGTATACATATTTATAACAAGTTGCAAGTAGTGCCTCGTGAAGGGTTAGAAAAGAAGTTTCACAACAGCTGGAGCGTGGGACCTCACTCCCTCTTGGGTATGAGTGTCTAATACGGACTAGTGACCCAGATTAGTGTTGGAAAAGTGGGAACCTGCGAGACTTACCAGGGGTGGGGTAGAATCCCATTGCTTAATCTTGCTGTCCTTCTGCTCTGACAGTCTTTTCCCTCCCTTTTTTGTGCCTTTTGCTTTATCTTACTCTTTCTGCCACCACCCCTTCCTCTGTGGTGGCGAACCTTTGGCACTCCAGATGTTATGGACTACAATTCCCATCAGCCCCTGCCAGCATGGCCAATTGGCAGGGACTGATGGGAATTGTAGTCCATAACATCTGGAGTGCCAAAGGTTCGCCACCACTATTAGTGGCTCCTCTCTCACCTGCTCCACTGCCTCTTCTTTCTTTTTACTGCTGCTTCTCCGATAGCTGCCAGGTCTCCTCATTCACTGTCTTGCCCCATATGTCCCAAATCGACCTCTGCGGTCAGCAGAGGCCAATCTGCAGGTGATCCCTGGCCCCTCAATGATGCGGCTGGCCTCCACCCGGGCCAGAGCTTTTACAGCTCTGGCCCCTGCCTGGTGGAACGCTCTGTCTCCAGCTACGCGGGCCCTGCGGGACCTTAACGAGTTCCGCAGGGCCTGCAAAACTGAGCTGTTCCACCGGGCCTTTGGGGAGGCCGGCCGCTGATGGCCCCCCCCCTTTTCTTCTTTCTATAACATCTGCGGATCCTACCGCTCCTTCCTCTTTTTCTTTTTTGGGGATCCGTTAGTAGGACGCCATCTATATATTTGACTGATCGCTGCTTTTATTGGGGTGATTTTAACATTGATAGAGCCACTGCTTAATGTTTATTTAATCCAATTTGATATTACTGATTTTATTGTGTGCTCTATTTCTATGTTTTGTTCACCGCCCTGAGCCCTTCGGGGGAGGGCGGTTTATAAATACAATTAACAACAACAACAACAACAACAACAACAATATAATAATAATAATAATAATAATAATAATAATAATAATAATAATAATAATAATAATAATAATAATAATAATAATAATAATAATAATAATAATAATAATAATAGCACCGCTGCCTCTAGCTGCCGGGTTGGCTCTCCTTCCTCTCTGCTTCCCCCTTGAGGAACTTATGGGAAATGCAAGGCGAGCGGCAGCGGCCTTCTCCCCCTTCAGGCCTCTGCCTCTGCCACTTGGTTCTTTCCTGGGCACAGAAGAGGGAGGGAGGAGAAAATAACAGTTGAGGGGGTGGCCAAATCCTCCTCCTAGCCACCCCTGCCTTGCTGCCTTCTCTCTGGAGCAGGGGAGGATGCTGCTTGGGAAGGAAGGAATGTGAGATCTCTTTTCTTGACATACCGTGTTTCCCCGAATATAAGACAGTGTCTTATACTAATTTTTGCTCCCAAAGATGCGCTATGTCTTATTTTCAGGGGATGTCTTATTTTTCTGTGTTCTGTTCGTCAGGCATGCTTCCAAACAAAAACTTTGCTATGTCTTACTTTCCGGGGATGCCTTATATTTCGCACTTCAGCAAAACCTCTACTATGTCTTATTTTTCGGGGATGTCTTATATTAGGGGAAACAGGGTAGCTGGTGCAAGCAGAGATAAAGCTCCTCTGCTTTGGGGGATTTTGACACCCCCTCTCCAATTTTTTTTAAAAAGGCTTTTGAAATTTCCCTGCAAACCCTGGGCGGTTCCAGATTTGTAGAAAAATGTCTTACATGGCCCCATTCTGTGGGTTTATTGATCTGCACCGGGGCAGGTTCAGAATCAGACCTATGAGAGAAGAGGGCTTTGCACCCCTTCCTCGTTATCCTCAGGGCTCTTTGGCCATTCATTTCTTGCTCGGCAAGTGTTAACTTCGAAAACCAATCACAGACTTACCGGTTGCCGCTTCAAATGGCTGATGCATCTTTGTGTTCTGTGCTTGCAGACTCTGACACCATCCTCTGCGACGAACCCAAGTCCTTTCAGGGTCTTCACATTTTTGGCGCAGTACAGGAGAAACTCCACATCTCTTGCCTCGTGCATTTAGAAGTCAACGATTTCACAAACATGACTCTGATCGCTTTCTGCATATTTTCCAGTGGAATATTCGCAGCTTGGTTGGTGGGCATATTCACAGTGATGTACTATCACCCTACCCTGAAGGCGGACGATGAATCCGATGACGAAGAGTACAGAATGATTTGAAATTGCTCGTTTGGAATATTTGCAGCCGCCAACATCCAAAGGAAGCCCGTAATTTCGGCCTCTTTGTCTTTATTGCGTTTTGTTGCGGAGCTTGCCCGACGTAACGGTTAAGGTGTTATACGAGGATTAAAGAGATCTGGGTTCAAATTCTTAATGTATTATGAAGGCCGACCTAACCTGCCTGGCACAGTTGCTGGGAGGCTAAAATGAGGAAACGGGGAACCATGTCCACAGCTCTGAGCCTTTTTGAGGTAAGACAGAATCACGTGGACTACACTGACAAATAATTGCAAGCAAACAGAAAATTAGCTGAAGTTTCGTTGTCGTTGAAGGAAGATCTTCCTCACCGTAAAGTGAATGGGGAAACCAGCAAGGTGTAGTGGTTAAGAGCTGTAGGCTTTAATCTGGAGCAGGGGTCCCCAAACTACGGCCCGGGGGCCAAATGTGGCCCCCTGAAGGCATTTATCCGGCCCGCCAGGCATGGCGGCGATGGCTCCATTCATGTGCAGTGGGGGCTCAAGGGAGAGGAGGAACCAGCCCCAACGGCTGTTGATTGCAGTTACATGATGGCACCCCCAAATCTCCATGAATTTTCTGACCCAGAGTTGGAAACCTTACATGTGGCAATGCCTGCTCCGCCCTCCTCTCAGCTACTCCATGTGTTGCTCTCAGGCTTTCTGTTCCGCCTCACTCCCATTGGCATCAGCCAGGCTGGCGAATCGCTCGCTGGCTGCTAGGGAGGAAAGAACCCAGGAAGATACCTGATCCTGGGTTAGATGGAATGTTTCATTGGGAAAGTTCTGCTTTTTTTTTTTTTACAGGGGAAGGTATTCCACAGCCTCCCCAACAATATTTGGAGCCCACCCTGTACTTGACATACTTTGGTCACTGTTCTAAAAATAGACCATGACAGAAAGGCTGAAAGGTGAAATCAAACATTTTACAATCATTTGTGCATAGGATTTTGTTCATAGTTTTTTTTAGTCCGGCCCTCCAACAGTCTGAGGGACAGTGAACTGGCCCCATGTTTAAAAAGTTTTGGGACCCCTGATCTGGAGAAACGGACTGGATTCCCTGCTCCTTAACATGAAGCCAATAGACTCCTGTTTACTAATTTTATTGCCCCCACACTCCTCCCCCTCCCCCTGGTCCCCCCAGGCCTGGCAGAAGGCTGCTTTTTTAGCTGGCTGGCTCTTTGCAGCCAGCTGAACAAAGGTAAGTGGGGGGGTCGGGGGGTGGGCAGGGCCCACACACCCTTCCCCTTTGCCCCACCCCCAGGCCCGGCAGAAGCCTGGAGCAGCCTGGTGGGTCCAGTCAGGCTGCTTTTTCAGCCATTTTGCCCCAGGTTTCATTTGCCCCCCATCACCACTGAGTGGGGGAGCCTCCTTGTGTGTAAACAGAGGAATGTGAGGAGATCCTACTACAACCCCACTGTGCAGTGAAGATCCCCAAAGAAAGCATTCCATGCATAGTGGGCCTATCACTGCAGCCATAGAAGGAACACAGAAACCTCAGACGGTTGTCCATGTGTGAAGAACACAGTTAACAAGGTCAAGAGTAGGCTATAACCCAACCTATAATACACAACCTTGGTCACACACATTCACCTAGCCTTGCTGTCAAGAGGTCCTTTTTCACAAACACATCAACGGAGCGTCTGTTAAATTCAGCGATTGTCCTCGTGTGGCGTTATTTCAAGTGATCATTTCAAAAAGATAATTGCACTGACCTGTAACTGATACTCACTGACTGGTTGGCCATTGCGAATTTACAACGGAGGGGATGAGAACAGTCTGAGCTGCTCTGGTGAAAATATGTTTGTGGTATAATAAATCAAGAGTGTAGGAAAGGAGAGGTATAATAAATGATCCTTACTGAAAATCAGCAAGAAACTAAAGGAGAGGACAAAAAATTAAAAAAAAAATGTATTGTTGAAGGCTTTCATGGCCAGAATCACTGGGGTGAGGAGTTAGCAGGGCTGTATGATTTAGCTTAGCATGCCTCGTTTAGCCTGCATGGTGGTGGCATCTTCAGAGGAGATCCTCTGAAGATGCCAGCCACAGATGCAGGCGAAACGTCAGGAGAGAATGCTGCTAGAACACGGCCATACAGCCCGGAAACCACACAGCACCCCCCAAAAAATATGCTGTTAGTAGTGCTGAAATACAGCTTGCGAAAGAAGACTGTAAAGATATCGTTAAAAAATATGACCCAGCCCTATGAAGAAAGGGGGCCTGAAGACCGTATGAGGAAAAGTTGAGAAACGTGGGAATGTTTAATCTGGACAAGAGGAGATTGTGGGGGACAGGATTGCTCTCTAAATATTTTAAGGACTGTCACTTAGAGGAGGATAGGGAGCTGTTCCTGTTGGTCGTGGAGGATACGACTCACAATAATGGGTTTCAATTAGTGACAGAAAGGTTTCAAGTGGACATTAGAAAAAATGTTTACAGTAAGAGTAACAATGACTTGTCCGGGATGCTCTAGGCTGATCCTGCATTGAGCAGGGATTTGACTAGATCAGGGGTCTGCAACCTGTGGCTCTCCAGAGGTTCATGGACTACAATTCCCATCAGCCCCTGCCAGCACGGGAACATCTGGAGAGCCGCAGGTTGCAGACCCCTGGACTAGATGGTCTGAATGGCCCTTTCCCACTCTATGATTCTATGAACTTCCTGTTCATATCCATAAATAAATCTAGGTACGCAAATAAATTTAGGTACATCCACTAGCTCCTTTCTGTACTGGTGCCAATCGTAGCTAATAAATGATGTTAGTGGGTTAAATTGTAAAAAAAAAAACCTATGAAAAAAAATCTTATGCAAGAGTAGCGAGACTCTTTACATGAGCCACTTCCTGCACAGTGTGCCTAAATTAGCTGTTTGCATCACTTTTTATTTTTAGCTATTATTTCATTGAATTTTATGCCGCCTTTCCCTTGGCAAACTTCTATGCTTCTCCATTTTCTATTTTTGGTATAGTAGGAAACCTGGCAGCCCTATGTCTATGGCAGAGGGCCTAAAAAAATCCAGACTTTCCTACATACAGGGCATCCAGCCCAGGTTTGGGGTAATCTTCCCTAACCCGGTGCAGCAAAGCAAGTTTGGGGAGGGGGGGGGGGGAACCCAGAGAAAGGCTTAGGAAAACTTACCATTTTGGGAACAGGACTGGCAGCAGAAATGCAGCTCAGAGAACTGGGCTTAGACTCATTTGCTGGTCGTTTTATGTTAATGCAATCCAACAACAACTTTAACCTAATAAGTTTACTACCTGTCCAGTGCTGGGGCGGGCGACTTGCCCACCTGGTACGAACCCAAACCTGGACTGCCAGGGCAAACAGCGCATGGACGGGCCGCATGTGCCCACGGCCACTGGAGCTGGGACAAGGGAAGAAAGATAATGGAGGGAAAAAAGAGAGTGAAGGAGGGGAGTCAGAAAGAGGGTGTGTGCAGGAAAAGGTAGCCAGGAGGAGGGACAGCATCAAGGCGGGTTCCCCTCGCCCTCACCCTGTGGTTTAGGTGTTTAACTACCACCACCCCCACTCCCCATCCACCAGGAGCCAGGACGGGCCTGCCAACGCCTGGGAAGGGATTGGAGGGAAGGAATTCGGTCATGGGGACGAACCCATGGGCCTCACACTACCTAACTGGGAAGGTAAACATAGAAAGGAAAACAATAAACTCTATTCATACACTGACTACATGGTTAAACTAGACCAGGGGTCGGGAACCTTTTCCCCTCAAAGAGCCATTTGGCTCACCCTCCCCCGCTCACCCCCCACCCACTCGCACACACCCCCTCCGCTCCCCTGCCCACTTGCTCGCTCGCGCCCCCCCGCCCGCTCACTCCCCCCACGCCCGCTCACTCCCCCCGCGCCCGCAGGGCAGGCAAAGATGGGCCCGGTGGCTCGGCCTGGCCGGCCGCCGGAAGAGCACCCGCCTCGCAACCAGCGGGGCGGGCAGGAGGAAAAGCCTGTGGCGCGGCCTGGCCGGCCACGGGCGAAGCATATGCCCGCCCTGCTGCTTGCAGGGCTGGCGAAGACGGGTCTGGCGGCTCAGCCTGGCCGGCCGCCGGGAAAGCGCCCGCCTCGCAACTAGCGAGGCGGGCAGGAGGCTGGGCCCGCGGCGCGGCCTGGCTGGCCGCAGGCGAGGGATGCGCCCACCCTGCTGCTTGCAGGGCGGGCGAAGATGGACCTGGCGGCTCGGCTCGTGGAGCCGCAGAACAGCGACGGAAGAGCCGCATGCCGCTCGCGAGCCGCGGGTTCCCGACCCCTGAACTAGACTGAGCACTGGGCTGAACAGGCACAGAATAATATTTTTTTTAAAAAACTCAAGACGACTTTAATAATCTCAGGCAAACATTCTTAAGCATGTAGTCAGTGGTGGGATCCAAAAGTTTTAGTAACAGGTACCCACGGTGGTGGGATTCAAACTGTGTCATAGCGCCAATGGGGCTGGGTGGGGCACGACGGTGGCGTGGCCAGGCATTCTGGGGGCGGGGCATTCCTGGGCGGGGCTGTGGCAAGGATGCAACCGCTGCACCAGTCCTTGGGCGGGAAACAAATGCACGGAGGCGCAGGCTGCCACGCACGCCGGTGCACCTCCTGCTAGACTGCTTCAAGTTCTGCGCGCTACTGCTGAGAGGAGGGGCGTAACTAAGGCAAAAATCACATGGCAAAATCACCAATTAGTAACCCCCTCTCGGCACACACAAATAATTAGTAACCTACTCTCGGGAACCTGTGAGAACCTGCTGGATCCCACCTCTGTGTTTAACTACCCCCCCCCCCCCGCCCCGTTCCCCATCCACCAGGAGCCAGGACGGGCCTGCCAATGCCTGGGAAGGGATTGGAGGGAAGGAATTCGGTCATGGGGACGAACCCAGGGAGGGTGGGTCTCGCACTACCTAACTGGGAAGGTAAACATAGAAAGGAAAATAAAAACAATAAACTCTATTCATACACTGACTACATGGTTAAACTAGACTGAGCGCTGGGCTGAACAGGCACCGAATAATAATTTTTTAAAAAAACTCAAGACAACTTTAATAATCTCAGGCAAACATTTTTAAGCATGTAGTCAATAGTGACTATACTGGTCAGCATGGTGTAATGGTTAAGAGCAGGTGGACTCTAATCTGATTCCCTACTCCTCCACATGAGTGGTGTCTGCTTATCTGGTGAACCGGATTTGTTTCCCCACTCCTACACACGAAACCTGCTGGGTGAGCTTGAGCTAATCACAGTTCCCTCTGAACTCTCTCAGCCCCACCTACCTCACAAGGTGTCTGTTGTAGGAAGAGGAAAGGAAAAACAGTTTGTAAATTGCCTTGAGACTCCTTAAGGAGAGAAAGGCGAAGGTATAAATCCAGACTCCTCCTCCTTTTCTTCTTCTATGACAAATAGTTAGGTCAGCTCATTGGAATATGGCCTCAACATCAAGCAGATTTGAAACATGTTCATGACAGGTTGTGTTATACACTTGTAATTCCCATCCAGACTGTACTTAATATAGGGATGCCTTCAGTCAGCCCAGAAGATAGGAAACATCTAGTACAGTGGTGGCGAACCTATGGCACGGGTGCCAGAGGTGGCACTCAGAGCCCTCTCTGTGGGCATGCACAGAGTTCATCATGGGGGGGGAATCCCCCCCACACATCTAGGCTGGCCTAAGACCTACTTTTGGGGAAGCAGTATGGACAACCCTGTTAAGCTCTGTTAAATCCCACTGATTTTCATGCAAAGAACTAAAGCGCGATCCTTTACCTGGGAGTAAGCTCAGTTGCTGGCAATGTGGCTTGCTTCTGAGAAAACCCTCCTAGGGTCGTGATTCACCCGTTCGAAGAGTTGCATGGTTGCTTCAAAGCAAAGCCAACAACCACCACCAAGCGTACTCCCGAGTACCGCACGCCTCAGAGCCAACCATTTTTTCCTAACTAAAACCTCAGTATTCAGGTTAAATTGCTGCGTTGGCACTTTGTGATAAATAAGTGGGTTTTGGGTTGCAGTTTGGGCACTCGGTCTCGAAAAGGTTTGCCATCCCTGATCTAGTAAGAGGGGTGAAGGATAGTCAACAGGTGTACAGATTAGCTGCTATTTAATAAACCCAGTTTAACCCAAACTTTATTATCTGGTGCTTCATTAATAGGCAGGGTAATCTCCGGTAGCTCTGAAGAGCTCCCATGCCGCTTCCTCTTCGCTTTGTTTCTGCCAAACCAACTGTTTGTCAGCATCCAGCACCGGCATCTTCAGCAGATACTTATTTTTCTCAAACGATCCAACATCCGCAGCTGCCATCCCTACTGTCCACTCTGGAAAATGTGGAGCTGTCTTCAACCACCAGTCTTCCATGGGGACCATTCCAGTGAACCACCACTCCTAGAAGAAGCAAGGGGAGTGTTCACAGTATGATGGAAAGGAACCCGACCTTCTCAGAGGGCTGGACAAGATGGATCCTTTAACCCTCTGTTATTGCTATTTGTTTAGGGCAGTGGTGGCGAACCTATGGCACGGGTGCCAGAGGTGGCACTCAGAGCCCTCTCTGGGGGCACGTGCAAACAGAGTCCCGCCCCCCCCCCCCCACACACCTAGGCTGGCCTGGGCCGCTGGGCTCGATTATTAGCATTAAACCAAAGAAGAAGAAGAAGAGTTTGGATTTATATCCCTCCCTTTCTCTCCTGTATCCCCCCCTTCCTCTCCCCCCTTCCTCTCCTTGCCCTTCCCCCCTCACAACATAAGAACATAAGAACATACAAACAAGCCAGCTGGATCAGACCAGAGTCCATCTAGTCCAGGTCTCTGCTACTCGCAGTGGCCCACCAGGTGCCTTTGGGAGCTCACATGCAGGAGGTGAAAGCAATGGCCTTCTGCGGCTGTTGCTCCCGAGCACCCGGTCTGTTAAGGCATTTGCAATCTCAGATCAAAGAGGATCAAGATTGGTAGCCACCAATCACACATTGCGTGAAGAAGTGTTTCCTTTTATTAGTCCTAATTCTTCCCCCCAGCATTTTCAATGGATGCCCCCTGGTTCTAGTATTGTGAGAAAGAGAGAAAAATTTCTCTCTGTCAACATTTTCTACCCCATGCATTATTTTATAGACTTCAATCATATCCCCCCTCAGCCGTCTCCTCTCCAAACTAAAGAGTCCCAAACAACAAACACCCTGTGAGGTGTGTGGGGCTGAGAGAGCTCGGTAGAGATGTGACTAGCCCAAGGTCACCCAGCTGGTGTGTGTGGGAGTGCACAGGCAAATCTAAATTCCCCGGATAAGCCTCCACAACTCAAGCGGCAGAGCTGGGAATCAAACCCGGTTCTTCCAGATCAGAGTGCACCTGCTCTTAGCCACTGCTCTTAGTCACTACGCCACTGCTGCTCCTAGTTTGGGGAAGCAGTGTAGGTAACCCTGTTAAGCGCTGTTAAACCCCACTGATTTTCATGCGAAGAACTAAAGCGCGCTCCTTTACCTGGGAGTAAGCTCGGTTGCTGGCAATGGGGCTTGCTTCTGAGTAAACCCTCCTAGGGTCGTGATTCACCCATTTGAAGTGTTGCACAGCTGCTTCAAAGCAAAGCCACCGACTACCACCAAGCTTACTCCCAAGTAACATGCGCCTCGGAGCCAACTGTTTTTTCTAAACTAAAACCTCAGTATTCAAGTTAAATTGCCGTGTTGGCACTTTGCGATAAATAAGTGGGTTTGGGGTTGCAATTTGGGCACTCGGTCTCGAAAAGGTTCACCATCACTGGTTTAGGGCTACATGATGGAATTTTGATATGATAAAAAAAAAAATACTGTGATGAGCCCCCACTTAACAGGGGCAAGCCAAGTGGGAACGTGGCTACAAAACTGATACACCAATGTCCTGGTAATTAAAAAAGAATACTAGTGATTCCAAATGTGATTACTAATGTTTTTTAATTAATGATCTTTGAAGGGAATTTTTTTAATTAAAATTTTATTTCAGCCAGTTGCTTGGATGTATACTAATTAACCAGCCATGCTATACTACTCAAAATCTTCTCTAAACTGAGCAGCACTAGGTGAGCCTCTTAAAAACGCATTTAGAAAAATACAGTTGGGCGTCTATTTCCAAAATGTAACTTCACGACTTTCAACTGATTTTTTGTCTACTGTTCTCCAACAGTGGTAGCTGTGGAATTGGTGGGGGATAGAACGAGGGTGCATGTGTAACCTCTAACTGTGGGTTCTGTGGGGCAGAACCTGGAATGAGTTTGCAACAACAATTTTTAAAAACAAAATGGTTTACTTTCTTAAAACATAACATATAACATCAACATTTAACATCACATTTCAAGGTCCTGTTCAGGTTGCATTTTCAAGTCCTTATATTTACAGTCTACTGATACTGCCAAGTCCAATTCTTCTTTGCAAGTGGGTTGGCTCCTGAAGACACCAAGGGCTTGATGAACAGGATTCAACATGATGAAGGTTTCCAGGAGAACTCTCATCCATTACAACCACAAAAGAAATCCTTAACAAGGTGTTAAGGGCTTATACAACCAAGGTCCGAGTCTGGTAGCCTTGTCTCCTCCAACTACATGAGGTCTGCTGCCTCGTGCTGCTCTGAGTCTCCACCCCTTACTGGGTCAACCCATTCTGAGCATGGGGGTTACACATGCATACCAAAAATATGCGTATACAGATTCAGAATCAGCCCAAACAATATTAAATCTTCGTCAGCTGTTGCTACACGAACATAAATGGTTCCCTGTGCAGAAAATATGGGCAGTGGCAGTCACGGCCCTTCTCCTCAGCACAGTTAGAACTTTCAAACACCAATGGCGACATAAATGTTAAAGAAATAGTTTCATTAGCATTTTTTTTTAAAAAAAATAAAGTCTACTGAAAGAATTGCAGAAGGATCTGTTCTTCCGTCGTATTGCATCTAAAACATATAAACTGCTATATTGATTTCTAAAAACATCATTGTTTGAAATCGTAATGTCTTTCAATCTGTTTTTGGTTCCTTGTTTGCATGTCATGTGCCCTCTGAGGGAAAATTCATTCCATCCGGACAGCCTACTACTTTTAAAAAAATGTCCTGGAGAAGATCCCATTTGTGGCCCAAGCTTTCTAATAAGAACATAAGAACAAGCCAGCTGGATCAGACCAGAGTCCATCTAGTCCAGCTCTCTGCTACTCGCAGTGGCCCACCAGGTGCCTTTGGGAGCTCACATGCAGGAGGTGAAAGCAATGGCCTTCTGCTGCTGCTGCTGCTGCTGCTGCTGCTCCCGAGCACCTGGTCTGTTAAGGCATTTGCAATCTCAGATCAAGGAGGATCAAGATTGGTAGCCATAGATCGACATCTCCTCCATAAATCTATCCAAGCCCCTTTTAAAGCTATCCAGGTTAGTGGCCATCACCACCTCCTGTGGCAGCATATTCCAAACACCAATCACATGTTGCGTGAAGAAGTGTTTCCTTTTATTAGTCCTTATTCTTCCCCCCAGCATTTTCAATGGATGCCCCCTGGTTCTAGTATTGTGAGAAATATATCTGTTCCGCTCCCAGTTTATTAAACGTACCGTACGGTATCCTATGGCTACTCAATCCATTATCTGGGATTCCAAAGAAAGCTGTTGCTGATGATTGATAAGACTGTACCTTGCTAGACTCCAGCCAGGATTTCTCCAACTTGTTTTCATTACAGCTCTGAAACGCCTTCTCAAGGGATCTTTCGCTTCGTGCGTCATTTCCAAGCATCAAGTTGACATAGGCCTTCAAGTGATAAATCCTGGGGTAGTAGACTGGGCTTGTGGAGCACTGCGTCAATATCTGTTCCAGATGCTAGCAAGAGATCAGTGGAGAGTTATGTCAGGTAGCGCCAAAGATGTAATGAAAGATAAAATGGAAGGTCAAACCAGAAAAGCCATAAATGGACAAGGGCATCGGCAAATTAGCAGCAGAAGAAGAAGAACAAAAATGACTTGGAGCACTTCTCTCACTGAGGTCGTTGGCTGGCCTCAAGGCCGTAATAATAAACTAACTAACACCTGCCAATAACATGAATGTCGGTGGACAAGGCCATAATGACCTCAAGGCAGAGGTGGGATCCAGCAGGTTCTCACATGTTCCCGAGAGTAGGTTACTAATTATTTGTGTGTGCCGAGAGGGGGTTACTAAATTGGTGATTTTGCCACGTGATTTTTGCCTTAGTTACGCCCCTCCTCTCAGCAGTAGCATGCAGAACTTGAAGCAGTGTAGCAGGAGGTGCACCGGCGTGCGTGGCAGCCTGCGCCTGCGTGCATTCGTTTCCCGCCCAAGGACCGGCGCAGTGGCTGTGTCCTTGCCACAGCCCCGCCCAGGAATGCCCCGCCCCTGGAATGCCTGGCCACGCCCCTGTCATGCCCTGCCCAGCCCCATTGGTGCTACGCCACAGTTTGAATCCCACCACCATGAGAACCTGTTACTAAATTTTTTGGATCCCACCACTGCTTCAAGGTCTCCTACCATAAGTGGGCAAATGTGAATCCTGTCCCCCACTGATGGCGAATGCGCCTCGCCTCCTGACTTATAGTTCCCAAGCCTTTGCAAAAGCAACAACGCACTGCGCTTGCGTATGCTCCTCACCTTAAAAATCTTACTGCGCATCTCACGGACTTTGTCAGGTTTTTCGTCAATAGTTCTTTTCAGCAGCAGCGCCTCACATTCCACAAACTTGCAGAATCCGTAATTATCAGCCAGGGAGCCGCTCAGTCTCCTCACCAGCCGTCTGGCCTGTTCGAACGGTCCTTTGAATGCTTCCCAGAAGTGAAGTCTGGCAAACCTTTATGTGCAAGACAGACCTACATGAATCACGTTTCAGAGCCTTTCGCTTTGTGAATACGTAATCTGGATTCCAATACTCAGCATGAAAAGACCCTAAAATGAGGAGACATTTGTCTGGCCCCAAGAACCTCATTCCTGGGTCCATCTTCTACAAATCATACAGCAGTGATGGCGAACCTATGGCATGGGTGCCAGAGGTGGCACTCGGAGCCCTCTCTGTGGGCACACGCACACAGAGTTTGTCATGTGGGGGGTGGAAAATCACGCCCACACACATCTAGGCTGGACTGGGCCACTGAGCATGATGTGTGGGCACCACGGTGAGCAAGGAGGACTCGGCTGGTGGGCCTGGTGCCTGTGCTCCAGGTGGCTGCTGCCTGGGGGGGGGGTGTACAGAGGAGGCAAAGATGCTAGAGAGGCATAGAGTGGTACGCGTGGGACTTGCTGGAGGCTAGAGCAGGCTGGCCCTTGCTTGAGCAGGTGGGGTGGAGGAAGAGGGAGCCAGCCGTTTTTTTTTTTGCTAAACTAAAACCTCAACATTCAGGTTAAATTGCCGGGTTGGCACTCTGCGATAAATAAGTGGGGTTTGCGTTGCAATTTGGGCACTCGGTCTCAAAAAGATTCGCCATCACTGTCATACAGTGTCTTTCCCCTTCTTAGGCTCAAGGGTAGTGAATGAAACACGCCCCCCAGCAGGTCTCAATGCAACCTCCCTTCCCGCTTGACAGTGGCGGAGTTACAAGGGGCCGGGGGTGCTCGTTGCACCAGGTACATGCCTGGGGGCACAAAAATCACCCCTCCCCCTTCCCCTCTTGCCCCGCCCCACATCATCAGGCCTGGCCCCACCCCACTAACATCGCCCATTTTCAACCTGTAGAAAGATGTTTTCTGCCAGCTGGAAAAGATGAGGGGGGAACACAGGGGAGGGGGTGGTGCTGTGGGGGCAGGAGCGGGGCCACGGGGAGGGGGGTGGAAAACATGGAGTGGGCCCAGGGCCCACTCCTGCCCACCTACGCTTCTGCCGCTTGATGACCTGGGACTTCTCTAGGATTTTTTTCTATAGGCCAACATTTTACAGAAGCCTCCCAAACCTGCGACACGGCTTATTAGAGGGAAAATGAAGGGCAATCATCACCAAGGAAGGCGGACCCTGAGAGAAAGAATATAAAGCCCCCCTGAAGAGGGAAGGCCTTCTTCTCACTCCCTGTACTCACAGGAAGTCACATCATCACATCACCAGCAACATGAGCAAGCTTGGGTATTTGGTAAAAAACTATAGTAAACACAGTTTCTACCATGAAGTTTTTGCCCAAATTCCTATGTTGGCAGTGACATGATGACATCACTTCCAGTGAGTGTTGAAAGTGACATTGATGCATTGCTAACAAGAGAGGCCTAGGCTTAGGTCTCAGTTTGCTGCAGGTAAGTTTCCTCCCATCTCCCCCTGGTTGCCAGCAGATACCTGGCAACCCTAGTAGGGACTGGATTAGTGGTGGGAAAGGGGTTGGGCTTTGGCTTGAGGTGGGATTTATAGCTGCACCAGATATCCTCTTATCACAGTGGTGGCGAACCTATGGCACGGGTGCCAGAGGTGGCACTCAGAGCCCTCTCTGTGGGCACGCGCAAACAGAGCCCCCCCCCCCACACATCTAGGCTGGCCTGGGCTGCTGGGCTCAATTATTAGCATTAAACCTAAGACCTAGTTTTGGGGAAGCAGTGTAGGTAACCCTGTTAAGTGCTGTTAAACCCCATTGATTTTCATGCGAAGAACTAAAGCGCGATCCTTTACCTGGGAGTAAGCTTGGTTGCTGGCAATGGGGCTTGCTTCTGAGTAAACCCTCCTAGGGTTGTGATTCACCCATTGGAAGAGCAAAGCCACCGACTACCACCAAGCTTACTCCCGAGTAACACATGCCTCGGAGCCAACCGTTTTTTCTAAACTAAAACCTCAGTATTCAAGTTAAATTGCCGTGTTGGCACTTTGCGATAAATAAGTGGGTTTTGGGTTGCAATGTGGGCACTCGGTCTCGAAAAGGTTCGCCATCACTGTCTTATCATCGGACACAAGAAAGTATGTCCAGATGCGATCCAGCTGGGTATGGTGGCATGGGGAATAATTAAGGATTAGTTCCCTCGGTAGCTTTGAGGGAAGCACTCTAGAACACACAACAAGTGCTCCTATCATACTTCTGCCGACAGGCATGAGGTCCATTTGTGTGACTGCACAGATAAAGCAGCATTAGGCCCCTTCCGCACACACAAAATAATGCGTTTTCAAACCACTTTCACAACTGTTTGCAAGTGGATTTTGCCATTCCGCACAGCTTCAAAGAGCACCGAAAGCAGTTTGAAAGTGCATTATTGTGCACGTGCGGAATGAGCCTTAGTCACAGAGTACAGTGACCCGTGCATGCTGTATCACAGTGCCAACAAAACACCACAGGCAACAAGGTGGAGCTGCCACATCAGCTCCAGGATTGGGAGGGAAAACACGAGACGCCGTGAAACGTTACCAAATTGCCACAGAAGAATACAGGCCAAGCATGACACCATTTTGAGACATTAGGATACAGTTGGTTTCATTGCCAATAATGAAGTTCAGGCAGAACTGAAATGACTTATATGAAAAACCTGCAAAAGAAAACCTGCGTCAGTGAATGGTTATCCAGGGCTGTGTGGCTATAGCCCAAGTCTGAACTGAGTCTTGTAAATTATATAAGAGGGAGAGTCTAATAAAAGTACTTGAAGATAGCCTTTCTCCCAATGGTTGAGTGGAGATCACTAGCTGCCCAAGAACGACCTGTCATAATGCCTGAACCATGTAAAGACATGCATGTCTGAGGTATGGGTTAAAATCTTATTGGTTAAAATCTTCCTCTGATGGGAAGTTTGCATGGAAGTGCCACTCTGATTGGACCAAAAAGGGAACTCTTTGCTTCTGAGGAACCCTAGAAAATATGGGCGAAAGGTGCCAGATTTTTCTCATGCTTTTGTCAGCTCAGACGCCAGCAAGGAAGGGAGAGATGATCCCTTTTGGAGGATGAGAGATATTTGAATGTTAAGTGTTTAGCCAGAAAATAGTCTCTTTTGGTTTTCTGTACATAAGAACATAAGAACAAGCCAGCTGGATCAGACCAGAGTCCATCTAGTCCAGCTCTCTGCTACTCACAGTGGCCCACCAGGGGCCTTTGGGAGCTCACATGCAGGATGTGAAAGCAATGGCCTGCTGCTGCTGCTGCTCCTGAGCACCTGGTCTGCTAAGGCATTTGCAATGTGAGATCAAGGAGGATCAAGATTGGTAGCCATCGATCGACTTCTCCTCCATAAATCTGTCCAAGCCCCTTTGAAAGCTATCCAGGTTAGTGGCCATCACCACCTCCTGTGGCAGCATATTCCAAACACCAATCACACGTTGCGTGAAGAAGTGTTTCCTTTTATTAGTCCTCATTCTTCCCCCCAGCATTTTCAATGGATGCCCCCTGGTTCTAGTATTGTGAGAAAGAGAGAAAAATTTCTCTCTGTCAACATTTTCTACCCCATGCATAATTTTATAGACTTCAATCATATCCCTCCTCAGACGTCTCCTCTCCAAACTAAAGAGTCCCAAGCGCTGCAGCCTCTCCTCATAAGGAAGGTGCTCCTGTAGATTCACATGGTAGGTTTTCACAGTAATGGCTGGTCTGTGTGTTGAAGAATCCCTTTGACTATTTTGACTTCCACTTGGAGAGACCTTCTAGGTTAATCCCCCCCCCCCCTTCACAAGAGCCACTCACATGTCAGGAATGGGCAGGGTATAACGGCAAACAAACAAACAAACAAACAAGAAAGAAAGAAAGAAAGAAAGAAAGAAAGAAAGAAAGAAAGAAAGAAAGAAAGAAAGAAAGAAAGAAAGCAAGCAAGCAAGCAAGCAAGCAAGCAAGCAAGCAAGCAAGCAAGCAAGCAAGCAAGCAAGCAAGCGGTGTATGTTTGATCATCTTCTTGGTGCAAATGTGCACACAGACCAATATTCAAAGAGTACTGGTATTTAGTGGTGTGTCTCACTAAAGAAAGATTTAAATAGTAGACAATTACTTCAGCCTCCTAGAGAGTGCTCCCTCAAACCCAAACAACAATAACAAAAACAGTATGGGGGCAAAATAGGTGACAGAATGGATAAATTCTCCAACTACGCCTCACCATTTGAGGAAGAGACCAAGGAAGCCCACTTCTCTCCAACTTCACATCACTCCCAAGAGTATAAGCCTCAACCCACCTCCCCTTCAACTCCTGTCTTGTTACATTGGTACACCTTGATAGCCGCAGCTTCCAATTTAAAACATTAAGCTTGTTGTTGAAGCAGACTCATGCATCAGGCCCATTATGATAAGCACTCAGGACATACCAGCATAAAGCAAGAGATCCAGACACCCAGAAATGAAGAGGGCTTTTCCAATGATGTTGTTATCTCGAAAGGAGAGGTCCTCCAGCCAACTCAACACTTGTACAGATTCTTCGAACCTAGAATGGGACAAAGCGGGGTGGGTGGGGGGGGACACCCTCTCTGTTCAATTAAGGCAAGTCAGTCCTTGAAAGGGCTGATTTGATGGTTGTCCATTTATCTCATATTTATTTCATGTGTAGTTTGCTGCAGTGTTGGAGAAGAACTGTGAGGACACTGTGGGCAACCCAAAAGGCAAATAAGTCGGGTCTGGATTAAATCGACGAGACCCAGCATGGCGTAGTGATTAAGAATGGCAGACTGGAGAACCAGATTTGATTCCCTGCTCCTCCCCATGAAGCCTGTTGGGTGACCTTGGGCCAGTCACAGTTCTCTCAGAACTCTTTCGGCACACACAGAGGCAGGCGACGGCAAGCCACGTCCGAACATCTGTCAACTTGAAAACCCTCTGGGTCGCCATGAATCAGCTGTGACTTGATGACACACACAGGTGGATTCCGCATGGGCCAAAAACAGTGGGGTGAAAACGGTGTGAAAACGGTGTAAACCCTTCTAAACCCTTTTACACCATTTTCGCATCGTTTTCACACCGCTGTTTTGGGGCCCATGCGGAATCTGCCACACACAGATTAAACTCTTTTGTTGCCCGCGCACTGGCTATATATCTGACCATCTGCCTACCCCCTCCCGCCCAGGGTTTGTCCACTGGGGTTTGATCCCAGACGCCTTTTATTATTATTCATTTTTTGTAGGTTACTGCTGCTATAGTTTTAATAGTTTTAAGGTTTTGTATTGCCTTTCCTTCCAAAGTTACAATTGGGAGATTTCAAGGTGTTTTATTTGCTGACAGACGATGCCCATGCTCTGTAAATGCCGTGGATACAATACAGCATATCCTCCTAGAATGTCAGCTTCACTCTGCACTACGCAGTCACTATATAACCCCGATTATCAAAGATAAAACAAATTTGCCTTCGGCTTATGTAGTGAAGTATTTACTCAGTGATGCATCTTCTGAGATAACCTTTAGGGTCGCTACATATCTAGCGGAAGTAATATCTCAAAGACGGTACTAAAATGTGTCCCTCGATGTATCAAATAATCTAAATTACATTGATTTAATGTCTGAGGCTCATGAGAAGTTGTTCATATCAGCTTTAATTAACATATGGATATCACAGTAGGTCTCCAGAAAGTTTGTGTATAATTTATCCTAACTTAGTGTATTGGATGCCTTGTTGTATTGTTGTTTATGAAACGAACATACTGTATGTAGAATTATTTATGCCTAATAAAGGTTTACTGTAACGGTAACTGTATTGTTCTAATCAGGGCTATTCAATTTGTTTTATTGTCTTGTTATTTGCTGTTGCACACCGCCCTGAGCCCTTCGGGGGTAGGGCGGTTTATCAAATCGAATAAATAATAATAATAAAAATAATAAACCAGGTCTGAGTTCTCACTAGAAGGTCAAGTGACTAAACTGAGGCTATCATACTTCAGTCACATCATTAAAGGACAAGACGCAGAAGTTCCGAAACGTGGCATCTCGCGCGGCAGATCAGACAGTAAAAGGCTGCAATTTTCCAGCTGGAGCTTTCAGAGGAGGGAGGAATGAGAAGGGAGATATCGAATTCAAACAGATGCCAGAAGTTGCAAGCTGTGGAATAAGTGCTTGATCTTGTCTTGCGCGACAAGAAAATACTTTTGCGGATCTGATAGCGAGGAGAAAGGTTCACTTCACATTACGTGAGAGCTGATTTGAGTGTTTATGTAGTGTGTTCCTCCTCCTTTCTGTTAATAAATATTTAGGGAGTGAAAAATAAAATGGTGCCTGTCTGCTGATGAACTGAAACTGTAATGTGGAAAAGCATAGCAGAAGGCTACATCTTATGGGTAAGACAAAACTTGCTGTAGGATTACTCAGACTCTACCTGGATTTCTGGCTAATTTGTACTTGAATCTTGATTTATTCAGCTTTTTTGGCTGCTCCACTTCTCTTTTTTTTCTCTTTTTTCTGGTTCTGTGCTGGTTTTCTTTTGGTTCTGTGTTGCTGGTACTATGTTTTCAGATAGCTGGATTTTATATTTTTGACATTTGAATTTTTTCCTATTTGGACCCAGCTTTGGATTTTTATTTGAGCAGACTGTCTATGTTAGGCAATTGGATTGTATCATACATTTTCTTTCTTCAGCCTTCTCACTCCCCTTTATTATATAGGGTTGTGATTATCAATTTTTCTTCCTGATTGCATTTTTTCCTCCTTTGAGGATATCTGGATTTTCAACAGACTTCTTTCTTTCTTTCTTTCTTTCTTTCTTTCTTTCTTTCTTTCTTTCTTTCTTTCTTTCTTTCTTTCTTTCTTTCTTTCTTTCTTTCTTTCTTTCTTTCTTTCTTTCTTTCTTTCACAGTATCATGCAAACAGTAGATATTAGCCTTAAATAATTTTAACATAGTTTGTGGTTGTTGTGTAGATATTAAAAAAACTAATAAATTCACTATTTTGGTTATATCTTTAATCCCTTTCTGAATTTACCAGGGAATTATTCCCACACCCCTTTTTATTATACTCACCCTTAACCAAATAATTCCTGGTGTGGTGTTTTCCCCCTATGTGGGCTATAGTATCTGTAAATAATTTTAATTAATCTCTACTTTATCAAGTTCTATACTTTACCACTAAATAAAAAAATAATAATTGTTGGAGGGGAAAGGGGAAAATTTAATATTTTAAAATCTAAAAATGACTGGAACTAATAGCATATTATTGATGTTGATGTACGGCAAAATGGTATAAAATTGTAGCAAAGAAAACAAATATAAAATAATGGCTCAATCCAGAAAAGCAGGCAAGAAAATACCACTAGAGGAAGAACCCCCCGCCCCCCATTAATTTTGGCAGACATTCTTAATGAACTATTGAAGCAGGATAAGAATTCTAGTGAAAAATTAAACAGACAAATCCAAGATATAAGAAACGAAGCTCAAGATAAAAAAGAGATCTCATCACAAATCAGATTATCAGAACAGAATACTAAGAAAGAATTGAAAAGTGAACAATCAGAAATTATAGAAGAATTTGCAAAAATTAGAAAAAATACAACAGTAAAATGGTGAAATAAAATGTAGCTAAAAATATAAAGAAGGTCTGTAGGAATTTTTTAAAAATAAATAGAACTGAAGGAAGGTCAAGACAATGAACTCAGAAACAAGTAAAGTGGGAAGTTGATAGCAATTGCTGCCAACAGGAGAAAGATAAGATGGGGAAAAAAAACCCCAACATTATAAATAGCTTACAAATTCTGAGTGTTAATTATAGGATTTCTGGATAGGATGTTTTGGAAGTCCTTAATTCATAGGGGTGTTTTTAGGCTCCTCCTGTTTTTTGAAACCTACCTTCTCTTCCTGTGCAGCTCCACAGGGATGAGGACAGAGGTGGGATCCAACCAGTTCTCACCACTTCTCTAGAAGTGGTTACTATTTTTTTCTGAGTGCCGAGAAGGGGTTACTAAAGCAACCTCCCTGCCCAATAGGGACTGGGGTTGCATGTGTGCGGTGGCGCCACTGTTTGAATCCCACCACCATCGGAACCTGTTATAAAATTTTTTGGATCCCACCACTGGATGAGAAGGAACACCCATGCTGCCCTCCAACCCCAGGGCGTCGCCGTGGCCACGGGGCTATGTCCCCTCGTCCTTGTGGAGCTCCACAGGGAGAAAGGGTAGGTTTTTTAAAAAAAATAGGAGGTGCCTCCATGTGGTGGCACCTCCACGGGCCATGGCAGCTCCAGCTGCATAGAAGCATGCAAATGGTCCCGGGGCTCTACTAGCATCATATAGGCTGGTGTGCAGCTGCTACACTGGCCCATGTGGAATGGGCCAAAGAGTGGGAAAGGTAGCAGTGGATATGAATGGGGGAAGCTGCATGAGAGCAGTTGTGAGTAGGATTGTCAGTCTCTGGGTGGGGCCTGTCAATCTCCTCCGGTTACAGCTAGTATCCAGACAATAGAGATCAGTTACCCTGGAGAGAAAAATGGATGCATTGGAGAGTGGACTCTATTGCACCGTACCCTGCTGAGGTCCCTTCCCACACCTCACTCTCCCCAGGCTACACCCCCCAAATCCCCAAGTATTTCCCAACCCAAAGCTGGCAATCCTAAATATGAGACTTTTTAGGAATGACTGAGCCCTAGAAAGGTACAATACAAACATGCAGTGGAACCTCGGTTTTCATTGACTGCTGTTATCGTCGGTTTTGGTTTTCATCATTTTTTTTCCGTGAACATTTTGTCTCGGTTTTCGTTGGTTGCCTGTGATTTCGTCGGATTTCGATGCTTTCACCGCTTTTGTTGCCGTGCCCTCGCTGCTAATTTCCTATGGACATTTCCTATGGAAATCATTGCCTCGGTTTTTGTCGGTTTTGGATTTCGTCGATTGTTTGGAGCTGTCTTCAACCAGTGACGAAAGCCGAGGTTCCACTCTATGCACACAGTTTGCATAGGCTCCATAAGTAAAAGGAGCCTAGGCACAAATATTCTGCTGTGTCACTTGCAACTGGTGAACAGGTCATGAGCTAAACAGGCTGCATTATTATTTAGAATATTCTGCAAAGTTTTCATCATTCCAGAGGCTTTTTTCATTAATCCAGAGGAGCAGCAGTGGCGTAGTGGTTAAGAGCAGGTGTACTCTAATCTGGAGAACTGGGTTTGATTCCCTGCTCTGCCATTTGAGCTGTGGAGGCTTCTCTGGGGAACCAGATTAGCCTGTGCACTCCAACACATGCCAGGTGGGTGACCTTGGGCTAGTCACAGCTTTTCAGAGCCCTCTCAGCCCCACCCACCTCACAGGGTGTTTGTTTTGGGGTGGGGGGTGGGGTGGGGTGGAAGGGAAAGAAGATTGTAAGCCCCTTTGTGTCTCCTTACAGGAGAGAAAGGGGGTATAAATCCAAACTCCTACTCCTCCTCTGGCAAATGCACTCAACTTCCATTCCCAACAAGATGCATTAAAAAGTTTCCCTGAAGGTAGAAATTCTGAAAACCCACCACTTGTAGTCAATGTAGAAAGAGCTATATGAAACATACCTGATGCTGAGAAAAAGAGCATTGAAAAGGTTCGAGAGAGCACTGTAGTCAAGTTTAAATTTCTTCATCTGCACGCACATTTGATGCCCTCGATAGCCTGCAAAGAAAGCAGTGCTTGAAATGGCCTTCCTTTTAGGGTTAATACTTGAAGATTTGGGGGTGGGGGTGGGGACTGAGGTGGGAGAGGCAGGATTTGGGGAGAGGTATAACGCGATGGAGCCAACCTTCCAAAGCAGCATTTCCTCCAAAGGAAATGACCTCTGGTGCCTCGAAGTCAGTTATAATCCCAGAATATCTCCAGCTACCACGTGGAGGTCGGCAACCCTCCCTTCTCCCCCTGATTATAAAGTCGTTATTGGCCAGGTGCCGTCAAGCTAACTTACCCAGCTGAACGGCTAGAGGCAGGTTCCCTGAGCAAAGCTTCATGTAGGCTAATGACACCGCCAGTTTAGCGACTGTAACTAGTTCTCCGCCCACAATTCCAAGGCGCGAGCTGCGTTCGATGACCATCGCCTCGTATTCCATCCATTCCTGTTGACGGCCTATCATCTGACAGCACAGAGAGAACTCCATGTAGGAAGAGATGATCTGCGATGTTGCAAATGAGAAAACGGCCCATGGTATGTATGTATGTATGCATGTATGCATGTATGTATGTATGCATGCATGCATGCATGTAATTAATTAATTAATTAATTAATTAATTAATTAATTAATTCTTTAGATTTTTATACAGCCCTATCCCCAAGGGACTCCATCCATTCCTGTTGACGGCCTATCATCTGACAGCACAGAGAGAACTCCATGTAGGAAGAGATGATCTGCGATGTTGCAAATGAGAAAACGGCCCATGGTATGTATGTATGTATGTATGTATGTATGTATGTATGTATGTATGTATGTATGTATGTAA
The DNA here is from genome assembly GCF_021028975.2 of Sphaerodactylus townsendi. Classification (NCBI taxonomy): domain Eukaryota; kingdom Metazoa; phylum Chordata; class Lepidosauria; order Squamata; family Sphaerodactylidae; genus Sphaerodactylus; species Sphaerodactylus townsendi. The sequence goes on along the minus strand of NC_059426.1, from coordinate 14,760,428 downwards.
TTAATTAATTAATTAATTAATTAATTAATTAATTAATTAATTAATTCTTTAGATTTTTATACAGCCCTATCCCCAAGGGACTCCATCCATTCCTGTTGACGGCCTATCATCTAACAGCACAGAGAGAACTCCATGTAGGAAAAGATGATCTGCGATGTTGCAAATGAGAAAACGGCCCATGGTATGTCTGAACATCTGAAATTAATTAGCCCATTAATTGTTCACTGTCTGTCTAGTCTGTCCTGAAATCTGTTCTGTAATTAATTAATTAATTAATTAATTAATTAATTAATTGATTGATTACAGACAGACAGACAGACAGACAGACAGACAGACAGACAGACAGACAGACAGACAGACAGACCTATCCCCAAGGGACTCCGGGCGGTGTACAACATATAGACATGATACAGTAATAAAATAACTAAAACCTTTAAAAGCAGCAGTAAAACATAAAAGACTAAATATAGTAAATATAATAAATGTAGGTATAAGTGGTGTCCGACAACCCCATTTTCAAAATCCTCTCCCAAGAGGGAGGGGCGGCAGGTCCCAATAGATGACAGAGGCCCAGGTGTAAAGGGCCAGGAAAAGAAGGGGGGGCACCAGGGGCGTACCTAGGCAAACTGGCGCCCGGGGACAAAACCAGAGTTTGCCCCCCCCCGGCGTATGGGCGGCCACCCTCCCCCACCATGACCAAACAATGATTTTTTGTACCAGCTCACAAATCACCTCCCACTCCCATGAAAACATACATGGCTCTCTACCCACCAACTCTTTTCCTAATTTCCTAATCACAACAACCCTATGAGGTAGGTTGTTAGCCTGAGAAACAACTCCAAGCCAGTGCAAGTGGGTATTAAGCATGTAAATCTCTCACAAATCACCCCCAGCAAAACATTTACCAAACAAATGTCAGCATCATCTCTCACAAAACACCTCCAGTGGAATCCACTTTCAATGGTGTTTAAACTAGGGAGCTCAGATTCTTCTTTTAAATCTACCTTATAGGGAGAATCTGGGGTCCCCGGTTAAAACAAAATTGAAAGTGATGCTGTTTGGGGGTGAATTCTCCCCCATCCTGAAACAGCATCACTTTTGAGGGTTGGAGATTCAGATGAAACAAATAGCAGATTCGGCTGGAAGTCAAGTGCAAATTTGGGCACATTCAGGACAAAAAATTGTCCTGATTATGTCCTGCCCAAAAAATGAACAAATCGCTTAATGCAAAGTGTTTGGGTTTCTGGGGGGTATTTTTGGTGTTTTTCTGCCTGCAGGGAGCGCATTTTTTTTTAAAGCTAGTGGCACCATGATTTCCCAGGGAACACATCATCCAAGAGACTGCCCTGATGATTTACCATCTAGAGTTTCAGTGATGTTTGGTTCAAGGGGCAGCAAAGTTATGGGATGCCCAAATGGGAATGCCCCCATCCCCATTGTTTTCAATGGCTGAGCTAACCTGGAGATGCTTGGGCTACTCCATTTGAGGGACCTCGATAACTTTGGTCCCCCTGAACATAACTTCATTCCAAACTTGGTTGGCATCATAAGAATAGTTACCAGATGATACCACCCTGAAAATTTGAGTGTCACTAGCTTTAAAAAATACATCCCTTCCAGGCACCCCAAAGAAATTTGCCTCAAGATTCTTTGTTTTGCAGTGACTTTGTATTTCCATTGTAGCTAATGAGGAATTCTCTGGAGAGCAGGCTGCACATTTTGAAGATAGAGGCACCAGACTTTCAAGGTGGCTTCCAAAAGGTTCCTTGGAGGCATGAATAGTATCCAAGCTCTAAGGTGAGGTTTTGCTTCTGGGAATTGAGAGAGGTTCTTGAGAGAACTCAGCCCACAGGCTTCTGCCATGTGTGCAGGAGTTGGAAACAAAATAGAGCCTTTTGGGGGCCCATAAAATTGAACCCCCAGAAGCAAAGGTCTCCGCCAAACCTGGAGCGCTATTACCAGGAGGTCCCTCCTGGAGCCAATTCCCTGAAAAGTCTGGTGTCCTCTATCTTCAAAAAAAAAAAATGTGCAGCCTGCCTTACACACTCCAGAAATTCCCCCATTAGCTACAAATGGAGCAAAAGTCACTGCAAAACAAAGAATTCTTGGAGCAAATTTCCTTTGGGGTCCTTGGAAGGGGTGTATTTTTCAAAGCTAGTGACACCAAATCTCTTTCAGGGTATCATTTATTAACTATTATTGATGATGCCACCCAAGTTTCCAGTGAGGAGCATTAGGTTTCAGGGGACCAAAGTTATGGTCCCTCAAATGGGTAGCCCCCATCTCAGGTTAGCTCCCATTGAAAACAATGGGGATGGGGGCACCCCATTTGAGCATCCATAACTTTGCTGCCCCTGAACCAAACATCACCAAATTTGGGTGGTATCATCAGGGCAGTCTCTGGATGGTATCCTGAAATATTGGTGCCACTAGCCTTAAAAATGCGCCCCCTGCAGGCCAAAATGTGAAAAACACTAAAAAATTAAAAAAACACACAAATGACCCTGAAATGTTGGCGCCCCCCCACGTGACCAAATGGGGGGCACCCGGGGACATAGGGTACCCCCTGTCCCTAGGCAGGAACACCACTGGGGGGCACCATCAGCGGCCAGATCCTCCAAAGGCCCGGTGGAACAGCTCTGTCTTACAGGCCCTGCGGAACTCGCCGAGATCCCGCAGGGCCCGGACAGCTGGAGGAAGAGCGTTCCACCAGGCCGGGACCAGAGCTGTAAAGGCCCTGGGCCGTGTGGAGGCCAGCTGCATCATTGAGGGGCCAGGGGCCACCAATAAATTGGCCTCAACTGAGCGAAGAGGCCTGTTAGGGCCTCAACTGAGAGAAGAGGCCTGTTAGGGAACACTTAGAGCTGAATTAAAAGAGGGTTGATGAACTCGAAGCCTCGATGTTTATATGGTAACAGGTTTGTATGAAAGCAACGTTTATTTTTTAGATGGCAAGATTTAGGATTTATGCTGGAGAAAACATGTATCCCATAATACTTACCAAATGATCACAGAAGTGTTTTCTTTGTCCTGGCAATGTGCCTAAGGATGAATGTACCTAATCCTGTTCGCATGATACTGTGATTGTATATTTATCTTGTATGTCTTTGCATACGCTTGTCTGTAAGAGTGAGTCAGAGCATGGTCACTCCAAAAATGAGTTAAATATAATAATATGAGAATTAATTAACACATGTACATGGGCCTGGAGCTGGTTAGCCTGAACTTATCAGACCTCAAAAGCTAAACAGGGTCAGTTCTGGTTCGATACCATCCACCGACTTGAACTATACCATTGGTTTTGGGGGTGGTGGTTTTTACATGGAACCTAGAATTAGTACCCCAAAAATGGCTGGTATGGTTCCAATTAGTGGATGATACTTTCGCAATCTGGAGCCATGGCGAGGTAGAATTGGTGAAATTTCTGGACCATCCTAACAGCATACACCCAAACATTCCATTTACCAAAGAAAAAGAAAAAAGTTTGTCTCCTAGGGCTTCAACTCCAGGGCAGGGGAAAGCACCCTCCAGCTCTCCTCCTCCCTGTGGAAACCCCTCCCAGAGAGGTGTGCGTGATCTTAAGTCCCCTCCTTAATCTGAAGGTGACAGGTCAGGTCTGAGGTAGCCCCCAGATCTGAAAACTCCTGCTGGGTTTCGTTGTTCACACATAGGACATTCATGCCCTCTAAAATCTAGACCGGAAGTCCACAAACACCAAGACATTTTCAACAAAAGACGAAGAGTCTTGTAGTAATGCACTGCTGACCCAGCAGCACCGTGGTAGAACGTTGGCACACCAGCGCTCCTACGGCCTTCTGGTCGCACCGCACCCCCACTCCTCATCCCCCTATGAGTCACAGGTCGGAACTATCTTAAATGCTCAAGTCACCGGGCGTCAGGACGGGGACGCAGATCTTGGCACAGCAGGTGAGGATTAGGCCCAGACGCATTCCGCTCCTCTCCGTATTAGCAGCCAGGTGAGATCATGCATCACATGATGATCTCCATCTCCCGGAACTCTCCCGTTCCGCCCTTCTACACGCCCCTTGGAGAATCATAATAAAAGGTTCGCCGGGAATTAAAGCATGCAGGAGATTCGCTGAGAATTTCTACGGACCCCCGCGCTCCCGCTGCTGGCGATCTCCACCAGATGAAACCTCCGCGCCTCGCCTCTTCCTTAGCGACGACCCTGCGGGGATGACTACAAGTCTCAAGATCAACAAAATCTGGCTAATGGTACTAAAAACCACCAAAACCAAAAAAAACCCAGGGGACTTTTCAAACACCATGCAACGATTTCACCAGATACTACAAACTCCTTTCCTTCCCACCCACACCTCACTCCAGTTTCTGAGAGGAGTCACACACATTCAAACCATCACCACGCATACAAATGCAACTGCAAATGAACTCCACCAAGGACACTTGCAAATATGCCTCATACACCAGGACACATACAAAAACAATTGCAAATGAACTTAACCTAAACAGTTGCAAATGAGCCCCACCCCCTCCCCCCTGAGGGGAGGACAAAGAGACAATCACATAAATCGCTCAACACCGTGCCACAGAAAGTAACCAATCATGACATGCTCCTGAAGATTCCATTCACAGATGCAGGTGAAATTTTAGGAACTAAACTCACCAGACCATGGCCCCACAGCCTGGAAGACCCATAACAACCAGTACAACACCACCAGCAACAGTACTTTAATATGGTCTAAGACAGTGATGGTGAACCTATGGCACGGGTGCCAAAGGTGGCACTCGGAGCCCTCTCTGTGGGCACGCACACACAGAGTTCATCATGTGGGGGTGGAAAATCACCCCCCCACACACACACATCTAGGCTGGACTGGGCCACTGAGCATGATGTGCAAGCGCTGTGGTGAGCAGGGAGGACTTGGCTGGCGGACCTGGTGCCTGTGCTCCAGGTGGCTGCTGCCCGAGGGGGGGGGGGCGCAGAGGACGCAGATATGCTAGAGAAGCACAGAGCGGTGCACGCAGGACTTGCTGGAGGCTAGAGCAGGCTGGCCCCTGCTCGAGCAGGTGGGGCAAAGGGAGTCAACCGTTTTTTCTAAACTAAAACCTCAGCATTCAGGTTAAATTGCCGGATTGGCACTTTGTGATAAATAAGAGGGGTTTGGGTTGCAATTTGGGCACTCGGTCTCAAAAAGGTTCGCCATCACTGGTCTAAGACCAGCACATAGTTTTGTATCTGCATTAAAACATAAAAAATATGTAATTCCTTCCGATCAAAATAGTCCTACATGGTGATTTTTTTTAAAAAAAATGTAATTACAATAATACATCATAGGACTGGCTATCGAAATCCATCACCCAATTCCATAGCTGCAGTAAAATATACAATATATAATTCCCCGCATTAAAATAGTTCAATACAGTGATTTTAAAATGTACCGTATATACTCGCCTATGAGTCGACCCGAATATAAGTCGAGGCACCTAATTTTACCACAAAAAACTGGGAAAACTTATTGACTCGAGTATAAGACTAGGGTGGGAAATGCAGCAGCTACTGGTAAATTTCAAAAATAAAAATAGATATCAATAAAAAATGTTTTTGAATATTTATTTCAAAGAAAAACAGTATGGTATCAACAATAACTTTAAAAGTTCTGAAGTGGAATATAGAACTCTCACGGACAGTATCTCTTCAGAGTTTCATAGGGAAGATGCTCAACAAGATCCCCCTTTTTAAAAGTCCCTACAGGTTCTCCTTCAACACGGATAGCTTATCATTACACAGTGAAGATGCTTGCGTGGTGATGGCAGCCGCTGCCCCAAAGCAAGTCTTTTTTGCAGGTCTGCAAGCTCAGCCGTTCACTTGCGTATAAGTCGAGGGGGGCCTTTTTCAGCACAAAAAATGTGCTGAAAAAGTAGGCTTATATGCGAGTATATAAGGTAATTGCAATAACAAAACAACAGCCAGTAGATTCCTGCCGCGAAAGTCTTCGACAATACACTGCAAATTGTCTACGGATTGTCACTTGTGAACAGGACTACTGCGCTTATTGTGTGACTAAAGTAAAAGACTATTATACTTGCCTCTATTGCTTTGGAATAAGGGAAGGACTTGGTATTTGCAGTCAATATTGTGGATGAGAATTCTCACCTTGCACATAATCGTGCATTGGAAAAGAAGGAAACAAATGTGCTCTTTGACCATTCTTTAACCTCGCCGACTGTGAAAATGACTTGGTTGAAACGGATAATCCATCAATACAAAATCATCTAGAGTTACATTTGTACAAACATTTCCAGGTATGCGTTGTCCCCCTCACAGAGGTAAAAAAAAAGGCGAAGACAAGAAAGCTTGAGAAGCAGAAAGAGACGGGCTTTGACTGTAACAGACATACCTGGCACTCGTCGCGAGATTCCTCTGCACAGTTCACCATCATAAGAGCAGCTAAATGAGCCAACTTCTTACTGTTTGTGGAAAGGTCCATGCTGAAGATCTGCCACAGCAGAGAAAGGCAGCGGCATTGCTGATACAGGACAGCCAGTCTTTTCTCTCTGCTACAAAAGACACCACCAAAGATCATAATTATTTCATATTGGAACTGTAACCACTGGAAGGGATTACATTGGATTTTGTTGATTTGCGTGGTAAAGAGGGAATACAGAAACATTTCGGTATTTAGAATCACTCCGTCACAGATATTGGCCCTTTCTGCACAGACCTTTTAAAATGTCTTGAGGCAATAAATAAAATGTTTCTTCCATGGAGTTCTGCATTGTTTTTTTACTCCCAAACGTTTTACTTCCAGCATCAGAACATTTCAAATGAATCCCCATTTAAAACGATTCTCTGAAAATGTCTTCAGTTGCTGAGCAATCTATTGGCTACATTTCCCATGCTTCTCTGCTTCCCTGAACTTCCTTCTCTTTGCCATTTTTTCGCGTTCACAATGTCCCCCCTTGCCTGTTCATTTGCAGATTTATCTATTTGTTCTTTTATTTGGGAGGGGGAGCAATCTTTTTTTTGTGTGGAAAGGGCTAAAAGTTACCCACATTATGGACATTGGGTCATAAGATGTGTGTCTCATAAGGACCTTAATAATGCTTACTTTGGCTTGGAGTCAGGGTTTGCAGAGCATTTGAATAGACTGGAGGAGGAGGAGGAAGAAGAAGAAGAAGAAGAAGAAGAAGAAGAAGAAGAAGAAGAAGAAGAAGAAGAAGAAGAAGAAGAAGAAGAAGAAGAAGAAGAAGAGTTTGGATTTATATCCCCCCCCCTTCTCTCCTGCAGGAGACTCAAAGGGGATTACAATCTCCTTGCCCTTCCCCCCTCACAACAAACACCCTGTGAGGTAGGTGGGGCTGAGAGAGCTCCGAGAAGCTGTGACTAGCCCCAGGTCACCCAGCTGGCGTGTGTGGGAGTGCACAGGCTAATCTGAACTCCCCAGATAAGCCTCCACAGCTCAGGCGGCAGAGCGGGGAATCAAACTCAGTTCCTCCAGATTAGATACACGAGCTCTTAACCTCCTACGCCTTCGCTTTCTCAGTGAAAGGAGAAAGTTGGGCTTTAAGAGGTTTTGGAAGGTGTCACAGTGAGTTCACAAAATGTGCGTGCAAACAAGAATCTGACCGGAAGGGAATGTACACTCGCTGCGGGGCAGATCACAAGTGCATAAAGGGCCTTTATGTTTTTGCAATGGAGCAGGGACACGGGGTGGGTGGGTGGGTGGGTGGGGGGGTAGCTGTGAATTAACTGCACTGTGCATGGGACTGAACTGCACAACTCTTGGGATCCCTTCCAGCTTTATGGATTCTATGTTTCTTCTATGTGCAAGTGGAAATATAAATAGAGCATTATAAATATAAATAGAGCATTTTTTCTGCTCGGGCAACATCTTGCACGGCAACTAGTGTTTTTCATTCTACGTAATCAGCTCCAACAAACTGGTTGCACAAGATCTTGAACAAGTAGAAATACAAATGAAGATACAGAATGGTTGACTTAGTGTCTTTAAGTACCGTGGCCATTTTCTTGCATTTCCACGCATGAAAGAGGTTCTAATGCACATGGAACTGTTTTTGTGCTGGACCCATCCCTTGGACTCATAGCAGTATTTGGCTTCATGCGGAGGTGTGGGATTTTGAATCTGGTTCTCTGGATAAGAGTCCACCACTCATGTGAAGGGGTGAGGAATCAAACCCAGCAGCAGTGGCATAGGAGGTTAAGAGCTCGTGTATCTAATCTGGAGGAACCGGGTTTGATTCCCAACTCTGCCGCCTGAGCTGTAGTCGACCCACGTGGTCAGCGCAAGAACGAGACGAGACGCGGAGATAACATCTGGTGGAAGTCGCCAGCGGGGCCAGGAGGTCCGATGTTCCTAGCAGATCTCCCAGTGCTGGTTCCCTAGCACCTTTATTATGATTCTAATGAAGTGTAGAGGCGGAGATGGGAGAGTCGGAGGGAGATCATCATATGATGCATGATCTCACCCTGGCTCGATGGGAGAAGCGTGGCGTCTGAGCCTAATCTCACCTGGGGCAGATCATTGTCCCTTTGTCTGGGGCCTTGGTGACTGGTAGATAGTTCATGACCCGTGACTCATACGGGGTTGAGGAGTGGGAGTGCCCAGTGCGACCAAGAAGGCAGTAGGTCCGTTGGTGTGCCGTTCTACCGCAGTGCTGCTAGGTCAGCAGTGCATTACCACATCTCCTCGCACACATTTTAGAGGGGACGAAATGCTAGGGGTGATTTAAAGGGCCAGCTTGTCTCCTCCGCCCGTCTGGTCCAAGCTGACCGAGCTGCTAGTAACATTAGAACTTAGTTCTTGAGGTAAGGAAATTCGGGGGCTTCTTACACCGCGTTACAGACAATATTAGACACACATAGGCAGAAACAAGATCCGATAGCAGGGCACGCTGAATTAAACCAATGCAAGAGCTGCACAATAGCACTCAACCATCCTCTGACAGCCAATGGCTCAGAGGGCTGACCACCAATGGGGCAAAACATCATATTTCAAGATTAGATACAACTTCTTGCAGCTCACGTGCTTTCATATGAATCAATTGGGAATTGTCCAGAAGGTTAAAAGCAACACATATTATGTATACATTTCACAACCTTGGTGATGCAACAGCAGCAAGTGTCCAATAGCTGACCTTGCGATTATCTAAAGATTAAACGGCGAAGTTCCTGCTGGAGGCCAGGGCATCCAAATGATTGGAGGTGGGAAGTTGATAGACAGCAAGGCATGAGCCAGCCGGCCCGATAGTCTTAAGCGTTGTAGAGAGGCGGAAGTCCGGGACTCCCACTAGAGTCATAGAGACAAACTCCGCCTTGGAGGCTGACCCAGCGTCGCTCCGACAGGAGGATCCCAGGCAAGCGGGCTGGCCGATCGGGCTCCCTGGGGTGGAGCCACAAGTGCAGGGCGATGGTGAGGCGACTGAGGCAACAAGAGTCCCGGCAGAAGAGGTGAGGCGGGAATGTAATTAGCGTTCTCTCCCGCGGGTCCAGAACCAGCCCCTGGGAGCAGGATGTTTCCAGAACACTTGAGGGGAATGTGTCCTCCATGTGTGTGCAGTTCCAATTAGCCGAGCCGATAGAATGGGCCAGGTGGGTTCCCGCTGGCTGCGCCCGGTGATGCAGGCGCAGGTGTTCAGATTAGTGGTTACTTGACAGTCTTGGTGACAAGGGAGCGCCAGCCGAGGTTGGACGGCGGGTCCCAGTGAGCGCTCATAAGAATTACCTGATGGATGGGGCATTTCACTTGGAAGGGCTTAGCAGATCCCAGCTAGGAAGTCTCGAGCTTGCAGGCGGGGAGCAGAGCAGGGAGCTTAGCAAGCTCCGACTCCCTAGGTACTGGCCCAGGCAAAAGGGCGAGGCGTTGGCGTGAATTGCTCTTTGGTCTGTTAAGAAAAGCTTCGTCCAGGGGTGGCCGATTGCCGTTGGCAGGAGGCAGCAAACATGAGCAAAAGGATGGTGGCAGCTGGGTTGGCAGTGATGATTGCAAAGAAGCGGCACAGAGGGTTCAGGTCTCCAGGGTAGCCTTGCTGGCGCGACTCTTGAGCAGCAGTGCATGGCGTCTCCCAGGTCATTCGGGTCTTTGGGCATTGGCGGCCAGCGTTCCTGTTGAGACCCGCTGGGGGGGGATCACTTTAGAAGATGTGTTCCATCTCCGGGATAGGGTTGGTTTCCTCAGCCATTCCATGGGCACAGCCCTGTCATGGCGAGGCCGGAGTCCACAGGGGACCTGTAGGAAGAAGGACTGAAACACCCCTTCCCAGGTTATGGGAGGGCGGAGTCCCATGAGCTCGAGTTCTAAAGCCGGATGGCCGAAGTCAAATCCCGAGATTTTGTTTGAGTTAGGGGTTTAGAGTTTAATATAAGAAGGCTTGTTTGCAGCCTGCGTGAGGTTACTTTTAATGCAATCCCTACTGGGGCCGCCTACTCCCTCTTTCTTTAATTGACAGGGGAGGGCGGTGGCGACCCTGGGTGAAATTAACCAGAAGCGTCATCAGAGATGCGTCAAAGGCGAGGGTCGAACCTCGAGAGGAGGGACGAAGCCCGGGTCCACAAGGGGATTGTGGGTATACATGCTTAATCAACACAAAGGGGCTTTTGGAGGCGCCTTTTTTGGGGGGATGGGTGCATCGAGGAATAAAGCAATCAGCAGTGATTAGAGGCAGATTCCTAGCACACACAAAAGAGTTTCTTTTGCAAGGGAGTTGCACTTACCGTGACAGTGGCTAATGCAGGAAGGCTGGAGTGTGTGAAATTTGTGATCGAATTATCTTTAGGAGATACATGCTTGAAACCACTCCGCCAAGGCGGTTTTACATTGGCGTCTTAGAAGTGATGATAGTTGCTATGATACCATCACCACTGGAGGCGCCCAAAGCTGGTTAGTCTTGACAGCCTCCTTTTTTTTAAACTAGGGGCCCGTCCTGGCAGTGCTGCGGTATCCAGAGGCCAGACCCAGATTATCAAGGGAGGGCAGTCAGCCAATTGGCCCCTCCCGCCTCTACAGTTGAAGACAGAGGAAAGGAAGGAGAGAAAAGGGGGGGTAGTTTCCCTGCGGAGTTGAAGGCAGTTCGGGCTGTCGGGATTAGTGATCTGTGTGATGGGTTTATCCCATCCCAGACTAAGGTGGATTTTGACCCTGGCTCATGGTCTCTTCCCAAGAGATTAACATGGATGTCCAAGATGATGGGGCATTACCGTGAGTTGTCGCTCAGTCCCTGGGCTGTGGCGGACCCGTGGCCAGGCAGCTCCGTCGCGGTCTGTTTTCCCACCCCAGATGTGCTTGGGCAAGCCTCGGTCGGCCACTGGTCAGGCCCACTTTCGGCTGCCCTGATGGCAGTCACATCAGCCGGTGTCCTGGAGCCCTTAAACATGCATCCCCTCTATGGCGAGGCTCCAGGTATGGGCGGGAGCTTCCGATGGGTGTTTCCACGCTCGCGATGGTGGTACTGGCTGCGCCATGTTGGCTACGGGGCTTATGCGCCTTTATTGGGTGGAAGCGGGCGCATGGGCAGGAGGATCAGCTGTGCGCCAGTTCGGTGGGCAACTCCCTGCGGGATGTTAGGTCCAGATTTGGAGATGGATGGGTCCGGGTGGTGAGTGGATTACTCGAGATATTGAACACTCCTGCTCGGCGGAGGCCTTGACAGCACCAGCCCAATGGTCAGTAGGGATAGAGATTCGCCATTACTGGGTTAGAGGCGACAAGGACCTGCGTGGGGAACTTGGAAGGAGATGGGCTGGGTGCGTGAAGCGAGATACTACGGAGGTGGGGGCGGTTTAGGCGTGGGCCTTGGTGTCTGGGTCTGCTCTAATATTCTCCTCCTTGGTCTGGGCTGGAGGCGCCCAGGCCTTGAAGTTTCCCGGCGGGCAGTGGCTTCTCTGGTCTGGAAGCCTCTCTGGCATCGTGGGCACGAGGGTCTTGAAGTGACCTTCTCCTCTTGGGGGAGGACCCTCCTCCCATCGGGGTTGTAGGCCCCCCGCGGGCTGCCACCACGCACTCCCGCCGAGTGTCGGGGTCTGCACCGCCCAGTTAAAGCAGTCATCCCTGGGGACTGCCTCCCGCCCGGTGGAGAGTGCTGCGTGAGGCGCCTGTTTGGTGGGCGGAAGATCCGATGTCTGGCAAACCTTAAGCATATCGACCAGTTCAGGATCTTTGCCCAGGCCGGTGATTGCTCTCTGACACTCCGTGGAAGCCCCGTTCTCCTTAGCGAGCATGAGAACTCGTTTGGGCCTCTTAAGCTATCTACCTGCCTCTTGGCGCTTCCTGGAGCCTGTTCACAAACTTCGGCGCATAGGGCTCTTGGGGCTTTTAGTATGGCCGGAGCTCTGTGTGGAGCTGGCCAGGGTAGGGACCTTGACAAGCATGCTTGTAAAGCGCACTCAGAGAGGCGACCGTGAGGTGGCCTCAGAGCAAGGTTTAATCTGATTGTTGGGGTTACACAGAGGGCATCGAAGCGGTAGAAGCGCAATGCGGCCCGATTGTGAAAACGCCCGGAGGCTGCCCTGCTAAAGCATTGCTGCTGGCCGGAACTACCGGCTCTCCAGATCACAAATTGTTACCAGGGCTCAGGGCATCTGCCCGGTGGTCTTCCAGTCGTCGGAACCATTGGTAGATTCCATGATTGCCTCTAGCATACCTGCCTCTCCAGTAGGGGCCTGAGTGATTCCCTACGGTCATAAGCTGCGCGGGAACTCAGTGAGGATGTTATAGCTTAAAGAATTTTCGACAACCGCCCGAACAATACCATCCCTCCCCTCGGTATCTGTGAAATGGGCCGAGGGCACAATCGCGAGAATATGGCATCGTCTTCCGTCAAGAGTTTCCTTCTTTTGCAGATCATTTTATGCGGCTCTGCAGTTTCTGAAACCAGCGCCATTACGATGGCTAGCGGAGGTCACGGTAACCGAATGAAAGGCGGAGCAAGGGGAGGCTGAGCGGCGGGAGAATTTAAAGAAATGGGTGAAGGAGCAAGGGGGGGCCAGAAGGAGGACGAAGCGTCCAATTTAGCGGATAGAAAATTCGGGGTTGAAATTGAAGGTGAAAGATGAAAGGAGGCATTTTATGGCAGGGAGCCATAGGTCTGCAGGCTGATGGCGACATAACATTGTCTCCCGTCAGTAGCAGTGACAGCCGGTAGCGAGGCTCTGTCGCGAAGGATGCGCCCGATGTTTCCAGTCCTTAAGATTCAATGTTACCCCCCCTCTGGGTACCAGGGACACTGAGCTTCAATCTCCCTCAACCAATTGCGCAGCTCCCCTTCTCTTTCACGGGGACTGCGCATTTAAGCTAAGCAGCTTTCAGTTAGATCAGCGTGCTTGTCGCAAGCCCGCTGCAAACTCCCATACTCACCGGTGTTCCGTCCGGACGAGAGAGTGTCCCTAGGGCCGTGTCTCTGGATCGCGCCGATCCGGACGGGCGTGCCGGCGGTGGTCCTGGTCACGCCGATCCAGCTACGGACTTGTTAATAGGCTTTTCCAGGCGACGGTGAGCAGGGTGGAGGTTCGAGGATTCCGGGTTTCAGCACCAAACGTGCGATTGCGTGGTCGTAAAGAGCGAGCGAAGGCAGCGGAGATAACATCTGGTGGAGATGCATCCCCAGCAGCCCGGGGAGATGTAGGTCCGTGTTCCTAGCGAATCTCAGCGTGCTGGTTCCTGGCACCTTATTATGATTCTAATGGAAGTGTAGAGGCGGGATGGGAGGAGTCCGGAGGCGGGAGGCCCGGGGAGAGATCATCATGTGATACATGATCTCCACCTGGCTGCCTACGTCGCGGAGAAAGAAGCGTGGCGTGAATTTCATCCGCCTAAGGGGCAGATCATTGTCCCTTTGTCTGGGGCAGCCGGTGACTAGGTAGATAGTTCACTTGACCCGTGACTCATACGGGGAGTTTAGAGTGGGAGATGCGGTCGACCAGAAGGCCGTGCGGTCAGGTTGGGCCAACGTTCTACCACGGTGCTGCTGGGTCAGCAGTGCATTACTACAGTGGAGGCTTATCTGGGGAATTCACACACGCCAGCTAGGTGACCTTGGGCTAGTCACAGCTTCTCGGAGCTCTTTCAGCCTCACCTACCTCACAGGGTGTTTGTTGTGAGGGGGAAGGGCAAGGAGATTGTCAGCCCCTTTGAGCCTCCTGCAGGAGAGAAAGGGGGGATATAAATCCAAACTCCTCCTCCTCCTCCTCCTCCTCCTCCTCCTCCTCCTCCTCCTCCTCCTCTTCTTCTTCTTCTTCTTCTTCTTCTTCTTCAGATTAGAATATTCACCACTACACCACTAAGCTAGCACTGGATCAGACCAGTGGTTCCATTGAGTCCAGCATCTGGGTTCACAGTGCCCAACTGGTTGGCCTGAAAGACCAAAGAAATGTCTGAGGTAAGGCCAGGTAGCACTTGAAATCCTTTTGTACTCAGGCGACTTTACATCTTTTACAAAAAATGTTTGTCAGCATCTTACCCGATGGATGTTTCGCAAATCTGCTTGTTCCGATAAGACCTTCGTTTGGAAGTTTCCACCATGGACATGAAAAAAGCTCCAATGATGGTGATCGGGAAGCCTCTATTCAAAAAATTCAAAGATTTCCTCGCAAGTCTTTTTGCCAAATTCAGCTGACCCATATTGTAACAGACCTATAGAGATGTGTGGGAGAAACCAATGGTGATCACTCTCAAGAGCACCAGAGTGTAATCACGACAGCACAGCTGAAATACCTGAACCAGAGATATCTAAGAACATAAGAACATAAGAACTAGCCTGCTGGATCAGACCAGAGTCCATCTAATCCAGCTCTCTGCTACTCGCAGTGGCCCACCAGGTGCCTTTGGGAGGTCACGTGCAGGATGTGAAAGCAATGGCCTTCTGCTGCTGCTGCTGCTGAGCACCTGGTATGCTAAGGCATTTGCAATCTGAGATCAAGGAGGATCAAGATTGGTAGCCATAGATCGACTTCTCCTCCATAAATCTGTCCAAGCCCTTTTAAAGCTATCCAGGTTAGTGGCCATCACCACCTATCTCTGGTTCTTGAACCTGAACTTGGTTAAGTACAGTCAGAGGTAAAGGCAGTCCCCTGTACAAGTACCAGGTCATTACTGACCCATGAAGTGACATCATATCATAATATTTACTAGGCAGACTCTGTTTACTGGATGGTAAATAATTGCTTTCCCCAGTCATCTGCACTTTACACTAGCAAGCTGGGCACTCATTTTACTGATCTCAGAAGTATGGAAGGCTGAGTCAACCTTGAGCCAGCTACACAAAACTGATCTGTTGGGATCAAACTCAGGTTGTATGCAGAGCTTTGACCGCAGTACTGTAGTTGACCACTCTGCACCACGGGGCTCTTTAATATAGTCATAGGGCATTTCCCCACTTACCATGAGCCCCCTATGCTACGCGCTACTCTCAGCGCGCGGCATCTCTGATGCGCGCCTGGGCTTCCCCACAAAGAGCGCGGGGTCATCAAAAGGCGCCGTTTTGAAGAGCACCAGGAATGACGTGCGCTGAGGGGGCGCGACAGCAGCAGCGTCGGGGCGGCTGCGTTGTCGCCGCCCCTGTAGTGGGGAGTGCCGGCGGACCCCGCGCTACTTTGCTACAGTAGTGCGCAGCAGAAGGTAAGTGGGAAAACGCTCATAGACCAGTAGAAAACACTGAAATACAAGCACTGAAATACAGACATAGTAATGATGTTAACGAGTAGTTAGCATCTCAGGTTCATAAAGAGGCACGTGAGCAGTTCTGTTTATGAAAGCTGTAAGAAGAAGCAAACAGATCGGGGCAGGGGCAGGTACATAAAGGTTGCCATTTCCAGGTTGGAAAATACCTGGATATGTGTAAAGAGGGTGCAGTCTAAAGAGGGTGGATATGTCTAAAGACGGTGCAGTCTAAAGAGGGTGGGCAGTGGTGTAGCGCCGAGCGGGCGGGGAGGTGATGGACCAGGCATGCGCCGGTGCAGGAGCATGGCAGGGGCGCAGGGCGCACACATGCCCCGGGTGCAGTTTCCCCTCACTCTGGCCCTGTGGGGGGTTGGGAAAGGGAAGACTCCAGTGGGGTATGATGCCCCATATCCCAGAGAGCCCTTTTCTCTAGGTGAATTGATCTGAATTGCCTGAAGATCAGTTGTAACCTCAGATCTGTAGCCACCACCTGGAGGTTGAATCAATTCCCTCTTTTCACCAATTGCATATGGGTCTGACAAATCCAGTAGTCTTTATAGCAATAATTAATGATATCCTCTATTGTTCTTTCTTACAGGCAATACCTAAAGATCAAATATTACAGAAGACTAAGTTATGTTCTCAATAAACCAAAGTTATAACATTTTCATACTGTGTTCTCTTTATAAACCAAAAATTCTTACTAGATGCCTCAAACAACTGTAGATTTACATGTATACTCTCTATTGTACGACACAAGGCAATATAAAAAACACTTCAATAAAAATATGTAGGGCAATATAACCTCTGGATAGGTTCTTATTTCAGACAAAGTAAAGTAATTTTGTTTTCATTCTCTATACAACCAGATAACACGATGGATGTCTGACACTTCAGAAATACTACAGCTCAGTTTCAAATGTCACAAGGTAAGAGAAGTACAATTTAAAAGTTACATTTTCTTTTCTTTTTTGTTTAAAATAGTTTTTATTGCTTATAAGAAAAAAGATAACAAAAAGGAATGCAATCCAGCATGAAAATGCAACACAACAATTTACAATATACACAGGTTGGAGATGTTTGTGAAGAAGAACAAGATATTGATGAGAAAAAGATAGCAAAGATTAATACAAATACACAGAGAGGGAATGCAGAATGATAAGTGTTAGGTAAGGAGAAAGGAAAAAACAATAGTATTGAGAAAAAGTAAAATAAACATGTCAAATGAGATAAAAGAAAAATAGAAAAGTGAAAAAAAGAGCCTATAATTAAAAAAGGGTCAATAGAATTTCAATAAAGACTCAACTTGATTGTTTAAAAAGTTACCGTATATACTCATGTATAAGCTGACTTTTTCAGCACATTTTTTATGCTGGACCCCCCCCCCCCCGGCTTATACTCGGGTCGGCTTATACTCGAGTATATATTGGCAAAGTCTTCTCAAGTTACTTTGGCCGTTATTCCAGGTGGGTTTACAGAGCTAGTTTACTGTTTTTCTTTGAAATAAATATTCAAAAACATTTAACCTACTGATGCCTCAATTAATGTAATTTTATTAGTATCTATTTTTATTTTTGAAATTTGCCAGTAGCTGCTGCATTTCCCACCCTAGGCTTATACTCAAGTCAATAAGTTTTCCCAGTTTTTTGTGGTAAAATTAGGTGCCTCGGCTTATATTCAGGTCGGCTTATACTTGAGTATATACGGTACATTTTCTAGATTTAGCATGCAAACAACAGCTTTGGCAGATCATGAACATATGGCGAAATGCCAATTTCACAAGACAGCTTGCACACATTTAGTGAGGGGTCTTCAAAAATGCAGGGCCTGTTGCATATGCTCCTTGGGCTACTAGGTTAATCTGGTGCTGGTCATGTGTGCTTTATCTGGGACCTAAATGTTCATGACTGCTTTGTCTGTAACTTCACTGGGAAATTTAAAGATATGATTCTCTGGAATCCAAGTTGGAGAATCTAGCTGCGGCTGGTAAATCTAATCTCAAAAAGATCTAATTAAAGTTAATTTCTATCTATAGGACAATTTCTGATTGCAGTTTAGTAGACAGAATATTTAACATACAGAAATTTAAATATAGGACAGACAATATTTAAATACTTTGAATTAATCTATAATATATCAGCAGAGTTTAAAATGGAGTCACTCTGGTAAGATGAGAAGATTTAGTCTTCTTGTACTCACTGCAACCTTCTATCACCCTTGGAAAAGAATACTTTTCACTCAAGATGTTCTTTCCATAGGAAGGCTTTTACTTTTGCAGTTGCAAGGTTACACAAGTCTATTCTATACAAGACTATCAGACTATACAGAACTCCTCAGCTCTAACAAAGTTCAACATACTCAGAACTTAACTCAGTCTCAATTTCTATCTCAACTCAGCATATACAAATCCATACACCAGGGATACTTTTCCCTGCCCACGCAACAGCCTCTCATTGGTCTAGAATTACAGTTGAATTCACCAATCATGTTAAAGGTTAATCTTTGCTACTTTTTGGCCCTAGACTGACTCTCTCCATTCTTGGGTTGGGCAAACCTTCTGCTAACTTGAAATGATTCTTTATTGAACTTTTCACTCTTTTTTATATATCATGGCATAATACCCATGGGTGTCCAATAAAGAATCACAGAGGAAGGAAAATCCCTCCTCTTCCCCAGGATTCTTCTGGATTTTAAGACAAAGTGAAGGCAGCCACTTACAACTAAAGTTACAAAAGGAACTGCCCACCCCCTATCCCCCAGCACTTCAAGGATTAGTATAACAGGCACTTGTGCATAGAAACTGAGTCCAGGGGATGTGCCCCCACATCTGATTTCCTCGCTTTATTTCTTATCCAGTAGCTTCCCACAATCCTCTGGTCCGTACCCTTGCTTATCTAGCCAATCCAAGAACATGCACAAGCCTTGATTCTGACAACAAGAAGGTAACGAAGCCCAAACGTTTGGGGCTGATGTTCATTTGCACAGCATGATCGGCTCATCAGAAAAGGTGTCTAAGGCCCTTTCCCCACTTACCTTAAGCCCCGCGCTACTCTCCTCAAGTAGCGCGGGGTCCCCTGGCACTCCCCACAACAGGGGCGATGACAGCGCAGCCGCCCCGATGCTGCCGCTGTCGAGCCCCCTCAGCGCACAACATCCCTGGCGCTGGAGAAAACGGCACCTTTTGATGACCTCGCGCAGAGCGCGGGGTCGTGGGGACACCCGGGCGCGCGCCAGGGATGCAGCGCACGGCATAGGGTGGGGATCCTCGTGAGTGGGGAAATTCCCTAAAAGTATCCAGATGGTCCCCGCTGCACAAAGTTAAACTGAGACAATGTCTTCTTACCTCACCCTTGAGACTGTACAAAATGGACTTCTCAAACTGGCTAATACTCTTATCCTTGGGGTCCAGGGATTTTAACAGGCTCTCTGCTGTATTCAGATAGGTGAAGGCCTCAAATGAGAACAGCACAAAACAGAGAATTTAGTCTTCTCTAACTTCCTTCGCAGCCCACATTACCCCATCAGCTCCTGAAATTTAACCGATATGATTGTCAAGGAAGCACAATTGGATTGTCAACCTTCAGTAGTAAATGGAGATTTCCTCCCCCAGAAATTCCAACCAGGGCTGGCCCTGCTTAGCTTCCAATATCTGGTGAGATTGGGCTAGCTTGGACTACCCAGGTCAAAATACCCACATATTACTTTGGATCAAACGAGTGGTGGGATCCAAAAATTTTAGTAACAGGTTCCCATGGTGGTGGGATTCAAACTGTGGCGTAGCGCCAATGGGGCTGGGCGGGGCACGACGGGGGCATGGCCGGGCATTCCGGGGCGGGGCATTTCTGGGCGGGGCTGTGGCAAAGATGCAGCCGCTGCGCCAGTCCTTGGGCGGGAAATGAATGCACGCAGGCGCAGGCTGCCACGCGCGCCGGTGCACCTCCTGCTAGGCTGCTTCAAGTTCTGCGTGCTACTGCTGAGAGGAGGGGCGTAACTAAGGCAAAAATCACGTGGCAAAATCACCAATTAGTTACCCCCCTCGGCACACACAAATAATTAGTAACCTATTCTCGGGAACCTGTGAGAACCTGCTGGATCCCACCTCTGGATCAAACCCAGATAATATTTAGTTCTCCTTATTAAAGGAGTGGTAAGACCTCCTAGAAGGCAAGAACAGGAGGTGGCTGTTTTACTGATGCTGTATGAATTCTGGACACAATTGGGCAGGGGTGGAGAAGGGCAAGGCAGAAGCTGAGGCGAGAAATAACTCTGCCTGCCCCTCCAATCCCCTCTTCCCCCAGGGTGATTTTTGCAGTCAGAGTCTAACGCAACACCTGTTAATTCATTTAAGGTGCACAGCTTACAAAATGGCTTCTGACAGTACTGGAAGGCAAAAACATTGGCCAGACCATACCCTATCCCCCCTTATTTAACTAGCAGGGGTGACTGGCAGAGGGGGGGGGCACAAAAAAGAATTTTGAGAAAAGCAAAAATAACACTTAGAAAAATGTGTTCAAAATACCTAGATCCAGGCTATCCTTTCAACAATAAAGGGAGAAATCAAGAGGATGGCACATTTTTGCTCACCATATAGTTGTTAGAGAGGTGTACATAAGCTGCTGCACTTTCCAGCAAGTAATAAAAGGCGCGGACATTGTGCCCCAGCGCTATGCAGTGGTGGGACAAGGGGACGATGATAGACTCCACAGTCTCTTCACAGTTACAGGAGCCCCTGGTCTTGACCTTTTTCACACCATACTCAATAAGCCAGATGATTTCATCCAGCCTGTACAGAAAGTTTTTTTCAGCTTCTTCCGCTCTGTCCAAAAGGGAGGGAAAGAGGAGAGTCAGTGCCTCCTGGGTCGAATCCCCACTACCGTCTTAGCCAGGTTTCAGAACACAAACTAACCTGGTTTGAGGGACGACCTCCCCGGTCGAATCCCCACTACTGTCTTAGCCAGGTTTCAGAACACAAACTAACCAGGTTTGAAGTCGTTTGTGTTCTGAAACCTGGCTAAGACGGTAGTGGTGATTCGACCCTGGTCTAGGCCTCATTTCTCACCTCACCCTGAACAGCAAGAACACCATCATTTTGGGAAACAGGAGGGTTTACTGGACAGTTTCTTGAGCCTTCTTTGGTTTATAGGGAAACTGGGGGGTTAGCAAGTGGGAATTAACCGAGGAGACCGAGGAAGAAGAAGAAGAAGAAGAAGAAGAAGAAGAAGAAGAGGAGGAGGAGGAGGAGGAGGAGGAGGAGGAGTTTGGATTTATAGCCCCTTTCTCTTCTGTAAAGAGACTCAAAGGGCTCACAAAATCTTTTCCCTTCCTCTTCAGTGGTGGGATCCAAAAATTTTAGCAACAGGTTCCCATGGTGGTGGGATTCAAACAGTGGCGTAGCGCCAATGGGACTGGGCGTGGCACAACAGGGGCGTGGCTGGGCATTCCAGGGGCGGGACATTAATAATTTCTCTGTTACTATAAAAAACTCTTACTGTAAAAAAAAAGTTCCTAATTTCCAGCTGGTATCTCTCTGTCCATAATTTAAACTCACTAAAGCAAGTCCTATTGTCTACTGACAACAGAAACAACTACTTCTCCTCTAATTGACTGCCTGTCAAATACTTAATACTGTCAAACACTTAATTTTGTTTCTAGAAATCAAAAGAAGGCTACTTTCCCTAAACAAGGAACTTTACCACATTTGTAAAACATGTTATTAAAACAGCCCAACAGGGAGAATTATCCCGTTTTCTACCTTCGCTAAAAAGCCACATAGGAAACAACATGACTTTATGATTTTTGGACCGAATGGAATTTCTAACGGAAAAGCAGACCCAATTAGTAACCCCCTCTTGGCACACACAAATAATTAGTAACCCACTTTCGGGAACTGGTGTGAACCTGCTGAATCCCACCTCTGTTCCTCTTCCCACAACAGACACCTTGTGAAGTAGGTGGGGCTGAGAGAGTTCCAAAGAATTGTGACTGGCCCATGGTCACCCAGCAGGCTTCATGTGGAGGAGGAAGAAGAGTTTGCATTTATATTCCATCTTTCCCTCCTGTAAGGAGACTCAAAGTGGCTTACAAATTCCTTTCCTCTCCTCTCCCCACAACAGACCACCCACAGAGCTAACCCAAAGATAAAATATTCCCCCAGAATCCAGTTCTGAGGAATGTTCCTACAGGGATACTTGCATGTTTCTACCCCCCTGCACTTTGGGTCACAAGAAACTTATTAAAGCTTTGCTCCCCAAATCACAATAGAACAATAGAAGAAGAGAGTCCATGCCAAACCTAAGGGTGTCTTGTATGGTTAATGGGGGGGGGGGGGGGGGGGGGGGGGGGGAAGGGGGGGGGGGGGGGGGGGGGGGGGGGGGGTTGGGGGGGGGGGGGGTGGGGGGGGGGGGGGGAGGGGGGGGGGGGGGGTGGGGGGGGGGGGGGGTGGGGGGGGGGGGGGGTGGGGGGGGGGGGGGGTGGGGGGGGGGGGGGGTGGGGGGGGGGGGGGGTGGGGGGGGGGGGGGGTGGGGGGGGGGGGGGGTGGGGGGGGGGGGGGGTGGGGGGGGGGGGGGGTGGGGGGGGGGGGGGGTGGGGGGGGGGGGGGGTGGGGGGGGGGGGGGGTGGGGGGGGGGGGGGGTGGGGGGGGGGGGGGGTGGGGGGGGGGGGGGGTGGGGGGGGGGGGGGGTGGGGGGGGGGGGGGGTGGGGGGGGGGGGGGGTGGGGGGGGGGGGGGGTGGGGGGGGGGGGGGGTGGGGGGGGGGGGGGGTGGGGGGGGGGGGGGGTGGGGGGGGGGGGGGGTGGGGGGGGGGGGGGGTGGGGGGGGGGGGGGGTGGGGGGGGGGGGGGGTGGGGGGGGGGGGGGGTGGGGGGGGGGGGGGGTGGGGGGGGGGGGGGGTGGGGGGGGGGGGGGGTGGGGGGGGGGGGGGGTGGGGGGGGGGGGGGGTGGGGGGGGGGGGGGGTGGGGGGGGGGGGGGGTGGGGGGGGGGGGGGGTGGGGGGGGGGGGGGGTGGGGGGGGGGGGGGGTGGGGGGGGGGGGGGGTGGGGGGGGGGGGGGGTGGGGGGGGGGGGGGGTGGGGGGGGGGGGGGGTGGGGGGGGGGGGGGGTGGGGGGGGGGGGGGGTGGGGGGGGGGGGGGGTGGGGGGGGGGGGGGGTGGGGGGGGGGGGGGGTGGGGGGGGGGGGGGGTGGGGGGGGGGGGGGGTGGGGGGGGGGGGGGGTGGGGGGGGGGGGGGGTGGGGGGGGGGGGGGGTGGGGGGGGGGGGGGGTGGGGGGGGGGGGGGGTGGGGGGGGGGGGGGGTGGGGGGGGGGGGGGGTGGGGGGGGGGGGGGGTGGGGGGGGGGGGGGGTGGGGGGGGGGGGGGGTGGGGGGGGGGGGGGGTGGGGGGGGGGGGGGGTGGGGGGGGGGGGGGGTGGGGGGGGGGGGGGGTGGGGGGGGGGGGGGGTGGGGGGGGGGGGGGGTGGGGGGGGGGGGGGGTGGGGGGGGGGGGGGGTGGGGGGGGGGGGGGGTGGGGGGGGGGGGGGGTGGGGGGGGGGGGGGGTGGGGGGGGGGGGGGGTGGGGGGGGGGGGGGGTGGGGGGGGGGGGGGGTGGGGGGGGGGGGGGGTGGGGGGGGGGGGGGGTGGGGGGGGGGGGGGGTGGGGGGGGGGGGGGGTGGGGGGGGGGGGGGGTGGGGGGGGGGGGGGGTGGGGGGGGGGGGGGGTGGGGGGGGGGGGGGGTGGGGGGGGGGGGGGGTGGGGGGGGGGGGGGGTGGGGGGGGGGGGGGGTGGGGGGGGGGGGGGGTGGGGGGGGGGGGGGGTGGGGGGGGGGGGGGGTGGGGGGGGGGGGGGGTGGGGGGGGGGGGGGGTGGGGGGGGGGGGGGGTGGGGGGGGGGGGGGGTGGGGGGGGGGGGGGGTGGGGGGGGGGGGGGGTGGGGGGGGGGGGGGGTGGGGGGGGGGGGGGGTGGGGGGGGGGGGGGGTGGGGGGGGGGGGGGGTGGGGGGGGGGGGGGGTGGGGGGGGGGGGGGGTGGGGGGGGGGGGGGGTGGGGGGGGGGGGGGGTGGGGGGGGGGGGGGGTGGGGGGGGGGGGGGGTGGGGGGGGGGGGGGGTGGGGGGGGGGGGGGGTGGGGGGGGGGGGGGGTGGGGGGGGGGGGGGGTGGGGGGGGGGGGGGGTGGGGGGGGGGGGGGGTGGGGGGGGGGGGGGGTGGGGGGGGGGGGGGGTGGGGGGGGGGGGGGGTGGGGGGGGGGGGGGGTGGGGGGGGGGGGGGGTGGGGGGGGGGGGGGGTGGGGGGGGGGGGGGGTGGGGGGGGGGGGGGGTGGGGGGGGGGGGGGGTGGGGGGGGGGGGGGGTGGGGGGGGGGGGGGGTGGGGGGGGGGGGGGGTGGGGGGGGGGGGGGGTGGGGGGGGGGGGGGGTGGGGGGGGGGGGGGGTGGGGGGGGGGGGGGGTGGGGGGGGGGGGGGGTGGGGGGGGGGGGGGGTGGGGGGGGGGGGGGGTGGGGGGGGGGGGGGGTGGGGGGGGGGGGGGGTGGGGGGGGGGGGGGGTGGGGGGGGGGGGGGGTGGGGGGGGGGGGGGGTGGGGGGGGGGGGGGGTGGGGGGGGGGGGGGGTGGGGGGGGGGGGGGGTGGGGGGGGGGGGGGGTGGGGGGGGGGGGGGGTGGGGGGGGGGGGGGGTGGGGGGGGGGGGGGGTGGGGGGGGGGGGGGGTGGGGGGGGGGGGGGGTGGGGGGGGGGGGGGGTGGGGGGGGGGGGGGGTGGGGGGGGGGGGGGGTGGGGGGGGGGGGGGGTGGGGGGGGGGGGGGGTGGGGGGGGGGGGGGGTGGGGGGGGGGGGGGGTGGGGGGGGGGGGGGGTGGGGGGGGGGGGGGGTGGGGGGGGGGGGGGGTGGGGGGGGGGGGGGGTGGGGGGGGGGGGGGGTGGGGGGGGGGGGGGGTGGGGGGGGGGGGGGGTGGGGGGGGGGGGGGGTGGGGGGGGGGGGGGGTGGGGGGGGGGGGGGGTGGGGGGGGGGGGGGGTGGGGGGGGGGGGGGGTGGGGGGGGGGGGGGGTGGGGGGGGGGGGGGGTGGGGGGGGGGGGGGGTGGGGGGGGGGGGGGGTGGGGGGGGGGGGGGGTGGGGGGGGGGGGGGGTGGGGGGGGGGGGGGGTGGGGGGGGGGGGGGGTGGGGGGGGGGGGGGGTGGGGGGGGGGGGGGGTGGGGGGGGGGGGGGGTGGGGGGGGGGGGGGGTGGGGGGGGGGGGGGGTGGGGGGGGGGGGGGGTGGGGGGGGGGGGGGGTGGGGGGGGGGGGGGGTGGGGGGGGGGGGGGGTGGGGGGGGGGGGGGGTGGGGGGGGGGGGGGGTGGGGGGGGGGGGGGGTGGGGGGGGGGGGGGGTGGGGGGGGGGGGGGGTGGGGGGGGGGGGGGGTGGGGGGGGGGGGGGGTGGGGGGGGGGGGGGGTGGGGGGGGGGGGGGGTGGGGGGGGGGGGGGGTGGGGGGGGGGGGGGGTGGGGGGGGGGGGGGGTGGGGGGGGGGGGGGGTGGGGGGGGGGGGGGGTGGGGGGGGGGGGGGGTGGGGGGGGGGGGGGGTGGGGGGGGGGGGGGGTGGGGGGGGGGGGGGGTGGGGGGGGGGGGGGGTGGGGGGGGGGGGGGGTGGGGGGGGGGGGGGGTGGGGGGGGGGGGGGGTGGGGGGGGGGGGGGGTGGGGGGGGGGGGGGGTGGGGGGGGGGGGGGGTGGGGGGGGGGGGGGGTGGGGGGGGGGGGGGGTGGGGGGGGGGGGGGGTGGGGGGGGGGGGGGGTGGGGGGGGGGGGGGGTGGGGGGGGGGGGGGGTGGGGGGGGGGGGGGGTGGGGGGGGGGGGGGGTGGGGGGGGGGGGGGGTGGGGGGGGGGGGGGGTGGGGGGGGGGGGGGGTGGGGGGGGGGGGGGGTGGGGGGGGGGGGGGGTGGGGGGGGGGGGGGGTGGGGGGGGGGGGGGGTGGGGGGGGGGGGGGGTGGGGGGGGGGGGGGGTGGGGGGGGGGGGGGGTGGGGGGGGGGGGGGGTGGGGGGGGGGGGGGGTGGGGGGGGGGGGGGGTGGGGGGGGGGGGGGGTGGGGGGGGGGGGGGGTGGGGGGGGGGGGGGGTGGGGGGGGGGGGGGGTGGGGGGGGGGGGGGGTGGGGGGGGGGGGGGGTGGGGGGGGGGGGGGGTGGGGGGGGGGGGGGGTGGGGGGGGGGGGGGGTGGGGGGGGGGGGGGGTGGGGGGGGGGGGGGGTGGGGGGGGGGGGGGGTGGGGGGGGGGGGGGGTGGGGGGGGGGGGGGGTGGGGGGGGGGGGGGGTGGGGGGGGGGGGGGGTGGGGGGGGGGGGGGGTGGGGGGGGGGGGGGGTGGGGGGGGGGGGGGGTGGGGGGGGGGGGGGGTGGGGGGGGGGGGGGGTGGGGGGGGGGGGGGGTGGGGGGGGGGGGGGGTGGGGGGGGGGGGGGGTGGGGGGGGGGGGGGGTGGGGGGGGGGGGGGGTGGGGGGGGGGGGGGGTGGGGGGGGGGGGGGGTGGGGGGGGGGGGGGGTGGGGGGGGGGGGGGGTGGGGGGGGGGGGGGGTGGGGGGGGGGGGGGGTGGGGGGGGGGGGGGGTGGGGGGGGGGGGGGGTGGGGGGGGGGGGGGGTGGGGGGGGGGGGGGGTGGGGGGGGGGGGGGGTGGGGGGGGGGGGGGGTGGGGGGGGGGGGGGGTGGGGGGGGGGGGGGGTGGGGGGGGGGGGGGGTGGGGGGGGGGGGGGGTGGGGGGGGGGGGGGGTGGGGGGGGGGGGGGGTGGGGGGGGGGGGGGGTGGGGGGGGGGGGGGGTGGGGGGGGGGGGGGGTGGGGGGGGGGGGGGGTGGGGGGGGGGGGGGGTGGGGGGGGGGGGGGGTGGGGGGGGGGGGGGGTGGGGGGGGGGGGGGGTGGGGGGGGGGGGGGGTGGGGGGGGGGGGGGGTGGGGGGGGGGGGGGGTGGGGGGGGGGGGGGGTGGGGGGGGGGGGGGGTGGGGGGGGGGGGGGGTGGGGGGGGGGGGGGGTGGGGGGGGGGGGGGGTGGGGGGGGGGGGGGGTGGGGGGGGGGGGGGGTGGGGGGGGGGGGGGGTGGGGGGGGGGGGGGGTGGGGGGGGGGGGGGGTGGGGGGGGGGGGGGGTGGGGGGGGGGGGGGGTGGGGGGGGGGGGGGGTGGGGGGGGGGGGGGGTGGGGGGGGGGGGGGGTGGGGGGGGGGGGGGGTGGGGGGGGGGGGGGGTGGGGGGGGGGGGGGGTGGGGGGGGGGGGGGGTGGGGGGGGGGGGGGGTGGGGGGGGGGGGGGGTGGGGGGGGGGGGGGGTGGGGGGGGGGGGGGGTGGGGGGGGGGGGGGGTGGGGGGGGGGGGGGGTGGGGGGGGGGGGGGGTGGGGGGGGGCCAATTGGTCATGCTGGCAAGGGCTGATGGGAATTGTAGTCCATAACATCTGGAGTGCCAAAGGTTCGCCACCACTGTGTTAGGAGAAAATGGAACATGGCCATACAGCCCGGAAACCCCACAACATCCCATTAATTTTAATTATTACACCCATCAACTTGAGCATTGCTGCCCAAGTTGTGTTCCTCTTTCTTGTCTTTTCCCGAAAAGGCAAGGTTTCCCTTTGTCCTGGGTCTCTTGCATAACCAGAGGGCCCGTTTCCCCCCATAAGTAGTCTTTTCTTCCTGAGGTGTCCTAGTGTTCAATATTGTCTGGACACCTTTCTGTCTGTTGATATTGTCCCTGACACATTGTTTCCTCCACTGGAGTTTAGCACAGGTCACTAAGCTCTGTTCCTCAGACCTAAACCCTTTTTGGAATCTGGTAAAATATCACCCCTAAAAATCCTCTGTACCCTCTACCTATATCCAAACCTATCCACTCAACACTATCTGTATCCTAGGATGGTGTGATCATTTGTGTGCTTATATTTTTTTATTATTTTACCTTTCCTTAACAAAATTTTGCTTTGTTTTCTTGCTGATTTCTCGCAAGAGCAACTCTTGGTAAACTTTGGCAACCAAGATTCTGAGCTTACTTGACCTCTCAATCAGCCAGGTCTGCCCTTTTGCCAATTCCTCCATTCTAAAAGGGACAGACCCCACCATTTCGAGTAACAACACTTTCACTGAGGCCAAGCAACCAACTTGTCTTTCAGATATCGGATTGGTCATTTCCAGCCAGATCAAGCAAGAGGAGGCTGTGATGCAGTCCCCATTCATGGGTTTCTGCACCCCACTGTTGCAGGAAGCAGCCTATGAGCTCTGGCTCAAGAGCCAGAAAACCATGCTGCACCTCAAGTGTGCCAAGTACCTGGAGAGTGATGCACACCGCTGTAAGTGCTGTGGGCAAGGGGATTTTGTGGCCTTTCACCACTACGTGATGGATGGCATGTCGTGGCAAATGGACTTTCAGAAGCTGGTAGATGCAGCAGAAAGGGACACCGTGAGTGCGGCTGCCTCAGTTATCGTTTCCCAAACAATGATACGTCTCGATGGTTCACAACAAGACAATAAAGGTGAGTCTTTTATTAGCACACATCCTGCAGGATGCGGCGACCTAACATCTGCATGTGTGGGATAGTGCCCTTAGTCAGAGTGGTGGGAATAGAGTGATGGGAAATCCCAAAAATGGAGTGGGGAGAGAGACATCAACTTGCCTCCACAAGGAGGAGATTTTGAGACAGACGCGGTGTCCCTCAGAATGGTCAGCTCTAACCTCAGCCATGAGTGGCAGGGTTATGAATTAAAGGAAATTTTATCAATTTTGTTCTTTCCTGGGATAGAGGTAGAGCTGTTATGCATGCAGCACTTCCCTCGGGGGTGAGAACTGTGCAGTGGT
This sequence comes from Sphaerodactylus townsendi, assembly GCF_021028975.2. NCBI lineage: Eukaryota > Metazoa > Chordata > Lepidosauria > Squamata > Sphaerodactylidae > Sphaerodactylus > Sphaerodactylus townsendi. The sequence goes on along the minus strand of NC_059426.1, from coordinate 14,732,038 downwards.
TTTTCCCTGCAGTTTTTTTTTTAATGGGAAAAACCATCTGCAGAGCATCCACAGCTTAGCTGAGTGGCCTTTCACTTCCTTGTTCCAGCTAACAGGGATGAACTGATTGTGGGTGTGTGGGGAAAGCTGGGAGGAGCAAGGAAACCTGAATTCCTGTTTGTTCTCCTCACTTTCCCTTCATTCTCCCCTTTTAAAAAGCTGAAGTTTAACTGGTCTTGGAAACCACAGGGAGAGTTGGGCCTGAGGCGCAGTGAGTTTTTAAGAGGGGAAAACGTGTGCATAACAGAAATCCCAAGCAAAACAGAATAGATGCTCACTATGAGGGAGACCACAAGTGCATAAACGGCCATAGATTTGAGCCCAGTAGTACTTTAGAGCCCAATAAGATTTTTGGGATTGTTTACTTTAGTCAAAGCGTCCACAACCAGAATCAGCCGGCCTCTGTGGGTTTTCTGGACTGTGTGACCCTGGTCTGGTAGTTTTGACTCCTAACGTTTCACCTGCATCCGTGGCTGGAATCTTCAGAGGCATGTCATGGTAAGATGTGTCTTGCTTTGATATGCCTCTGAAGATGCCCGCCATAGATGCAAGTGAAACATTAGGAGTCAAAACTGCACAGCCCAGAAAACCCACAAAGACCCGTTGAAGCTTTGCTTCAACTGATACAAGTAAGGATGAAGATCCCTGAGTCTTTATACCCTTCCCTGGGAGAGTGATGCTGAATGAGTCTGAGTGCTCAAAGCAGTGAAGGTTGCCATGTATTCCAGATAGAAGATGGAAGTGGGATTTTGGAATACACGGGATTTTGGAATAAGCTCTGTTCTAATTGGGAAGTCAGCTGAGTCAGGCAAAACACAAAGGCAAATAAAAGGATAAGCACATCGCCCTGCATGATCTACAATGCCCTGTGGTTGGTGGATATGATTGAAGTCTATAAAATTATGCATGGGGCAGAAAATGTCGACAGAGAGAAATTTTTCTCTCTTTCTCACCATACTAGAACCAGGGGGCATTCATTGAAAATGCTGGGGGGAAGAATTAGGACTAATAAAAAGAAACACTTCTTCACGCAACGTGTGATTGGTGTTTGGAATAGGCTGCCACAGGAGGTGGTGATGATGGCCACTAACCTGGATAGCTTTAAAAGGGGCTTGGACAGATTTATGGAGGAGAAGTTGATTTATGACTACCAATCTTGATCCTCCTTGATCTCAAATTGCAAATGCCTTAGCAGACCAGGTGCTCAGGAGCAGCAGCAGCAGCAGAAGGCCATTGCTTTCACATCCTGCATGTGAGCTCCCGGATGCACCTGGTGGGCCACTGCAAGTAGCAGAGAGCTGGACTAGATGGACTCTGGTCTGATCCAGCTGGCTTGTTCTTAAGTAGGAAGTACACCTATAGAGATAACACCTCATTTGGATTTTAGCTTGATTTGTTTTTAATTTCAGCTATTAAACAGTGTGCAATAAAAAGTATATTACATATATAGTGATACATAATAGTATAAATACATTAGTATTTTTAAAGAAAAAAATCTTTTCTCTCAAGCTTTTGGTTCCTGGTTTGTTTTACAGGTGGGTTTTGTTTCCCTTCGTTTTGGACATATTTGGTCATTGACCGTAAATAAAGTATTCTATTCTATTCTTCATTTTGGAATGCACCACTCTGGGAACCAACTTTCCCTGGGTTGGAAGGATTCGCTGGGAGCTGGAGAAAACGGGGAAGATCTGTAATTATCTGTACTTTTTGCTAACAAATTGGTGGATCCAGCTCACTGCTTTATAGCAAAGGAACAGTCATTGTAGTTAACATATAGCTACCATGTAATGTATAGTTTAAGGGGGGGTTACGGCCTGGATTTGGATTCTTTTGAGCCTCAACTTTGGGTCATTCGTGCCTTGTGGCCGTTATGAAACATCAGACCAAGAAGCAGTCAGCTCTGCACCTCTCTCTCCTTTGCAGGGTCTGAGAATAAGGATCCCTTTGCTGAAAGCACTTCATCAACTCAGACCCAGTTGAACTTTGACGAAAAACCAGATAAAGGTAAAAACCCCTTCGAAATAACACGTTATAGGACTACCAACAGAAAACCTGAGCACCAGCTTAGAGGGAAAGGGAAAAATAAATTTTGACCAACTGAACGGAACCATATTTGGACCCCAGATGTGAAATGGAGTTCTCATAAACAGCTGTGGAGGGGGTGAGACCTAGATCAGGGCTGCGGTTCTGGAGAAAGTAAGATCCTGAGGTGGAAATTGACCTCGGGCTTCTTTTAATCATGGTAAGCAGAGGTGGGATCCAGCAGGTTCTCACCAGTTCCCGAGAGGGGGTTACTAATTATTTGTGTGTGCCGAAAGGAGGTTACTAATTGGGTCTGCTTTTCTGTTAGAAATTCCATTAGGTCCAAAATTGTTTCCTATGTGGCTGGTTAGCGAAGGTAGAAAACGGGATAATTCTCCCTGTTGGGCTGTTTTAAAAACAGGTTTTAGTAATATGGTAAAGTTCCTTGTCCAAGGAAAGCATCCTTCTTTTGATTCCTAGAAACAAAATTAAGTATTTGAAAGTATTAAGTATTTGACAGGCAGTCAATTAGAGGAGAAAAGTAGTTGTTTCTGTTGGCAGTAGACGATAGGACTTGCTATGATAATGATAGCCTTTATTGGCATTCCAAAATACAATAAATACAATAAAACAATAAATACAATAAAACAATAAAACAATAAAACAATTGTCCATAAAAGACAGATAGTTACAGCAACCATTCAGAGTCTCATCAATAGTTTAGTCCAAATGGACTCATCAAAAGTGCCGTTCCTATACACCTCTCCACAGACCTGACTAAAAACCCACCAACAGAGCCCAGGCATCACAACAGCATACAGTGTCAACACTCCACTATAAAACACAGAGTTTGTTAGAGTGGCACCTAACCCTAACACAGAACAAGGGATAGGGGGCGAGGAAATGGGCAAACAATTGATTTGGCTCCCATAGGTTGCCACAGCCTTCAGTTGTCACTCACTCCATCTAGCAATCACTAACAAAACTACGACATCCCTCAATGAATCACCCACATTTGACTTTGGGTGACCGTGACCGTGAACCCAAAGGTTGCTGGCAGAGGTAGGCACTGTGTGCCAGTAGCAAATAGTTAATGTAAGCAGCATTGTTGTTGTTATGATGATAGCAATCTAGTGCTTAGTATCCATCTAGCGTTGCGTCTATAATCTTTAAAAGATATTTTGCTACGCTTTCGCAGAAATAAGAATCAAGATTATCTAAGATTAACGGAATCCTAAGAGCATCAGTTAAATGATTGTATAAAAGTGAAGCAATGATGGGCTGGGTCATTCTGATCTTGGCAAATCTTGCACAATGAAACAGAGTGTGCTCCAGTGTCTCTACTTGGCCTGAGTTGCATGGACATAGCCTCTTTTGTTTATCTATGCGTTGGTATCTGCCTTTAAGGAGCATAGAGGGCATTAAATTGAAACGAGCCAAGGATATTGCTCTTCTGTGCCTTGGATTGGTAAGCCAGAAAAGGTAGTTGGCTGTATGTCCTTGTTCAAAAGGGATAAGCAAATTTAGAGGAGAGCATGTTTTCCTCGCTTCAGCTATCATGTTGCAGTACTCATGTTCCAGCAGCCTGATTTTCAGGCAATTATAGGCCTCCGGTAGAGTGAAAGAGTAAAGTGACTCTAGTGGGAGGCCGATAGAGCTAATTTTTTCTTCCACCAACGTCGTCCATCTGGGAACTACCGAGTCGGAGAGCATCGAGTGGATTAAGCTAGAATGATCTTGTGAAAAATGGATGTGCAGCCAATATTTGATGGTCCTCAGGCAAGCCATTGTGACATGGGACATTTGCCCAAGTTCTAAGCATAGGGCTGCGTATGGAGCACAGTTGGGTAGTCCCATGATTTTATAAAAAAAGCGGGATTGAGATCTATTTAAGATTTTGTTCGCCGCTTCAATCCAGATAGGTGCTCCATAGATAGGACTTGCTATAATGAGTTTAAATTATGGACAGAAAGATACCAGCTGGAAATTAGGAACTTTTTTTTACAGTAAGTTTTTTTTACAGTAACAGAGAAATTATTAATGCCCCTCCCCCGGAATGCCCGCCCCCGCCCCCGTTGTGCCCCGCCCAGCCCCATTGGCGCTTCGCCACTGTTTGAATCCCACCACCATGGGAACCTGTTACTAAAATTTTTGGATCCCACCACTGATGGTAAGGAAGGAGACAGGTACCTGTACTATACCCATCGTTTTTCTTCTCAGAACTAAAAGTCAACAGAGGGATTTCCAGTTGGAGAAGAGCTCTGCAGGAGAGTTAAATCCCTTTTTCACTGGTCCAATGGCCCTGGCAGTGGTGCAGGGAATCAGTGAAAATTGTCACCATCTCTTTCGCAAACAGAAATGCCATGAAGCTGCCTTATACTGAATCAGACCCTTGGCTTATTCAAGTCAGAGGCCCTTTCCGCACAACACAAATAAAACATTTTCAGGCAGGAAGTAACTTTTTTCCACCATGGCGTTCCGCATGGTTTTTAACCCAAAACATTTTATTTCTTGCCTGAAAACATTTTATTTGCAAGCTATCCCCCAGTGATTCTTTTTTGAAAATGTTTTTGAAACATTTTCACTTGCTGTGCGATTTCTTTAAAACATTTGCTGTGTCTCTCGGCAGTTCCCGAAGTTTTATGAGCCCTCACTGACCATTTTCTGAGCCCTCACGGACCATGTTGCACTGTATTTCAGTCAGGTTTTTTTTTATTTCGGAGGAGGTGTCGGTGTTTCTGTAGTTATGCAGACACAATCCCTAGAGAATCACAGCGCAAGGCTTTGAAGCTTTGTTGCTACAAATCTACGAACTTTAAAAAATGGAATGACCACAAAATGGCCGCCAGGAAGCATTTTTGAGGGGGTAAGTGTGGGAAATGGGTTTTTTAAAAAAACATTTGCAAAACATTTTTAGCAGCTTGTGTGAAAAAGGTCAGTGTGGCAGAACAGGCCCGCTTTGCCTGGCAGGCCCTGTTCCACCCCGAGCCTCCACCAGGAATTGCCTCTATCTTCAAAAATGTGCAGCCTGCTTACGCACCCAAAAATTCCTCAGTGAGTACAATGGAGCCAAGGCACTGCAGAGCAGAGAATCTTGGGCAATTTCTTGGGATGCCTGTCAGGGGTGCATTTTTAAAGCTAGCAGCATCAAAATGTCAGGGTCTCATCCACAGATTATCCTGATGATACCATCTGACTTTGGCGAAGTTTGGTTTAGGGGGTTCAAAGTTATGTACCCTCAAAGGGGTAGCCCCATCTCCTGCTAGCTCCCATTGGAAACAACGGGGATGGGGCACCCACTTTGGGGGTCCATAACTTTGGATCCCCTGACCCACATTTCACCAAGCTTGGTTGGTATCATCAGGAGGGCTTCCAGATGAGACTCTGAAATTTCAGTGCTGCTAGCTTTACAATTTTAGTCCCCTAAAAGCACAAATGTGAAAAAAACACCAAAAAATCAGGACGACACGAATTTTTCAGGTATACCCGAATATTTGGGTATATCCGAATATGTTATTTGTCTTATTCGGGCATGCAGATAATTTTATTCCCAAATAAATCCGAATTTAACTGAATTTCTAAGGTATTGATGCATTTTTGGTAATTAAACTTCCAAGGGAGACTTGACCTTGAATTCTGTTTCCTTTCTAGCACATACATCCTCCTTTGAGTTTCTCTACAAACAAGTTACACCTCCCAAGCCTGCTCAGATTGAATCAAGTATTGGTAGGTGTCTGGGAGCGGGGGTAGCCCCCCCTCCCTGGACTTGCTCCTTAGCCAGCGGCCGGCAGGCGGTGCCCCTGCAACGCGGGACGCCGCAGCAGGAGGGGAGACCTGTCGCCGTGTCGACGGGAGACCGGACCGGCGCCCCGCTCTCTTCTTGGCCGGCATGACAGGCGAGGGCTCTGGCTGCGGGGAAAGACGCATCGTTCCTTTGATGGAGGAACAAGGCACCGAGAGGTCCTGTCACCGCGGCAGCAGGAGAAGGGATGAGCCAGGCAAACAAGACCAGCTGAGCCCTGTTGGGCTGACTACGGGAGGCGGAAGGGAGTGCGGGGGAGCGAGGGCGGGGTTTTCAACCCCACGGAAGGCCAGGGAGGGGATAAAAGAGGGGAAGCCCGGCAAGGCGGGGGGAGAGGACGAGAAGGAGGGAAGGAGGGAGAGCGGGTGTGTGGAGGAGGAAGGAGAAAAGACATAGAAAGACAGGGAGGAGGACGACGGTGGGGGAGTCTAAGGCGAGGAGAGGAGAAGAGGGAAGGGGTGAAGGTCCTGGAGAGGAGGGAAGGCGGTGGACTGTCAGAGGGGGCAGGAACTGAGGGGGAGGGAGAAGTCACCAGCCCAGGGGCTAGCAGAGAGGCTTCCCTACTCTCCCTTCCTACCTTTCTGCGGACCCTAGGTCAGCTGTGGGCAGCCGGAGCATCCTGTAGCTAAAGCGGCTGTCCCACTTAGTCCACTCCCCGGAGAACGGGAGTGAGGCCGGAAGTTCCAGCATCCGGGCAGGGGAAGGTGGGTTGGCAACAGGGGTTCTGACAGGGACCCCGCCCCGGGCTCAGGACAGTAGGTAAAAGCATTGGTTTATCCATTATCATCCCTCTGAAAGCATGCAATGAAAGCCATTTTGTTTTCTAGTCTTCTTTGAATGATCAAACCGCCCTGGCAGTATTTTACTCATCTGTATTTCTTCTTTTGTGACAGGCAATAGGGTTGTGATCAATAGAGTATCAAAGCGCTTGTTTAGAAGAGGTAGGCTCAACTTTTAATGTGACAAATCATTAACGGAAAAGTAAAAGCAGCAGATATACCCCACTCCAACATTCAGAGGAAAAAGTCTCTCGCCAGCGAAGCACTAACATTGTTCTATCTCCTTACATTCCTGCCCATCCAAAATAGTTCCTGTTTAGATAAGGAACAAAAAAATTGCTTTGTGCAATATGTTATTTATTTGTTCATTGATTTAGAACATTTTAGGCTGTTTTCCCACCCAATCAGGGTTTCCCTGGCTGCATAGCCAAAGATTTATTAATCAAGATCTGTCTGAACTGAACTTGTTTGCAAATACTAGAAATACTTTCAAATCTTTCAAATATTGGAAATATTTTCAAGTCTGAACAAAATTATTTCCTTATTATCTGAACGTTGTTCCAGCACTTTTTGACTGATTCACGGGCTATGTTCAGATACAAATTCCTCACATTTGTTCATTTCATTACATGAACAAGCTTGCAATTTGCAGACGAGTATGGTAGACTGAGATTGTAGACTTCCTGGCTGTAAACTTTAAACCAACCTTAATACACTGGCCCTTTTGGGGAGCCCACCTCCCACCTTCTGCCTTGATCTAAGGGCTGTCACACCTCCATGATGAAGTGAACTTTGACTCGGTAAAGCTTATATATGGAATATTTTGTTGGTTTTTTATTCTTTTCTTGCAATAAGTTTTTTTCAATTTTCTCAACATAAAAACCATATACTACTATACACTCTCATGTCCACTACCACATCAATACAAAATAAAAGCATAAAATACAAAAAAGAACACCAAAAAAAGACATACATTTTACAATAGCTAAACACAAACTAGGGTGCTATGTGGTTTCCGGGCTGTATGGCCGTGTTCTAGCAGCATTCTCTCCTGACGTTTTGCCTACATCTGTGGCTGGCATCTTCAGAGGATCTGATGCCAGCCACAGATGCAGGCGAAACGTCAGGAGAGAATGGTGCTAGAACACAGCTGCTAGACCATGGCCATACAGCCCAGAAACCACACAGCACCCCAGTGATTCCAGCCATGAAAGCCTTCAACAATGCATTAAACACAAACTATTTTAACTAACTAAACACCAAAAAAAAATTGACTTCCTGCTATCTCATTTCTGAATTCTAATTTATTCTAGGTTCATGCATCTACTTAAAATGAAACAATTTATCAGTTAACTCACTGTATCATTACTAATATTCACATTCATTCTGCTGTTTTCCTTTCGATCTCAAATCCTGCAATTATTTCTCTTCTACCATATTTTTTTCAATAGATGGTCTGTAAAAGGTTTCCAGTTTTCTACAATCTTCTCTGTATTGCTGTCGCACAGTTGTTAATTTTGCTATTTCTGAATATTCTGTGACTTTCTGTATCCAGTCTTCCTTTGCTGTTATTTTTCCATCTCTCCATTTCTGCATATACAACGTCCTTGCAAAAATAGACTGATCCATGAAAAACAGTCTGTATGGATTTGGGATGCTAATGGGCTTGAATTTTCTCCCATGTTGTGACCTCAAAATGTGGGTTTTAACAAATGTCTCACCTTCTTGTTGGGTTTCTAATTTACATTTAGGTATCACAACAAATTGTGGCTAGACAGAAGAGTTTCTGTACCATAAAGTTTTCAATACTGGCATGGTTCGCAACAGGAGACAAGAGAGGCAGTGTTCAAGCACAAAGATCTCAGGCTGGCTAACATCCCGAACCAGTTGTGCTTTGTTCAAGATAGCTCAGTGCAGTGATTATATCCATCCAATGTTTATCATTTTTCTGGAGGGAATCATATCCATTTTGAGGGTCTCCTGAAGAATTTTACTCACAACTTTCCTCACTCACTCACGACCAAGGTCACGACCCCAAACAAACCTCAGCTGATTACTAGTGTGCCTTGCAACTTGCTCTCATCTGCCTTGCATGGTTGCTCAGTCAACTCTTGTCAGAAAGGCTGAAGCCCTAGGGCAGTGATGGCGAACCTATGGCACGGGTGCCAGAGGTGGCACTCGGAGCCCTCTCTGTGGGCACACAGGGTTTGTCATGTGGGGGGGGTGGAAAATCACCCCCACACACATCTAGGCTGGACTGGGCCACTGAGCATGATGTGTGCGCACCACGGTGAGCAAGGAGGACTCGGCTGGTGGGCCTGGTGCCTGTGCTCCAGGTGGCTGCTGCCCGGGGGGTGGGGGGTGCAGAGGAGGCAAAGATGCTAGAGAGGCATAGAGTGGTGCACATGGGACTTGCTGGAGGTTAGAGCAGGCTGCCCTTGCTTGAGCAGGTGGGGTGGAGGAAGAGGGAGCCAGCCGTTTTTTTGCTAAACTAAAACCTCAACATTCAGGTAAAATTGTTGGGTTGGCACTTTGCGATAAAGAAGTGGGGTTTGGGTTGCAATTTGGGCACTCGGACTCAAAAAGGTTCGCCATCACTGCCCTAGGGTGTGGATAACAATGCATCAGCAAAAAAAAAAAGATGGGCCTAGTCAGCCTTATGGGGTGTTTCCCCACTCTCCATGATCCCCCCTATGCCGTGCGCTGCTCTCAGCGCGCGGCACTCCTGGCGCACGCCCAGGCGTCCCCACAACCCCGTGCTCTGTGCGGGGTCATCACAAGGCGCCTTTTACAAGAGCGCCAGGGATGCCGCGCGCTGAGGGGGCGCGACAGTGGCAGCGCTGTCGTCGCCCCTGTCGTGGGGAGTGCCGGGGGACCCCGCGCTACTTGAGGAGAGTAGCACGGGACTTAAGGTAAGTGGGGAAAGGCCCATGGATAAGATGGCCCTGAAGGCAGAGGCGTAGCAAGGGGGGAAAGCAGCCAATGCACTGGTGCGTCCTCTGCCCCCACCCCACCCCGGAATGCCCTTGCCACACCCCCACAGGGGTGCACGCCCGGTGCATCGCACACACCCCACCCCTTTGGAGCTAAGCCTCTGCCTGTTGGGTTGGCAGCATCACAGATGCCAGCAGTGGCATACAGCTAATGGGGACATGGGTTTATCCCATGTCCCTGGGTGCACGCTGCCAAGCCCCGCCCCCAGCCTCCCTACAGGTGGCTTTTGCCCTCCCCAGGTCATGGGGGGCAGCAGGAGCTGGCCTGCATGGAGGCTGGGGGTGGGGCTCAGCGGTGTGCAGCCCAGGAGCCGGCCTGCCACCGTAGCACCAGTCTGATCAGTTTCCATTAAATAGCCTCACCAATGTAAAAAGTAGAGAGGAGGAGGAGAGGGAAGCCATTCGGGTGGCACAGCCGTAGCTGCCTGAACCAAACACCTGGTGAAAGAACTCTGTTCTTACAGGCCCTGTGGAATTTGGTCAGGTCCTGCAGGGCTCAGGGCTCATTAGACAGATCATTCCACCAGGTTGGGGCCAGAGCCGAAAACATCAAACATCTTCCAAGGCAGGGACCACTAATACATTGTTATTTGTTGATCACAACGTCCGTCAGGAGGCATACTGGAGAGGCGGTCCTGCGGATACAATGGTTCCAGACCATTTAGAGCTTTCAAGGTCAACACCAAAACCTGGAACTTGATTTAGTCCTCCACCCGGAGCCAATACAGCTGGCCAAACACAGGTTGTATATGTGCCCACCACAGGGTCCTGACTGTTAGATTTAGTTGAATATGGATCAGCCCAGTAATGTGTGTGTCAGTGCAGTTTATAGAAACTTCCCAACAAATAAACATAAAAGGAAAAACTTACATTTATTCAAGCATCTCCAGTTCACAGCTTTGTTTCAGGTAAGAGGTAGATAGGAAGAAACCCTAATCTAAGAATTACGTTCCCTACGACAAGTGGGCGCTCTAACGCACCATCACGTGTGTGCTAGTGAGAAGCTGCTTCGGTGGAAAAGCTCCACAAAGGCAGACAGCCATTTTCCATGCACTCAGGACAAAGGTCAGAAGTGTGCAGCATGGAGAAGAAAAGGAAGTTAGTGGGCGGTCTCCTGGCCCAGACAAGGAGGGCGTACAAGAGAGGCAACAACACAGTGAGTGAGATACACAGCACCCCCCAGTGTCCAGGCATGCAGAAGTCACTCATTCCAACACAGATGACTACCCATTCTGCCCCATTCAGCACCAGTTGGAGCTTAAAAAGCAAGCATTGTACTGATCACATGGGCCCGTCCCCAAGTATGTTAAGTCACACTGGGAAAGACCCAGTTTTTCCCAATCCACATTATAGCATCATTCACTTGGGGATTCTGCTTTCAGCAAAGGGGGACTGTGCTAATCTGAAGGTGGAATCAGGCTGTCTTGAGAACCACCCTGGGATTCTTCCATAAAACCACCATAATAATCAAGGCAGGTGTACAACAGGTACTGTCACAAATATTACACTCATGCGTACTCCAACTCACTACATGAGTATCATTTCAACATTATCTTTCTATCACAAATATACAAAAAAAAATTTGGTAAGTACACCGTCAGGTATGGCTATAAAACCTATAAAACCTACGGCTATAAAAAAGCGTAAGAAAAAACAGTTGTGCTCCTAGAGCAGGGGTCCCCAAACTTTTTAAACAGGGGGCCAGTTCACTTGTCCCTCAGACTGTTGGAGGGCCGGACTAAAAAAAACTATGAACAAATTCCTATGCACAAATTATTGTAAAATGTTTGATTTCACCTTTCAGCCTTTCTGTCATGGTCTATTTTTTAGAACAGTGACCAAAGTATGTCAAGTACAGGGTGGGCTCCAAATATTGTTGGGGAGGCTGTGGAATACCTTCCCCTGTAAAAAAAAAAAAAGCAGAACTTTCCCAATGAAACATTCCATCTAACCCAGGATCAGGTATCTTCCTGGGTTCTTTCCTCCCTAGCAGCCAGCGAGCGATTCGCCAGCCTGGCTGATGCCAATGGGAGTGAGGCGGAACAGAAAGCCTGAGAGCAACACATGGAGTAGCTGAGAGGAGGGCGGAGCAGGCATTGCCACATGTAAGGTTTCCAACTCTGGGTCAGAAAATTCATGGAGATTTGGGGGTGCCATCATGTAACTGCAATCAACAGCCGGTGGGGCCGATTCCTCCTCTCCCTCGAGCCCCCACTGCACATGAATGGAGCCATCGCTGCCATGCCTGGCGGGCCGGATAAATGCCTTCAGGGGGCCACATTTGGCCCCCGGGCCGTAGTTTGGGGACCCCTGTCCTAGAGGAGTGAGGAAAAAGAATACTTTGTGCAACAGTTGTAAGTGCATATGGGAGGGTTCTTTGGGTTTTTGTTAATTATAGGAAAATGAAAGGATCAGATAGACTTTTATATATTGACACCTGTATTTGTACATTTCAGATTGGCTTGACAAAGGACTGCCGAAATAAAAACCTAATCTAGAGGTTTTATAGCCATACCTGACGGTGTACTTACCAGAATTTGTTTTTTGTATATTGGTGATAGAAAGATAATGTTGAAATGATACTCACCTAGTGAGTTGGAGAACGCATGGGTGTAATATTCTTCCATAAAAAGCATTGGACATGCACTTTCTAGCACAGCCTGTTGTGAAGACAGCTGTTCATATGAAGGGGTTAAATGCTTCTCTCCAAAATTATCCCAAAGACGCAGGCCCCAAGTCAGTGGTTTGGCAATGAAGTCCAATCCATTGAACATTGGGGTTCTTCAACTTCCACCTGACACTTCAGCAGAAGGTGGGTCAAAAGGTATGCTTAGAGCATAGGTGTCAAACTCCCGGCCCTCCAGATGTTATGGACTACAGTTCCCATCATCCCCTGCCAGCATCATGCTGGCAGGGGATGATGGGAACTGTAGTCCATAACATCTGGAGGGCCGCGAGTTTGACACCTATGGATTAGAGAGTCAGCATGATGACTGTGGACACGTTGCCTCAAGGAGGAGGAGGAGTTTGGATTTATACCCCATCTTTCTCTCCTGTAAGGAGACTCAAAGTGGCTTACAAGCTCCTTTCCCTTCCTCTCCCCACAACAGACACCTTGTGAGGTAGGTGGGGCTGAGAGAGTTCTGAGAGAACTGTGAATAGCTAGCCCAAGGTCACCCAGCAGGAATGTAGGCGTGCGGAAACACATCTGGTTCACCAGATAAGCCTCGGCCACTCAGGTGGAGGAGTGGGGAATCAAACCCGGTTCTCCAGATTAGAATCCACCTGCTCTTAACCACTACACCACATGCGTCTGTATGGCGTTGTCAAGTCACCGTCAACTTACAACAACCCAATAAGGTTTTCAAGGCAAGAGACAAGCAGGGGTAGTTTGCCATTGTCGTCCTTGATATTCCTTGGTGGTCTCCCATCCAGTTACTAAACAGGGTTGAGCCTGTTTAGCTTCCATGATCCAGCAAGATCGGACTAGCCTGGGCCACCCAGGTCAGGACTGGGAAGTTCCTAGCAACCGTCAAACTGAAAAATATATCCTTATCTAAAAAGCAGCACCCTGTTCCTGGTTGGATACGGTCCGCTTCAAATAGAGGTCCTGCTCAAAACTGGGTCCCCCCCCCCATCTTTGCTGCAAGTCAGCCCTGCCTATCAGTTTTTTCCAAGGACAGGGGAAGTGTAAAGAAGTAACACACTTGAGCCAGCTGGCATAGAAAAGAGTGGTGGACTCTAATTTGCAGAACCAGGTTAAATTCTGCACTCCTCTGCATGAGTGGTGGACTCTTACCTGGTGCATGGGATTTGTTTCCCCGTTCCTGCACATGAAGCCTTCTGGGCAACCTTGGGCTGGTCACAGTTCTCTTAACCCTCTCTCAGCCCCACCTACCTCACAAGGTGCCTGTTGAGCAGAGAGGAAGAGAAAGGAGTTTGTAAGCTACTTTGAGACTCCTTAGAATTAAGAAAACGGGTATAAATCGAAACTCCTCCTCCGCTTAATATTAAAAAAAACATTCTATGTTTGGAACTGAAAATGTTGTTCCTGAGTATGCCCGGAATAGCATAATTTTCTGCCAAGGAACATGGGATCTGTAGTCTTTTCTGCCATCTGATTGAATCAAGCGGCAGAGAAAATTAAAGCCCCAAACCATGTGACAAGAAAAGATCAAAGGTTCTTCTATTCATTCATGGTATTTGTGTCTATTCAGAGCTTTCCATCAAGAGTTACTTCCTGATGTCAGATAAGAGAATTTGTCTTGGGAGGGAAGAATCTTGGCAGGGAATTGGAGGGGTCCTGCTCTCATTTGGGGTGTGTGTGTGTTTTTAAGTTTTCCTGTCACACTTGATTGACTCACATTTTCAACAGGAAAACTTTTTTTAAAAAAGCAAAAAGTTTTCAAAGGGAGCAACAGTGGCGTAGGAGGTTAAGAGCTCGGGTATCTAATCTGGAGGAACCGGGTTTGATTCCCAGCTCTGCCGCCTGAGCTGTGGAGGCTTATCTGGGGCATGCAGATTAGCCTGTGCACTCCCACACACGCCAGCTGGGTGACCTTGGGCTAGTCACAGCTTCTCGGAGCTCACTCAGCCCCACCTACCTCACAGGGTGTTTGTTGTGAGGGGGGAAGGGCAAGGAGATTGTAATCCCCTTTGAGTCTCCTGCAGGAGAGAAAGGGGGGATATAAATCCAAACTCCTCCTCCTCCTCCTCCTCCTCCTCCTCCTCCTCCTCTTCTTCTTCTTCTTCTTCTTCAAAGGAGGGGGTTCTTATCTCTTTAATCAAACTACTGTGTGTGTTGGGGGGTTTTTTTGTTTGTTTCTGGACAGTTTCCTGCTTCAGAAGAGGTTTCAAAAATGAACAACGACCAGAGGAATGCAGAGGTGGAAAAAGTTCTTATAAAGGTTCTCGAGAGGGTAAGAGCACTTCTTCTTCTTCTTCTTCTTCTTCTTCTTCTTCTTCTTCTTCTTCTTCTTCTTCTTCTTCTTCTTCTTCTTCTTCTTCTTCTTCTTCTTCTTCTTCTTCTTCTTCTTCTTCTTCTTCTTCTTCTTCTTCTTCTTCTTCTTCTTCCTCTTCTTCTTCTTCCTCTTCTTCTTCTTCTTCCTCTTCTTCTTCTTCCTCTTCTTCTTCCTCTTCTTCTTCTTCTTCTTCTTCTTCTTCCTCTTCTTCTTCCTCTTCTTCTTCTTCCTCTTCTTCTTCTTCCTCTTCTTCTTCTTCTTCCTCTTCTTCTTCTTCCTCTTCTTCTTCTTCTTCCTCTTCTTCTTCTTCTTCTTCCTCTTCTTCTTCCTCTTCTTCTTCTTCTTCTTCTTCTTCTTCTACTACTACTACTACTACTACTACTACTACTACTTCTCTATTTTTAGGGAGCGGAGAAAGACACTCTTATTTGGGTAATTGACGAGGGTCAGTTCATCGATTCTGCCTCCTGGGACTTCTTGGATAAGGTGCTGAGGTCCATCCCCATCTTAGTCATCATGTCTTTGTCCCCTTCTGAATACTCGGGATTGGTACTGTGCTCCACTGCAACTCAGATCCTGGGCAGCATGGCAAACACTTACATTAAATTGAAGGAGTTAACTCCTGATGTGATTGTTCAGAAGGCCTGCCAGGACCTTGGCGTGATCAGCATCACCAGGGAACTTGAGACGTAAGTATGGAACACCGGCGTGCTCTCTATCAGCTTGAGAAAAAACTAGAAAGGGGGAGGTCTGGGATGGAGCCATCTCGCCGCCATGAGGTACACCAGATGATCTTGGATCAGTTACCCTAGTCCAGTGGTGGCAAACCTATGGTAGGGGGGCCAGAGGTGGCACTCAGAGCCCTCTCTGTGGGCATGCAGGTGCAGAGTTCGTCTTGTGGGGGGCGGAAAATCTCCCCCACACACACACATCTAGGCTGGTCTGGGCCGCTGGGCACGACGTGTAGGTAACCCTGTTAAGTGCTGTTAAACCCCACTGATTTTCATGCAAAGAACTAAAGTGCAATCCTATACCTGGGAGTAAGCTCGGTTGCTGGCAATGGGGCTTGCTTTTAAACCCTCCTAGCGTCATGATTCACCCATTCGAAGAGTTGCATGGTTGCTTCAAAGCCACCAATTACCACCAAGCTTACTCCCAAGTAATGTGTGCCTTGGAGCCAACCGTTTTTTCTAAACTAAAACCTCAGTATTCAGGTTAAATTGCCGTGTTGGCACTTCGCGATAAATAAGTGGGTTTTGGGTTGCAGTTTGGGCACTTGGCCTCGAAAAGGTTCACCATCACTGCCTTAGTCTAACCTACTTCAGAGAATTGAATATGAGATAAAATGGAAGAAGGCCAGGACATAAATAGAAGTAGTAGAAGAGGAGGAGTTTAGATTTGCACCTCGTCCTTCTTTCCTGCAAGGTAATTCAAGGTGGCTTACAAACTCCTTTCCCTTCCTCTTCTCACAGCAGACATCTTGTGAGGTAGGTGGGTCTTGAGAGAGTTCCAAAGAACGGTAACTAGCCCAAGGTCACCCAGCAGGAATGTAGGAGTGGCGGAAACAAATCCGGTTCTCCAGATTTCAGTTCACTGTTCATGTGAAGGAATGAGAAATCACGTCCGGTTCTCCAGATAAGATTCCACCACTCGTGTGGAAGAGTGGGGAATCAAACCTGGTTCTCCAAGTTAGAGTCCACTGCTCTTAACCACTGCACCATGCTGGCTCTTTGGTGACTATTTGATCTTGACAACAGTCGCTCAGGATGCCAGTTCAACTCCCATTGTCAGGAGAGGTGTGATAGACTCAGAGGTGGGATCCAGCAGGTTCTCACCAGTTCCCGAGAGTGGGTTACTAATTATTTGTGTGTGCCGAGAGGGGGTTACTAATTGGGTCTGCTTTTCCATTAGAAATTCCATTAGGTCCAAAAATCATAAAGTCATGTTGCTTCCTATGTGGCTGGTTAGCGACGGTAGAAAACGGGATAATCCTCCCTGTTGGGCTGTTTTAATAACATGTTTTAGTAATATGGTAAAGTTCCTTGTTCAAGGAAAGCATCCTTCTTTTGATTTCTAGAAACAAAATTAAGTATTTGAAAGTATTAAGTATTTGACAGGCAGTCAATTAGAGGAGAAGTAGTTGTTTCTGTTGGCAGTAGACGATAGGACTTGCTATTATGAGTTTAAAATATGGACAGAAAGATACCAGCTGGAAATTAGGAACTTTTTTGGGGGGGGGCAGGAACTTTTTTTTCCAGCCCCATTGCCGCTACACCACAGTTTGAATCCCACCACCATGGGAAGCAGTTACTAAAATTTTTGGATCCCACCACTGGATAGACTACACAAACCAGAGTGTATGGTTTCTCTCGAAGGCTGCTTGAAAAACTGGATCTGAATTCTTCCTCAGCATTCAGAATTTGAAGATGCCGGAGCTCGTTTTTGAAGTAGAGCCAGTGCATGAGGAATCCTCTGTGGTTCTGAGGGGAGGGGACCAGATTCTTTACTGGGTCATTTGACCAGCATAAAGAAATAAAAAAAGAACTAACTACAGACAATTATCATCAATGGTCCCTTCTGCACAGCTGAAATAAGACGTCCTGAGGATGCAAAAAAAAGGCATCTTGGGAAGGCACTCCGCACAGCGTTTTTTTCCAAGACGTCCTCAGAATGCCTTATTTCTGCTCAAAACATTTTTTCAAACACTCTCTTAGAAATACTAAAACCAGGGGGCATCCATTGAAAATGCTGGGGGGAAGAATTAGGACTAATAAAAGGAAACACTTCTTCACGCAACGTGTGATTGGTGTTTGGAATATGCTGCCCCAGGAGGTGGTGATGGCCACTCACCTGGATAGCTTTAAAAGGGGCTTGGACAGATTTATGGAGGAGAAGTCGATTTATGGCTACCAATCTTGATCCTCCTTGATCTGAGATTGCAAATGCCTTAGCCGACCAGGTGCTCCGGAGCAGCAGCAGCAGCAGCAGCAGGCCATTGCTTTCACATCCTGCATGTGAGCTCCCAAAGGCACCTGGTGGGCCACTGCGAGTAGCAGAGAGCTGGACTAGATGGACTCTGGCCTGATCCAGCAGGCTTGTTCTTATGTTCTTAAAGTTCACCTTTTCCCCCCTAAGCTGCCTGAAAGATGTCTCCTGCCTGGCTGTGCAGAATCCAGAGTTCAGGAGACATCTTATGTTCCACACCCAACTGTTTTGCTCTCTGGTCTTACGGCACAAAAAAGCCTGTCGGTTCGCAGGTCAACCCAATGTTTTTCAATAGGCAGCAGAGCCATCTTCTGAGCAGCTAAGATTCTCTCACGTGTGTCTGCAGAGCTACAGAGATAGCTCTTCAAAAACTAATAAAAAAAATAGGAAAACTATGAATTGCCGGAATTGGCAAGACCAACTGAGAACGGCTGTGTACTTTTGGGGCTGGAAAGGCACCCAGGATCGGAGTCTGCAGAGCAAAAGTCCTGGCGCAACCTTCAACAAACGGGGAGAGGGAGAATCCCTTTAGCTGCACACCCTTCAGGTGCAAATCCTTTCAGGTGTAAGCAGAGTATGAAACTGACCAGAGAGCAAAATGGTTGAGCAGGAAACAGCTTCTTTTCCCCTCTGATGCCTTTGCTGTCCGGAAAGCACCCAGAAGCCGCCTCTTTTTAAGACGTCCCCTGGACATCTTATTTGGGGTGTGCTGAGTGAAAAGAGGCAGTCGCTGTAACGAACCAGTAAAGTCCAGTCAAAAGTAACCGTGTTAAGTTCTTTATTGAGCTGGCATTCTTAGTCAGACACAGGCAATGCGAGAATTAACCCCCAAACCTCGAACAGCCGCTTATACGGACTTCAGGCAAGCTCCCACCAAAAGAAGATAAACAATTCAGGTTCTCACACAAAATCTCACACAGACAGTTTCACACAGGCAAGCGAGCGAAAGCAAGATAACCACAACAGTGAAATTCCCCTTCCCGGGTGTTCCGCCAGAAACTCCAGCGGGAACTTTTCCAAGGTTGAACTGCAACCTTACAGTCGCCTGTTTTTAAGACGTCCCACAGATGTCTTTTTTGTACTGAGGAGCAGCAGTGGTGTAGGAGGTTAAGAGCTCGTGTATCTAATCTCAGCATCAAACCAGCCCACCTTACTCCAAAATCCCTGTGGAGTTCAGGGTGGGGTGAACCAGCACTGGCTGGCTCAGCACTCAACTGTGTCCCTGCTCTTAAACTCCATGTGGAATTCGGACAGGGGCATGGGGGGGGGGAGTTCAGCAACATGTACCACCTGTGACCTGGCCAAGCAGTGCCTGGGGTTCCAAACCTCCATGTCCCCCCCCCCCCCCGTGGTTATGCTGCTGACCAGATTGGATTTGGACTGTGACAAAGAGGAAGGGGCTTCCCATGAACCATTTGCTTGACCCAAACCAATCCTGGGGGCATTATTTGCCCCTTCGTGGGGCTGCGTATGGAGCATTCAGTGCGCGCATCGCCCAGTCACGGGACAAAGAGTCACTTGTTGCAACTGGTGGGAAAATGTCATATCTAGTTTGTCCCTTAGATGCACCCACCCTTCAGCTGGGCTTTCCTCAATGTGTTGCTAAAATGTTGTTCTAGATTCTTAATACAAAGAAGCCACGGAAACCCCTTTTACTGCGAGGAGCTCCTCCGGAACCTCCACCTAAACAACGTGCTTCAGTTCCACGTCCTGGAAGAAGACGAAGAAAGAGATGATGAGTGGGACAGCCTTTTTGGTACGTTTCTAGTCATTAGCCATCCTCACAAGCCAATGTTTTCTGAACGGCATGCCCCAGAGCAGTGGTACTCACTCTGTGACTCGTGGAGAACCTCATTCGTGATTACTATCAACGAGCAGAGCCACGTGACTACTGTTGGCACCAGGTGTCTCCTCACATCCTCACATGCATTGATACAAGATATGACCAGAGGTGGGATCCAGCAGGTTCTCAAAGGTTCCCGAGAGTAGGTTACTAATTATTTGCGTGTGCCGAGAGGGGATTAGTAATTGGTGATTTTGCCACGTGATTTTTGCCTTAGTTACGCCCCTCCTCTCAGCAGTAGCGCGCAGAACTTGAAGCAGTCTAGCAGGAGGTGCACCGGCGTGCGTGGCAGCCTGCGCCTGCGTGCATTCGTTTCCCACCCAAGGACCGGCGCAGCGGCTGCGTCCTTGCCACAGCCCCGCCCAGGAACGCCCTGCCCTGGAATGCCCGGCCACGCCCCCGTCATCCCCCCGCCCAGCCCCATTGGTGCTACGCCACAGTTTGAATCCCACCACCATGGGAACCTGTTACTAAAATTTAGTATTAAATGTACTCTTAAATGTACTCTTATTAAATGTACTCTTAAATGTACTAAAATTAAATGTACTAAAATTAAATGTACTAAAATTTAGTATTACATGTACTCTTAAATGTACACCTATTTCTGTAATCATGTTAATTACTGGAGAATCTCTGAGCATGTAGGGTTTTTTTCTTCACTTCAGGTTTATACCTCAGCCAGCCTTTGGGTATCTGGAATGAGGGAAGGGCTTGCAAGTCAGACTGAACAGAACGCAAGGTTCTCCCCCCCCCCCTTGTCTTTTTCAAACCCCCTATTCTCAGACCAGGCTCTTGAACAATAAAAGCATAAAACTGAAATAAGACCCATCTCTAAAAAGACCTCCCTTCAACCATTCTCTGGATCCTCTAAAACCGAGCAACAAAATATGCACGTTGAGGGCCAAAGGCCTCTAAGGGGAATTGAACCTTTTGCTCTAAAATCCTTCGCAACCTCCACCCTGCTGGGAAATCAGGGGCGTATTGAGATAAAATGGTGCCTGGGGGCAACACCTGCTCCCACGGCCCCCACACCCCTGCGCCCCACTTACCTTCTCCAGGGCAGTAGGCACCTCCTTCATGAGCAGCCAGGCGCCTGCCAAGGGATGCCAGACTCCCAGCCCAGCTGTCCCTCCTCCGCAATTTTGCGCCCCCCCACATGATCTAATGGGTGACCCTCCATGTCCCTCTGGCAAATACGCCCCTGTGGAAATGGCCATCTAAAGTTCCCGGCATTTGTCAAAATGGGGCTTGCCAACCTATGTAACGGCCGGTGTTTGTATTTTGACGGCATTTGAAGTTGGGGGAACTCGTGTATACTCGTGGGCCACACGTGTACTTGTGGACCATGTTCATTCTGGCTACTGAAAAGGTATGTCACCATTGAGAGTAAATTAAATTATTAAGGTAAAGGGTCACAGATCTGTCAGATGGCAAAATGCCCAGTGACCGAGGGGAACATATGTCAGATGCAAGGGAGTCTAGCTTCTGGAATTCTTCATCCAGCAAGATCTCTCAATCATGCCTTAGTCGTGGTTTTCCTTGGTTTTGAATTGCATGTACAGCAATTCAATATCATCACCAATAGACACAGAGAACTGTTGATTGCTACTTTTGTACTATAGGTGTGGTTTCAACATGCCTGTCTGGTGAGCCAGTTGTAAGCCCTGACGATGCGGATTTGTCAAATATTTCACAGCTGTGATCTGATCTTCCACCTTGTCGCTTCTTCCTTTTCTCTCCTTTATGAAGCCTCCACAATTATCAAGCTCCAAGGGTCCCAATTCTTTGAAAGCGAAGAGGTTTCGTACATTTGCACCGTCAGACAGAATGTAAAGCTGCACAACATAATGCTTCCTCCAACGTTGAAAGGTGAGGCCAATCTTTGTGAACTCCCGCCCTCCTAATGCAGTAACGTCAACAGACCTTGAGTAGGCATATCAGTAAAAATAAAACAAAATACAGGACAGAGCGGGTGTTAAAACAAGACACAAAACTGGACGAAGCACATAAGGTTGGTAAGGAAGAGGCGATCAAGCTTCCATTAAGTCTCTGACTTGAGCACTTCTAATAAAAATTCAGCGGTTTTTCCAGTTATCCCGCCGTCGCTATTATTCAGGAGGTGAATAGCCTTTGTCTGCTCTGAAGAACTTTTTTTATTCCCTAGAGCCGGGACAAGTAGGGAGAGTCTAGGTCAGTGGTGGCGAACCTATGGCACTCCAGATGTTCATGGACTACAATTCCCATCAGCCCCTGCCAGCCTGGCCAATTAGATATGCTGGCAGGGGCTGATGGGAATTGTAGCTCATGAACACCTGGAGTGCCATAGGTTCGCCACCATTGGTCTAGGTAACGCGTACCTCTGGCAAGAAAACATCTTTGATTGCCGAACTGCAGGAGTAAATAAAAATTGTATTACTTCGGAGTCACAGGTCACACTGTCCAATAAAGAGTACACACAGTTGCCCACTCTAGCATTAAAATCACCAGCCAAAATTATTTCAATAAAGGGAAAGTTGTTTTCCAGATCTTCAACGCAGACAATGAAATTTTCCCAAGTTCTCAACAGCATACCATGAGTTAAGCCTGTGGGGATATAAACATTTACTATGATCCAAGAAGACTTTCCTAGGTGAATTTTAATGGCTTGTGCTACAGGGGGACAGCTTGGTAAAACTGCGAAGTTGATATACCTGGAAACTAGAATAGTTAAACCACCAGAAGGGTGTCCATATTTTTTTACTCTAGAAGCGCTAAGGCAGTGTAAGCGATAACCATTAAGGGTTATATCAGTAGATGCCCAAGTTTCTTGAAGTAGAATCAAATCAAATTTTCTCAAATAGGAAATAAAACCAAGATTGATACTCCTCCTGCTCCAACCAGCAACATTCCAGGAGAGGAATTCAATACTTGGGGAATTTCTCAGTCAATTACCATCACCTAGGGACACAATATCAGTTACATTTTGTTGAATACAACCATTTTTTAAATTAACCAAATTAACTGATGGTGGAGACAAAATTGTGACAGACCTAGCATTACTCGTATGACGGACAATAGCCTTAGTTGGAAGCTTAAATACAGTATCTGGAGAGTGGCAAGAAAACATAATATGCTCGAGGGTCTCAACAGTATGGTGACAATATGCACATGTTCTGTCTAGAAGTGGAATATTCAACTGTTGGCCCTTAAGAATGGCAGAGGGGAATGCGTTACATCTAGCTCGAGTAATGATCCATCTCTGCCTGGACTCAGACAGTTGGGATAGATTTTTAGTTGTGAGGCTAATTTCAGGATAGATTCCAAAGTGCAAGGGAAAACGAGATGCCCTGGTTGCATTCAACAGCAACTGGTATTCCTGGTCCAGTAGCCTTCTTTTTAGGGATAGCCAAATTTCATTGGCAGATTGCATAAAAAAGGTTTCTAAGGAGAGACCTAAAGTGGTTATTTTGGCCTCTATAGATTTCCACCATTCAGAGGATTGCAGTTCAGAGAGGGCTAAATAGGTGAGGCTTGCGACCTCAGTGTTGAAGCAAAGGCGAGACCAGAATTTTAAGGTAATCATCGCTAAGGCAACAAGAGATGCCCAAACAGCCACTGGTTCGGCCTGTGTTCTGCCTACCAGTCACAAAGCACAAGCTACCTCCACAATGGGCCCATAAGGCCCAAGGAACCCTGTTTGTTGGGCCATTCCTCACAACAGCATAGCACAAACCAGAGCAATCCACACTATCTTATGAACACACACTTTGTACCACATGGGAGTCCTGCTCCCCCTCCCTAGTCATAAATTTATGGGTCTTTTAGATGAGAATGAGTGAGAGGAACACATGATTTTTAGGCCAATTATACGCTGAAGAAGAAACAGGAGGAGGAGGGAGTTTGGATTTATATCTCCCCTTTCTCTCCTGTAAGGAGAGTCAAGGGGGCTTACAATCTTCTTTCCCTTCCCCCACCCCCCAACAAACACCCTGTGAGGTGGGTGGGGCTGAGAGAGCCCCGAAGACCTGTGACTAGCCCAAGGTCACCCAGCTGGCATGTGTTGGAATGTACAAGGTAATCTGGTTCACCAGATAAGCCTCCACAACTCGTGGCAGAGCGGGGAATCAAACCCAGTTCTCCAGATTAGAGTTTTCACTGGTGATGCAATCACACTTACAGCAGATCCTGGAAGCCCTGAGGTCCCTGAGAGCAGGTAAAACCCCAGTTTTCTCCCTTACTTCAGGGTTTCTGCTCTTTTCCGGCTTTCCCCCAACACACACACACACTCTCTTCACAGCCATTCCCAGAGGATCGATGGTCAGCTTCCCCTCCCCCAACCTCTCCCCACCCCCAAGCCACAGACCCGGAACTAGATAGGTGGCAAGCATCATGCTGGAAGCAGGGGGAGGGCTATGGCTCCAGTGAAAACCATCACAGGGAGAGTTGCTTCCTCTTTCACCCTTTGCTAAGGCCCATTGCATCTCCTCTGCAATGGACTTTGCTGCTAGTAAATTAATAAGTGGCTATCACCTAATTGCTGGGACCCCCCCCCCCCCGGTGTTCAGCTTAGGAGAGAAAAGGAGACTTTTTTAGTTAATCAGTGGGAGTGCATGGAAGCTGTCTACTTTTCTAAAGGTGTTGCCTTGTCCTAAATTGTCCCTGTAGAACAATTGGTGCTTCTGGGCCTCGTAGTGCCTGTCAATACCGTGTTTCCCTGAAAAGAAGACAGTGTCTTATATTAATTTTTGCTCCCAAAGATGCGCTATGTCTTATTTTCAGGGGATGTCTTATTTTTCTGTGTTCTGTTCATCGGGCATGCTTCCAAACAAAAACTTTGCTACGTCTTACTTTCGGGGGATGCCTTATATTTTGTGCTTCCGCAAAACCTCTGCTACGTCTTATTTTCTGGGGATGTCTTATATTCGGGGGAACAGGGTAGTTCCCTTGGTGCTTACCAAGCTTTTCACAAAGTGGGCAGGATCACATGGCAACCATTTTGGGAGTGGCGCTCACTATGTTCTCTCAAAAAACAGTTGGGGATTGCTGCTGTGGAAGGTAGCCGCTATAGTTGCACAGCAAATCTACCCCTCCTTGGGAGCAGCAGTGGCGTAGGAGGTTAAGAGCTCATGTATCTAATCTGGAGGAACCGGGTTTGATTCTCCACTCGGCCACCTGAGCTGTGGAGGCTTTTCTGGGGAATTCAGATTAGCCTGTCCACTCCCACACACGCCAGCTGGGTGACCTTGGGCTAGTCACAGCTTCTCGGGGCTTTCTCAGCCCCACCTACCTCACAGGGTGTTTGTTGTGAGGGGGGAAGGGCCAGGAGATTGTAAGCCCCTTTGAGTCTCCCACAGAAGAGAAAGGGGGGATATAAATCCAAACTCCTCCTCCTCCTCCTCCTCCTCCTCCTTTTCCTCCTCCTCCTCCTCCTCCTCCTCCTCCTCTTCTTCTTCTTCTTCTTCTTCTAACAAGTTTTGATTTCTTGCACAAAAGCAGAACACAAAGGTCGCCAGGCAAAAGGTTCTTTTCTCAGCTGAGATTGTCACTGTCTGTAGAAACTGACTGCTCTATTGTTCCCAGATTTGGAGCGCTGCTGCCTTCAAATCTGCATGTTCCAAAATATGTTCTGCCTTCTTTCTTTGGACAGGGGTTGCTCTGTCGCAGATTGACAGCATGAACCCTTCAGAGCAGATGGTGGTGAAGTGTGCGGCTGTCATTGGCGTGACTTTCAGCACTCAACTGCTGCTCCACATCCTCCCCAAGTGGACCAAGTTGAAGATGAACCAAACATTGGCGGCCCTGGTGGAAGCCCACATCTTTGAGTGTTTCACTGAAGGGAAAACACGGCTAACAAATCAAACCATGGAAGTGCACACCCACGAGCTCGGCAACTTCCCCAAGACCGTGACAACAAGTAGGGTTCAGTCAGGTTAGGTGCATTCCTTTGGTGTTTCTATATCTCAGTTTCATGTTAAATGGTGGGGGTGGCCAGCTTTGGATTGGGAGATGCCTGGAGATTTTGAAGTGGAGCCTGAGGAAGGAAGGTTTTGGGGGAGGGGACGGACTTCAATGGGGTCTCATGCCACAGAGCCCACTTTCCAATGTGACCACTTCCTTGAAGCGAACTGATCCCCAGAGAAACTTTGTACAAAGGCAGAGGCGAAATCGACAGGGCACATCTTTTTCTCGTTGTCCTTATTGCAGAGGATTGAGGGATAAGATTCTCATCCCATTACTAGCCAAGCGCCCTGGAAGGCATGTCTAGAAAAGTTAGTCACAGAAAAAAATCCTCACATTTCGAGCCTAAGTGGCTAATTTTGTGCCTTCGCGTTTAAAGTCCGGAGTGAAATAAGGGTCCTTGGTAGTGACGATGAGCCATGTTAAATTTCATAACCTCTTTAAAAGTATGTTTTATGTAATTTTGTGTAGAATCTTAATTGTTTTGTCTGAGATTTTGGGGTTTCAATATTCCAGATAATTCATTATGCACTGTAAAATTTGTGTTGTGTTATACACTGTTCTTGGTCTGCAACAAAGAATTTGAAAGGTGAACTGATCTCTGTCTCCTGGAGATCAGATGCAGTGGTGGGATCCAAAAATTTTAGTAACAGGTTCCCATGGTGGTAGGATTCAAACTGTGGTGTAGCGCCAATGGGGCTGGGCGGGGCACAATGGGGGTGTGGCCAGGCATTCCGGGGCGGGGCATTCCTGGGTGGGGCTGTGGCAAGGACGCAGCTGCTGCGCCAGTCCTTGGGCGGGAAACGAATGCACGCAGGCGCAGGCTGCCACGCACGCCGGTGCACCTGCTGCTAGACTGCTTCAAGTTCTGCGCACTACTGCTGAGAGGAGGGGCGTAACTAAGGCAAAAATCATGTGGCAAAATCACCAATTAGTAACCCCCTCTCGGCACACACAAATAATTAGTAACCTACTCTCTGGAACCTGCTGTGAGAACCTGCTGGACCCCACCTCTGATCAGATGTAACTGTGGGAGGTCTCCCACAAGGCTGGCAACCCTAGGTGAGAAACATATTAACCACCCTGAGCCCCTTGGAAGAAGGGCAGGAGGAAACAAATTCAAAGATAGACACTTAAATGAAACAAATTTTAAAAGAAAGACTTTAAACTATGAGTGAGTCTCTAGTGAACCATAACATATCGACCGAATTATTTCCCGCCATTTTCTTTTAATGACAATGATAACCAACAGCGACTTTCCCCATTCCCAAGAAGCTGTGGTTGTGGGGCATAACAGATTGATGACTTCTCACCAGAGTTGGGGGTGAGGTTTACAGGAAGGACTGTATATTGTCACCAGACTGAGCCATGGTGGGTGGGAAGACTCTGTTTTTAAGACAACAGTGTCTCTACCCAGACTGCCAACTTTTGGAGTGTCTAGACGGTGCAGTGACAAGATGGGGTGCCATTCTCTGCACTGGTTTAGCATCACCCACAAGGACAGGAAAACCTGTCTGGACTTGCCTTCGCCCATATCTGCTTTGCAAAATAGCCTGCCTCTCCTATCCTAAAGGAATTAAGGTAAAAAGAGTGCCTTCAACTGGGAAAGTCAGTTCCCATCTCCAGCCCTGGTCTACATGCCTCTAAGAGAAAAAGAACATGCTAATGTGATTATGTCAAGATGTTCCTGCCAACGCAATATTAATCTTCATTTCTTCCTCTAACAGCTCTCCAAGACCACCGTATTTGTATTGTCATTGTTTTACAGCTATAATTGAGTCAGCTCTCCTCCCACCTTTGGACACTCCATAGCTTAGCCTGTTAATGCCAATTGCCCAACATTAATTTTAAGTATTGTTGAAGGCTTTCATGGCCAAAATCACTGGGTGTTTCTGAAGACTTTCACAGCCGGACTCACTGGGGATCCTCTGAAGATGCCAGCCACAGATGCAGGCAAAATGTTAGGACAGTGGTGGCGAACCTTTGGCACTCCAGACGTTATGGACTACAATTCCCATCAGCCCTTGCCAGCATAACCAATTGGTCATGCTGGCAAGGGCTGATGGGAATTGTAGTCCATAATGGGGGGGGGTGGGGGGGGGGGGGGGTGGGGGGGGGGGGGGGTGGGGGGGGGGGGGGGTGGGGGGGGGGGGGGGTGGGGGGGGGGGGGGGTGGGGGGGGGGGGGGGTGGGGGGGGGGGGGGGTGGGGGGGGGGGGGGGTGGGGGGGGGGGGGGGTGGGGGGGGGGGGGGGTGGGGGGGGGGGGGGGTGGGGGGGGGGGGGGGTGGGGGGGGGGGGGGGTGGGGGGGGGGGGGGGTGGGGGGGGGGGGGGGTGGGGGGGGGGGGGGGTGGGGGGGGGGGGGGGTGGGGGGGGGGGGGGGTGGGGGGGGGGGGGGGTGGGGGGGGGGGGGGGTGGGGGGGGGGGGGGGTGGGGGGGGGGGGGGGTGGGGGGGGGGGGGGGTGGGGGGGGGGGGGGGTGGGGGGGGGGGGGGGTGGGGGGGGGGGGGGGTGGGGGGGGGGGGGGGTGGGGGGGGGGGGGGGTGGGGGGGGGGGGGGGTGGGGGGGGGGGGGGGTGGGGGGGGGGGGGGGTGGGGGGGGGGGGGGGTGGGGGGGGGGGGGGGTGGGGGGGGGGGGGGGTGGGGGGGGGGGGGGGTGGGGGGGGGGGGGGGTGGGGGGGGGGGGGGGTGGGGGGGGGGGGGGGTGGGGGGGGGGGGGGGTGGGGGGGGGGGGGGGTGGGGGGGGGGGGGGGTGGGGGGGGGGGGGGGTGGGGGGGGGGGGGGGTGGGGGGGGGGGGGGGTGGGGGGGGGGGGGGGTGGGGGGGGGGGGGGGTGGGGGGGGGGGGGGGTGGGGGGGGGGGGGGGTGGGGGGGGGGGGGGGTGGGGGGGGGGGGGGGTGGGGGGGGGGGGGGGTGGGGGGGGGGGGGGGTGGGGGGGGGGGGGGGTGGGGGGGGGGGGGGGTGGGGGGGGGGGGGGGTGGGGGGGGGGGGGGGTGGGGGGGGGGGGGGGTGGGGGGGGGGGGGGGTGGGGGGGGGGGGGGGTGGGGGGGGGGGGGGGTGGGGGGGGGGGGGGGTGGGGGGGGGGGGGGGTGGGGGGGGGGGGGGGTGGGGGGGGGGGGGGGTGGGGGGGGGGGGGGGTGGGGGGGGGGGGGGGTGGGGGGGGGGGGGGGTGGGGGGGGGGGGGGGTGGGGGGGGGGGGGGGTGGGGGGGGGGGGGGGTGGGGGGGGGGGGGGGTGGGGGGGGGGGGGGGTGGGGGGGGGGGGGGGTGGGGGGGGGGGGGGGTGGGGGGGGGGGGGGGTGGGGGGGGGGGGGGGTGGGGGGGGGGGGGGGTGGGGGGGGGGGGGGGTGGGGGGGGGGGGGGGTGGGGGGGGGGGGGGGTGGGGGGGGGGGGGGGTGGGGGGGGGGGGGGGTGGGGGGGGGGGGGGGTGGGGGGGGGGGGGGGTGGGGGGGGGGGGGGGTGGGGGGGGGGGGGGGTGGGGGGGGGGGGGGGTGGGGGGGGGGGGGGGTGGGGGGGGGGGGGGGTGGGGGGGGGGGGGGGTGGGGGGGGGGGGGGGTGGGGGGGGGGGGGGGTGGGGGGGGGGGGGGGTGGGGGGGGGGGGGGGTGGGGGGGGGGGGGGGTGGGGGGGGGGGGGGGTGGGGGGGGGGGGGGGTGGGGGGGGGGGGGGGTGGGGGGGGGGGGGGGTGGGGGGGGGGGGGGGTGGGGGGGGGGGGGGGTGGGGGGGGGGGGGGGTGGGGGGGGGGGGGGGTGGGGGGGGGGGGGGGTGGGGGGGGGGGGGGGTGGGGGGGGGGGGGGGTGGGGGGGGGGGGGGGTGGGGGGGGGGGGGGGTGGGGGGGGGGGGGGGTGGGGGGGGGGGGGGGTGGGGGGGGGGGGGGGTGGGGGGGGGGGGGGGTGGGGGGGGGGGGGGGTGGGGGGGGGGGGGGGTGGGGGGGGGGGGGGGTGGGGGGGGGGGGGGGTGGGGGGGGGGGGGGGTGGGGGGGGGGGGGGGTGGGGGGGGGGGGGGGTGGGGGGGGGGGGGGGTGGGGGGGGGGGGGGGTGGGGGGGGGGGGGGGTGGGGGGGGGGGGGGGTGGGGGGGGGGGGGGGTGGGGGGGGGGGGGGGTGGGGGGGGGGGGGGGTGGGGGGGGGGGGGGGTGGGGGGGGGGGGGGGTGGGGGGGGGGGGGGGTGGGGGGGGGGGGGGGTGGGGGGGGGGGGGGGTGGGGGGGGGGGGGGGTGGGGGGGGGGGGGGGTGGGGGGGGGGGGGGGTGGGGGGGGGGGGGGGTGGGGGGGGGGGGGGGTGGGGGGGGGGGGGGGTGGGGGGGGGGGGGGGTGGGGGGGGGGGGGGGTGGGGGGGGGGGGGGGTGGGGGGGGGGGGGGGTGGGGGGGGGGGGGGGTGGGGGGGGGGGGGGGTGGGGGGGGGGGGGGGTGGGGGGGGGGGGGGGTGGGGGGGGGGGGGGGTGGGGGGGGGGGGGGGTGGGGGGGGGGGGGGGTGGGGGGGGGGGGGGGTGGGGGGGGGGGGGGGTGGGGGGGGGGGGGGGTGGGGGGGGGGGGGGGTGGGGGGGGGGGGGGGTGGGGGGGGGGGGGGGTGGGGGGGGGGGGGGGTGGGGGGGGGGGGGGGTGGGGGGGGGGGGGGGTGGGGGGGGGGGGGGGTGGGGGGGGGGGGGGGTGGGGGGGGGGGGGGGTGGGGGGGGGGGGGGGTGGGGGGGGGGGGGGGTGGGGGGGGGGGGGGGTGGGGGGGGGGGGGGGTGGGGGGGGGGGGGGGTGGGGGGGGGGGGGGGTGGGGGGGGGGGGGGGTGGGGGGGGGGGGGGGTGGGGGGGGGGGGGGGTGGGGGGGGGGGGGGGTGGGGGGGGGGGGGGGTGGGGGGGGGGGGGGGTGGGGGGGGGGGGGGGTGGGGGGGGGGGGGGGTGGGGGGGGGGGGGGGTGGGGGGGGGGGGGGGTGGGGGGGGGGGGGGGTGGGGGGGGGGGGGGGTGGGGGGGGGGGGGGGTGGGGGGGGGGGGGGGTGGGGGGGGGGGGGGGTGGGGGGGGGGGGGGGTGGGGGGGGGGGGGGGTGGGGGGGGGGGGGGGTGGGGGGGGGGGGGGGTGGGGGGGGGGGGGGGTGGGGGGGGGGGGGGGTGGGGGGGGGGGGGGGTGGGGGGGGGGGGGGGTGGGGGGGGGGGGGGGTGGGGGGGGGGGGGGGTGGGGGGGGGGGGGGGTGGGGGGGGGGGGGGGTGGGGGGGGGGGGGGGTGGGGGGGGGGGGGGGTGGGGGGGGGGGGGGGTGGGGGGGGGGGGGGGTGGGGGGGGGGGGGGGTGGGGGGGGGGGGGGGTGGGGGGGGGGGGGGGTGGGGGGGGGGGGGGGTGGGGGGGGGGGGGGGTGGGGGGGGGGGGGGGTGGGGGGGGGGGGGGGTGGGGGGGGGGGGGGGTGGGGGGGGGGGGGGGTGGGGGGGGGGGGGGGTGGGGGGGGGGGGGGGTGGGGGGGGGGGGGGGTGGGGGGGGGGGGGGGTGGGGGGGGGGGGGGGTGGGGGGGGGGGGGGGTGGGGGGGGGGGGGGGTGGGGGGGGGGGGGGGTGGGGGGGGGGGGGGGTGGGGGGGGGGGGGGGTGGGGGGGGGGGGGGGTGGGGGGGGGGGGGGGTGGGGGGGGGGGGGGGTGGGGGGGGGGGGGGGTGGGGGGGGGGGGGGGTGGGGGGGGGGGGGGGTGGGGGGGGGGGGGGGTGGGGGGGGGGGGGGGTGGGGGGGGGGGGGGGTGGGGGGGGGGGGGGGTGGGGGGGGGGGGGGGTGGGGGGGGGGGGGGGTGGGGGGGGGGGGGGGTGGGGGGGGGGGGGGGTGGGGGGGGGGGGGGGTGGGGGGGGGGGGGGGTGGGGGGGGGGGGGGGTGGGGGGGGGGGGGGGTGGGGGGGGGGGGGGGTGGGGGGGGGGGGGGGTGGGGGGGGGGGGGGGTGGGGGGGGGGGGGGGTGGGGGGGGGGGGGGGTGGGGGGGGGGGGGGGTGGGGGGGGGGGGGGGTGGGGGGGGGGGGGGGTGGGGGGGGGGGGGGGTGGGGGGGGGGGGGGGTGGGGGGGGGGGGGGGTGGGGGGGGGGGGGGGTGGGGGGGGGGGGGGGTGGGGGGGGGGGGGGGTGGGGGGGGGGGGGGGTGGGGGGGGGGGGGGGTGGGGGGGGGGGGGGGTGGGGGGGGGGGGGGGTGGGGGGGGGGGGGGGTGGGGGGGGGGGGGGGTGGGGGGGGGGGGGGGTGGGGGGGGGGGGGGGTGGGGGGGGGGGGGGGTGGGGGGGGGGGGGGGTGGGGGGGGGGGGGGGTGGGGGGGGGGGGGGGTGGGGGGGGGGGGGGGTGGGGGGGGGGGGGGGTGGGGGGGGGGGGGGGTGGGGGGGGGGGGGGGTGGGGGGGGGGGGGGGTGGGGGGGGGGGGGGGTGGGGGGGGGGGGGGGTGGGGGGGGGGGGGGGTGGGGGGGGGGGGGGGTGGGGGGGGGGGGGGGTGGGGGGGGGGGGGGGTGGGGGGGGGGGGGGGTGGGGGGGGGGGGGGGTGGGGGGGGGGGGGGGTGGGGGGGGGGGGGGGTGGGGGGGGGGGGGGGTGGGGGGGGGGGGGGGTGGGGGGGGGGGGGGGTGGGGGGGGGGGGGGGTGGGGGGGGGGGGGGGTGGGGGGGGGGGGGGGTGGGGGGGGGGGGGGGTGGGGGGGGGGGGGGGTGGGGGGGGGGGGGGGTGGGGGGGGGGGGGGGTGGGGGGGGGGGGGGGTGGGGGGGGGGGGGGGTGGGGGGGGGGGGGGGTGGGGGGGGGGGGGGGTGGGGGGGGGGGGGGGTGGGGGGGGGGGGGGGTGGGGGGGGGGGGGGGTGGGGGGGGGGGGGGGTGGGGGGGGGGGGGGGTGGGGGGGGGGGGGGGTGGGGGGGGGGGGGGGTGGGGGGGGGGGGGGGTGGGGGGGGGGGGGGGTGGGGGGGGGGGGGGGTGGGGGGGGGGGGGGGTGGGGGGGGGGGGGGGTGGGGGGGGGGGGGGGTGGGGGGGGGGGGGGGTGGGGGGGGGGGGGGGTGGGGGGGGGGGGGGGTGGGGGGGGGGGGGGGTGGGGGGGGGGGGGGGTGGGGGGGGGGGGGGGTGGGGGGGGGGGGGGGTGGGGGGGGGGGGGGGTGGGGGGGGGGGGGGGTGGGGGGGGGGGGGGGTGGGGGGGGGGGGGGGTGGGGGGGGGGGGGGGTGGGGGGGGGGGGGGGTGGGGGGGGGGGGGGGTGGGGGGGGGGGGGGGTGGGGGGGGGGGGGGGTGGGGGGGGGGGGGGGTGGGGGGGGGGGGGGGTGGGGGGGGGGGGGGGTGGGGGGGGGGGGGGGTGGGGGGGGGGGGGGGTGGGGGGGGGGGGGGGTGGGGGGGGGGGGGGGTGGGGGGGGGGGGGGGTGGGGGGGGGGGGGGGTGGGGGGGGGGGGGGGTGGGGGGGGGGGGGGGTGGGGGGGGGGGGGGGTGGGGGGGGGGGGGGGTGGGGGGGGGGGGGGGTGGGGGGGGGGGGGGGTGGGGGGGGGGGGGGGTGGGGGGGGGGGGGGGTGGGGGGGGGGGGGGGTGGGGGGGGGGGGGGGTGGGGGGGGGGGGGGGTGGGGGGGGGGGGGGGTGGGGGGGGGGGGGGGTGGGGGGGGGGGGGGGTGGGGGGGGGGGGGGGTGGGGGGGGGGGGGGGTGGGGGGGGGGGGGGGTGGGGGGGGGGGGGGGTGGGGGGGGGGGGGGGTGGGGGGGGGGGGGGGTGGGGGGGGGGGGGGGTGGGGGGGGGGGGGGGTGGGGGGGGGGGGGGGTGGGGGGGGGGGGGGGTGGGGGGGGGGGGGGGTGGGGGGGGGGGGGGGTGGGGGGGGGGGGGGGTGGGGGGGGGGGGGGGTGGGGGGGGGGGGGGGTGGGGGGGGGGGGGGGTGGGGGGGGGGGGGGGTGGGGGGGGGGGGGGGTGGGGGGGGGGGGGGGTGGGGGGGGGGGGGGGTGGGGGGGGGGGGGGGTGGGGGGGGGGGGGGGTGGGGGGGGGGGGGGGTGGGGGGGGGGGGGGGTGGGGGGGGGGGGGGGTGGGGGGGGGGGGGGGTGGGGGGGGGGGGGGGTGGGGGGGGGGGGGGGTGGGGGGGGGGGGGGGTGGGGGGGGGGGGGGGTGGGGGGGGGGGGGGGTGGGGGGGGGGGGGGGTGGGGGGGGGGGGGGGTGGGGGGGGGGGGGGGTGGGGGGGGGGGGGGGTGGGGGGGGGGGGGGGTGGGGGGGGGGGGGGGTGGGGGGGGGGGGGGGTGGGGGGGGGGGGGGGTGGGGGGGGGGGGGGGTGGGGGGGGGGGGGGGTGGGGGGGGGGGGGGGTGGGGGGGGGGGGGGGTGGGGGGGGGGGGGGGTGGGGGGGGGGGGGGGTGGGGGGGGGGGGGGGTGGGGGGGGGGGGGGGTGGGGGGGGGGGGGGGTGGGGGGGGGGGGGGGTGGGGGGGGGGGGGGGTGGGGGGGGGGGGGGGTGGGGGGGGGGGGGGGTGGGGGGGGGGGGGGGTGGGGGGGGGGGGGGGTGGGGGGGGGGGGGGGTGGGGGGGGGGGGGGGTGGGGGGGGGGGGGGGTGGGGGGGGGGGGGGGTGGGGGGGGGGGGGGGTGGGGGGGGGGGGGGGTGGGGGGGGGGGGGGGTGGGGGGGGGGGGGGGTGGGGGGGGGGGGGGGTGGGGGGGGGGGGGGGTGGGGGGGGGGGGGGGTGGGGGGGGGGGGGGGTGGGGGGGGGGGGGGGTGGGGGGGGGGGGGGGTGGGGGGGGGGGGGGGTGGGGGGGGGGGGGGGTGGGGGGGGGGGGGGGTGGGGGGGGGGGGGGGTGGGGGGGGGGGGGGGTGGGGGGGGGGGGGGGTGGGGGGGGGGGGGGGTGGGGGGGGGGGGGGGTGGGGGGGGGGGGGGGTGGGGGGGGGGGGGGGTGGGGGGGGGGGGGGGTGGGGGGGGGGGGGGGTGGGGGGGGGGGGGGGTGGGGGGGGGGGGGGGTGGGGGGGGGGGGGGGTGGGGGGGGGGGGGGGTGGGGGGGGGGGGGGGTGGGGGGGGGGGGGGGTGGGGGGGGGGGGGGGTGGGGGGGGGGGGGGGTGGGGGGGGGGGGGGGTGGGGGGGGGGGGGGGTGGGGGGGGGGGGGGGTGGGGGGGGGGGGGGGTGGGGGGGGGGGGGGGTGGGGGGGGGGGGGGGTGGGGGGGGGGGGGGGTGGGGGGGGGGGGGGGTGGGGGGGGGGGGGGGTGGGGGGGGGGGGGGGTGGGGGGGGGGGGGGGTGGGGGGGGGGGGGGGTGGGGGGGGGGGGGGGTGGGGGGGGGGGGGGGTGGGGGGGGGGGGGGGTGGGGGGGGGGGGGGGTGGGGGGGGGGGGGGGTGGGGGGGGGGGGGGGTGGGGGGGGGGGGGGGTGGGGGGGGGGGGGGGTGGGGGGGGGGGGGGGTGGGGGGGGGGGGGGGTGGGGGGGGGGGGGGGTGGGGGGGGGGGGGGGTGGGGGGGGGGGGGGGTGGGGGGGGGGGGGGGTGGGGGGGGGGGGGGGTGGGGGGGGGGGGGGGTGGGGGGGGGGGGGGGTGGGGGGGGGGGGGGGTGGGGGGGGGGGGGGGTGGGGGGGGGGGGGGGTGGGGGGGGGGGGGGGTGGGGGGGGGGGGGGGTGGGGGGGGGGGGGGGTGGGGGGGGGGGGGGGTGGGGGGGGGGGGGGGTGGGGGGGGGGGGGGGTGGGGGGGGGGGGGGGTGGGGGGGGGGGGGGGTGGGGGGGGGGGGGGGTGGGGGGGGGGGGGGGTGGGGGGGGGGGGGGGTGGGGGGGGGGGGGGGTGGGGGGGGGGGGGGGTGGGGGGGGGGGGGGGTGGGGGGGGGGGGGGGTGGGGGGGGGGGGGGGTGGGGGGGGGGGGGGGTGGGGGGGGGGGGGGGTGGGGGGGGGGGGGGGTGGGGGGGGGGGGGGGTGGGGGGGGGGGGGGGTGGGGGGGGGGGGGGGTGGGGGGGGGGGGGGGTGGGGGGGGGGGGGGGTGGGGGGGGGGGGGGGTGGGGGGGGGGGGGGGTGGGGGGGGGGGGGGGTGGGGGGGGGGGGGGGTGGGGGGGGGGGGGGGTGGGGGGGGGGGGGGGTGGGGGGGGGGGGGGGTGGGGGGGGGGGGGGGTGGGGGGGGGGGGGGGTGGGGGGGGGGGGGGGTGGGGGGGGGGGGGGGTGGGGGGGGGGGGGGGTGGGGGGGGGGGGGGGTGGGGGGGGGGGGGGGTGGGGGGGGGGGGGGGTGGGGGGGGGGGGGGGTGGGGGGGGGGGGGGGTGGGGGGGGGGGGGGGTGGGGGGGGGGGGGGGTGGGGGGGGGGGGGGGTGGGGGGGGGGGGGGGTGGGGGGGGGGGGGGGTGGGGGGGGGGGGGGGTGGGGGGGGGGGGGGGTGGGGGGGGGGGGGGGTGGGGGGGGGGGGGGGTGGGGGGGGGGGGGGGTGGGGGGGGGGGGGGGTGGGGGGGGGGGGGGGTGGGGGGGGGGGGGGGTGGGGGGGGGGGGGGGTGGGGGGGGGGGGGGGTGGGGGGGGGGGGGGGTGGGGGGGGGGGGGGGTGGGGGGGGGGGGGGGTGGGGGGGGGGGGGGGTGGGGGGGGGGGGGGGTGGGGGGGGGGGGGGGTGGGGGGGGGGGGGGGTGGGGGGGGGGGGGGGTGGGGGGGGGGGGGGGTGGGGGGGGGGGGGGGTGGGGGGGGGGGGGGGTGGGGGGGGGGGGGGGTGGGGGGGGGGGGGGGTGGGGGGGGGGGGGGGTGGGGGGGGGGGGGGGTGGGGGGGGGGGGGGGTGGGGGGGGGGGGGGGTGGGGGGGGGGGGGGGTGGGGGGGGGGGGGGGTGGGGGGGGGGGGGGGTGGGGGGGGGGGGGGGTGGGGGGGGGGGGGGGTGGGGGGGGGGGGGGGTGGGGGGGGGGGGGGGTGGGGGGGGGGGGGGGTGGGGGGGGGGGGGGGTGGGGGGGGGGGGGGGTGGGGGGGGGGGGGGGTGGGGGGGGGGGGGGGTGGGGGGGGGGGGGGGTGGGGGGGGGGGGGGGTGGGGGGGGGGGGGGGTGGGGGGGGGGGGGGGTGGGGGGGGGGGGGGGTGGGGGGGGGGGGGGGTGGGGGGGGGGGGGGGTGGGGGGGGGGGGGGGTGGGGGGGGGGGGGGGTGGGGGGGGGGGGGGGTGGGGGGGGGGGGGGGTGGGGGGGGGGGGGGGTGGGGGGGGGGGGGGGTGGGGGGGGGGGGGGGTGGGGGGGGGGGGGGGTGGGGGGGGGGGGGGGTGGGGGGGGGGGGGGGTGGGGGGGGGGGGGGGTGGGGGGGGGGGGGGGTGGGGGGGGGGGGGGGTGGGGGGGGGGGGGGGTGGGGGGGGGGGGGGGTGGGGGGGGGGGGGGGTGGGGGGGGGGGGGGGTGGGGGGGGGGGGGGGTGGGGGGGGGGGGGGGTGGGGGGGGGGGGGGGTGGGGGGGGGGGGGGGTGGGGGGGGGGGGGGGTGGGGGGGGGGGGGGGTGGGGGGGGGGGGGGGTGGGGGGGGGGGGGGGTGGGGGGGGGGGGGGGTGGGGGGGGGGGGGGGTGGGGGGGGGGGGGGGTGGGGGGGGGGGGGGGTGGGGGGGGGGGGGGGTGGGGGGGGGGGGGGGTGGGGGGGGGGGGGGGTGGGGGGGGGGGGGGGTGGGGGGGGGGGGGGGTGGGGGGGGGGGGGGGTGGGGGGGGGGGGGGGTGGGGGGGGGGGGGGGTGGGGGGGGGGGGGGGTGGGGGGGGGGGGGGGTGGGGGGGGGGGGGGGTGGGGGGGGGGGGGGGTGGGGGGGGGGGGGGGTGGGGGGGGGGGGGGGTGGGGGGGGGGGGGGGTGGGGGGGGGGGGGGGTGGGGGGGGGGGGGGGTGGGGGGGGGGGGGGGTGGGGGGGGGGGGGGGTGGGGGGGGGGGGGGGTGGGGGGGGGGGGGGGTGGGGGGGGGGGGGGGTGGGGGGGGGGGGGGGTGGGGGGGGGGGGGGGTGGGGGGGGGGGGGGGTGGGGGGGGGGGGGGGTGGGGGGGGGGGGGGGTGGGGGGGGGGGGGGGTGGGGGGGGGGGGGGGTGGGGGGGGGGGGGGGTGGGGGGGGGGGGGGGTGGGGGGGGGGGGGGGTGGGGGGGGGGGGGGGTGGGGGGGGGGGGGGGTGGGGGGGGGGGGGGGTGGGGGGGGGGGGGGGTGGGGGGGGGGGGGGGTGGGGGGGGGGGGGGGTGGGGGGGGGGGGGGGTGGGGGGGGGGGGGGGTGGGGGGGGGGGGGGGTGGGGGGGGGGGGGGGTGGGGGGGGGGGGGGGTGGGGGGGGGGGGGGGTGGGGGGGGGGGGGGGTGGGGGGGGGGGGGGGTGGGGGGGGGGGGGGGTGGGGGGGGGGGGGGGTGGGGGGGGGGGGGGGTGGGGGGGGGGGGGGGTGGGGGGGGGGGGGGGTGGGGGGGGGGGGGGGTGGGGGGGGGGGGGGGTGGGGGGGGGGGGGGGTGGGGGGGGGGGGGGGTGGGGGGGGGGGGGGGTGGGGGGGGGGGGGGGTGGGGGGGGGGGGGGGTGGGGGGGGGGGGGGGTGGGGGGGGGGGGGGGTGGGGGGGGGGGGGGGTGGGGGGGGGGGGGGGTGGGGGGGGGGGGGGGTGGGGGGGGGGGGGGGTGGGGGGGGGGGGGGGTGGGGGGGGGGGGGGGTGGGGGGGGGGGGGGGTGGGGGGGGGGGGGGGTGGGGGGGGGGGGGGGTGGGGGGGGGGGGGGGTGGGGGGGGGGGGGGGTGGGGGGGGGGGGGGGTGGGGGGGGGGGGGGGTGGGGGGGGGGGGGGGTGGGGGGGGGGGGGGGTGGGGGGGGGGGGGGGTGGGGGGGGGGGGGGGTGGGGGGGGGGGGGGGTGGGGGGGGGGGGGGGTGGGGGGGGGGGGGGGTGGGGGGGGGGGGGGGTGGGGGGGGGGGGGGGTGGGGGGGGGGGGGGGTGGGGGGGGGGGGGGGTGGGGGGGGGGGGGGGTGGGGGGGGGGGGGGGTGGGGGGGGGGGGGGGTGGGGGGGGGGGGGGGTGGGGGGGGGGGGGGGTGGGGGGGGGGGGGGGTGGGGGGGGGGGGGGGTGGGGGGGGGGGGGGGTGGGGGGGGGGGGGGGTGGGGGGGGGGGGGGGTGGGGGGGGGGGGGGGTGGGGGGGGGGGGGGGTGGGGGGGGGGGGGGGTGGGGGGGGGGGGGGGTGGGGGGGGGGGGGGGTGGGGGGGGGGGGGGGTGGGGGGGGGGGGGGGTGGGGGGGGGGGGGGGTGGGGGGGGGGGGGGGTGGGGGGGGGGGGGGGTGGGGGGGGGGGGGGGTGGGGGGGGGGGGGGGTGGGGGGGGGGGGGGGTGGGGGGGGGGGGGGGTGGGGGGGGGGGGGGGTGGGGGGGGGGGGGGGTGGGGGGGGGGGGGGGTGGGGGGGGGGGGGGGTGGGGGGGGGGGGGGGTGGGGGGGGGGGGGGGTGGGGGGGGGGGGGGGTGGGGGGGGGGGGGGGTGGGGGGGGGGGGGGGTGGGGGGGGGGGGGGGTGGGGGGGGGGGGGGGTGGGGGGGGGGGGGGGTGGGGGGGGGGGGGGGTGGGGGGGGGGGGGGGTGGGGGGGGGGGGGGGTGGGGGGGGGGGGGGGTGGGGGGGGGGGGGGGTGGGGGGGGGGGGGGGTGGGGGGGGGGGGGGGTGGGGGGGGGGGGGGGTGGGGGGGGGGGGGGGTGGGGGGGGGGGGGGGTGGGGGGGGGGGGGGGTGGGGGGGGGGGGGGGTGGGGGGGGGGGGGGGTGGGGGGGGGGGGGGGTGGGGGGGGGGGGGGGTGGGGGGGGGGGGGGGTGGGGGGGGGGGGGGGTGGGGGGGGGGGGGGGTGGGGGGGGGGGGGGGTGGGGGGGGGGGGGGGTGGGGGGGGGGGGGGGTGGGGGGGGGGGGGGGTGGGGGGGGGGGGGGGTGGGGGGGGGGGGGGGTGGGGGGGGGGGGGGGTGGGGGGGGGGGGGGGTGGGGGGGGGGGGGGGTGGGGGGGGGGGGGGGTGGGGGGGGGGGGGGGTGGGGGGGGGGGGGGGTGGGGGGGGGGGGGGGTGGGGGGGGGGGGGGGTGGGGGGGGGGGGGGGTGGGGGGGGGGGGGGGTGGGGGGGGGGGGGGGTGGGGGGGGGGGGGGGTGGGGGGGGGGGGGGGTGGGGGGGGGGGGGGGTGGGGGGGGGGGGGGGTGGGGGGGGGGGGGGGTGGGGGGGGGGGGGGGTGGGGGGGGGGGGGGGTGGGGGGGGGGGGGGGTGGGGGGGGGGGGGGGTGGGGGGGGGGGGGGGTGGGGGGGGGGGGGGGTGGGGGGGGGGGGGGGTGGGGGGGGGGGGGGGTGGGGGGGGGGGGGGGTGGGGGGGGGGGGGGGTGGGGGGGGGGGGGGGTGGGGGGGGGGGGGGGTGGGGGGGGGGGGGGGTGGGGGGGGGGGGGGGTGGGGGGGGGGGGGGGTGGGGGGGGGGGGGGGTGGGGGGGGGGGGGGGTGGGGGGGGGGGGGGGTGGGGGGGGGGGGGGGTGGGGGGGGGGGGGGGTGGGGGGGGGGGGGGGTGGGGGGGGGGGGGGGTGGGGGGGGGGGGGGGTGGGGGGGGGGGGGGGTGGGGGGGGGGGGGGGTGGGGGGGGGGGGGGGTGGGGGGGGGGGGGGGTGGGGGGGGGGGGGGGTGGGGGGGGGGGGGGGTGGGGGGGGGGGGGGGTGGGGGGGGGGGGGGGTGGGGGGGGGGGGGGGTGGGGGGGGGGGGGGGTGGGGGGGGGGGGGGGTGGGGGGGGGGGGGGGTGGGGGGGGGGGGGGGTGGGGGGGGGGGGGGGTGGGGGGGGGGGGGGGTGGGGGGGGGGGGGGGTGGGGGGGGGGGGGGGTGGGGGGGGGGGGGGGTGGGGGGGGGGGGGGGTGGGGGGGGGGGGGGGTGGGGGGGGGGGGGGGTGGGGGGGGGGGGGGGTGGGGGGGGGGGGGGGTGGGGGGGGGGGGGGGTGGGGGGGGGGGGGGGTGGGGGGGGGGGGGGGTGGGGGGGGGGGGGGGTGGGGGGGGGGGGGGGTGGGGGGGGGGGGGGGTGGGGGGGGGGGGGGGTGGGGGGGGGGGGGGGTGGGGGGGGGGGGGGGTGGGGGGGGGGGGGGGTGGGGGGGGGGGGGGGTGGGGGGGGGGGGGGGTGGGGGGGGGGGGGGGTGGGGGGGGGGGGGGGTGGGGGGGGGGGGGGGTGGGGGGGGGGGGGGGTGGGGGGGGGGGGGGGTGGGGGGGGGGGGGGGTGGGGGGGGGGGGGGGTGGGGGGGGGGGGGGGTGGGGGGGGGGGGGGGTGGGGGGGGGGGGGGGTGGGGGGGGGGGGGGGTGGGGGGGGGGGGGGGTGGGGGGGGGGGGGGGTGGGGGGGGGGGGGGGTGGGGGGGGGGGGGGGTGGGGGGGGGGGGGGGTGGGGGGGGGGGGGGGTGGGGGGGGGGGGGGGTGGGGGGGGGGGGGGGTGGGGGGGGGGGGGGGTGGGGGGGGGGGGGGGTGGGGGGGGGGGGGGGTGGGGGGGGGGGGGGGTGGGGGGGGGGGGGGGTGGGGGGGGGGGGGGGTGGGGGGGGGGGGGGGTGGGGGGGGGGGGGGGTGGGGGGGGGGGGGGGTGGGGGGGGGGGGGGGTGGGGGGGGGGGGGGGTGGGGGGGGGGGGGGGTGGGGGGGGGGGGGGGTGGGGGGGGGGGGGGGTGGGGGGGGGGGGGGGTGGGGGGGGGGGGGGGTGGGGGGGGGGGGGGGTGGGGGGGGGGGGGGGTGGGGGGGGGGGGGGGTGGGGGGGGGGGGGGGTGGGGGGGGGGGGGGGTGGGGGGGGGGGGGGGTGGGGGGGGGGGGGGGTGGGGGGGGGGGGGGGTGGGGGGGGGGGGGGGTGGGGGGGGGGGGGGGTGGGGGGGGGGGGGGGTGGGGGGGGGGGGGGGTGGGGGGGGGGGGGGGTGGGGGGGGGGGGGGGTGGGGGGGGGGGGGGGTGGGGGGGGGGGGGGGTGGGGGGGGGGGGGGGTGGGGGGGGGGGGGGGTGGGGGGGGGGGGGGGTGGGGGGGGGGGGGGGTGGGGGGGGGGGGGGGTGGGGGGGGGGGGGGGTGGGGGGGGG
This sequence comes from Sphaerodactylus townsendi, assembly GCF_021028975.2. Taxonomy (NCBI): domain Eukaryota; kingdom Metazoa; phylum Chordata; class Lepidosauria; order Squamata; family Sphaerodactylidae; genus Sphaerodactylus; species Sphaerodactylus townsendi. The sequence continues at coordinate 14,690,863 of NC_059426.1, read as the reverse complement.
GGGGGGTGGGGGGGGGGGGGGGTGGGGGGGGGGGGGGGTGGGGGGGGGGGGGGGTGGGGGGGGGGGGGGGTGGGGGGGGGGGGGGGTGGGGGGGGGGGGGGGTGGGGGGGGGGGGGGGTGGGGGGGGGGGGGGGTGGGGGGGGGGGGGGGTGGGGGGGGGGGGGGGTGGGGGGGGGGGGGGGTGGGGGGGGGGGGGGGTGGGGGGGGGGGGGGGTGGGGGGGGGGGGGGGTGGGGGGGGGGGGGGGTGGGGGGGGGGGGGGGTGGGGGGGGGGGGGGGTGGGGGGGGGGGGGGGTGGGGGGGGGGGGGGGTGGGGGGGGGGGGGGGTGGGGGGGGGGGGGGGTGGGGGGGGGGGGGGGTGGGGGGGGGGGGGGGTGGGGGGGGGGGGGGGTGGGGGGGGGGGGGGGTGGGGGGGGGGGGGGGTGGGGGGGGGGGGGGGTGGGGGGGGGGGGGGGTGGGGGGGGGGGGGGGTGGGGGGGGGGGGGGGTGGGGGGGGGGGGGGGTGGGGGGGGGGGGGGGTGGGGGGGGGGGGGGGTGGGGGGGGGGGGGGGTGGGGGGGGGGGGGGGTGGGGGGGGGGGGGGGTGGGGGGGGGGGGGGGTGGGGGGGGGGGGGGGTGGGGGGGGGGGGGGGTGGGGGGGGGGGGGGGTGGGGGGGGGGGGGGGTGGGGGGGGGGGGGGGTGGGGGGGGGGGGGGGTGGGGGGGGGGGGGGGTGGGGGGGGGGGGGGGTGGGGGGGGGGGGGGGTGGGGGGGGGGGGGGGTGGGGGGGGGGGGGGGTGGGGGGGGGGGGGGGTGGGGGGGGGGGGGGGTGGGGGGGGGGGGGGGTGGGGGGGGGGGGGGGTGGGGGGGGGGGGGGGTGGGGGGGGGGGGGGGTGGGGGGGGGGGGGGGTGGGGGGGGGGGGGGGTGGGGGGGGGGGGGGGTGGGGGGGGGGGGGGGTGGGGGGGGGGGGGGGTGGGGGGGGGGGGGGGTGGGGGGGGGGGGGGGTGGGGGGGGGGGGGGGTGGGGGGGGGGGGGGGTGGGGGGGGGGGGGGGTGGGGGGGGGGGGGGGTGGGGGGGGGGGGGGGTGGGGGGGGGGGGGGGTGGGGGGGGGGGGGGGTGGGGGGGGGGGGGGGTGGGGGGGGGGGGGGGTGGGGGGGGGGGGGGGTGGGGGGGGGGGGGGGTGGGGGGGGGGGGGGGTGGGGGGGGGGGGGGGTGGGGGGGGGGGGGGGTGGGGGGGGGGGGGGGTGGGGGGGGGGGGGGGTGGGGGGGGGGGGGGGTGGGGGGGGGGGGGGGTGGGGGGGGGGGGGGGTGGGGGGGGGGGGGGGTGGGGGGGGGGGGGGGTGGGGGGGGGGGGGGGTGGGGGGGGGGGGGGGTGGGGGGGGGGGGGGGTGGGGGGGGGGGGGGGTGGGGGGGGGGGGGGGTGGGGGGGGGGGGGGGTGGGGGGGGGGGGGGGTGGGGGGGGGGGGGGGTGGGGGGGGGGGGGGGTGGGGGGGGGGGGGGGTGGGGGGGGGGGGGGGTGGGGGGGGGGGGGGGTGGGGGGGGGGGGGGGTGGGGGGGGGGGGGGGTGGGGGGGGGGGGGGGTGGGGGGGGGGGGGGGTGGGGGGGGGGGGGGGTGGGGGGGGGGGGGGGTGGGGGGGGGGGGGGGTGGGGGGGGGGGGGGGTGGGGGGGGGGGGGGGTGGGGGGGGGGGGGGGTGGGGGGGGGGGGGGGTGGGGGGGGGGGGGGGTGGGGGGGGGGGGGGGTGGGGGGGGGGGGGGGTGGGGGGGGGGGGGGGTGGGGGGGGGGGGGGGTGGGGGGGGGGGGGGGTGGGGGGGGGGGGGGGTGGGGGGGGGGGGGGGTGGGGGGGGGGGGGGGTGGGGGGGGGGGGGGGTGGGGGGGGGGGGGGGTGGGGGGGGGGGGGGGTGGGGGGGGGGGGGGGTGGGGGGGGGGGGGGGTGGGGGGGGGGGGGGGTGGGGGGGGGGGGGGGTGGGGGGGGGGGGGGGTGGGGGGGGGGGGGGGTGGGGGGGGGGGGGGGTGGGGGGGGGGGGGGGTGGGGGGGGGGGGGGGTGGGGGGGGGGGGGGGTGGGGGGGGGGGGGGGTGGGGGGGGGGGGGGGTGGGGGGGGGGGGGGGTGGGGGGGGGGGGGGGTGGGGGGGGGGGGGGGTGGGGGGGGGGGGGGGTGGGGGGGGGGGGGGGTGGGGGGGGGGGGGGGTGGGGGGGGGGGGGGGTGGGGGGGGGGGGGGGTGGGGGGGGGGGGGGGTGGGGGGGGGGGGGGGTGGGGGGGGGGGGGGGTGGGGGGGGGGGGGGGTGGGGGGGGGGGGGGGTGGGGGGGGGGGGGGGTGGGGGGGGGGGGGGGTGGGGGGGGGGGGGGGTGGGGGGGGGGGGGGGTGGGGGGGGGGGGGGGTGGGGGGGGGGGGGGGTGGGGGGGGGGGGGGGTGGGGGGGGGGGGGGGTGGGGGGGGGGGGGGGTGGGGGGGGGGGGGGGTGGGGGGGGGGGGGGGTGGGGGGGGGGGGGGGTGGGGGGGGGGGGGGGTGGGGGGGGGGGGGGGTGGGGGGGGGGGGGGGTGGGGGGGGGGGGGGGTGGGGGGGGGGGGGGGTGGGGGGGGGGGGGGGTGGGGGGGGGGGGGGGTGGGGGGGGGGGGGGGTGGGGGGGGGGGGGGGTGGGGGGGGGGGGGGGTGGGGGGGGGGGGGGGTGGGGGGGGGGGGGGGTGGGGGGGGGGGGGGGTGGGGGGGGGGGGGGGTGGGGGGGGGGGGGGGTGGGGGGGGGGGGGGGTGGGGGGGGGGGGGGGTGGGGGGGGGGGGGGGTGGGGGGGGGGGGGGGTGGGGGGGGGGGGGGGTGGGGGGGGGGGGGGGTGGGGGGGGGGGGGGGTGGGGGGGGGGGGGGGTGGGGGGGGGGGGGGGTGGGGGGGGGGGGGGGTGGGGGGGGGGGGGGGTGGGGGGGGGGGGGGGTGGGGGGGGGGGGGGGTGGGGGGGGGGGGGGGTGGGGGGGGGGGGGGGTGGGGGGGGGGGGGGGTGGGGGGGGGGGGGGGTGGGGGGGGGGGGGGGTGGGGGGGGGGGGGGGTGGGGGGGGGGGGGGGTGGGGGGGGGGGGGGGTGGGGGGGGGGGGGGGTGGGGGGGGGGGGGGGTGGGGGGGGGGGGGGGTGGGGGGGGGGGGGGGTGGGGGGGGGGGGGGGTGGGGGGGGGGGGGGGTGGGGGGGGGGGGGGGTGGGGGGGGGGGGGGGTGGGGGGGGGGGGGGGTGGGGGGGGGGGGGGGTGGGGGGGGGGGGGGGTGGGGGGGGGGGGGGGTGGGGGGGGGGGGGGGTGGGGGGGGGGGGGGGTGGGGGGGGGGGGGGGTGGGGGGGGGGGGGGGTGGGGGGGGGGGGGGGTGGGGGGGGGGGGGGGTGGGGGGGGGGGGGGGTGGGGGGGGGGGGGGGTGGGGGGGGGGGGGGGTGGGGGGGGGGGGGGGTGGGGGGGGGGGGGGGTGGGGGGGGGGGGGGGTGGGGGGGGGGGGGGGTGGGGGGGGGGGGGGGTGGGGGGGGGGGGGGGTGGGGGGGGGGGGGGGTGGGGGGGGGGGGGGGTGGGGGGGGGGGGGGGTGGGGGGGGGGGGGGGTGGGGGGGGGGGGGGGTGGGGGGGGGGGGGGGTGGGGGGGGGGGGGGGTGGGGGGGGGGGGGGGTGGGGGGGGGGGGGGGTGGGGGGGGGGGGGGGTGGGGGGGGGGGGGGGTGGGGGGGGGGGGGGGTGGGGGGGGGGGGGGGTGGGGGGGGGGGGGGGTGGGGGGGGGGGGGGGTGGGGGGGGGGGGGGGTGGGGGGGGGGGGGGGTGGGGGGGGGGGGGGGTGGGGGGGGGGGGGGGTGGGGGGGGGGGGGGGTGGGGGGGGGGGGGGGTGGGGGGGGGGGGGGGTGGGGGGGGGGGGGGGTGGGGGGGGGGGGGGGTGGGGGGGGGGGGGGGTGGGGGGGGGGGGGGGTGGGGGGGGGGGGGGGTGGGGGGGGGGGGGGGTGGGGGGGGGGGGGGGTGGGGGGGGGGGGGGGTGGGGGGGGGGGGGGGTGGGGGGGGGGGGGGGTGGGGGGGGGGGGGGGTGGGGGGGGGGGGGGGTGGGGGGGGGGGGGGGTGGGGGGGGGGGGGGGTGGGGGGGGGGGGGGGTGGGGGGGGGGGGGGGTGGGGGGGGGGGGGGGTGGGGGGGGGGGGGGGTGGGGGGGGGGGGGGGTGGGGGGGGGGGGGGGTGGGGGGGGGGGGGGGTGGGGGGGGGGGGGGGTGGGGGGGGGGGGGGGTGGGGGGGGGGGGGGGTGGGGGGGGGGGGGGGTGGGGGGGGGGGGGGGTGGGGGGGGGGGGGGGTGGGGGGGGGGGGGGGTGGGGGGGGGGGGGGGTGGGGGGGGGGGGGGGTGGGGGGGGGGGGGGGTGGGGGGGGGGGGGGGTGGGGGGGGGGGGGGGTGGGGGGGGGGGGGGGTGGGGGGGGGGGGGGGTGGGGGGGGGGGGGGGTGGGGGGGGGGGGGGGTGGGGGGGGGGGGGGGTGGGGGGGGGGGGGGGTGGGGGGGGGGGGGGGTGGGGGGGGGGGGGGGTGGGGGGGGGGGGGGGTGGGGGGGGGGGGGGGTGGGGGGGGGGGGGGGTGGGGGGGGGGGGGGGTGGGGGGGGGGGGGGGTGGGGGGGGGGGGGGGTGGGGGGGGGGGGGGGTGGGGGGGGGGGGGGGTGGGGGGGGGGGGGGGTGGGGGGGGGGGGGGGTGGGGGGGGGGGGGGGTGGGGGGGGGGGGGGGTGGGGGGGGGGGGGGGTGGGGGGGGGGGGGGGTGGGGGGGGGGGGGGGTGGGGGGGGGGGGGGGTGGGGGGGGGGGGGGGTGGGGGGGGGGGGGGGTGGGGGGGGGGGGGGGTGGGGGGGGGGGGGGGTGGGGGGGGGGGGGGGTGGGGGGGGGGGGGGGTGGGGGGGGGGGGGGGTGGGGGGGGGGGGGGGTGGGGGGGGGGGGGGGTGGGGGGGGGGGGGGGTGGGGGGGGGGGGGGGTGGGGGGGGGGGGGGGTGGGGGGGGGGGGGGGTGGGGGGGGGGGGGGGTGGGGGGGGGGGGGGGTGGGGGGGGGGGGGGGTGGGGGGGGGGGGGGGTGGGGGGGGGGGGGGGTGGGGGGGGGGGGGGGTGGGGGGGGGGGGGGGTGGGGGGGGGGGGGGGTGGGGGGGGGGGGGGGTGGGGGGGGGGGGGGGTGGGGGGGGGGGGGGGTGGGGGGGGGGGGGGGTGGGGGGGGGGGGGGGTGGGGGGGGGGGGGGGTGGGGGGGGGGGGGGGTGGGGGGGGGGGGGGGTGGGGGGGGGGGGGGGTGGGGGGGGGGGGGGGTGGGGGGGGGGGGGGGTGGGGGGGGGGGGGGGTGGGGGGGGGGGGGGGTGGGGGGGGGGGGGGGTGGGGGGGGGGGGGGGTGGGGGGGGGGGGGGGTGGGGGGGGGGGGGGGTGGGGGGGGGGGGGGGTGGGGGGGGGGGGGGGTGGGGGGGGGGGGGGGTGGGGGGGGGGGGGGGTGGGGGGGGGGGGGGGTGGGGGGGGGGGGGGGTGGGGGGGGGGGGGGGTGGGGGGGGGGGGGGGTGGGGGGGGGGGGGGGTGGGGGGGGGGGGGGGTGGGGGGGGGGGGGGGTGGGGGGGGGGGGGGGTGGGGGGGGGGGGGGGTGGGGGGGGGGGGGGGTGGGGGGGGGGGGGGGTGGGGGGGGGGGGGGGTGGGGGGGGGGGGGGGTGGGGGGGGGGGGGGGTGGGGGGGGGGGGGGGTGGGGGGGGGGGGGGGTGGGGGGGGGGGGGGGTGGGGGGGGGGGGGGGTGGGGGGGGGGGGGGGTGGGGGGGGGGGGGGGTGGGGGGGGGGGGGGGTGGGGGGGGGGGGGGGTGGGGGGGGGGGGGGGTGGGGGGGGGGGGGGGTGGGGGGGGGGGGGGGTGGGGGGGGGGGGGGGTGGGGGGGGGGGGGGGTGGGGGGGGGGGGGGGTGGGGGGGGGGGGGGGTGGGGGGGGGGGGGGGTGGGGGGGGGGGGGGGTGGGGGGGGGGGGGGGTGGGGGGGGGGGGGGGTGGGGGGGGGGGGGGGTGGGGGGGGGGGGGGGTGGGGGGGGGGGGGGGTGGGGGGGGGGGGGGGTGGGGGGGGGGGGGGGTGGGGGGGGGGGGGGGTGGGGGGGGGGGGGGGTGGGGGGGGGGGGGGGTGGGGGGGGGGGGGGGTGGGGGGGGGGGGGGGTGGGGGGGGGGGGGGGTGGGGGGGGGGGGGGGTGGGGGGGGGGGGGGGTGGGGGGGGGGGGGGGTGGGGGGGGGGGGGGGTGGGGGGGGGGGGGGGTGGGGGGGGGGGGGGGTGGGGGGGGGGGGGGGTGGGGGGGGGGGGGGGTGGGGGGGGGGGGGGGTGGGGGGGGGGGGGGGTGGGGGGGGGGGGGGGTGGGGGGGGGGGGGGGTGGGGGGGGGGGGGGGTGGGGGGGGGGGGGGGTGGGGGGGGGGGGGGGTGGGGGGGGGGGGGGGTGGGGGGGGGGGGGGGTGGGGGGGGGGGGGGGTGGGGGGGGGGGGGGGTGGGGGGGGGGGGGGGTGGGGGGGGGGGGGGGTGGGGGGGGGGGGGGGTGGGGGGGGGGGGGGGTGGGGGGGGGGGGGGGTGGGGGGGGGGGGGGGTGGGGGGGGGGGGGGGTGGGGGGGGGGGGGGGTGGGGGGGGGGGGGGGTGGGGGGGGGGGGGGGTGGGGGGGGGGGGGGGTGGGGGGGGGGGGGGGTGGGGGGGGGGGGGGGTGGGGGGGGGGGGGGGTGGGGGGGGGGGGGGGTGGGGGGGGGGGGGGGTGGGGGGGGGGGGGGGTGGGGGGGGGGGGGGGTGGGGGGGGGGGGGGGTGGGGGGGGGGGGGGGTGGGGGGGGGGGGGGGTGGGGGGGGGGGGGGGTGGGGGGGGGGGGGGGTGGGGGGGGGGGGGGGTGGGGGGGGGGGGGGGTGGGGGGGGGGGGGGGTGGGGGGGGGGGGGGGTGGGGGGGGGGGGGGGTGGGGGGGGGGGGGGGTGGGGGGGGGGGGGGGTGGGGGGGGGGGGGGGTGGGGGGGGGGGGGGGTGGGGGGGGGGGGGGGTGGGGGGGGGGGGGGGTGGGGGGGGGGGGGGGTGGGGGGGGGGGGGGGTGGGGGGGGGGGGGGGTGGGGGGGGGGGGGGGTGGGGGGGGGGGGGGGTGGGGGGGGGGGGGGGTGGGGGGGGGGGGGGGTGGGGGGGGGGGGGGGTGGGGGGGGGGGGGGGTGGGGGGGGGGGGGGGTGGGGGGGGGGGGGGGTGGGGGGGGGGGGGGGTGGGGGGGGGGGGGGGTGGGGGGGGGGGGGGGTGGGGGGGGGGGGGGGTGGGGGGGGGGGGGGGTGGGGGGGGGGGGGGGTGGGGGGGGGGGGGGGTGGGGGGGGGGGGGGGTGGGGGGGGGGGGGGGTGGGGGGGGGGGGGGGTGGGGGGGGGGGGGGGTGGGGGGGGGGGGGGGTGGGGGGGGGGGGGGGTGGGGGGGGGGGGGGGTGGGGGGGGGGGGGGGTGGGGGGGGGGGGGGGTGGGGGGGGGGGGGGGTGGGGGGGGGGGGGGGTGGGGGGGGGGGGGGGTGGGGGGGGGGGGGGGTGGGGGGGGGGGGGGGTGGGGGGGGGGGGGGGTGGGGGGGGGGGGGGGTGGGGGGGGGGGGGGGTGGGGGGGGGGGGGGGTGGGGGGGGGGGGGGGTGGGGGGGGGGGGGGGTGGGGGGGGGGGGGGGTGGGGGGGGGGGGGGGTGGGGGGGGGGGGGGGTGGGGGGGGGGGGGGGTGGGGGGGGGGGGGGGTGGGGGGGGGGGGGGGTGGGGGGGGGGGGGGGTGGGGGGGGGGGGGGGTGGGGGGGGGGGGGGGTGGGGGGGGGGGGGGGTGGGGGGGGGGGGGGGTGGGGGGGGGGGGGGGTGGGGGGGGGGGGGGGTGGGGGGGGGGGGGGGTGGGGGGGGGGGGGGGTGGGGGGGGGGGGGGGTGGGGGGGGGGGGGGGTGGGGGGGGGGGGGGGTGGGGGGGGGGGGGGGTGGGGGGGGGGGGGGGTGGGGGGGGGGGGGGGTGGGGGGGGGGGGGGGTGGGGGGGGGGGGGGGTGGGGGGGGGGGGGGGTGGGGGGGGGGGGGGGTGGGGGGGGGGGGGGGTGGGGGGGGGGGGGGGTGGGGGGGGGGGGGGGTGGGGGGGGGGGGGGGTGGGGGGGGGGGGGGGTGGGGGGGGGGGGGGGTGGGGGGGGGGGGGGGTGGGGGGGGGGGGGGGTGGGGGGGGGGGGGGGTGGGGGGGGGGGGGGGTGGGGGGGGGGGGGGGTGGGGGGGGGGGGGGGTGGGGGGGGGGGGGGGTGGGGGGGGGGGGGGGTGGGGGGGGGGGGGGGTGGGGGGGGGGGGGGGTGGGGGGGGGGGGGGGTGGGGGGGGGGGGGGGTGGGGGGGGGGGGGGGTGGGGGGGGGGGGGGGTGGGGGGGGGGGGGGGTGGGGGGGGGGGGGGGTGGGGGGGGGGGGGGGTGGGGGGGGGGGGGGGTGGGGGGGGGGGGGGGTGGGGGGGGGGGGGGGTGGGGGGGGGGGGGGGTGGGGGGGGGGGGGGGTGGGGGGGGGGGGGGGTGGGGGGGGGGGGGGGTGGGGGGGGGGGGGGGTGGGGGGGGGGGGGGGTGGGGGGGGGGGGGGGTGGGGGGGGGGGGGGGTGGGGGGGGGGGGGGGTGGGGGGGGGGGGGGGTGGGGGGGGGGGGGGGTGGGGGGGGGGGGGGGTGGGGGGGGGGGGGGGTGGGGGGGGGGGGGGGTGGGGGGGGGGGGGGGTGGGGGGGGGGGGGGGTGGGGGGGGGGGGGGGTGGGGGGGGGGGGGGGTGGGGGGGGGGGGGGGTGGGGGGGGGGGGGGGTGGGGGGGGGGGGGGGTGGGGGGGGGGGGGGGTGGGGGGGGGGGGGGGTGGGGGGGGGGGGGGGTGGGGGGGGGGGGGGGTGGGGGGGGGGGGGGGTGGGGGGGGGGGGGGGTGGGGGGGGGGGGGGGTGGGGGGGGGGGGGGGTGGGGGGGGGGGGGGGTGGGGGGGGGGGGGGGTGGGGGGGGGGGGGGGTGGGGGGGGGGGGGGGTGGGGGGGGGGGGGGGTGGGGGGGGGGGGGGGTGGGGGGGGGGGGGGGTGGGGGGGGGGGGGGGTGGGGGGGGGGGGGGGTGGGGGGGGGGGGGGGTGGGGGGGGGGGGGGGTGGGGGGGGGGGGGGGTGGGGGGGGGGGGGGGTGGGGGGGGGGGGGGGTGGGGGGGGGGGGGGGTGGGGGGGGGGGGGGGTGGGGGGGGGGGGGGGTGGGGGGGGGGGGGGGTGGGGGGGGGGGGGGGTGGGGGGGGGGGGGGGTGGGGGGGGGGGGGGGTGGGGGGGGGGGGGGGTGGGGGGGGGGGGGGGTGGGGGGGGGGGGGGGTGGGGGGGGGGGGGGGTGGGGGGGGGGGGGGGTGGGGGGGGGGGGGGGTGGGGGGGGGGGGGGGTGGGGGGGGGGGGGGGTGGGGGGGGGGGGGGGTGGGGGGGGGGGGGGGTGGGGGGGGGGGGGGGTGGGGGGGGGGGGGGGTGGGGGGGGGGGGGGGTGGGGGGGGGGGGGGGTGGGGGGGGGGGGGGGTGGGGGGGGGGGGGGGTGGGGGGGGGGGGGGGTGGGGGGGGGGGGGGGTGGGGGGGGGGGGGGGTGGGGGGGGGGGGGGGTGGGGGGGGGGGGGGGTGGGGGGGGGGGGGGGTGGGGGGGGGGGGGGGTGGGGGGGGGGGGGGGTGGGGGGGGGGGGGGGTGGGGGGGGGGGGGGGTGGGGGGGGGGGGGGGTGGGGGGGGGGGGGGGTGGGGGGGGGGGGGGGTGGGGGGGGGGGGGGGTGGGGGGGGGGGGGGGTGGGGGGGGGGGGGGGTGGGGGGGGGGGGGGGTGGGGGGGGGGGGGGGTGGGGGGGGGGGGGGGTGGGGGGGGGGGGGGGTGGGGGGGGGGGGGGGTGGGGGGGGGGGGGGGTGGGGGGGGGGGGGGGTGGGGGGGGGGGGGGGTGGGGGGGGGGGGGGGTGGGGGGGGGGGGGGGTGGGGGGGGGGGGGGGTGGGGGGGGGGGGGGGTGGGGGGGGGGGGGGGTGGGGGGGGGGGGGGGTGGGGGGGGGGGGGGGTGGGGGGGGGGGGGGGTGGGGGGGGGGGGGGGTGGGGGGGGGGGGGGGTGGGGGGGGGGGGGGGTGGGGGGGGGGGGGGGTGGGGGGGGGGGGGGGTGGGGGGGGGGGGGGGTGGGGGGGGGGGGGGGTGGGGGGGGGGGGGGGTGGGGGGGGGGGGGGGTGGGGGGGGGGGGGGGTGGGGGGGGGGGGGGGTGGGGGGGGGGGGGGGTGGGGGGGGGGGGGGGTGGGGGGGGGGGGGGGTGGGGGGGGGGGGGGGTGGGGGGGGGGGGGGGTGGGGGGGGGGGGGGGTGGGGGGGGGGGGGGGTGGGGGGGGGGGGGGGTGGGGGGGGGGGGGGGTGGGGGGGGGGGGGGGTGGGGGGGGGGGGGGGTGGGGGGGGGGGGGGGTGGGGGGGGGGGGGGGTGGGGGGGGGGGGGGGTGGGGGGGGGGGGGGGTGGGGGGGGGGGGGGGTGGGGGGGGGGGGGGGTGGGGGGGGGGGGGGGTGGGGGGGGGGGGGGGTGGGGGGGGGGGGGGGTGGGGGGGGGGGGGGGTGGGGGGGGGGGGGGGTGGGGGGGGGGGGGGGTGGGGGGGGGGGGGGGTGGGGGGGGGGGGGGGTGGGGGGGGGGGGGGGTGGGGGGGGGGGGGGGTGGGGGGGGGGGGGGGTGGGGGGGGGGGGGGGTGGGGGGGGGGGGGGGTGGGGGGGGGGGGGGGTGGGGGGGGGGGGGGGTGGGGGGGGGGGGGGGTGGGGGGGGGGGGGGGTGGGGGGGGGGGGGGGTGGGGGGGGGGGGGGGTGGGGGGGGGGGGGGGTGGGGGGGGGGGGGGGTGGGGGGGGGGGGGGGTGGGGGGGGGGGGGGGTGGGGGGGGGGGGGGGTGGGGGGGGGGGGGGGTGGGGGGGGGGGGGGGTGGGGGGGGGGGGGGGTGGGGGGGGGGGGGGGTGGGGGGGGGGGGGGGTGGGGGGGGGGGGGGGTGGGGGGGGGGGGGGGTGGGGGGGGGGGGGGGTGGGGGGGGGGGGGGGTGGGGGGGGGGGGGGGTGGGGGGGGGGGGGGGTGGGGGGGGGGGGGGGTGGGGGGGGGGGGGGGTGGGGGGGGGGGGGGGTGGGGGGGGGGGGGGGTGGGGGGGGGGGGGGGTGGGGGGTGGGTGTGGTGTGTGGGGGGGGGGGGGGTGGGGTGTGTGGGGGGGGTGTGTGTGTGGGGGGGGGGGGGGTGGGGGGGGGGGGGTGTGGGGGGGGGGGGGGGGGGGGGGGGGGGGGGGGGGGGGGGGGGGGGGGGGGGGGGGGGGGGGGGGGGGGGGGGGGGGGTGGGGGGGGGGGGGGTGGGGGGGGGGGGGGGGGGGGGGGGGGTGGGGGATTCCCATCAGCCCTTGCCAGCATGGCCAATTGGCCATGCTGGCAGGGGCTGATGGGAATTGTAGTCCATAACATCTGGAGTGCCAAAAGTTCACCACCACAGCCATAGAGGGTCAGGCATGTCAGAGGAGGCCTACTTCTCCAACAAGCATGCAGAGCCATAAACCAAGAATGCAAAGATGGCAGTGGTTACATATATCAAAGTTGATTACAGGTAGGTATAAAAGGCACTGATTACATATATAAAGGCTGATACAGACATTCAGGCTTGGGTTATATTCAGGTCACATCTAGGCAGGATCCAGACAATGACCCTCCTGCGAATGAAGTTGAAATTCATTTTGTAGTTCCAGCCACAGTTTGGGAATCACTGGAGTTGGCAATCACTGTATGGGATGGGCAACCCTTTACCTGAAACCCAAAGACTCACTACCCAGTGTTTTCAGCGTGTGACTTGCAGCCGTTACAAAATACCATTATCCCTTCCTCATCGCAGCTTTCCTTGTTGTGGTTTTAATATATTGTGGGTTGGCATAAGAAATTGAACGGGCATTTTTTGGAAGTTTTGCAGAAGTCACAAACAATATGAGAAGGCCAGCCAATGATACAAAAAAGTTTAGAAATGCAGAAATGCATAACATAAATGTATAGGATTATATAATATCAACATATTTTATCTTTTAATACTATAAATATATACAATTTTTTAAAAAAAGTTAAAAGAAAAAGAAAAAATCAGGAGCAGCAGTGGCATAGGAGGTTAAGAGCTCGTGTATCTAATCTGGAGGAACCGGGTTTGATTCCCAGCTCTGCTGCCTGAGCTGTGTAGGCTTATCTGGGGAATTCAGATTAGCCCGTGCACTCCTACACACGCCAGCTGGGTGACCTTGGGCTAGTCACAGCTTCTCAGAGCTCTCTCAGCCCCACCTACCTCACAGGGTGTTTGTTGTGAGGGGGGAAGGGCAAGGAGATTGTCAGCCCCTTTGAGTCTCCTGCAGGAGAGAAAGGGGGGATATAAATCCAAACTCCTCCTCCTCCTCCTCCTCCTCCTCCTCTTCTTCTTCTTCCTCTTCTTCTTCTTCTTTCTTTCTTTCTTTCTTTCTTTCTTTCTTTCTTTCTTTCTTTCTTTCTTTCTTTCTTTCTTTCTTTCTTTCTTTCTTTCTTCTTCTTTTTTTTTGGTACAAAGGAAGTGTTTTCCAGGTCACAGGGGGTGCTGAGCCCCTAACTCTACTTAAGGGATAGCAATAGTTTAAAGTGAAAACAGTTGAGATTGTGATATCTTAAAGCAGATTACTGTTTTACTTCACTCTACTTACTTTATTTTCATGAGAGACACAGCACAGAACTTATGAATTTTGTGGGCACAGTCGAGAGCCTGTATGCATTCATTCGCCTGCTTATCTCCCGGGAGACCAAATACGCAAAGGAAAGTGCAGCCCTTTGGTGGGAGAGGAGAGAAAGGAACATCAGAAAGAGTTGTTGCAAAGAGCAGCTGTGTACCATCTGTTGCAAAGAGCACCTGTGTACCATCTGTGAATAGTAGATTCTGCACAGCACAAATATAATGTCTTTAGCACGTTATAAAAAGCATTTTGGGGGAGAACTTTGCACAAAATTAGTTGTCAGTTATATTTCTCTCAACCAATTTTTTTTTTCAAAAATCGCTAAACTTTTCCCTTCCCAACGTGGGCTGAAGATGTTCCCTGCCTGAGCGAACACCAGGAAGCAGGAAATACTTTATTTCTCCTACCCAAACCTCTCACTTTCATTTCTGCCACTTCTGCCTGCCATTTTGTGAAGCGTAGATTCTCCGTCAAGATTTCCCAAAGTGGTTTCCTCTGCTTCATCCATTTGCTATTTCACTGTAAAAAGTAGACGAATAAAGTTTGTTTTGTCTAGCAATTGCATGCATGTGTCATTTTTCCTTTTTTTGTTTTGAGGGGTATGTTTGTGAAGATGTGGTGACCCAATAAGAGAAGCTGCAATACGCACATATTTATGTCATTGTAACTTCTCAGACATCCCCCTCAAAACAGGAAAAAAGGAAAAACAACACATACACGGGATCACTAGGGCCCGTTCCTCACAGGCCAAAACAGCACCCCAGGAACAGTATAAACATTGTTCCTGGAGCACTGTTTGTATAGCTGCTGCCTCTGTAACGAGGCAGCACTGTGCTTTCCCCCCACAAGCAGTAGGGAAACGCTGTTTTCGAAACTCTCTCAATGAGCGAGTTTTTTTGAAAAAAGCGCATTGTGCAATAGGTTATGAGCAAACAGAACTGGGTTGAGGGCTGTGCTTTTATGTAAGTTGAAAAACAAAATGGAGGCACCTCTGTGCGAAGGCGGAGCTCCAGGCTGCTCCAGGGCTGCATGCACGGAAGCATGCGAACGGTCCCGGGGCTCCACTTCCGGTGTGCAGCCGTTTCCCTGGCCCATGTGGAACGGGCCTACCTAGGCAAAACAAACTTTACTAATCTACTTTTTACAGTGAAATAGCAAATGGATGAGCTGCAAGCAGAGGAAACCTCCATGGGGAATTTTCACAGAGAATCTGCTTCAGCGCACAAAACAGCAGATGCCATTATATTATTTACCACAAATTATTTACAAAATATACAACAATAACACTTGTATTTTCTATTTTTTCAGGAGCAATGTCCTGTAGTGGAACACAGTAAATATATACAGTTCATCAGTTCCAAATCATATGTGATCCGTATCGCATGAGGTGAAAAAGAAACCTCTTATGCAAGCAGAACAAAACGGAATGCACTCTTTGGCCGTTTTCGATGCTCTTCTTCAGTGTCCTTTTCTGTGCACAACCATAGACAGTCTGGGATCTACAAAAATGCAACCCATTTTAAATAAACTATATTCAATGTCATATGGTCTTTCCTTCTTAATTACCATTTTTAGTATTTTAACTACATGAATTTTACATAAATAAACAAATTTTACATAAATGAACCCGCAGTTTAAAAACGAGACAGATTGAACACGCATCAAATTTAAGATTAAAAAAGATGGAAGCACCTTTAGTGGAGCATTTTGATAAGGCTGGTCATAGTGAAAAAGACTTTACTTTTGTAGTTTTGTATCATTGTAATCATTTGCTGCACAAACGGTTTGATATAAAAAATCATCTTCTACATATGGAAGCGAAATGGATATATAGATTCCAATGTTATAAATCATTTGGTCTCAATAGGGATTTGGATCTGTCATGTTATTTATGAATGAATATCACTTTAAGTAAATTAAGTTATCAGCGTATTAGCTACACCTGTTCATGTATTCTCTAAAGAAACTGATGAGATGATTAGTCAAGAACATGGAACACCTGTTAATGAACTGTATGATATAAATTGAGCTTCATTGAGTATGAATACTTGTGTATAAAGAACAGAGAGGGAATTATTAATGGTTATTATATGATTACAGATGTAAGTATTTGAAGGTTGAAAACTATTTGAAGGTTATTAAACTATTAATATTTTAAATTCATATTTATATCATAAAATATGAATTTAAAATATTAATAGTTTAATAATTAATGTATATTAATAATTAAGATAGTAATAATTAATATATCTACATTCCATGTCAAAATGTATAAATGGAAAGATGCAAAATTTATTTATGTAAAATTCATGTAATTAAAATACTAAAAATGGTAATTATTTCTGTAGATCCCGGACTGTCTATGGTTGTGCACAGAAAAGAACACTGAAGAAGAGCATCGAAAACGGCCAAAGAGCGCATTCCGTTTTGTTCTGCTTGCATAAGAGGTTTCTTTTTCACCTCACACGATACGGATCACGTATGATTTGGAACTGATGAACTGTATATATTTACTGTGTTCCACTACAGGACGTCACTCCTGAAAAAATAGAAAATACAAGTGTTATTGTTGTATATTTTGTAAACAATTTGTAGTAAATAATATAAAGATGCCTACGTGGCAAATTAAGGCACAACGCGATTTGTGGATGTTGTATTAGTGACTAACGTTGTATCTGGGTGTTGACTTTATCCCACCTGGAAGTTGACAACTTTATTGTTGAGATATTGCAAACCTATGTTGTGAGGTGTTGGCAGCCATTTTGGAGGCTGCTAGGGAACCTCCAACCAACATTGCAGAGGGTTCCAAACCTCAGTTACTGGCAGAGCAGAAAAGTGAGAAAAAGGTTATATGTATAAGGAGGGATAAGAAAGAAGTGGAGGAGAGGAGCAAAAAAGGTAGGAGTGCTGGTGAGTTGGGGGAGTAAAGTGGGTGGCAGGGAAGAAACAGAAAAGGACTGGTATGTTAGGTTTGTGGGTAGGAGGGAAGGAAAGGAGAGGTTGTAACCAGTGGTGGGATTCAGCAGGTTCGCACCACTTCGGCAGAACCAGTTGTTAAAATGGTACTTGTATGCAATCAGTTGTCAAATGATTTGAATTCCACCACCAGAACCGGTTGTTAAATTATTTAAATCCCACCACTGGTTGTAACCACTACCAGGAGAGGTTGTAAGCACTACCAGGGAGAAAGAGACAACACAAGTGAGAAAGAGGATGTGAGAAAATGAGCTTTCCCCTGCCAGGTTTGCCAGTTTCAAGTCAGGAAATTCCTGATTGCGTGTGGGTTGAGTCTGGAGAGGGTAGGGTTTCAAGAGGGACGGGTTCCAACTAGATTTGATGCCACAGAGTCTACTTTCCAGAGCAGCTGTGTTCTCCCCCTTCCTAATTTTCCTGTCTGTCTCAAACCCTAAGCAAGTGATGGCGAACCTTTTTGAGACCGAGTGCCCAAATTGCAACCCAAACTCCACTTATTTATCGCAAAGTGCCAACTTGGCAATTTAACCTGAAAGCCAAGGTTTTGGTTTAGAAAAAACCAGTTGGCTCCCTCCTCCTCTGCCACACCCGCTCGAGCAGGGGCCAGCCTGCTCTAGCCCTAAGCAAGTCCCACACACAGCGCTCTGTGCCTCTCTAGCATCTCTGCCTCCTCTGCGTGCCCCCCTCAGGCAGCAGCCACCCGGAACACAGGCAACAGGTCCGTCAGCCGAGTCCTACCTACTCACTGCAGTGCACACATGTCGTGCTCAGTGACTCAGGCCAGCCTAGATGTGTGTGTGTGTGTGTGTGTGTGTGTGTGTGTGGTGATTTTCCACCCCCCACATGATGAACTCTGTGTCAGAATTCTAGGCTTTAAAAGTTTGGGAATCCCTGCTTTAGAACCATAAAGCAGGGATTTATGGTTTCCCCAGGAGCTGAATCAACCTGATCAGAAAAAAAAAAACACCCCTTACTTTGTCAAACATGAAAACCTTGTTGATCTTGCCTCCGAAGGGGTGTATTGTTCCTATGATAAAACTGTTGGCATCCTGAATGGCCTTAGTCAAATGAAATATATTGGCGTTTTCATGAAATTGCAAGTTCATAAAGACAATGGTAACTGGACGAAGCTCTGATAAGTACTCTAGAGGCTGGTCATCATCGATCTGAAAAACAGGACAATCTCTTTTTACTTTCTATGATCTTAGGGAGGAAGAAGCTTTTCTATTCCATCACACCACCAACTTTTATATTTCACAAAGGCTCATTATACGTGGAACACTTACCGCGGGGATCTTCTCTGCACAATGGTCTTTCAGTGGGGTCTCCTCGTGTTTTTCTCTTTACATGCGAAGAATCAGTCACTCCTGACCGCGCAAGTTTTTTTTGCTCTCTCAAGACTGGTTCTCTTAGCTCCGCCCATCAAGTAGCCTTAGAGGAATGGATCTCTCCTTCCCCCCTCCCACACACTGTCTATTTCTCTCTCTTCCTGCTGCTGCAGGAAAAGAGAGAGAGACTTATTTTTTTAAAGGCTGGTTTGAAACAAAGTTTTAAAAAGCCCTCCTGATCATTGGGCAGGGCAGAAGTACAGCCGGGGAGATAGGGTGGAACCAAAAAGAGATGCTGCTTGTTTGGAAAAGCCCTCTCTTTTATTATTATATCAAGATATTGATATTCAGAGAAGTGGCAAGAAGCTGGAAAGAGGAGGCAAAGAAGAAAGCATGGACAGCAGAGTGAAGCTAGGTAAGCTGCTTGTGAGTGTGGGAAGATGTCTGGTCCCAAAGCTGTGCACACTGGCAAATGTGTCCCGTTCTTACAGTGAAACAAATTGAAGTTGTGCTAGAAATGCTATCACTCGCTGCGGAGAGAATGGAAAGTGAAAGTGGGGCTGTAGAAAATATACTGGTACAAAAAATCTCACTGCAACAGACATTCGCCCCCATCACACAGTAGGCGTTGTGTGGATAACTGGCCAAAGACTCTTTAAAAAGCAGGGTTTGGGACTTGTTCATTCTGCACAAACAAAATGAAATGTTTTCAGGTGGGAAATAAAATGTTTCCTCCAAGGAGTTCTGGAACATATTTAGCCCAAAACATGTTATTTCTACCCTGAAAATGTTTGAAATGCATGAGGTATTTTGGCAATCTTTTTTCTGAAAATGTTTTCAAAACATTTTCACTTGCTGTGTGATCTCTTTAAGATGTTTCCCATGCCTTTCTGCAGGACCCGGACTTCCTCCTTGGTGCCGTTTTCTGAGCTCACTCCAACATCTCACCTGTTTATTTTTGTTAGTTTTTTTTATTTTGGAAAGTGATGTCTTCATAGCTACAAAAATACAACCCCTGAAAAATTGCAGCACAAGGCTTTGAAGCTTCGAATCATCATACCCACTGAGCTTTCAAACCCCTCCCACCCAGAAGTAGAAAATGGCAGCCAGGAATCATTTCGAGGGAGGTGAGTGCAAACAAATGGGGGAGATTGAAAACATTTTGCAAAGATTGTGAAAACATTTTCAGAGACTTGTATGGAAAGTACCACTCTAAAGGGAATGGTAAAAAGGACATCTTGCTAATCAAATTTACCTTCACTGAACACTCTCACTTTGACGGCAAGCTACTGACAGGAGTGGTGAGATGTTTTAAAATAAAAATTAGTCTCAGGCACCAGGCTGGGCACCTTTGTGAGAAGTTGTCTGTCTTAAATGGCAAGGTTGGGCCAGATTTCAGGGAATAATTAGGAAAGCAACATGGAGGCTTTCCCCACTGACAGAGTTGAACTGGTTTCTACCTAGGTTCGCCTCAGTGAATCCCCACTGCCACCGAGCTCAACATTGTTTTGTCTCATCCCCCCCCAGAACTGCAACATCCTTGTCGCAGTTATGAACTACACCTTTCTGCTGGAACAAGGTCAATACCGCTTCGAAGCTTCGAAGTGGGGAAGCATCGAAACGACACCTCATCCGTTCAACCAATCACGAGCTGCTTTTGTGGCATGTGCAGAACAGGAGAGTCATGGCGGGCAGAAAGCGCATGTAACTGTAAACTGTAAAAAAAAACGCTCCTGTAACACAAGCGCCAATCACAATCGAGGAGCGAAACAGGCACCAAGATGATCCCGCCCACTTAGCTCGATTCCAGGGGGCCAACTCAGTTGGCTGTGGGGACAGCCTGGAATCGCCCTCCACTGAAGGGAACTGAGTCGACCTTAGCTCCCTTCTGTAGTGGGGAAAGCAACATGTAGTCTCTCTTGCAGTCACTCAAACAATCTGTGAAATGAAGAGGCATGTATCCCCCAGGATCACAGTCGGGTTGTTGAAGTGACTTCCTTTTCAAGCACAAAATCACGCAGAACTCCTTATTACATACTCTTTCTGGTGCTTCACAGCCCAATCTAGATGGTGCGGGAGGTGGTGGTGGAATGGCTATAAGAGGTGGTCCAGGCTCATGCCAACATATTTACCCTTCCAGCTGACTTAAGTGGGACTTATGTCGGCCAAGAGGGCAAACAGAGAGGTAGGAGGAAGTCACTGCTTCCAGAATTGAGTCAGTCAAATATATAGGCTGACACAACTGCGGGAGTCCCACGGGTGTTTCTGGAGTCAGAGGCCACCATTAGTCGACTCCCTCCAGGCTTTTACCCTAGGAATGTCATTGGTGGGGAGAACATACTTTTGGGTGGTGTAGCTCCATTTTCCCCTCTGGAGGACTTTGGGCAGCCAGATGGCTTTTTGATTCTTCTGACTCCTTGTGCCACCTGAAAGCATTCTGGAGGTGGTAGAGATAATAGCATGGGTAAAAGAAACATGGTAGAATGGGAGAAATCAATGGGACATCATTATCCTTAGATATAAAATCTGTAAGGACTGGGACCTCACTGATATATCGACTTAGTGGCAGTTGTTTTACTTTGTCAAACTGTACTCGGATTATACTATCACACAGTTTTTAATCTGTATTTATCTCCTGATGCCTAATAAAAGGTCTCTGAACTTTACTGAATATCGACTTAGTGTTTTAGTGCAGGGGCTTGCAGAATTCTCAGACACTGAAAAAATAAATAAAACCTCTCTGTTTTGCTGTTGAAAGTACATCCATTTGTTCAATAACAAAGATATTTCCAAGATAATTAAAAATTCATCAGGAACTTACCAAAAAAGTAGATGTAGAGTGGACTAAGTCAAACAAGACATAGTCATTACAAAGTCTCAGTGTGAAATGTCTGTGTCAGAGTAATAAGGATATGATAATTGAAAATAATCTTTTAAAGGAATACTCTTTGGGCTGGTCAACAAGCAATGTACAATCATTTAATTTTTTCCCCTGTGTACTCATTTTTTCCTGTGTACTTATTTCCAGCCCATCACCAAAATCCCTGGGTGGGGTACAATAATAAAAACACCATAAAAACCGTAATTAAACCATCCTTTAAAAGCCATCCCCATTGTCACCATAGCCCACCCCCCATATAGTCTGCAATAGTTCATGTATTTTATATATAGTTTTAACATCGAAATTTGGCTGCATCTTTTCAAAATAATTGTAATGGGTGATCACTGTTGAAGACATCTTTGTTGCAACATGTTTGACCTTTTATCTTCTGCATGACAGTTCCATGTTATGAATATTTTGCTATACTTAACTTTATTAAAGGATATTTGTGCGTTTAATTTAGAATTTATTGGATTTGTAGTTAAGTGTTACATACACACATACCTCTTCATTTTGTTTTTGGTATTTTTGGGATTGGTTGCACCCCTTCCCCCCACCTCACCCCCCACTATCAGAAAACAATCAGTACTTCAAATTTGTACTGAAGTACCTTCCTGGAGACTGTGCGAATCACAAATTTTCTCAATCCTTTCTCAAGCGCATCATTTGGAGCCAGTACTGATGCCTTTCTCAGGATGTCTAGGGATGAAATGAGAAATTTTTTCAGTGAGAAAATTAAGAGGCAGCAGATACAATGTAGGACTGAAGCAGGAATGATATTCTCTTCTGATATCATATAGTGCAGTGATTCCCAAAGTGGGCGCCACCGCCCCCTGGTGGGTGCTGCAGCGATCCAGGGGGGCGGTGATGGCCACAGGTAGAAACATTAATACATATATCTTTCTGTTTAATTACTATTAAAAATTTTTAAAAAATTAATTTCCAGGGGGCGCTAAGTAATATTTTTTCTGGAAAGGAGGCGGTAGGCAAAATAAGTTTGGGAACCACTGATATAACGTCTTGCTTATCAGTTCTATGACCAAAGGCTTGTGAGGCAAATGTCTTTCTGCTCAGCACTGACAGGCAATGGAAAGCAATTTTTGCAAGAAAAAAATCGGAACAATACTCATTTGGGAGATGCATTCGGATTTCATGCAAAAATAAAATATAAAGACTACACCTGTTCCCTCTTTCTACAGTGGGGTGATGCCATTCTGCTTGGCCATGTGCAGAGGTGGGATCCAACCAGTTCTCACCACTTCTCTAGGTTACTAATTTTTTCTGAGTGCCGAGAAGGGGTTACTAAAGCAACCTCCCTGCCCAATAGGGACTGGAGGTGCGTGTGTGCGGCGGCGCCACTGTTTGAATCCCACCACCATCGGAACCTGTCATTAAAATTTTTGGATCTCACCACTGGCCATGTGTAGGGATGGAGCACAGAGCCCCCCTTCAGGTCATGGTTGTGCTAGTTGCTGTACTGAACCCAGCCAATGGGAACTTGCTAAAGTGGCTCCGCCTCATCCATGTAAGATTTTTGCCACAAGCTGGCAAAGCAGCTGATGTTCCTCTGGAGACTGGAGGTCTTGGTAAAAATGCAAAGGTGGAGCAAGGAAGAGAAAGCAAGTGGATAGGCAAAATTCAAGCTACAAGAGAGAAGATAAGGGAGCGTGCCCAGTTACACACGTACATGTAAGGGAGCCAGAAAATGGTGGACATGAGACTATGGTCGAATCCCCACTTGAAATTTGCACGCAGATCCAAACTTGTTTATTGTGAAACCGTGTCCTCTTCATCGGTGTTTCTCCCTCCCCACCGCAGTGAGCCCACAGCAGACATATCCAGTTTCAGAACTCTTAGCAATCCCCACCACCAGGGGATCTCGCTTCTCCGGTCTCTCCTGATTGGCTGGCATCCCTTGATGGGGCGGGACCTTCCCACCACCCCCCGCAGAAAATTTCCCAGTTTTGGCGGGAACAAAAAACAACCGTGTAAACGTCACACGTTTATCTTTAGGAATGCTTATGCCGCTCAATGTGTTACCAATGATTTTTCATGTTTTATCGTTTAAACATTTGATCGGTAGATGGGTGGACGGTCCCTTGCGGTTGCGCATGCGCAAAAACACGACCAAACGGTAAACCCGGAAACATCCTGCGCGCGCATTGCATCAGCGCAGTGAGCAATGATTGGTTCCCCAAATGCTGCGTCATGCTCCGCAGCAGGGGAAAAAGTAAAGGGGTTTCAACCCTTGTCCCTCCCCTCGGATCATCTCAGAACCGTGCCAATGCTGTCTACTCCACTTGCAACCAGGTTCTGGCGGGACGCGTGTTAACGGGGAGAACGAGCACCAGAAACAGAATCTGACGCAGAAGCAATGGGGAGGTCGTCCAAGAAACCTGGTTAGATTGCGTTCTGAAACCTGGGTAAGAAGGTGGTGGGGATTCGACCAAAGAGAAGATTGTGTGTGTGATAGAGTACACGATGAAAATAGACTGCTGGAGTCATGTCAAAGCAGAGTCAAGGATCAACACTCCCACTTAACAGTAGACATGGAGAGGCATGTGGAGGATGCATTTGTGTTTCAGCTCTGCTTATTTACAGGCATTTGACTAGAAGATTAAAAAAATGTGTAAGAAGTAATATTCTTATCCCCCAAGTAAAAAAATGTTGTTTATATTTATTCCCCACCCTTTGCCATGGTCTTAGGGCGGGTTACAATACACACCACACAAAATCTCACAAACTCTGTCCTAAAAACCTTAAGAACATAAGAACATAAGAACAAGCCAGCTGGATCAGACCAGAGTCCATCTAGTCCAGCTCTCTGCTACTCGCAGTGGCCCACCAGGTGCCTTTGGGAGCTCACATGCAGGATGTGAAAGCAACCTTAAAACAATTTAAAATCTAAAGCACCCACCCCATCCACCCACAAAAAGGGAGAAGTGATTGGACACCTTCGGGGGCCCCTCCCAGTGGGTGGCATCAGCCAAACACCTGGGTGAAGATGATGGTCTTCGTCAAGCACCAAAACTCCAAAAGAATAGGCACCTGGTGAGCCTCTGGAGGGAAAGCATTACACAGTGTAGGGGCTGTTGTAGAGAAGGCCCTTCGGGCCACCCCCACCCCCTCACCTCCAAAGGGGTCTAGATAGCCAAACAGACCTCCCCCTCTGATCTCAACACCTGGGCAGGAATATATGGGTGGATGTCAGTGGTGGGATCCAAAAATTTTAGTAACAGGTTCCCATGGTGGTGGGATTCAAACTGTGGCGAAGTGCCAATGGGGCTGGGCGGGGCACGACGGGGGTGTGGCCGGGCATTTCAGGGGCAGAGCATTCCTGGGTGGGGCTGTGGCAAGGACGCAGCCACTGCGCCGGTCTTTGGATGGGAAACGAATGCACGCAGGCGCAGGCTGCCATGCATGCCGGTGCACCCCCTGCTAGACTGCTTCAAGTTCTGCGCGCTACTGAGAGGAGGGGCGTAACTAAGGCAAAAATCACGTGGCAAAATCACCAATTAGTAACCCCCTCTCGGCACACACAAATAATGAGTAACCTACTCTCGGGAACCTGTGAGAATCCTGGATTCCACCTCTGGTGGATGTGCTGTCTCAGGAACAAAGCTATTTAGGGCATTATAGATTAGCACTCTAGGCTTTGAATTGAGCATGATAGCACATTGGAAGTCAGTGTAGACCCCTCAGAATGGGGACGATGTAAACAATTTTAACAATTATGTCTTGTTGATTGACGTTTGTCATGCCACATTGGAGTACTGTAAGTGCTTTGCATAATGTCCTGCTTTCCTATGCCTGAGTAGAGTACCTGGCCCCTGTTCCTATTCAGAAATCTGAGCACCTATGCTCAGATTTTGTGTGGTGTTTATTGTAACCCACCCTAAGACTGTGGTAAGGGGTGGGAATAAATATTAAAATAAATTGTATTGTCGAAGGCTTTCACGGCCAGAGTCACTTGGGTGCTGTGTGGTTTCCAGGCTGTATGGCCGTGTTCTAGTAGCATTCTCTCCTGACGTTTCGCCTGCATCTGAAGATGCCAGCCACAGATGCAGGCGAAACGTCAGGAGAGAATGCTGCTAGAACACGGCCATACAGCCTGGAAACCACACAGCACCCAAATTAAAATAAATTAATTGTTAAGTGTTCAATCCGCAGGTTCAGATAATACATACAAGCTCCTAGTTTTAAGGGCAGAAAGAATAAATTTAACTGTGGAGAATGCAACTCCGTTATTGCTTCCAGACAAGAGAAATAAAAGCTGAAAATCGTGTGAATTGACAGAAAACCCACAAGAGGTGGTATAAAGCAAGCCCCTTGAGAGGAATATAAAGCTCAACAGAAGAAAAAAAATGAGTTAATTATTCAATGTAAGCCCTTCCACATGGACAGGATTCCAAGGATAGAGACTACAGCACAACAGCCAACTGTTTCTGCCAAGCTAAAAAAAAACAAACACCTGGTGACACTTTGGGAGCATCAGTTAAAATATTGTCACTGGACAAGAAATAAAGGGTTACAAATGCCCCAATAAAGTGAAGAACAAACCCTTTTAGCAACCTGGGACCTATGGGAAATTTGGCTGCTGTGACTGAACTGAGTTATTGGCTCTATCAACAGTCTTTGTTTCAAAGCTGGGTTCAGAGTTGTGAAGTGGCCAAACTAAATAGGAAAATGGTACCGACTGGGAGTGAGGTACCTACAAGACATCACAAGGATTTTGGATGGGGCAGTAAAACTTACCAGGACTTTCAGAGATGTGATTGCCCAACAGGTAATCTGTGCAATCCATATAGAACTTCTCTTCATTGAACGTAGGGACATCCTTAATGTACTTAAGCTGGAGGAGAACAGAATTAGCATCATTCTGCAATGCTCACTCATGTCCCTCTAATCTACATACCCATCAATTCCCAACACAGACAGAGACAAATTAAGTGCAACATGCAAAGTGTTTCCCCAACTCCTGACCTTTTCAGGATGGGTGGAAGGTCTCTCAGCCACAGTTAGGAGCAGCAGTGGCGTAGTGGCTTAGAGCAGTGGCTAAGAGCAGGTGCACTCTGATCTGGAGGAACCAGGTTTGATACCCAGCTCTGCTGCTTGAGTTGTGAAGGCTTATCTGGGGAATTCAGATTAGCCTGTGCACTCCCACACACGCCAGCTGGGTGACCTTGGGCTAGTCACAGCTTTCCAGAGCTCTCTCAGCCCCACCCACCTCACAGGGTGTTTGTTGTGAGCGGGGAAGGGCAAGGAGATTGTAAGCCCCTTTAAGTCTCCTGCAGGAGAGAAAGGGGGGACATAAATCCAAACCCTTCTTCTTCTTACCTCATTTGGTGGAAAAATACTGCCCTGTGTCTTATGATTCTGACCTGTAGTTGAAGAAGAGGTCTGAATAACAAGACAGCCATACTTCAACTACCAGTGAGAAATAGTGGTTCGGTCATGACCTGGTCTAGGTCCAGCTGCCTTTGCCTTTATAAAATAATATTTTCAGCAGTCCAATGCTGATTGATGATGCATGGAGTTCTGATTTTGCAAGCAGCTTTAAACTCAGCTTGACAGGTATCACAGATTCTATCTCCCCTCCTTTAAACTGGAGCCAGTAACAAAATATAACCTCCAGCAGAGAATACTTCCTACAACAGGCCACCTCTCTATATACTACTCACCTTCACAGCTCGTTCCTCTGGGATCTTTTCCACTACAATTAACTTCCGGTCACAGAGCTCCCAACAATTGGGCGACATAATAATTTCACCAGCCTTGGCTAGGTTCTGAGCCAATCGCACCTCGTCCACCGCCCGACCGATTACCACGAAATGTTGTTGCTTTCGGTCTCCAACAATAACTTTTGAGATGTGGCCTGCGGATAGTCCTGGCAAGACATCGAACATATTCACTGGGGAAACCAAACAACTCTCAAAAGGTTGCAGCATCCTGTGCCTTCAAACCATACCCTGAGCCCCTGGGTTATAAACTTACAGTGCAGACCTAGGCAGAGTTACTTATGCCAGTGTGATGCAGGGGTTAAGAGTGGTGGACTCTAATCTGGAGAACTGGGCTTGATTCCCCACTCCTCCGTATGAGTAGCAGACTCTTATCTGGTGAACTGGATTTGTTTTCCCTGTTCCTCCACACAAAACCTGCTGGGTGATCTCGGACTAGTCACAGTTCTCTCAGAACTCTCTCAACCCCACCTACCTCACAAGGTGTCTGTTGTGGAGGGGGGGAGGAAAGGAAGGAGCTTGTTCTTTGATCGAAGGCGTATCGGGGGAAATGTCACCGGGGAACAACACCTGCTCCAGCTGCCCCCCATCCCCCATTCCCCCCGCACTTGGGGGCAGGGCTCGGGGACGGGGCAGCTCGGGCAGGCACCGTGGTGGCAGGCTGACTCCTGAGCCTGTCATGGTGCCTGTCCCAGCCACCCCCCTGAGCCGCCCCCCGCAGGCTGCCTCCTGTCCTCCCCAGGCCCTGGGGAGGGCAGAAACTGACCTGCAGGGAGGCAGGGGGAGCAGGGCGCCATGGCTGGCGACCCAGGAGTTGGCCTGCTGCCATGGTGCCTGACTGAGCCCCCCCACCCCTGAGGGCCTGGGGGGAAGGAGGCAGCTCGGACGGGTCCTGCGGCAGTAGGCTGGCTCTGTCTTTTGGAGCCTCCCCTGAACTGGGTCGGCAGTGGGAGGAGGGGAGCGATTTTGTGCCCCCCACTGTTGTGCCCTGCCCCTGTGGGTGGTACGCTCCTGACTTTGATACTCTTTACAGGACACAATGGTGAGATATAACTCCAAACTCTTTTCCTCTTCATCTACTCCAGCCTGAGTTCTTTGTAACTTAGGCTGACCAGACGTCCCGCTTTTGGTGGGACCATCCTGCCTTTAAACAATTTGTCCCACATCCCGCGGGTTCCTCAAATTGTCCCGATTTTTGGGAGGCTGCCGCACTGCCTTCTGGGGCGCAAGGCAGTGCGGCAGTCTCCTCATGCGCCCGCCAGCTTCTGGGGCTGCCTTCTGGGGCTTGCCGTTTTCCGCCTTGTGACAGGGCGGCAAACGGCAAGCCCCAGAAGGCTGTGCGCTCCTGCGGCTGCGCACGCAGCCGCCTCCCCGTCCCGGATCCCCCCCGTCCCAGATCCCTGCCCCGTCCCGGACCTTATTGTAACTCTCCTTAGGTTTTCACTGTTAGTAACTTTAACACACTGGAAAAGCAGGCAGATGTGAACAAAATGCAATTCAACAAGGACAAATGCAGAGTTCTACATCTGGATTTTTAAAAAAAGAAACACACATATTGAATGAGGGAGACAGTTCTGGGTAACACTGTGTGAAGTAGATCTAGGGGTACAGATGACTGTTAGCTAAGTATGAGCAGCCAGGGTGATGCACTGGCAAAAAAAGGCTTATGTGGTCTGGGTGTATCAACAGGGATGTAACATCCAAAACGCAAGATGTCATAGTCTTGCTGTACATCACATTGTTCAGGACGTATGTGGAGTGCTGTGTGCAGGTATGGAGGACTCACTTTGAAAGGATGTGTTCAGAATGGAGCAGGTGATCAGAGACCTGGAGACCAAGCTCCATGAGAAAAGGACTCGAGAGCATTCAGTCTGGATGAGAAGCTATCGAAGTGGGACAAATACTCTTTAAGTATTTGAAAGGCTGTCACTTCAACGGAACAGGACTTGCAATAATGGGTATACATTACAGGTAGAAAGGTAGTGGCTGTTTGTTTGGAAGATTTTTTTTACAGTAAGAGTAGTTAAGCAGTGGAACTGTCTGCCTGGGAAAGGTGGTGAGCTCCTCCTCACTGGCAGTGTTCAAGAAGTAGCTGGATGAACCCTTGCCAGGAATGCTCTAGATCAGACCTGGGCATTATACGGCCCGCGGGCCACATCCGGCCCGCCGGATGACCCTGACTGCCCCCCCTGCCATGCTGGGGAGCGAGGCGCCTTTGAAAGCCCTGCAGAAGCCTTGGCTGCTGACTTCTGCGGGGCTTTCAAAAGTGCCTCGCCCCCCTGCCCTTTGGCCCGGCCCTCCACAATATTTTCTGTTTCTTATGCGGCCCCATGGAAAAAATAATTGCCTACCTCTGCTCTAGATAGATCCTGCACTGAGCAGGAGGTTCCACTAGATGCTCAGATCAGGTGCTCAGGAGCAGCAGCAGAAGGCCATTGCTTTCACATCCTGCATGTGAGCTCTGAAAGGCATCTGGTGGTCTACTGCGAGTAGCAGAGTGCTGGACTAGATGGACTCTGGTCTGATCCAGCAGGCTCTTTCTTATGTTCTTAGATGGCCTGTGTGGCCCCTCCCGACTTGATGAAACAGAACACCCTTTTCTGTTTTCTTCCTCCCCTTTAATTCCTGCTCAACTGCACTTAGCATTCCATGATTCTCAAAAACGTTCAGTTGGTGTGTAATCCCCCCCACCCCCCGCGTACTTGGGAAATCACTTCCGCTTACAGAAACCGCGGATAGCCCCAGTTCATTGCGTGGCTGTTCGACTTGCAACCATCATTTGATCTTTCCCTTCCCCTTTTCATGGTCTTTCTCTCTGTGGTCGATTCCGCACTTGGGTTATCGACCTAAGTTCGAGCAGCGTTCGACCTAAGTGCTCCGCACAACCACTGGGATCGACATGGTTTTGTACCAGCTTTGCCCTGTGTAACGGTCAAATTTCTGACTCCAGTTGGGAACTACTACTTTTTCGGGGAACCACGCTCAAACTCAGCTCGATTCCAGTAAAGTGCGGAATCTCTGGTGCCAGGAGTCCCCCATTCAGCCAATCACAGCTGAGTGTTTCAGGCATGTGTACAGCTGGCCAATCAAAAAACGCCACCTTCTTCCCTCCATTCCTGTGGCAGTTTTTTTATAACGAGTGTGGGGATAGACAGAACATGGACGTAGAACAGTAGCCAATCGGAACGGAGCGGCAAAGAGGCACAGGATGATTCCGCCCTCGAGCTGGGATCAAGCTGGTTGCAGTGGGGAACAACAATGGCTTCGACCTAGGTTAGTACCCTTCTCAGGGAACTCGGTCGACCCTATTTTACTCGTGTGCGGAATCACCCTGTGTGTTGTTTCTTCACAGACAGTATTATCCACTGAAGGTCTCCACTTGTCTTTACCAGAGCAAACAAACAAAACCAGCCCTGTGCCTCCTAGGAACTTGTTGAACAGCTACAAAGACAAATGTTAGGGGCTGAACTTGAGAGGCTGACAACTCGAGCGGCTCCATCAAGCTTCCTAGCAGTAGGGGGAGGGGGCATTGGCTCTTCTGGGAAATCCCGGATGTCCTGACAGTCCCGAGGGGGCCTTGCCCCTGGAAATGGCGGGTGGGGCTGGTGTCCCACTGCCCCCCTTAGTTTACACTCCTGAAGTAACAGAGGCTTTGGCTTAAGATTCCCCCCATCCCCAGAAATCATGCTATCTTCCAACTTTTTGCTTTCTTCCTCTCCTATTATTCGTTTATTTATTTCATTTATAGGATGCCCTTCCCCTTTTGGGCTCCGGGTGGCTTCCAACACACAAACTACAATACACAAGATGCAATATAGAACACAATTAACAATTACAATCATCATCCACCAGTATCCTAATTTAAAACTAGATGAAAGCTAAGACACACCACAGTAAATAGGGCATATTCCCATCATTCTATGAGACTAGGGCCGTGGTGGCGAACCTTTGGCACTCCAGATGTTATGGACTACAATTCCCATCCGGCCCCTGCCAGCATGGCCAATTGGCCATGCTGGCAGGGGCTGATGGGAATTGTAGTCCATAACATCTGGAGTGCCAAATGTTTGCCACCACTGGACTAGGGGAAAGAGTAGGGGAGAGGGGGAGGCCATTATACGGTTAACTGTTGCTGCCTCAACCACAGCTCCATTCTACAGGCCCTGCAGAATCGCATCAGATCCTGCAGGGCCCGCGTTGAGGGTGTCAGCCATCTTGTGACAAGCCCCAGGAGGCTCTATACCAGCGATAGCGAACCTTTTCAAGACCGAGTGCCCAAATTGCAACCCAAAACCCACTTATTTATCGCAAAGTGCCAACGCGGCAATTTAACCTGAATACTGAGGTTTTCGCTCAGAAAAAAACAATTGGCTCCGAGGCGTGCGTTACTCAGCAGTAAGCTTGGTGGTAGTCAGTGGCTTTGCTTTGAAGCAACTGTGCAACTCTTCCAACTGTGCAACGACTCTAGGAGGGTTTACTCAGAAGCAAGCCCCATTGCCAGCAACCAAGCTTACTCCCAGGTAAAGAATCGTGCTTTAGTTCTTTGCATGAAAATCAGTGGGGTTTAACAGTGCTTAACAGGTGTTACCCAGCTTTCACAGGTTGTGAACAACTATACAGGGTTACCTACACTGCTTCCCCAAAACTAGGTCTTAGGTTTAATGCTAATAATCGAGCCCCGCAGCCCAGGCCAGCCTAGATGTGTGTGGGGGGCACTCTGTGCGTGCCCACAGAGGTCTCTGAGTGCCACCTCTGGCACCCGTGCCATAGGTTTGCCACCACTGCTCTAAACTCTGTTCATGGAGGGGAGAGAGTACCTATCTTCACCCGCATGGTCAATCCCACATCTGTCTCATGAACACCATATTCTTCCTGGATGCTCAAGCTACACTTCAGTGCCAGGGTGATGATGTGATTTATATTCCTACGTTCCACCTTCCAGAGGGCCAGCAATGCATCCCCTGCGGACAATGGAAAGAAAAGACTGGACTCATGTATTTATTCACTTGTACAATTTCTAAACCACTGTTCAGCTGACGTCCCTAAAGCAGTGTGAAAAATTGTAAATTATCCGACAAAGCATCTTTCTTCCCAGCCCTGGGAGAAACAACTAACCACCCAGAAACAGAGGATTTGCATAATGCTAATCCATTACTCCAGGTATCTCTGGCCTGAAGTGCCGGTATTTGGCACACATAAATTTTATCCTTATTTCATAAAAGTCCAACGACATTTACTAGACTCCATTTTCAGACTCAGGCAGGCAATTATCCTCCCAAAGGAGTAATAATTAATTATTGATGGATTATTTATTTACTAGCAGTAAAGCCCATTTTATGAACAAATAGAATTGGCTGTAGACAACTGCTGCTGGGTAAAGGGGGGACAACCCCTCCTGTCTTTCCCCCTCCTTGGCCAATGTTTGATATTTTGCGCTCTCTCTCTCTCTCTCTCACACACACACACACACACACACACACACACTCCCATCCCCCAGGGCCGTAGCTAGGGAAAATGGAGCTTAGGAAAGACTCTTCCCCCCATGGGCCCATGCCCCCCACCCCCGCCCCCCGGCCAGTTCCCCTGTGCCCCCCACACCCCACTTACCTTAGCTGGTGGTAGGGCCTGGTGGGGCAGGGCATGCGCAACTGGTCCTGGGGGTGGGCGGGCAAGGGTGCCTAGCAGTGGCCTTTGCCAGCCCTGGCTGGGCACGGCTGGCCCGGCCTCGGGGCCTCTGCCAGGCCTGCCAGGGCAGGGCAAGGGGGAAAGAGGAGGTGTGTGTGTGTGTTTGTGGGGGGGGGGGTGATTTTCCACCCCATGTGACCTCAATGGCATCCACCTGGGGCATCTGTCCCTACCCTTTCCCGTGGTAGCTACGCCACTGCCATCCCCAGATCCTCTCTGTCTCCCTTTCTGATCCCCTGTTTTTGCATCTTTCCCCATTAAGACAAAATAGCTTCAAAATTTGAAAGGGGGGGGGGGAATGAGAGACACAAATTGATTGATCTTAATTTTGTCTTTAAAAGCACACATAGCCACAGGCTAACTGAATGCCTCTCCTTCACCCAGCCCTCTTGCATGACCTCTTGTTAGGGGGGAAGGCAGCCATTGAAGCCTTCCTGTGCTCACGTACTCCAGCCTTGTTGCGGATTAGGTGGGAGTGATGCTGACTTGTCTTTGTAATCGCCTTTCTTGGGAAGTCAGCCAGCATGTGCTAGCCAGGTCAGCCGTTGCCGCCTTCCTGTGATTGTGTGCTGAAGACTCGTCAGGTATTGGCTGTGAGTGAATTGTTGCCACGCGTCCCAAGCTTACTTAATTATACCAGCAGACAAGATTCACAGCCCTTGCTCTGCAAATTTTATAACACCGTTCTCTGCCATTTGTACCTGCAAATTTCAGTATGTCGCCTCCAAAAATCATTACTTCTGTTGACGAAAGAAAGGGAAAGGAAAAGTTACAGAAAAACCTTATACCGAATTAAAGGAGAAACTTATTAAGATCAACCAAAACGACACAAACCAATATGTGAGCTTCACATTAGTAAGTGGTTCTTGGGATTACTTGAGCTGGCACTCATTGGAAACTCCTATTTTGCGTTAACATCGCTCATGGGAAATAGCTATATTTCAGAGTTAAAATTGGGTAGTAATCATATCTCTGCTTCATGGAAGAATTCTGGGTAACAGGGAATTCTCCATACTGGCTTTTTCTGCTCAAGTTCCTGAAAATGTTTGCAAAATATTTGCGAAATGTTTTCTATTCCCACCTTGTCCGCTCTCACCCCCTCAAAACAATTCCTGGCTGCCATTTTGTGATTTTTCCATATTTCCAATTCTTTGTAGATTCGATGCTTCAACAATTCGATGCTTCGTGCTGTGACTTGCCATAGCTTGCATAATTTATGTTTCGTAGATTTGACCCCCCCAAAAAAGAAAAAAACCAAACTGATGAATAAACAGGCAAGATGAAAAAGAGTGAGCTCAGAAAATGGCACTGAAGAGGAAGCGTGAGGACCGCATAGAGGCATGGGAAATGTTTTAAAGAGATTACACTGGAAGTCAAAGCGTTTTGAAAACGTCTCAGCAAAAAGAATCATTAATCTTGAGGATGCATTGAAAACATTTTGAGGCTGGAAATAAAACGTTCTGAGGTAAAAGCTATGCGGAACTATGAGGAAAAGTTTTATTTCCTGCCTCAAAACATTTCAAAGTGTCTGTGCAGAAAAAGTCACTGTTAAAAGGAAACAAAACTACAATTCCCAGGATTCTTTGGATGTCATGATAGTTTAAACGGGTATAAATTGAAAGTAAGCCTGAGGTACAACTGTGGGCTGACTCATCTTAGCATTCTGAAGACAGTTCCCAGCTCTAAGGTTATCTGCTGCCTTCTGCAGTCAAGACTTTGGTTCCTCTGATTTTGTCTCCTAGTGTCAGGATGGTAGCCATGGGGGCTGGGCTGCCATGGGGACTGTAACTTTTGGCTCTGCGTTGCTATCTGCTTGCCGCTTCTTTCACAGCTGCCTTATCAGCCAACTGTAACCTTGGACAGTCTGGAGAATTGCTGAAAAGAATAACTGGTTGTTGTGTTTCACATGTGGGGGGGGGGATACACGGGTCTATAATAGGCTGACCAGATGTCCCGCTTTTGGCGGGACAGTCCCGCCTTAAAACAATTTGTCCCGCGTCCTGCAGGTTTTTTCAAGTGTCCTGGTTTTTGAAAGGCTGCCGCTCTGCCTTCTGGGGTGCAAGGCAGTGCAGCAGCCTCCTCACAAGGCCACAGGAGCACGGCCTTCTGAGGTGTCTCCGTTTCCTCGGCTCCTGTGACAGGGATGCCTGTGGTCAAGGCTCCTGCGCCACACACCACCCACCATCCCGGTTCACAAAGGTGACCATCTGGTCACCTTAGTCTATAACTGCCTTGTTCTGAGAGCTTGAGCTTCAGAACAAGCTTTCATTTCTTTCTTGTCATTTGCAATAAAGCTTTGAGCTTTTAGGTTTGTCTGCTTTGCTGTCTGATGCAGGGGCGTTCTGACACCTAGGACAAAGGGAAGCTCCCCAAACTCTTAAGCAGCAGTCTTTCCCAGCCCTACCGCCTGAAATACTTTGATAATGCCAGGAACTGAACGAGAACTTTTTGCATTTGAGGAATGCACTCTGCCATTGACACGTGGTCCTTTCAGGCTTTACTGTGGTTAACTAAATCAGGGGTCCTTAATCTTTTTGAGCCTGCAGGAACATTTGGAATTCCGACAGGTTATGGCAGGTGCAGCAACAAAATGGCTGCTGCAAGAGGCTAAACCAGTCGCAAGATGATTGCCACAGCTTAATTTCAGTAATAGATCATTGTGTTGTGGTGGAAGCTGCTGCCAAAGCTGAAAAAATAATGCACAGCCAATCAAATTTGCAATAGTCAATCCGAAGCCTTGCTGGGCAAAAGCCCTACCCACTTCCTAAAAAACCTTGCTTGTCTGTGGGTTTTCCGAGTAGCTAAGAGAAGCTTGTATATCTATCTATATAAAAATCTAATAGTGTGTTTGTCCCTGATGGTCTCCCTTAGAAACTGCTGGACAGATCGCCCCCAAATTTTCACATGACGTCCCTCCCTGTTGCTGGCAGGTACTCGGACCTTCAAACCGCAGAAAGTCCATACATGAGCCAGGTAAAATGTCTTTTTCCTGGTGCACCAGGCCCTGAAGCTGCCTCTGTTTAACTGTCACCCTTAGAATGTTCGTGCAGCCTGTCTGTCTGTGGCCTGAGGGCTTAGAATGTTCGCTCAGATGGGCAGAGATGAGCAGTTAAAACAGTAAACAGGTAATACTGGTAGGTAATAATGAAAGTGGAAGTGAAACACATACACACTTTGCTGGGTGTATTGACGTCAGGTGGGGAGTTTGCCTTTTCTTCTAAGAAAATCCGCGGGGTGGGGGTGAACCAACACTACCGGCTCTGCTTCTTTTGCACATGGCCCTTTAAGAACCCAGAGAGCTGGCCTCAATCTGAGCGCCTCACCTGTAGTAATGCACTGCTGACCCAGCAGCACCGTGGTAGAACGTTGGCACACCAAGCCCGGACCTGCTGCCTTCTGAGCCACCACTTACTCCCACTTCCTCATCCCCCCATGAGTCACGGGTCATGAACTGTTCGGCTCAATCACCGGGCGGCAGTTGGACAATGGTCTTGCCCCCCAGGTGAGGGATTAGGCTCTGTGCAACACGCTTTACGCCTCTCAAGAAAAAATCGGCCAGGTGAGTATCATGTATCAACATGACTGATCTCCTTCTTCCCGGGCTCTCCGAACCCCCCTCCGCTCTCTCCCACTCCTACACGCCTCCCGATAGAATGACACAGCAGTTGCCAGGAACCAACCGCACGCTGGAGACTTTAAGAACACGCAGAGCTCCGCTGGGCTCCCGCCGCTGCGCGATCTCCACCAGATCGTTATCTCCGCCTCGCCTCGCTCTTCACGCTGACCACGTGGGTCGAAGCTACAAGCTGGTGCCTGGGAAACCCGGGAATCCTCGAACCTCCCACCCTGCTCACCGTCAGCTTCGGGAAAGGGTCAAGGGAGCAGCCAGTCTCATGGATGCGAGGCGATCCAGGGGTTTTACCACTGCTTCGGGTATAAAGCTTCTGTCCTCTGATGGCGTGACTAGAGACACGCTGGCCCTAGACACTCTCTCTCGCCCGGACGGAACACCGTGAGTATGGGAGCTTGCAAAGCAGGGGCTTATGACAAGCACGCTGACGAGCTGGTTGCTAGCTTAAATGCTGACAGGGTCCCCCCCGTGAAGAGAAGGGAGCTGCGCATAAAGATTGGTTCGAGGAGATTGAAGCTCCAGTGTCCATGGTACCCAGAGGGGGACACTCTGAATCTTAAGGACGCAGGGAAACATCGGGCGACTTTTACGCTGCAGACACAGTAGCCTCGCTACAACATGTCACTGCTACTGACGCGGAGACAATGTTATGTCGCCATCAGCCTGCAGACCTATGGCTCCCGCCTTGCTGCTGTACGCCCACTCCTTTCGACCTTTCACCTTCACTTTCAACCCCGAATTTGGAGAGGCTATCCGCTTCAAATTGGACAGTGCCTGTCCTCTGCTTCTAGGGGAGCCCCTTGCCATCACATCCAGGGACCCATTTTCCGAAATTCATCCTGGCTCAGCCGCCTCCCCTGTTCCGCTTTCATTTGGGTCTCAAGCCACTGCACCTCCGTTTAATGGCGCTGGGTTTTCAGAACTGTTTTTCAGGAAGCTGCAGTAGCCAAGTTTTATCTGCAGAAGAAAGAAAACCCTGACGAAGATCGGCGATGCGACATTCTTGCATTGTGCCCCGCCCATTTCACAGATACCGAAGCGGAGGGGTATGGATTAGGCCCAGGTGGTGAGGATTAAGAGGCTCAGACAGCTACGCTCCTCCTCAAGACGTAGCGCCAGGTGGAGATCATGCATCACATGATGATCTCCCCGACCTCCGCCTCTCCCGGAACCCTCCTCGCTCTCCTCCCTCCTACCGCCCTGTATAGAATGACAATAAAAGGTGCCAGGGAACCAGCAGACGCTGAGACTTCGCTTAGAACACGGAGCTCCGGGCTGGGCCATCCGCTGGCTATCTCCACCAGATGTTATCTCCTGCGTCTGCGTCTACGCTCCACGCTGACCGACGGGCTCCACTTACACTCACCACCCTGCCTCTGCTGCCTGACTGGGATAGCCTGCTTGCCCCAGTTCTGCCTTACCCAAGCCAGGACTGTGCGTGGCAACCAGTCTCATGGACAGTGGGTTTCGCACTCTGGACAGTTCCGTTGTGGAATGGAAAGGGTTACCTTATACTAAAAAAACAAGACAGCACCATATAAAGATGTGCATTGAAAAGGGAAAGAGGGATTCCATTTGACCACCCCAAAAGGCTATGCTGCGGATCATTGGATCTGCATGGACATCTGTGTGGGTTGTGGACTGTGATGAGAAGGACAATTGCCACAACAACGCATGGCCGGGCCCGCTAGTATGATATAAATGTTGAACTGTGATTCACATACATGGTGCATGGGGATGATATGTTTCATAACCTTGGGGTAGATTCTATTTACATTGTTGATTCAGTAAAGTGTTTATATATCCAGTCACTTGACTGCTAGCTAATTTTTTTGTGTGCAAACTGTTCTGTTTTTTTTAAACTGCAGGTATGGCCTTGGAGATCTTCTGTCGTTACAACTGATCTCCAGACTACAGAGATCAATTCCCTTCAGAAACTGGCTACTTTGGAGGGTATGTCTGCTGCATTATATACTCCGTCGAGGTCCCTCCCCTCCCCAACCCAACCCCGCCCTTCCCCAGGCCCCATCCCCAAATCTCTGGGAATTTTCGACAGGGAGATCACCACCCTAATCTCCCAGTTATGTTTTAGTCTAAACTACTTCACAAGGCTGTTATGAGGATAAAATGGAGGAGAGAGGAAGGACAAAAATATATTACATGACCTCACTAGCTGGAATGTTATCCCAACAACAATGTAGAGCCAGCATGGTGTAGTGGTTAAGAGCAGGTGGATTCTAATCTGGAGAACCGGGTTTGATTGCCCATTCCTCCCCCTGAGTGGCAGAGGTTTATCTGGTGAACCAGATGTGCTTCTGTACTCCTACAGACAAAGCCTGCTGGGTGATCTTGGGCTAGTCACTGTTCTTTGGAACTCTCTCAGCCCCACCTACCTCACAAGGTGTCTGTTGTGGGGAGAGGAAGGGAAAGGAGTTTGTAAGCTACCTTGAGTCTCCTTATAGGAAAGAAAGGAGGGATATAAATCCAAACTCGTCTTCTTCTTCATTTGAGCACATGGGAAAATTCAGGTTCTGAAACAGATCAACTAGTGAGCAATTCAGAGGTGGGATCCAGCAGGTTCTCACAGGTTCCCGAGAGTAGGTTACTAATTATTTGTGTGTGCCGAGAGGGGGTCACTAATTGGTGATTTTGCCACGTGATTTTTGCCTTAGTTACGCCCCTCCTCTCAGCAGTAGTGCGCAGAACTTGAAGCAGTCTAGCAGGAGGTGCACCAGCGTGCATGGCAGCTCATGCCTGCCTGCATTCGTTTCCAAGGACTCATGAAGGCTGCGTCCTGCCACAGCTCCCGCCCAGGAATGCCCCACTCCCGGAATGCCCGACCACGCCTCTGTTGTGCCCCGCCCAGCCCGGTTGGCGCTACGCTACAGTTTGAATCCCACCACCATGGGAACCTGTTACTAAAATTTTTGGATCCCACCACTGGAGCAATAGCTATCCATTTGGAAACTGTTTGCATCAACAAGCTAAGCACTAATACAGCTACTAAGGGGAGAGAGGGGTCATTTTTCTTGCAACAGATTATATTCACGGCTGCTGTACTCACCCTCCACGATGTTACCCACATATTGATTGAGTGTCTGGGTCAGCTGATCAGCCCCATAATCTAAGCTTGAGCTCATGCTGAAGGTCTCCGTCAATGCCGTAAAACCTTTAATGGGCATAAACGTTTGTCATTCATCGTAGGAAATGTGACTTGTGCAGCAAAGATGGGAAAACAGGGAAAGCGGGCTGGGAGTTTTGGATAAAATGTCTAACGAATCTTGGCCTGCATTTTCCCCACTTTTCCACTAACGAAAGAGGGAGGATGGGATATCTTTGAATATCCATAGGTTATACTGGGGATTGGGAAACCATGTAAATAAAAGCCACATGGGAAGGATGTTTTCATGAGAAGTAGGGGCGGGTGTTTGGTAAACCCAAGCCAACCTCCTCTGAAAAATACTAGATATAACTTCAATTTGTATGCAAATGTAAGACAACACCCCCTTTTTTGGGTGGCATCAGAGACGTAGCTGGGCCAGAGTGCGCCCGGTGCACACACTGGGTTTTTTTTGCCCTCCCCGCAAGATTCTCTCACACTTGCTTTAAATATGAGCAGGCTGGAGAGGTCGCCTGTTCCCTTCCATGCTGCAAACGACCTGGTGGGAACTACATTTCCCAGGGTCTCCTGGGAAATGTAGTTCCCACCAGGCAGTTTGCAGCCTGGAAGGGAAAACAGGTAGGCCTCCACTCCAGCCTGCTCCGTTTGTTAAAGTAAGTGTGTGGGAGGGCGCCGCGAGGGGGGCGGGGGTGAGCTGAGTGGCCGACCGACGAGGGGGGAGGAGGGAATTTTCCGCCCCCCGCCTGACCCAAAGCCGTGTGCCTGGTGCATGGTGCACCCCCCTCCGTCCCCTGGTAGCCCCGCCACTGGGTGGCATACTTGGAAAAAAAATAGCCATATTTGGGTATTTGAGCAAATACTGTAGATCAGGGGTAGGGAACCTGTGGCTCTCCAGATGTTCAGGAACTACAATTCCCATCAGCCTCTGTCAGCATGGCCAATTGGCCATGCTGGTAGGGGCTGATGGGAATTGTAGTTCCTGAACATCTGGAGAGCCACAGGTTCCCTACCCCTGCTGTAGATTGAACAGTAGCAAATTTCTACATTGCAATTGACACTACAACAGAAAAGTACATGGAAAGAAATGCCAAATTCTGAGCAACATGGCAGAAACTGTATTGTCAAAGGCTGTCATAACTAGAATCACATGACTGTTGTGAGTTTTCAGAGTCCCATCACGGTAAGATGGTTTCTCTTCTCTCACACACACTGGCACAGACAAAAATGTGTTGCCAGGGAAAGTGGTTCTTCTTTCCCCCCCACTAGCTCTTACTTTCATTTTCGCCACAGCTCGTGCCCGCCATTTTCTCCCGCTTGTGATTCTCCCTGCCGCCCGCCGTTAGTGAAGGTTTCCCTTGGAGGTTTCCTCTGTGTATAGCTCATCCACTCAGCATTTCCATGGAATAGGTACATGGATAAAGTTAGTTTTGACTTCCGATTCAGTGCATGTCTCGTTTTTCCTTTTTTGTTTTGTTTTGAGGGAGGTGTCTTTGAAGCTACAAGGACTCAAAATATGCGAATATTTCAAATTCTCATATTCTGTCATTGTAGCTTCGAAGACACCTCCCTCAAAACAAATAAAACAAAATGAAAAAAATGAGATGTGCACCAAATCAGCAGTCAAAACCGACTTTATTCATGTGCTTTTTACATGGAAATGGCAGGCAGATGAGTTCCAAACTGAGGAAACCTCCAAAGGAAACCTTCATCAAATGGCAGCTGACAGGGAGAATCTCAAGCAAGAGAAAATGGCGGGCATGAGCTGCAGTGAAAATGAAAGTAAGTGCTGTTAGAAGTTGAGTGAGGAAAATAAAACACTTCCTTGTTCTGCTCAAGCAAGGGAAAATGTCTTGACCTCGTCTTGGGGGAAAAAGATTGCTAGTTTAGTGTTTTCTAAATACGACAGGTTGAGGAGAAATAAAACATGCTGCAGACATCTTGGGGAAAAAGTTCGGGAGTTCCTCCCCAAAACACTACTTTTTTGTCCTCAAGACGTTTTATTTGTGCTGTGCAGAAAGGGCCAATGTGCCACGGGAAGAAACACATCTTACTGTGACAAGCCTCTGAAGATGCCAGTCACAGTTGCAGGAGAAACACTAGGAGCTAAAAACGCCAGACCGAGGCCACACAGCCCAGAAAACCCACAGCAGAGATTGCCATGCCGTTGATAAATAGAAGGAGAAGAAGAAGAAGAAGAAGAAGAGGAGGAGGAGGAGGAGGAGGAGGAGGAGGAGGAGGAGGAGTTTGGATTTATATCCCCCCTTTCTCTCTTGCAGGAGACTCAAAGGGGCTGACAATCTCCTTGCCCTTCCCCCCTCACAACAAACACCCTGTGAGGTAGGTGGGGTTGAGAGAGCTCCGAGAAGCTGTGACTAGCCCAAGGTCACCCAGCTGGCGTGTGTGGGAGTGCACAGGCTAATCTGAATTCCCCAGATAAGCCTCCACAGCTCAGGCGGCAGAGTGGGGAATCAAACCTGGTTCCTCCAGATTAGATACATGAGCTGTTAACCTCCTACGCCACTGCTGCTCCTACAAGATATCTGTGTTTTTGTGTCTCTGTGGTATGTTTGTTGATCTTTTTTTCTTTCCCACAGATGCCAGACTGACAGGAATATGCCTACTACACTCTTTTCCTCCCCAAAACATCAGTGAGAAGATTTACTCACTGGAAGCGTGAGGGAACAGGACTGAGTCTTCTCCTAGCAAGCAATCCAGTGCTTATGAGCATGGAAACGAATTTTTCATGCTTAAGAAATGCCATCTTGCCTATTTTGTTTCCAAGAGCAGTGTTTAGATGACAGGACAGCAGAAATAAACTGCACCAGAAACGTTTCACATTTTGAAGGCTCTTTCTCTGCACTGTGTTAGCAACTACAAGAAGGTCCAAGATCCATTAGAGGAATTCAAGCTCACCGACACAGAGGCCCTTTCCCCACTTACCTTTGTCTGAGGGTTGCTGCGCGCAATTCCCAGCGCGCGCAATTCCTGGCACGCACCCCGGCTTCCCCCCGACCTCGCGCTCTGCGCGGGGTCATCAAAAGGCGCCATTTCAAAAGGCACCAGGAATTACGCATGCTGAGGGGGCGCGAGAGAGGCAGCGTCAGGGCGACTGCGTTCTCGCCGCCCCTGAAGTGGGGAGTGCAGCTGGACCCCGCGCTACTTGAGGAGAGTAGCGCGGGGCTTAAAGTAAGTGGGGAAAGGGCCAGAGGCAGTTGAGTCCACATGAATCTGCCTTGTGCAAATTTTACTGAATGAGTCTTCTGCGTGCTGATTGGCAGCAGCGATCCAAGGCCTCAAGCAAAGCGAGCGCTTTCAAAATCCACGCCTATGCTTACGTCACCACCAGTCACTGCATATCGTGGTCTACCTACCTGAGATGTCGATAAACATCAGGACGCCATCAAAATTGTCAATGGACGGTACTTCCTGGGTAAGGTCACCGTACACGATAAGGTCAGGGACGTGAGCAGCAACTTTCCCAATCGTGGAGATCCTCTGCGTCATTGCGCCAGCACCCGTCGGAGACGACATGCTCATTTTGGCAGCCATCCAGAGCTCTTAGGGCATCCAGTCTCCTGCAATTGTACCTTGAAACTGAAGGACCTACCCATATTTAGTCTCTGTGTTGCCAAGACTTGTGTCACAATGGACTGACAGCAGCTGTCCCCCACCAGGGAAAGTCATGCCTCCTTGAACAAGTGCTGCTAAGCTAGGCATGCTCATTTTGCTAGTTAATCTTAGAGTCGCTCACAGCCCAGTGGGTGAGGGAACGGAGTTACGGATACGGCATGCCCTTGCGCTGATGTGGGTGCCCACCCTGCTGGCATAAGGGGCAAACACACCAGCGGAAAAAGCAGCAGTGGTGCAAGAGGTTGAGAGCTCGTGTATCTAATCTGGAGGAACCGGGTTTGATTCCCCGCTCTGCCGCCTGAGCTGTGGAGGCTTATCTGGGGAATTCAGATTAGCCTGTACACTCCCACGCACGCCAGCTGGGTGACCTGGGGCTAGTCACAGCTTCTCGGAGCTCTCTCAGCCCCACCCACCTCACAGGGTGTTTGTTGTGAGGGGGGAAGGGCAAGGAGCTTGTAAGCCCCTCTGAGTCTCCTGCAGGAGAGAAAGGGGGGATATAAATCCAAACTCCTCCTCCACCCATGTCATCGGGTGGGTGCCGTGAGGCCTGAATCCAGAAGAGCCCACTGCCTCATGGTTTCACCGACACGTGAGGCCCCATTGGCCCAGTGGGAGGGGTGGTGGCTGGGGGCTTTTTGAGGGGGGGGGCAGCCACCTTTAGTCAGCTTCCACCAGGCTTTCAGCCTGGGAATGCCCCCCTCCCCAGCCGCATACTCACACCACCTGAACATCTGGCGTAAATCCTTTTTGGAATGGGAGATTTTAAGGCGGCTGGGGGTTTTCTGATTTTTTTCTCCATCCCATGATGCCTGAAAGCCCTTTGAGGGCAGTGTGGCCGTGGCACTGTCCCTGGCCACCGTACACTCTGGATTGGGCTGCCAAACATACTGTCAGCCTAATCTGTTCTGTTTCTCTGTGAGGTATGTTTCTCAAACCAAGGGCTGTGGACAATAATCTCTAAACCAGTGGGTTCTCAACCTTCCTAATGCTGCGACCCTTTAATACAGTTCCTCATGTTGTGGTGACCCCCAACCCTAACATTTATCCATTTTACAGTTGAAGAACACTGATGCAGAGAGCCTTAGGCGACCCCTGCGAAAGGGTCGTTCGACCCCCAAAGGGGTCCCGACCCCCAGGTTGAGAACCGCTGCTCTAAACCAAACAACCCAGAGCTGGCAATTCTATCTAGGCTGACCAACCTACTGAAGGGAAAAAAGTGTCCTGTCCCTTTAATAGAGACTTAACAGGATGTATTGACCAAGTGATTGTCTTCAAGTGCTGAAGAACTTCAACTACCCATTTCCATGCATCAAGCCTTTATTGAGAGAAGAATATCCTCATCTGAATAGCCCAGGCAGGCTTGATCTCACCGGAGCTTAAAGCTAAGCAGGCTCAGTCCTGTTCAGCATTTGGATGGGAGACCACCAAGGAATTCCAGGGTCACTACGCAGAGGCAGCCAAGGGCAAACCACATCTTGCCTTGAAAACCCTACTGGGTAGCCATAGGCAACTGGGAAGTCAATTGTGGCTTGATGGCACTTTACACACAAAAAAGGTGGAACAGGACTTTTTTTTGTCTACTCAGTTACTAACCCCATCATTTCCCCCCCCCCCAACTAAACATTTGATGTCCCAAGAAATTTCTGTAATGCCTTTTATGCTGTACATATTACACTACTAGCACTCTCCCTCTTCTCAACATGAAGAGGTTGGCAAAAACCTTCAGAAACCTACAAGCCTACATGAGCTCTCTTACAATCTCTAGTGGAGTTGTAAAAATTGAACACTTTTCAGGTTTAATCTCCCTGTCATTTTCCCTGTGACTGGATGCCCTGGTTCTGCCGTGTGTTTGAAGGCTGGTAGGCGCATGATACAAAATCTCTGATAATGGCATCGCAGCCGTTGAGTCTTTCAGATGTGCAAGGTGTAAAATTACTCAGCTTCCAGGTTCAGTAGGTTAGATATTCAGCCGGTTTCATTTGGATTGCAATTAATCCCTGAAGGACTGTGTATAACCCAACTCATATCACAGCAAGGATTAAAATCCTTGATTCTTCAAAAAGTGGTTCATAAGGCCTAAAGCTGAGGAATGGGCAGAGGGCTGTTAGGGATAGGTGTCCAGGAATGTATGCCTGAGTTCTGTGTATAAGAGGCATCCAATATAAGCACACCTACATAAATGTCTGGAATGTTGTTACGTCCCAGTTTTTGTAGACTGAAGTGGTGTTCAGTGATAACGTTACACACATGGTGGACAGCAGTCGATTAAAAGTTGTGAACGGCTGACCTACAGGCTTTAACCTGTCAAAAAGGAACGTGGCACATGCCTTATGGACCAATCGTGACTTGTTTTTTGCAGGCATTCAATACATACCCAAGAAGGCCCATCCCACAATCTGCGAAACACAATGGCATGCCAAGGCGAATATAGGCTTTAAAACACTACTAAGCCTAGATAATAATCTCCAGCCATCTAAAACCCAAATAAAAGATGGAAGCTAAACTATTTCCCCAGAACTGCCTTTTCACAATCTGACTAGGAAGGTAAGCCGTAGCGAAAGGGACCCCGACCTTTTCGAACCTGGAGTCGCCATTGGAATTCTGACGTAGGGTGACGGGCACAACACAAAATGGCAGCCACAAGCGGTGGAATCATGCACACATGCTCCAAATACTAGGACAAAAATAGCAATTCTTTTTCAAATACATCAGGAACCAGTAGCGGGAGAAAGCATACAATCAAGCTGCTGGATAGAACTGAAACAATGTTATTTTAACCAGCACATCAGACCGCCAACAACCAATCAGAACTTGCCTGCTGGGCAGAAGCCCGACCTGCCCTTGCTCATTTTCTAATACACTTCACAAGCCCCAGCTGACTGTCACCACGGCGCCAATGGGGTCTATGTTGGGGCGCATGGTCACAGTTCATCCCTTCCTAGAGGATTGTCTCTTTATGTAAGAACACGAGAACATAAGAACAAGCCAGCTGGATCAGACCAGAGTCCATCTAGTCCAGCACTCTGCTACTCGCAGTGGCCCACCAGGTGCCTTTGGGAGCTCACATGCAGGATGTGAAAGCAATGGCCTTCTGCTGCTGCTGCTGCTCCCGAG
This sequence comes from Sphaerodactylus townsendi, assembly GCF_021028975.2. Classification (NCBI taxonomy): domain Eukaryota; kingdom Metazoa; phylum Chordata; class Lepidosauria; order Squamata; family Sphaerodactylidae; genus Sphaerodactylus; species Sphaerodactylus townsendi. The sequence continues at coordinate 14,646,155 of NC_059426.1, read as the reverse complement.
CACCTGGACTGTTAAGGCATTTGCAATCTGAGATCAAGGAGGATCAAGATTGGTAACCATAAATCGACGACTCCTCCATAAATCTGCCCAAGCCCTTTTTAAAGCTGTCCAGGTTAGTGGCCATCACCACCTCCTGTGGCAGCATATTCCAAACACCAGTCACACGTTTCCTTTTATTAGTCCTTATTCTTCCCCCCAGCATTTTCAATGAATGCCCCCTGGTTCTAGTATTGTGAGAAAGAGAGAAAAATTTCTCTGTCAACATTTTCTACCCCATGCATAATTTTATAGACTTCAATCATATCCTCTCTCAGACATCTCCTCTCCAAACTAAAGAGTCCCAAACGCTGCAGCCTCTCCTCATAGGGAAGGTGCTCCAGTCCCTCAATCATCCTTGCTGCCCTTCTCTGCACTTTTTCTATCTCTTCGATATCCTTTTTGAGATGTGGCGACCAGAACTGGACACAGCACTCCAAGTGCGGTCGCACCACTGCTTTATATAAGGGCATGAGAATCCTTGCAGTTTTATTATCAATTCCTTTCCTAATTATCCCCAGCATAGAGTTTGCCTTTTTCACAGCTGCCATGCATTGAGTTGACATTCCCATGGAACTATCAACTAAGACGCCCAAATCCCTTTCCTGGTCTGTGACTGATAGCACTGACCCCTGTAGCGTGTATGTGAAGTTTGGATTTTTTGCCCCTATGTGCATCACTTTACATTTTGCTACATTGAACTGCATTTGCCATTTCTTAGCCCACTCACCTAATTTTATCATGGTCCGCTTGGAGCTCTTCGCAATCCTTTGTGGTTCTCACCACCCTACATAATTTGGTATCATCTGCAAACTTGGCCACCACGCTACCCACCCCTACTTCCAGGTCATTTATGAATAGGTTAAAGAGCACTGGTCCCAAAACGGATCCTTGGGGGACACCACTCCTTACATCTCTCCATTGCGAGAATTTCCCATTTACACCCACCCTTTGCTTCCTATTTCTGAACCAGTTTTTAATCCATAGGAGGACTTCCCCTCTTATTCCTTGATTGCTGAGTTTTCTCAACAGTCTCTGGTGAGGAACTTTGTCAAAAGCCTTTTGGAAATCCAAGTAGACAATGCCCACTGGTTCCCCATTATCCACATGCCTGTTTACACCCTCAAAGAACTCTAGCAAGTTTGTAAGACAGGACTTGCCTCTGCAAAAGCCATGCTGACTCTTTCTCAGCAGGTCTTGCTTTTCTACATGTTTTATAATTTTATCTTTAATGTTAGATTCTACTAATTTACCAGGAACAGATGTCAAACTGACTGGCCTGTAATTTCCCGGGTCCCCCCTAGATCCTTTCTTAAAGATTGGTGTGACATTGGCCATCTTCCAGTCTTCAGGGATGGTGCCTGATTTCAGGGATAAGTTGCATATTAAAGTGAGATCAGTAATTTCATGCTTGAGCTCTTTAAGAACTCTTGGATGAATGCAATCTGGGCCAGGGGATTTGGTAGCATTTAGTTTATCAATGGCTGCCAGAACTTCTTCCTTGTCTACCACTATCTTCGCTAGTTCCTCGGATTCGCCTCCTAAGAAGCTTGGTTCAGGTGCAGGAATTTTCCTCACCTCCTCTTGGATGAAGACAGGTGCAAAGAATTCATTCAACTTCTCTGCAATCTCCCTGTCATCTTTTAGCACACCTTTTGTTCCTTTGTCATCTAACGGGCCTACCGCTTCCCTAGCTGGCTTCCTAACGACTGTACAAGAGCTCAAGAGATGCTCTTTACTTTCAAGACAAGGTACCTACCAACCTATCAGGGCAGTGTAGTGGTTAAGAGCAGTAGACTCTAATCTGGAGAATCAGGTTTGCTTCCCTGGTTCTCCACATGAGCAGTGGACTTATCTAGTGAATCGAGTTTGAGTCCTCACTCCTCCACAAGAAGCCTGGTCGGGTGACCTTGGGCCAGTCACAGTTCTCTCCAAACTCTCTCAGCCCCCCCTACCTCAAAAGGTGTGAGAGGAGGAAAGGAAGGAGTTTGTAAGATGCTTTGGGATTCCTTACAGGAGAGAAAGGCAGGGTATAAACCCAAACTCCTCCTCTTCTTCTACCCGGCCCTGATTTTCTGCAGGGAGGGAAAAATTATTCTAAGCAACTTATTTCAAATACAGCAACAAATAGGTCCAACAATGTGGAACATGGAAAGTGTTAAAAACCATTGTTCTAATAGGGGAAATCCACATCATTTAGTGACAAGCAAGTAATAGATTGAAATACAACTGCCAGGTAAAGATAGAAGTCAAACATTTGTTTTAATCCATGTGCCAATAAGTCAAAGCCAAAGGAAATAGCATTTGTTCTTTTTAAGATCCAGGTTTCTAAAGGGGCATTTAGATGAGGCATTTCCTTCCCAGGTGACAGGTGGAGTGCCTTTTCTAAGCAGGTACCTGCCACCTGTAGTTTTTCAAGTACTTAGATTAGATTGTACATTTTTTTAAAAAAAATCTAATTGGGGCACTTTAGCCAAAATATTTCAATCAACTTACTTCTCAAACACAACATAATTCTATTTTAAAATGCTTCCATTGTACTACCTTGTAAGAATCTCACGGGAAATCTTCTTAAGATTATTGGTAACTGCCCCATTTCAGACAAAGTTTCGCAATATTGAATTGCAGCTGAAATGACTATCTGGTCAGGAAAAATGGCTCTTGAGGAAAACAATATGTAGTACACCTGAAACCTGAGAAGAGTTATTACCTTACATTAATTCTTATGGCATATGAGTTACACAGTCACCCTGAGCAGAGTTGTACCTTTCCAAGACTGAATTCAAGGGGCTTAGAAGAATACAATTCTGCACACGATAGCACTGTTAGATGCATTTTTCCTACCTGGTTTACTGCACACGTTATTATATAATTTCTAAGATCCAGTGCCGTCACAATCTTGTAAAATACAAGTATAAAAATGACCTACTACAATTCAGTGGGCCAAATCGCTGTCAGGGAAACCGCCCCAACGGAACCAACTGTGCTTCTTTACGGTTTCTTTAGCATGGCAACATTGCACAAACTACTACAGCAAAAGGAAAATGAACTACCCAAATGCCCAGCTATTTATTCGTCTCTTCCTTGAAAGTAATGAGCATATGGCAAGATCCAGGATTCAGCACAATTCCAGGCTTTGTAAAAAAAATTAAGGCAAGGGAACAAGTGACAACCTGAAGGGGTTGCAATAGAATAAGATAAGAAGCTTCAAAAAGAAGAAAACAGCAATAAAGCAATGAACAATACAGATAAGGCAACTGAAGAGATATGTATAGGTAGGCCACGTTCTCGTCTTTTAATTGGGACAGGAATTGATAACGTAGTAGCAAAGGCTGTGAAGGCTAATCTAGAACCCTCGTTTCTCCATGTCGATCTTGGACACTGTACCTTATGGGGCATTCGTTCTTGCATGCCGGAACTCAGGCGACCAATCACGACTTTACTAATTCCCAGGGTTCACAAGTGCAAATCTCTCCCTTCAAATAACATTTTTTTCTCCCAAATCAATGTAGTGTTTTTGGCTACAGACGTACTGTGATATGCCTCGTTCTTCTCCCAATGATGGGATTAAAGGCATTTTTATAACTCAGCGACCCTCTGATCCTAAGCCCTGACCCACATGAAACGCAAAACATTTACGCTTTTCTCCCTTCTGTACTCCGCCTGTAAGAGATACACGATTGCTTAACTTAACGATTCAACCACAGGGACTTAATGGTGTTCTGTACTCCCCTGTAAATATGGCAGTTCCAAATTCTTATTACAATTGGTCTAGATGTGAAATGCAGGACACCCTTGCATTTAACAGTTCGTTTGAAACAGAAGACCAGTATGGTTAATACTGAAATCTCCCCAAATCCTTATACATTTACACTATCTACCAATGGACACACGCAAGAGTAGGGAAAACCGGAAAGGGTCAAGTCACGACTGGTAACATTTTCCATACACAAGGATACTCTGGAAGACAGAGGAAGGATAATATGTCGTTTGCCCCTCCATGTGAATCTAGAGACTGCGGCATAAGCCACAACTCGTAACAGCAGCATCGCAACAGTTAAGGCCTACTGCGTATTTGCAAAAAACGGGTCACACACTAAATTTAGAGCCAGCGTGTCGTTTTTTTTCAACCAGTTTTTATTTACACCTTTGTGCGTTAAGTTTAAAACTTAAACGGAGGGTCCCGTACTCGTATCACATTATGGATCTTTGCCTCAGTCATCTGTCTGATCAAAAACACATTCTATGCAACGTCACTGCTCGCAACTGCCCGGTCATTCCTTGATTTACAGCACATGGTTCGAACTGTTAACACAATCACTCAAAAATTATTCATGTAAAATGCAGCTCTGCTGAAGGAGTTTGTTTCGATACTCTCGTGTACCTGGCAGCAGTGCTCCCCTTTGTACATCCTAGGAAAATAGTTAGACCCCCCACATTTGATTGGGATCTCATTAAGAGAATTGAGATTAAGAGAATTCCCCCAGTGTCTTGTCTGAGCGGGTTATGAAGCTGCAGTTAAGACCGAACCACAAGAAAAGTTGTGTGCGGGAAGAGGACTTTAATATTCCTTCCAGAATCACTTGAGGACCCATGAAGACTCCATTTAAGAAACTCCAGATAAACAAGACGGAGCCAGTATTCACTTTGCCAAGCAGATTTAAGTTAGTATTTGAGTGTGGTTATTCATTCTTCCAAGTCAAGTGTGTTTAGTTCTTCTTCTAGCTCCTCCAAGTCCTCGCCAGTGAAAAGATTTTCGTCAACTGGAACGGCATCTATGATTCCATTTTCTTGAGCGTCTTCGATATCGCTGGCAGATTCCAAGTCATTTTGTAGTCCGTTCTCGAGTTCACCTCCGGATGCTTCACTCAGCTTGTTATCTGAAAGGGAAAACAATCTGTTCCACAGTCGTTTCTGAAGAACTGGGCCAGGAACAGGTAGGGAAGATTTCTCTAGGTCAGTGATGGCAAACCTTTTCGAGACCGAGTGCCCAAACTGCAACCCAAAACCCACTTATTTATTACAAAGTGCCAACACGGCAATTTAACCTGAATACTGAGGTTTTAGTTAAGAAAAAAGGGTTGGCTCCGAGGTGTGCGTTACTCAGGAGTAAGCTTGGTGGTAGTCGGTGGCTTTGCATTGAAGCAACCGTGCAACTCTTCCAACGGGTGAATCACGACCCTAGGAGGGTTTACTCAGAAGCAAGCCCCATTGCTAGCAACCGAGCTTACTCCCAGGTAAAGGATTGCGCTTTAGTTCTTCGCATGAAAATCGGTGGGGTTTAACAGCACTTAACAGGGTTACCTACACTGCTTCCCCAAAACTAGGTCTGAGGTTTAATGCTAATAATCGAGCCCAGTGGCCCAGGCCAGCCTAGATATGTGTGTGTGTGTGTGTGTGGGGGGGGGGGGTCTGTTTGCGCATGCCCACAGAGAGGGCTCTGAATGCCACCTCTGGCACCCGTGCCATAGGTTCGCCACCACTGCTCTAGGTTTACAGAAAAATGTAGAAAGGAACGAATAACCCCAAACGCTGTATTTGTGTATTTAAAAACCCAATCACAGAAACAATATCTACATGGTGAAGGCTAGGGTTCAAGGCCTTTGTGGTTTGTCGGGCTGGTGGTGGTGGTGGTGGTGGTAAAGTTTGTGCGGACAGAAAAGTAAAAACAAAAAGCTGAAGATGGAGGAGGGAAACAGAAAAATGGGAGGACCAGAAAAAGAAACACTGGGGAATGAAGGGTCAGACTGAAGACACTGCTAGGAGGAGGGACGAGAAGGAGTGGGAACAGAGACCCCCCCCAACTGCCCCTCCTCGTTATTTACTAAAACAACTGACTTTACGCTAACTGTAACTGAGAATATAGACTATGCAGCTCTAAGCAGCAAGGCTGATGTGCTCAGAAGAGACACTTTCAGAACTGATAACTCAAGACACCCAACGACGGAGCGGGTTACTGTGACCCTAAACAGTCCGATTTGGAAGTAACAGAAATGGGAGATTTACACCTTAACATGAACATGCCATTTACATAAAGAACTGGGCCAGGAACAGGTAGGGAAGATTTCTCCAGGTTTACAGAAAAATGTATAAACATTGAGGCAGTGGTGCCAAACTACCAACACTGTGAAGGTAAGAGGGCGAGGAAAAGGAAGGTAAGAGGTGAAAGCAGACTTAGGCCCCTCCCACACATGCAGAATAATTGTTTGCAAGCGGATTCAGCTATGCCGCACAGTAAAACCCAGGTGCAAAGTGCATTGAAAGTGGATTGAAAGTGCCTTATTTTGCATATGGGGAAGGGGTCTCAGAGGCTGGAAACGGAATAAGCAGAAGCAAAGAAAGGGGCTGGGGAACTGAAGAAACAAGACGCCCTCTCTTCTTGCTGGCTCTCGTTCTTGTATCACTTAAGAGCAGCAGTGGCGTAGTGGTTAAGGGAAGGTGCGTTCTAATATGGAGGAACCAGGTTTGATTCCCAGCTCTGCCGCCTGAGCTGTGGAGGCTTATCTGGGGAATACAGATTAGCCTGTACACTCCCACACACGCCAGCTGGGTGACTTTGGGCTAGTCACAGCTTCTCGGAGCTCTCTCAGCCCCACCCACCTCACAGGGTGTTTTTTGTGAGGGGGGAAGGGCAAGGAGATTGTCAGCCCCTTTGAGTCTCCTGCAGGAGAGAAAGGGGGGATATAAATCCAAACTCCTCCTCCTCCTCTTCTTCCTCTAAGACTGGTAATTATTTCACTAAAAAGCAAAATATAACCCGGCCCACCCTCAAACCTTACCATCCTTTTCAGCTGAAGTGTATGCGCTGAATCGCTCAAGGCTAGCTACGGTGATTCCAGTCTCATCCACGGCTTTCGGAACGTAAAGGTTCAAGTCCACGTCGTTTACGTTCACCAGCTCGTCGATCTGGAAGGAAAAAAAGGGAAAACAGGATTTGTTCCCCCTCCCGTGTAACCACCCTTCCTAATCTCTTGCTCCCTTTTTTTCCTTCATGTCAATTCACAACTGACTTATGGAAACCCTACAGGGTTTCATGGCAAGAGACGTTCAGAGGTGGTTTGTCACCACCTGCCTCCATTCAGTCAAATAAAAAGTGGCGGGTGTTTCGCAACAAACAATAATGAACATGTATTTTTTGTATAGATGCCATGAGCCCCTGAAGACATGTTTGAAGCCGGTAATGTGCCTGCAACTGGCCAGCTTGCGGTTTTCTGATACTGTACTAAGGACTCTCTGTATTATTACTGTAGAATGACTAGCAGACTTCATGCCTAGTGCACGCGAGCAGCGTGTAAGACACTTCAGGGTTGTAATCTGAAGGAAACTTGCTGCGAAGCATTTATTGTACATTGGGTAAATATCACAGGAGGTGATGATGGCCACTAGCCTGGATGGCTTTAAAAAGGGCTTGGACAGATTTATGGAGGAGGTGTCGATCTATGGCTACCAATCTTGATCCTCCTTGATCTCAGATTGCAAATGGCTTAGCAGACCAGGTGCTCAGGAGCAGCAGCAGCAGCAGGCCATTGGTTTCACCTCCTGCACGTGAGCTCCCAAAGGCACCTGGTGGGCCACTGCGAGTAGCAGAGTGCTGGACTAGATGGACTCTGGTCTGACCCAGCAGGCTAGTTCTTATCACTAGTTTATTATTGTTGTTGTTGTTATTATTTATTCAATTTAATAGACCGCTCCACCCCCCGAGGGTAGTGAAAATTGGAAGTATTCAGTTGTTCTGACTGCTAAGACGCTTTGGTGCAATATTAGTTATCGTTCGTGATTGTCTGCCTCCATGTCGTGAACCTGATATTTTTTGATCCAAATGCTAACCAGGGCCGACCCTGCTTAGCTTTGAGATCTAATATGATCAGGCTAGCCAGAGGCTTTTGAAGTCAAGGCTCCTAATCTTTAGGCAACCATTTCTTCTCCAAAAATGGTAAATTCTACAGCCAACACACCACCACCTTTCATGTAGCGCTGGCCAAAAATGTTATGTTGAATTACAGTTTCCTTTCTAGATATTTCTGATGCAACTACATGTCTGCAGCTGCTTTACCTCCTCTTCACCAGCGTCTTGGACATAATGAGTGTCATCTGCTTCTTCATCGTCTGCGTCCACGAGCTCTGGCCGGAATTCAAACACTTCACGTCCACTAATCTAGCCGTGAGGAAAGAAAGCGCAACACTTGGCTAAGAAACATGGAATACAGACACGGCCGCAAAGGCAAAGCTTGTGACTTTTTGCTGCATCGAAAAGGACTGTTCTCATCATTATCTGTACCACAAGAAACAAGTCTGTGGTGGGGAACTGTGCAGAAGTTCCCTACCACTGAGTGGCACAGAGCCACCTGCAAGGTCTTTGCAAGAGCTCCCCCTTCTGGCAGCCCCCCAATCTGCGCAGCACCAATACGGTGTCTGCGCGGCTTGTAGGGAACGTTGACCACAAGTTAACATTGCTGAGAAGTGGACCTTACCACCAACGCTTTGCCGGCCTTGAAGTCAGCTTTCCTTCTTTCCATATCTTGCTCGGCCTTATTAATTTTTTCTTGTCTTTTCCTTTTCTTCCAGGCAAGGAAAGATTCTAACGTAATTTTTGTAACGTATGGTCCTAAAGCGGCACGCTGAAAAATAAAACAAGATACTCAATGACTCTTCAATTTAATTTCAGGAGCTTTTCAAATATTAATAACCATATTGAGATTGGCTGCAACACTTTCGCATTTACCAGGATGTGCCTGGAACCTACTGTAAGGTCCCCTATATCTTTTAGCAGTGGCGTAGTGGCTAAGAGCAGGTGCACTCTTATCTGGAGGAACCGGGTTTGATTCCGAGCTATGCCGCTTGAGCTGTGGAGGCTTATCTGGGGAATTCAGACTAGCCTGTGCACTCCCACACACGCCAGCTGGGTGACCTTGGGCTAGTTACAGCTTCTCGGAGCTCTCTCAGCCCCACCTACCTCACAGGGTGTTTGTTGTGAGGGGGGAAGGGCAAGGAGATTGTCAGCCCCTTTGAGTCTCCTACAGGAGAGAAAGGGGGGATATAAATCCAAACTCTTCTTCTTCTTCTTTTATCATTATTCTCTTCGGAGCTGACAATTTAATAAGCATGAACTAAAGCCAGAACGATAACTGCTCAAATAAAAAAAAACCCCCAAATACTCCTTTTTGATTAAAAAACTGCCTGCTAGCCAAGATGATTGTTATTAAGGTATTTGGCAGAAACACTATAATCTGTTTTGAGAAATGCCGACAGTAAAAACACTCAAGGTGGAACATGAGCGCCCTCTGGTGACAGGAATTCAACATTACCTTGTCATTCCCAAGTAATAACAGAAGCTGAAATTTGTAATTAAAAAAATATCCTTAAGGAATTGAAAACGACTGGTTTATGTTCTGCTGTAACCCCATACATTTATTTTAATAACTTAGGAAACTATCACTTTCAAGGGTGGCTGATTATTATTATTATTTGTTTAATTTATTATACCGCCTACCCCTGAAGGGCTCTTAATTAGCATTAAGGCTCAGCGCCAAACACATTTAGCTAACTGGTCACCACAATCTTTCATGGCAAGTAATCAGTGGTGGGATCCAAAAATTTTAGTAACAGGTTCCCTTGCCAGCCCCCGCCCCTCAGCAAAGGGGGCAGAGGCGTACCTAGGCAAACCCGAGCCCTGGGCAAAACCTGAGTTGGATGCCCCCCCCATGGGCAGTCACCCCACCACATTTTTTTTTGCACCAGGTCATTTCTAAATCATCATCACATTATAGAAAATGCCCCAACTCACAAATCTGAACACAGCAGTGGTGAAACACACAGGTTCTTTGATAGACTGGTGAGATAAAAGGTAAGAAAGGCTGAGAATCCATGAATTGCAGGACCTGAAAGGGATTAACCCAGTTCAGGGAGTTACATTATTAGTCGCAATTGCTATATGGAACCTTCACGTTCAAAGGCAGGATGCCTCTCGGGGAGGCGAGGGCGTGGAGATGGAAAAGCGGACCCAATTAGCAACCCCCTCTCGGCACACACAAATAATTAGTAACCCACTCTCGGGAACTGGTGAGAACCTGCTGGATCCCACCTCTGCAAGTAACCTTCAACATGCAAGTGCTTTCCTCTCTGTGAGTCACGGACCGAGAATGACATGCCACAAGCATCTAGTGCGTTACCTCTTTCTCTATTAGATCTTCTAAAGAAATCTGTTCTTCCTTTTCTTCCTTCTTCTTGTCCTTTTTGAGCACAAAGCCCGGAGGGAGGGCATGGCGGTACATGCAGTTGTCTCCACCGCCAGGACAGACCCAAAACCATCCGTACTTGTTGTTTTCAATGGCGTCGAGGAAATACTTGCAGACCTGCCAAAAGCATTTATGGTCAAGTTCCGCTCTCCCACACGGATGGTCTTCTTTTAAAACATAACGATCGGGTAGAACGTAGCTTGCAAAGCTCTACTTCTAGCCACCAAATACAAATGGGGTCTACATACCTCAGGGACCGTCTGTCCCCATATGTCCCTGTTCGGCCCCTGTGCTCAGCAGAGGCTAATTTACTGGTGGTCCCGGGCCCCTCCATGATCCGGCTGGCCTCCACCCGGGTCAGGGCTTTCAGTGAACATGATGAAATGAACATTACCCCATATGTCCCTACTCGGCCTCTGCGTTCAGCAAACGCCAATTTGTTGGTGGTTTCCGGCCCCTCAATGATGCGGCTGGCCTCCACATGGGCCAGGACCCTTACGGCCCTGGCACCTGCCTGGTGGAACACTCTTCCTCCAGCTGTCCGGGCCCTGCGGGACCTTGGTGAGTTCCGCAGGGCCTGTAAGACCGAGTTGTTCCGCCGGGCCTTTGGAGTGTCCAGTCGCTGAGTGGCGCCCCCTTCCCCCTATGCTTCATGCACTCACCATCTTTATGCACTTTACCATCTTTATCACCGTCCTAGAGAGGAGTCTGGCCTCTCCCTCTTCTTTTTTGGGGAGATTTTAATGAATTGGACTATAGGACGCCTGTCACCGTTATATTAACCGCTGTTTTAAATAGATTTTAATGGATGTTAGTATTATATTGATTGTTGTGTGGTCACTATTGTGAACCTCTAATTAATTGTGTATATATTAATGTTGTGCAGCGCCCAGAGCCCCTTGGGGATGGGGCGGTTTATAAATCGAAAATAAATAAATAAATAAATAAAAGATTACTGCTTCTAAATAGGATGTTATCAGCTGTTGGCCTGATTCCAAGTAAAGCGACAAGGATGGGCGTTTCGTACAGTTTGTTTCAATCTGTCCCGGAAAACACAGATTGCCGCATGAAGCTGTAGTCAGAAGGGGGAAAAGCCACCCTCCCCTTACCTGCTGCATGAGTATCAGAAGAATTTCCATGTGTGTGAGGGGGGGGGGAGAGGAATTTTCCTCATCTGGTTGCAGACTCCCTCTCAGTGCATCCCACACTAGAAGAAGGCTACAATGGGGCAGAGGATGTAGCAAAGAATTCCTTCTGCTAACTTGCCATATTGGTGGCTCTACTGGATCCAACGCATAGTATGCAACTGCGTTTTGGAGGATATCCACAAGACGTAGTTTGCTGGTTCAGACAAAACACCAACTGTGGTTTTCCGCAAGAGGAAATGGCGGATCGAATAAGGGAAATGTACCATGGTTTAGCGTCACATGTCAATCAAGCCCGCAAAGACCTCTCATTAAATAAACTCAAGGTGGAGATTATTTATAGAGAATGCGATTTAAGACAAGCTTATAAAGACTTAGTAGGATATTTTGGTCAAAGCTTCACTTTATCCTTCATATATAATCAGTTATGATCATGATAACGGGTGCTTAAAATACACTAGCTTAAGGCGACGTGACTGTAGATTGCTGAGAACGACCTTTGCTGATGCATTGAACTTCTTGAGAATAAGTCATTGTTCAAAAAAAGGTCCCATATCTGCCTAGACAACTGTATTGTCTAGCTTGCCATAATGTTACATAATCAACTGGCTACCAATAAGATGTTATTTGTCATTATGTCTGCATAACATATCATTGTTCTAACCCTAACTATGTTGTCTGATTTTAAAATGCACCAAATAAAGCTCTAAAAAATAAAGCTCTAGGAGCAGTGGCGTAGGAGGTTAAGAGCTCGTGTATCTAATCTGGAGGAACCGGGTTTGATTCCCAGCTCTGCTGCCTGAGCTGGGGAGGCTTATCTGGGGAATTCAGATTAGCCTGTACACTCCCACACATGCCAGCTGGGTGACCTTGGGCTAGTCACAGCTTCTCGGAGCTCTCTCAGCGCCACCTACCTCACAGGGTGTTTGTTGTGAGGGGGGAGGGGCAAGGAGATTGGAACCCCCTTTGAGTCTCCTGCAGGAGTGAAAGGGGGGATATAAATCCAAACTCTTCTTCCTCTTCTAAAAAGTTGCTATTGTTCTGGTAACTATTAAGGATGCATGTTCATTTCATCATTACAGCTTGAACATGTTGCATGTTACGCACACGGATGCTGCAAGAGCACCTGATAAGCTTTCTATTCAAAAAGGTTTATAAAATGACATTATAAATACATCATCCACATATAAATATACGACCCACATATAACAGCATTAAAATCCAACCAATCCAATTTGATTTTTCAAACGATTTTAACAAGCTACTGGAACGCAACGCAAGGAAAAGGACATACTATTTGTGTTTTGGGTTTTTTCTTTTCGGCCTCACCATGCTTCTTGTTCACCACCTCCTCCAACTTCTTCTCGTCCCAGTTTTCCATTGTGTCTAGACAGAACAGACAAAACTCGCACTAAAACCAAAGGAAAAGCCCCAGCTGTCTTAATCAGATTCGAGAAAAGTAGAACCAGACTTGTATGTATTTTGCAGGAAGAAGATGCAGGTCAGAAATATTACCGTAAAAAAAAACCTCCCAGGATTCAACATCCTCACTGCTTTCTAGATTTCTAACTGGGCTACGTGAACAGCATCTTTTCTTTTCTTTCAATTTACTCTTCTTTCTCATGAAGTCTTCAGCAAAACGCCTTGCTTGAATGTTGACACTTCTTACGATTTCAGCCATTTTGAACTATTTGACCTGGCACTTTTCAGATTAACAGTTTGACTACATTAAAAGCATATCCAAAACAGCATAGACACATTGCTTTTGTGTATATAATCAGAGGTGGGATCCAGCAGGTTCTCACAGGTTCCCGAGAGTAGGTTACTAATTATTTGTGTGTGCCGAGAGGGGGTTACTAACTGGTGATTTTTGCCTTAGTTACACCCCTCCTCTCAGCAGTAGCACGCAGAACTTGAAGCAGAGGTGCACCGGTGTGCGTAGCAGCGTGCGCCTGCGTGCATTCGTTTCCCCCCCAAGGACAGGCGCAGCGGCTGCGTCCTTGCCACAGCCCCACTTAGGAATGCCCCGCCCCCGGAATGTCCGGCCACGCCTCGTTGTGCCCTGCCCAGCCCCATTGGCGCTAGGCCACAATTTGAATCCCACCACCATGGGAACCTGTTACTAAAAGTTTTGGATCCCACCACTGTATATAATGTACAAAAAACCCACACCCTTTCTGGCCACATCACTGAAATGGTAAAACTGCTCCCATCTAATTTAAAGCCTTCATTTCCACACAGTTGAAAGAGAAGGCGAATAATTGGCGAACTGTGATCGTAGACGAATTCTTTTTGTTTTCGTTACATAACCAGGCAGCTAACTCTAAGTAAACATTAAACTATGTGGTGTTCTGCATGGACCACATATCCCGGGATAAGGAGGTGAAACATCCCAGTTCGGCCATGACTTCCGGGTCTAACTCAGGCCCGCCCAACGAGATTTCCCTTGTCCCGGGGTTTCCAAAAAACAACAAATTGGCAGTTCTTTTTTAAAAAACTGCACTGCTCCTGCTCCCATGCAAACACCGCAGGAGACGGGCCGGTTTATTTTTCCCGCCTCACTGCCTGCAGCCAATCAGAACGTCGGACAGTTCGCGCATGTGCGGCAACATTGGCGAGGAAAATGAAACTAAATCTGTGCATCACCTGGAGTTCTTCCTCCTGAACGCGCTGATGGGCTGCTGTGCAGAGGGAGAAACCGAGATACAAACATCCCGGTATGTATGATCCCGGTTTCCCCCCGGGGATATTATGTCCGTCCGGAAAACGCCATCAACAACAAAAGCAGTTGGCCCAAGCATTTGTTGTTTTGGAGAATAATGTTGGACTGAGTTCAGAACAGTCCAATAGATTTTTTTCCCCACTTCCTCACAGCTGCTGCTTGCAAGTCTCAAAAAATCAGGATTAAGAGGTGGAGAAGATCTGTTGGACAAAAAGACCCTCCTGGCTGTTTTGCCACGGCAATTCTCTCAGCGCTGCCTTTCTGAGGTTCTCAGGAACACTGGGGAAAGAGACATCTGCCTCTGCTAGGACCTTCCACTGGTGCTGCGTTCCCTGTGATGAATTATTGCTTCCTTTCCAGTTGCAAATATTTCCTGGCCTCTTGCAGGACTGCAAACAAACTCTACTCTAGAGGTCTGCAACCTGCGGCTCTCCAGATGTTCAAGGACTACAATTCCCATCAGCCCCTGCCAGCATGACCCACTGGGCTGATGGGAATTGTAGTCCATGAACATCTGGAGAGCTGCAGGTTGCAGACCTCTGCTCTACTCCATTTGTTCTTCTACACAAGAAGGCTCAGCAGAACAGTTTGGTGCTTCTACTGCACATCTGTGCACGGATCTGTGCATTCTGAACACAGACATATATCTAAATGTTCTATTTTCCAAAGGACGCTTACCCTTCTCAAGCTCTTCATCTCGTCCGTCAATGTAAACACTTCTCTTCTCACACTTTCTCTCCAAAGACAAGTCGTGAGAAAATTTGCACTTGTCTCCTTTGGTGCACTGCCCTTGCTTGAAGAAAGCACAAACTACAGATTTGGGATCAGCACCTGTAATAGAGGCAGTTTTGTCATTTACTTTTCCACACACCCTCACCCCCCCTCATTTGATGCAGGGAGACGACAAGCCTCCTGGTTGAGACACAGAAGGTAACAAAACAGAAGGTTCCTCGCTTTACCTTTGCTAATTTTCTGGGCAGCAACTACAGGTTTGAACAGCTCGTTCAGCTCCTGCAATTCTTTCTTCTTGTCATCTTTCTTAAATTTCTTGTCACCATCTACTTGAGCAGCCTAGAAGAGGATGACATCGCCGGTCAGGGAGAATCACAAGACTTTGGTGGACGTGTGCAGCTGCATGCTAGACAGGATCTATGAAAAAGCTCTGCAAAAGATAAAACTCTAGTCCCCCCCAAGGACAACAGAGAATCATTTGGTGGGCCACCAAGAACTTGCTATGTTCCTGGATTTTTTGCAAAGGTTGGTAAGCTGGGTGGACCTTGGTCTGATCCTCCACGGCAATTGCTTTGAAATGTACAGGCCAATTTGGGAGGGGGGTTTAGGAGGCAGCAGCGCCCTCTGCTGGTGGAAATGCCAAGCCTGGGGCACTTACCCTGGCAAAGGGGAAAATCTGCTGGTGGGCCTCCTGAGACACCCTGAAATGGCACAGAGCACCATGCCAGCACTCCCACCAGCTCTGCTGGCATAACGGGGGGTGTTCTGGAGGTGTGGCGGGGGCGGGGGGGGGGGACGGGGGAGAGAAGCTGACGTTGTCGGCTTCCATCTTAGCATAGTCTCCCAGGACACCAGAATCCAGTATCATGACAGTTAGATCATGGTGATCATATCCTATCCAGCAGAGGTATGAGTCAGCAAGAAAGGAATGATCTGACAGCTAACAAACTGGTTCTAACCAGTTTCAAGTGACCTTTACAATGATTGGTAGAGCCATGTATATAAGCAACTGTATTGTACTGTGCCTGTGTTCCTTAGGGAAACAAGGGCATGGCGAAGCACTTCGTTGGACTGCTCAATATTCCTGCTTATTCTAAGTTGTATATAGTTTCTTGTACATAGAGCAACTCAATGGTAAAAGCCTTCTTTTGAATGAAACAGCTGTGTGGAGTTTTTCTTCATGAAGGTGGGAGTGTGCTGTACAAGACCACTTGTTCTACTCTGAGTAGCACCGCTCAATTCTGCTATCATCCAGAGAATGGACTTCCGCAGCCCTTTTAGGTGGCCCATTTTTTGCCTCCCTGCACTGCTGAAAACCCCCTGTAAGGGGCAGGGCGGAGCTGCAGCAGCGCCATCCCTGGTCTCCCTAGCGCTCTAGATTGGGCTGTAGCAATACATCGAGAGGAACGTTTAACACAGGATAATTAAGTTCTCTGAACCATTAAGAGTTTTGCAAATTGGACACCATACCTGAGCATCAAGCCTGCCATGAAGGGATGCCATTAAGAACAGACAAGGCCTGTAGCCAACCTTATAATTAAGCCATGTCACATCATCTGCTGCCCGCCCACACATATGTCCTGACCAGTGGTGGGATCCAAAAGTTTTAGTAACAGGTTCCCTCGCCAGCAAAGGGGGCAGAGGCGTGCCTAGGCAAACCTGAGCCCTGGGCAAAACCTGAGTTGGATGCCCCCCCCATGGGCAGCAAAGGGGGCAGAGGCGTACCTAGGCAAACCTGAGCCCTGGGCAAAACCTGAGTTGGATGCCCCCCCCCCCTGCATGGGCAGCCACCTCACCACATTTTTTTTGCACCAGGTCATTTCTAAATCATCATCACATTATAGAAAATGCCCCAACTCACAAATCTGAACACAGCAATGGTGAAACACACAGGTTCTTTGATAGAGACTGGTGAGATAAAAGGTAAGAAAGGCTGAGAATCCATGAATTGCAGGACCTGAAAGGGATTAACCCAGTTCAGGGAGTTACATTATTAGTCGCAATTGCTATATGGGACCTTCACGTTCAAAGGCAGGATGCCTCTTGGGGAGGCGAGGGCGTGGAGATGGGAAAGCGGACCCAATTAGCAACCCCCTCTCGGCACACACAAATAATCAGTAACCCACTCTCGGGAACTGGTGAGAACCTGCTGGATCCCACCTCTGGTCCTGACATTTCATGTGATTACATAGCGTGCACTGAGGGGAAAAGCAAGGAACCGTTTGCTCACCTGCCGTGGGTTTTGCTGACCAAATTTCACCTGATGGGTCACGGCCTTGATGAACTTCTGCTGCTTTGCTCCTTTCTTGTTCTTTAAACCAAAGGTTTTGTCCTGCGTTGGAAAGGTTTGTAGAAATTGGATGTGTGCGAGATTTTCTTTCACAGATTCATTCATTCCTTTTATTAAATACAGTCACAGACCAGCAAAAAGACTGACACACAAGCACAGCCACAACGTTAACGGACAGTTGCCAAGCAATTTCACACAATGCCAATATTGTCTGCATTCGGCTAGCAATGTAACAAGACTGTGACACTGAAAACAAAACTCTTTACCTTCGAATAAAAACTGAACGTGTCAGTCACTAGGGGGACCACAATAACTTGAATATCCGAGTACTTGATTAGGAAAGTCAAAAACTGCTCTCTGAAACTAACAGGCCTTGCTCATCATTGAGCTGTGGACTTTTTCTACCCGATGGATCCCTTCTGGCCTACCTCAAAAATCTATCATCCTCATTACTGAGACGCTTCTTGATGCAAACTCGTCTAAATTTTCTCCCCTCTGCAGTTATCCGTGGCAGATTCCTTCAGGTCCTGTTACAAGCAAGAACTTGTCAATGGCTCCTTCCGCACATGCAGAATAATGCACTTTCAACCTGCTTTCAATGCTCTTTGAAGCTGTGCGGAATGGCAAAATCCACTTGCAAACAGTTGTGAAAGTGGTTTGAAAACGCATTATTCTGCGTGTGCGGAAGGGGTCAATGTTTGCCCAACCAAGTGGAAACAGCTGCTCATATACTCCTGCATTGTTCTCGCCACACAGAACTCAGGAGTCTCTACATTGAACCTCATATTAATTCATGTCTTGCCACTTCTGACCAAGACAAGCTACGTCTGCTTTTGAACAACTGCTGCGCTAAAAGAACTGCAGACGGAGCAAAGTTTTTGGCAACAGCTTTATCAACACCTGTGCACTCCTGTTGATCACCTAATAACCTTTTGTTGTTGTTATTGTCAGTCTGATCCTATGCCTAATAAAGGTAATGAGATTTTTTTTAAAAAGAACTTGAATATCCAAAAGGCCTAGTCAGCAGGGGCAAGATGAAACCGTTTCTAATGTCCTTGCCAAATTCAGAACGCAGAATATGATTGTCGCAATTGCATTTGAATTACGAGGACATAAATGTGCCCCCAGAGGCCACCGATGGAACATCCCGCTAAGCAGTGTTGACGAAAAAGCATTAAGTCGAGCTCCCAAGAAAGCACATCGGAATTTGATAATAGAAGTAATAGCTTTAAATACGGTGCAGCAGCAAGTCCCGTCCATAGCTATATTAACCTATATTGACTTGTCTCATTTCATAGCTCGTTGTCAATAAGATGCTGACAAACTGAGCTCTCTGACCTCCTGAAACCTGGGCCCTTTCCGCACGGGACAAATACAGCGCCCTGGGGACGGCAAAAACGCATGGGGGGCGCAGCTGCTTCGCAGTCGCGCCGCCCTCGCTCCTCCCCAGCGGCGCGAAGCCGCCACTTTCCCACCTCACTCCCTGAGCGAGGTTTTTGGAAAACGTGCGAACGCCAGCAGCTGGAAGGCGCCATCCCTCCCCCCCTTGCCCGATCGACCTACCTTCTCTGCGACTGTCCGGCGCGTCGCCGAGGCCTGGGGACACGCCCCCCCCGCCCTGCGACTCCAGAGCGGTCATGCAGGGCAGGTAGGTCGATCGGGTGACGGTGCTCCGCGGCGCCGTCTTCCCTTTCGTTACCGGGACCATTCGCATGTACGCTGACCCAACCCCCAGCGTGGCCGTGCGGAAACGGCCCTGAATCCAGTAACTGGTCTGGAGCTTGGCCTCACAGAAGTTTTTTTTTGGTTACTGTCATGGATGGGCTGATGGGATTTGTAGTCCATGAACATCTGGAGAGCCGCAGGTTGCAGACCCCTGCTCCAGACAGATTGTGGGTCAACTGAAAGGGGCATAAGGTCTGTCAGTTGAAGGTATACTTTCACCCAGTAATTAATGATAGCCATCCACGCTCTATTCTCCACTTCCAGTATACCAGCCTCCTGTTGGAGATTAGACTCTTTTTTTTTTTTGGCTTATCTACTTTTATTACCTTTCAGCGGCTGAACAACTTTTCTTGCTTATTTTTGCTCCTGACATATGTGGCCATCTGATTTTAGAAGTTCTTCCTCAAATAAATGCCACAGTGAAGGACCTTTATTTATTTAATTGGTTTTGTATACTGCCAGTTTTGTTTACACAACTTCTTGCAATATTGGCTAGGTGATGAAATCTACCCGTTCAGGACAGTTGTACAAATAAGTTAAAGGGACGAAAGAGGTGAGACAAAAAAGATTTTAGAAGAATGTAAAGATCTGTGGAAACACCGACTCATGATCACTGTCACTCGAGCATAATCAGAAATAAAAGTGGTTGCTTAAAATGGAACTTAACCACAAGCACACCAATTTTATCACATGTCTGTCTGTCTGTCTGTCTGTCTACCTACCTACCTACCCACCTACCCACCCACCACCTGAAGGGCTCTGGGTGGTGCACAACATATAATTCGAAGTAGAGCACAGTTTAAAACATAACAAATACAGCTATAATAACATATATATGGCTCTAAAGGGTTAAATAGTTAAAACCTCTATTAAAACACAGCGTTACAGTATATAATGCCTCGCGTCCGGCAGCTAAAACCCTCCCGAGAGGGGAGTGGTAGGTCCCTCAGATGTTATAAGGACCATCAGAGAGGGGAGATCCCCAAAAGGGGGGCGGTGCGCTGCATCAGTGGCTGGTCTCTCCAAAAGCCCGGTGGAATAACTCAGTCTTACAGGTCCTGCGGAACTCACCAAGATTCCGCAGGGCCCGGACAGCTGGAGGGAGAGAGTTCCACCAGGCAGGGGCCAGGGCCGTAAAGGCTGTAACTATTCCATGCTGTGCCCTCTCAATTGCTATTTCTGAATGACTGAATGCTGAAACAGGAATAAAGTGGCAATTACAGACAAAGCACAGTAATGTTGCATCTGTGGAATGTGAGCCCTTAACATAGTCTTCCATACAACACAGCCTAAAAACATAGCCTAAAATCAATTTCTTTTCTCCTCGTAATTTTATATCAACTACTGTTATGTGCACAGAGGTGTGCATTCCATCCATATGCCAATTTGCTTTTGGGCTGCACAATTTACATTGCTGCAGCATCAAACTGAATGTGTATCAATTTAGTCAGCAAGGGAAGCATCTATACTGCTTGCCAGGAACTAGATCTTCTGGACTTCTATTTTCAGGGGAGAGTGAAATCATTGGCCAGAACTTTCCTGTCATCCCTTCAACAGACATGTTAACAAGTTAGGTTTTTGGGTGCCAACTGGAGATGGATAAGCGGCATTTCCCACATTCCAGCTACGATCTTCGCAAGAAGTCATCTCTATGAGATGCCTACACCAAAGTTGGTTGGTATGCCAAATGTTAGTGCCGGATCCGGTTCTCTGGAATGAATCCTCTTTAGGCACGTGAGTAGAACACTTTTACTTTAGAGAGCATCTGGCAGAGAAGAAAGTTTTGGGAAAACCTGGCTCTGTGTTTACTTTGCTGATAAACTATTACGATGGCTCGTGTCCTTGCAGCTTCTTCTTGTGGTTGTTAGCCGCCTTGACTCACGGACGTAAAGCAGGATATAAGTGTTTTAAAGAAAGAAATCTTGTATAAAGGCTCACTCTCCAGTTGCTGACCCTTAGTCAATATGAAAGTTGCACTAGGAATTTTAATTTTATTATTATTATTATTATTATTATTATTATTATTATTATTATTATTATTATTATTATTATTATTATTATTATTATTATTTAATTAATTTTAGTATACTGCCCTATCCCCGAAGGGCTCAGGGCGGTGTACAGATAAAACATCAGCTAAAAACATACATATAATTAAAACAACAGTCATATCTTAAAACATCGCCCGCGCCCTTACGAAACCCTCCTAATGTGAAATAATGGGTCCTGATGGTATTAGGGCCCATGGGGGGTAAAGAGGAGGGAGCAGGGGCACCCTCAGCGGCCGGTCTCTCCAAAGGCCCGTTGGAACAACTCAGTCTTACAGGCCCTGCGGAACTCACCAAGGTCCCGCAGGGCCCGGACACCTGGAGGGAGAGTGTTCCACCAGGCCGGTGCCAGAGCCGTGAAGGCCCTGGCTCGAGTGGAGGCCAGCCGCATCATTGAGGGGCCGGGGACCTCCAGTAAATTGGCCACTTCCTGCTAAGCGCCAGAGGTCGTGAAGTTGGGACATACTGGGCATTAATCACCCGGGTCCCGAACGTCACGCAGGAGATCCCGCAGGCCGCACAAGGCCTTACAGGTCAACACCCACACCTTGAAGATGATTCGGAATTCAACCGGGAGACAATGCAGGCGGTGCAACACAGGTTGAATATACTCTCAAAAGGCGCCCCCTGTGAGCAAATGAGCCTTATGAAGGAATGGTATTCTGTGTGACTGGCTGGAAGTTGCTACATGACCTCCCATCCCACTAGGAGAAGCAGTTCTTAAAAGAAGTGATGTCAAACCAATTAAAATTTCACAGTATTTGCCAGCTCCTTTTATTCGCCTCTCTGCAGTGTCATTTCCTGGGATTTCTATTTACAGCCCCTGATTTATATATATACCTCTCTTGTAGAAAACATTCTGTTCCACAGATCTGGAGAAAAGCATTCTTGGCTTCATTACGCAGCACTCCTAAACAGAATCACTGGGATCTAAGCCCACTAAACTCTGGGGATTCCTCTTCAAAACACATTCTTCTGATTCAGCTGCTAGGCTGCAATCCTGCACTTAGAGCATGTCGTAAACAGTTCAGTGTGACTTATTGCTGAGCAAACAGGAACCGGATTGGGTTGCTAACTATAGTAAATATATTTACAATGCGAACAGGTCATCGCTTCCTAAAACACAAGCAAAAAATCTTCCACTTGGCAACTTTATGATTATCAAAGTTAATGATTCTTCAATGAAGGCCGAGTTTCAGATTTGTTTTATCACTGATTGATATGGGAATATATACCAACCTAATACACATATCTGAGAAAACAGGCAAGGCCTTTAACTTGCGCTACTGTCATGATCACCTACAATGACCTGTTCAGGTGCTATAACTGTGTTTACAGGTCAATCATAGTATTATTTGAATGCTAGAATGCAAGTTTCTTTTTTTAAAGGAATACGCGAATGGAATTATATTAGGTTCAAGATCCATTTTTTAATTCTCATGCCAAGGCTTTCTTGTATTCAGCTCGGTACCCACCAGATCAAAGCCGATAAAACCTATTGCACCATCCAGTTCAACTAAATTCGTTCAGCACTGGAGAGTACCAATGTATTGTACCAAAACAAACACTGTCCCCATTTCAAAGGAAACTGGCTAATAGTGAATTTGTACGGGTCGGCCCTATGCATTCCAACTTAAAAGTGCTCAGTCTTACATGATATTGGGATGTTAATCCATGAAAATTTATACTGGCACAACATGTTCCTACAGATGGAAACTCAGAAATGATCCCAGCTGAGTTCAGCCGAATACTCAAATGTGAACAGAAGTGCAATCTTAATTTTACCATTAAAATCTCCTGACTAATAATACTGACGCTCAAGGTTGTTGGGAAACATCACTATTTTGATCTAGCCGCCAAATTCCTGCTAAATACTCACTGGTAATACACACTAGGTTGGAGCATTTTCATCAATTTCTACTTCATGTACCCCACAATCAAACTTTGCCATCGAAAACTGCCTTTCCCAAATTGAATCGAAATTCTGTTTCAAGACCAGGCCTTCAGCCACACCAGACTCCCCCAAAACTGAAGTAAGACATATTCTCTTCAATTTCTTCAGTCCTATTTACTGTTTTGCAACAGATGTCAAGTTCCTTTTTGGCATTTCAATAAGGAGTGAAAACAGGCACCGTGGAAAACATAACGCAATCTACAATGCTGAGGTATTTCTACTGGCTAATTATCTAAGATCTAATTCAGTATCATGTACAAGGAGCGAAGCAGGGTAAAATACAAACTCAATGGTTCACAACTCTAGGTAGAGACAGCTATACATGGATGTGCTTTGTGAAAAAGCAAACTCGTGTCTGAATTGTACCACGTCAGTTGAGGAACACAACTGAACAATGCTCCATGTTAAATTATTCCCTGCACATAGAAAACTAGCAAACCAGCATGAAACTAAGCTACAGTGGCATAGTGGTTAAGAGCAGGTGAACTCTAATCTGGAGGAACTGGGTTTGATTCCCCGCTCTCCGCTTGAGCTGTGGAGGATTATCTGGGGAATTCAGATTAGCCTGTGCACTCCCACACATGCCAGCTGGGTGACCTTGGGCGAGTCACAGTTCTTCAGAGCTCTCTCAGCCCCACCCACCTCACAGGGTGTTTGTTGTGAGGGGGGAAGGGAAAAGGATATAAATCCAGCTATTCTTCTTCTACATCTCTCACCACAGGCATAAAAAGATTCTATGAAGTATTTCCCATGGAAAAGCATACAGTTATGTGGCTTTGCAGCTGGTGTTTGCACAGAATAAATCTGGGTAAAAGGGGACCGGAAGTCAAAACTGCCCTGGGAACGATCCTCAGGCCCTCCACTGATGCGGAGTCAGAGCCAGCCGTGCAAAGCTGCAACGGAATGCCTTCCACAGTCCAACTGGCCCTGTCAAAAAAACACACTGGGGTCAAGCAAGCAAGAATAAGCTTGCCATGATGGGTCCAGGCATAGGATGGGGGAGGATGGCACACCATATTACCTGCCAGCTCCTGCCAGTGACAGCTTGTCATTCTGCTCCCCTCCTGTAAGGAAGCGATATACCCAGGCAGGGTACAGCGAGGCTGGGCACCACACTGCCGGCCTGGGCCTAGCAATCTCCCCAACATTTCCTCCCAGAACCAGACAGGAGCAGTGATGCCAGGACATGAGGAGTTTGCATTTAAACCCTGCTTTTATCGACCTTCAAGGAGAGTCAAAGCAGTTTTACAAACCCCTTCCCTTCTCTCCACAACAGACACCTTGTGAGGCGGGTGGAAATGACCGAGTTCAGAGAGAACCGGAACTGGCCCAAAGTCATCCGGCAGGCTTCATGTGGAGAAGCAGGGAATCAAACCTGGTTCTCCAGATTACAGTCTGTTGCTCTTAACTACTACACTGTGGCCTGCCTTTACCCAGTGCTGCTGTCCTCACCATTCTGCTAGCTACCTAACTGGCATAGTAACAGCCGATTGGACCAAGAGGAAAGAAACAGGGCACCGTGCCTCCCAGCTCACCCAGCAGCGACAGCCAGGTAGAGGGCGACGGGGACAGAAACAGACCATCTACCTCTTTCTTTACAACACAGGTGTCAAACTAGCAGCCCTCCAGATGTTATGGACTACAGTTCCCATCATCCCCTGCCAGCCTGATGCTGGCAGGGGATGATGGGAACTGTAGTCCGTAACATCTGGAGGGCTGCGAGTTTGACACCTATGCTTTACAACAATAGCAGCCTCACTGGCCAGCTTATCTCCCCCTAGCCGCTGCACTACACAGAGTAGCAAGTCCCCCAACAGGGAACAGGGGCTAGGGTGGCCAGATTCAGGTTGGGAAACTCCTGGAGAGATGGGGATGGAGCCTGAGGAGGACAGGGCTCTCACTGGAATACAATGCCGTAGACTCCACCCTCCAAAGCATCCATTTTCTACATTGGATCTGACCTCTGCAGTCTGGAGATGACCAGTACCTTCAGGAGATCCCCAGGTCCCGGGAGGCAACCATCCCTAGTTGAGGCTGAAGAAGACAGGGTGTAGGGAGAGACTTCAGTGGGGTGCAATGCCATACAGTTTCCCCTCCAAAGCATCTGTTTTCTTTGGCGAATTGATCTGTATAGACTGGAGATGACTTGAAATTTGGGTCCCACCTGGAGGATAGTCCCCCTAGTGATGATTGGAGAAGGCAGGGATTGGGGAGGGACTTCACTGGCTACAATGTCAGAGAGTTCCCCCTCCAAAGCATCCATTTTCTCAATGGGATCTAACCTCTGTAGTCTGGAGATGACTTGTAAGTTAGGTCCCACCTGGAGGATAGTCCCCCTAGTGATGATTGGAGAGGGCAGGGATTGGGGAGGGACTTCAGTGGCTACAGTGTCAGAGAGTTCCCTCTGGGGAACTGAACGCTACAGACTGGAGCTGACCTGTCACTCTGGGAGATCCCCAGGTCCCACCTGGAGGCTGGCATCCCTAGTGCAGAGTAGAGAGGGCAGGGTTTGGGGAGATTCCTCAGTGGGAGCCTCGAAAACGCTCATTTTCTCCAGGGGAGCTGTTGCCTGGAGACCGTCAGATCCCACCTGGAGGTTGGCAACCACAGCCTTACCCACCTTCGCCAGACGCTTCCCGCCTCCCGAGCCGGAGGGTCAGGGGAGACCGCCTTGCCACCCCGCTGAGGCCTTTGGCCACAACCTCCCTCCCGCCCAGCCAGGCCTCTCGGGCAGAACGGAGGCTCACCTCGATGATCTTCTCCTTCTTCTTCTGGTCCGCCTTTTTGTTGGCGGCCGCCGGGGGCGGCTGTTTCTTCGGGGGCATCGCAGGGGAAGGGGAGAGGCGGCCGCCGGGAAAATCGGACGGGGGGAGGAAAGGGCCAAAACCAGGCGCCGCCGAGGGAGGGAGAAAAATAGAAGCCGAACCAGCGCTTTGCGTTTGCGACAGGCCGCCAATGACGGAAGCGGCAAAGCATTATGGGAACGGAAGGAGGGGGAAGAGAGACGTCTGTGCTGAATGCGCACGCGCAGGCGGCGCCCTACTCCCCTCCCCCTCCTCTCGGCATGGCAGGTTTTCGATAACGTCACGCCATTCTAGACGCTATGGCAACGGAGAGTGACAGCGGGAAGCGGGGCGGGCGCTTGGGTGGCTGAGGAGGGCTTGTCATTGGCCAAGCGGCTCCCGACAAGGCTTTTCAGGGCTGGAGTTTAAACCGGGGAAGCGTCGCGACACTTGTCTGGCTGTTCGCCCGCCCTGCTTTCAGACGGAGGAGGGAGACGCTATCGGCCTCGTCGCTTCGCTTTCTGGCTGGCGCTTTGCAATTACGACACTGTCGTGATTGACTAAAAATAATTTTTTTCTCGTGTTGGCTGCACTGAGAGACCATTTTATTCCCTCAGAATAGCAAGAATGAATACATTTTACAAGCGAAATTTGACCCTATGAAAAGTATTTCTGATTATATTTCTGAACTGAGACAGTTAGCATAGCACTACACTTTTCTTCATTTGGAGGAGATGCTTTGAGACAAATTAGTCTGTGGGTCACAGGATGTAGCATTATAGAGACGTTTGTTTGCTAGATAACCATTATTGCGGGAAGTGTTGCTGACAGGAAGCTCCCGTTATTTACAACACTCAGGAACTGAGAATGCCAGCTCCAGAAAGTGGAAGTTCAAAGACTGCAACAGAATAAGTATCACAGCACAGTGAAGGCAACAGGGATGCCTAGATGAGACCTGGTGTTCTTAATGTTACCGCTGTGGCTCGGGTAACAACAAGTGATTTCAGTTCAGCAACGTAATGAGGCGCAGGAAGCCGGCGTTCTTCAAAGCAAAGGATTTTATTTGGAGGTGATGGTCACAGCTCGGGCAGGAGAATCGCGCCTTGCTAACAAGCGCAAGAACTTTTATTCACACACATCAAAGGGGGCAGGTAGAAAGGGGAGGTAAGGGGGCAAGTCCCTTACCAAACACCAATAAGAAAAAAAATCCAAAAAGAAGATACAATTACAACTTTTGAATGGGATCACGAAATCCCGCTGTCAAACGTCTTCCCGCGAGATCTTGCAATGGTGCTGAAGGGAGAGCCGATAAGGTCCATTCAGAGAATCTGGGTGGGCTCATTACTGCACCCAGCTATCTCCTTTATCAGATGGCTGTTTTCCTTCAGTTATGTCCTGAGGCTCCCGCGCCTCATCTCTGTAACAAAGGAAAGTTCAAATTGTCCAATGGAGGTCCCTGCACGTCTTCCAACGGCTGGGACCTCTGGGTGCTGCCAGCAGAGTTTAATTTGCAAATCCAAAGGGGTCTTTGTCCTCACTAAGGAGCTGGCTGGATGTTGGTCTAAGCTGCATTCCAGGGCTGACTTCCATGCCCCTTAATATCAGCTTCTACAGGCTACTGCTTTTCCTAATAGCACAAATATCAAAATAACTTTTCTTAAACTTAAACATTAGGGAAAAACGATACAATATAAGTACATAAGAACCTCCTAATTTAACAATAACAAAACTTTAAGCTAACTGGGGAACCTAGACCAACTAAAATCCTAAACAGCGGGCAAATCATAAATTCAACTCTAAAGGGGCTTTCATTATATCCAGAAAGGGCAAAGGCAAGGGGGAAACCATATGTGTAGAGGATGAGTTACCTACTCTCCTTAAACGAGGGTTTGGATTTTGAATCTCCACACGACTCAGAAAAAAAAGGCAGTTTCTTTAAAACAAGTTCTTAAAGTTTATTGAACTCGGCATCATTCAACAAACGATAGTCAGGTGGCATATTATGCATACAATTAGATGAATAAGAGCAAACAGAGTCAAAATAACTGAACCTACTAAAATCAAAATGTAAAACTTCTCCATTGCTTAGCAGCCAAAAAGAAAAGAGACAAACAGTTCTCATAATTCAATAGACAGCCTCTAGCCAGCATGAGGTAGCATTGCGTATATTGGGAGTGAAAAGGGAGGGGGAAGCAAGGAAAAAGGGTGCCTCTTCTTTACAATATGGAAAAGCAGATATAGGGGAATTGCACATCAGGTGATCTTAGTGAACCAATCACAACTTGGTGCCAGTTAACTAAAGCAGGTGATGTAAATCTTCATTCTTATCAGGTGTTGTGGCTGAAAGTTTATTGAAGTTCCAACCGTTAGCAAAACTTTGTGCAGCTGGGCCAAGACCTTCAATTGACTGTTACTCGGTACCAGGATGGGAAAGCTGGTGGGAAGCCAAAGATAGGCAATTATTTTCAAGAACTATTTTTTGGATTCACAACAAAGGGGCCAACAAGGCTGTGGTAGTGATGTTGAACTGTTACAAAGTTCACTAGTAACGGTTACATTAATAACTGCATACAAAATGGCGATGGTTAAGCTAACATAGCCACTCTCTCTACAATATGACATTGGCACAATCACACATATACGATCCTTGTAAGCCTCGCGGAGGCTTCTGAACCACACAAGTCTATGCGTCCTGACATGGAGCCAGTGTAGTCAGGTAACTTGACTCAGGAAAATATTTTAGCTATTTTCCTGGGCGGTAACATTAACGAGGTGTGAGAGTTGTGGTGGTCAACTTTATAGGCAGTACTGCCAGTGCTGTTTTGTAAACACTGAGGTCATATTGAGAGAACATGTAGAGTGAAAGGAAATCAGGGGGTAGGAAAAAATAATGGAGGGAGGAGACCCACAACCCACCAAGTTATACACCCTGTACAAATGCCATGCAGCTGTTCCCTGATCAGTCTGGCCATGCAAACATCATGTGATTGTTCTGTAACCAGTCCAGCCATGCAAGTGTCATGTGACTCAGTACAAATGCTGTGAAGGGAGTTATATAGAGAGGATTGGAGCTTCCTCAAGGAGAGCAGCCATTCTTCTAAGCACCTGCTGCAGACTCACCCCCATCATCATGAAGTGTTTTGAAAAACTGGACCATAGGCATATTAGTTCTTGCCTTCCAGATACATTTGATAAACATCAGTTTGCATATCGGACAAACAGATCTACGGAGGACGCCATTGCCATTAGTCTCCACACTGCTTTGACGCATTTGGAAAAACAGGGGAATTATGTGCGAATGCTCTTTGCAGACTTTAGTTCCGCATTTAATACAATCTTGCCACAAAGACTGGTGACAAAACTTGTGGATCTTGGACTCTCACATTCAATCTGTTTGTGGATTAGGGACTTCTTGTCTGGACGTTCCCAGAGGGTTAGACTGGGAAATCGGGTTTCCTCAGTTCTTACTCTAAATATGGGAACGCCACAGGGCTGTGTGTTGAGTCCTTTATTGTTCTCCCTTTATACATATGATTGTACTCCTGTCTATCATAGTAACACCATTATCAAATTCGCCGATGACACAACGGTGGTGGGGCTCATCTCTGGAGGGGATGAGTCTGCCTATCGGAGTGAGGTGGACCGACTGCTCTCATGGTGCAGGGAAAATAACCTGGTTCTTAATACTAACAAGACAAAGGAGCTTATAGTGGACTATAGAAGGAATAGTTCAGAAATTCAGCCCTTGACTATAAATGGAGATCAAGTAGAGCGGGTGGCTAGTTTTAAATTTCTGGGCTAGTTTTAAATTTCTGGATTAAAGAGGACTTAACCTGGGGCATACAGACTGCTGCGGTGGTTAAGAAGGCCCAGCAAAGACTGTACTACCTGAGACTTTTAAGGAAGCAACAACTGGATGGAAAACTCCTGGTGTCCTTTTACCGCTGTGCTATAGAGAGTGTCTTAACCTACTGCATCTGTGTATGGTTCTCCAGTTGCACAGTGGCAGATAGGAAGGCGCTCCAAAGGGTTATCACTACTGCACAAAGGATTATCGGCTGCCCTCTCTCCTCCTTGGAAGAACTCTATAATTCCCGAAGCCTAAAAAAAGCCCAAAATATTCTGAGGGACCCGTCTCATCCAGCACACTCTCTTTTTGAACTGCTACCATCTGGTAGGTGATACAGGACTATCAAATCTAGGACAAAGAGGCTTAGAGACAGCTTCTACTCTAGAGCTGTGGCTATGCTAAACTCTGTGGCTTCGTGTTGATGTGTTTGGGGCTGTGTAGGGATGGGTGGAGGAAGGGGAAAGTGAGGATGGGGTATGAGTAAGAAATTGTATGAGTATGATGTATTGTATGAAATTGTATGAGTATGATGTATGAGTCTGAAATTGTGTGCATCGAGGAATGCTGCTGTAAATTTCGTTGTGCGTGCACAATGACAATAAAATGCTTATGCTTATGTGAGAGAGACACTAAGGGAGAGTTTGACTTAATGCCCAAAGAACTGTGTGTGTACTACTTACCTTAAAAAGTAATATTTTTTAAAAAGGGGCTAGATAGCCAAACAGAACTCTGTAACAACTATATTGATGTAAATAAAATCTTTTAATTTCTCATTTCAACTTAAGAAACTCCTGGTGTCATTTCTTTGTTTAATTCTTGACAGAAAGACAACAGGTTATTTTAGTTTTCTTTCAGAGATACTGTTTTGCCAAACAGACAAGTGACCTGGAACAGCAGCTAAAGGCCATTTAGATGGGTTTTTAAAGAAAAAAATATATGTGGGAAGACTGAATGAGAAATATGAACTCTTAAACACCCTCTCCATGTTACTAAAATTTTGGTTCTGACAATAAAATATTGCTTAGAGCTGTTCTTTCAGCTAGATATTTTGGAGGGGAAAAGTTCCCCCAGGGCACAGGCAGTTGGCAGACGCTTGTATGTGTGGGAGGCACAACCTCTGTTTGTCTTGCTGAGGATACTTGGGGTTCCTCCCTATACCCTGCTGGCCTGGAGCTGGCTCTTCAGCCTTCCTGGCCCTCCTCTTTGATTGCAGCCTGGCTGGGGCTGTGCTGCCCTGCTCCATTCTCTAAAACTGCTGTGGGCTGCTGATTGCAACTTGGCTAGGGCTGTGCTGCCTCCACCCTGCTCCCTAGAATTGTTGAAGCTTGCTCTTCTGAGGCTCTCTTGCCATTTTTCGACAGTTTCACCAAGTTCCTGGCTTCCTGGAGGTCCCTACTCCTGATAGTAAGTCCAAGGGTGGGGCTGCTGGTTGTGGGTGCTCCAGGGTCCTGGGGTGGGCATCTGTAACAAGGAGAGGGTAGAACAAGTTGTCTGGTGCTGGGAGGCAGCCCCATCCCTGGACAGGACCACAATTTTATACCTGAAGTTTTTTTTTTGGCACATAATGTTTCTTATCTTTTACTTTCAAGGCTGGATTAACAAGTCAAATGGAAGATGGATGGGAAAGGTGAATACATTCTGATTGCAGTCCTGTGCAGAATTATTCCAGTCTAAGTACATTAACTTTGACTGGAGTATCCATAGAAACAAAACACATGGATCTTACACCTGCCTTGTGGTGACATCTCAATCAAAGAAAGTACCTGTCTTTTTTAAAATGTGCAGATGGTGTGCTTTTAAACACCCCCTGGTCTGGGACTGGCTGTTGATGCAATACATAATAGAACAAATTGGAAAAAAAATTGGATCTTTTTCAGGTTATAAAATCAACAGGGAAAAGATGAAAATAATATTATTTTTTTAATGAAGCAGGAAGATATCAGAAGGATTACATGGTGCGAATAACATCAAATCCAACGAAATATTCTTTTAAAATCTCTGACCTCCTCGTTGCTTGCAAAGTTGGATTGCAAGTGGGGAGAGTGGGCTGCCTGTGGGATTAGGAATCTTCCAACCCTTCAGGCAGCTAGGAAAGCCAAAATGCTGAAACCTATTGGCATTTTTGGAGCCAGGCTATTTGGCTCTGCCGAACTGCTTCCTTTCACCCCACCCCCCCGGAAAAAGCTGAAATGGCTTTTCTGGGTTTTTTAAAAGATATTTGAGATTTACTGAATGATTACCCCAAATTCCTCAAGTTACCTAATGGTACTTCTAGGTTTTCCATGGAAGTGACATAGCTGAGCACAGAAATGTCACATCCCCACTGAACCTCCCACCATTTGCCAGGCATGTCCAGGTAATCCTTTTTGGCAGGTGTATACTTCTGGGGGTCAGTGCAATAGAAAAGCCATCGGATGACAGAAGATACATTTACAAACATCTCTGTCTTAGGTGCTGTGTGGTTTCCGGGCTGTATGGCCGTGTTCTAGCAGCATTCTCTCCTGACGTTTCGCCTGCATCTGTGGCTGGCATCTTCAGAGGATCCTCTGAAGATGTCAGCCACAGATGCAGGCGAAACGTCAGGAGAGAATGCTGCTAGAACACGGCCATACAGCCCGGAAACCACACAGCACCTAAGTGATTCCGACAAGCATGAAAAGCCTCTCGACTGTAATACATTGCTCATTGTATCTTTAGCTCACCTGCTTAAATTTTAATTTCTTTTAAACTATGAATTTACAAAGTAGTTTCCTGGTGGAGAGTACAACAGAAAGTACCGTGCTGAACATCAGAATCAACTGTATGGCAGACCCAAGAACTAACAAGAAGTCCTTTGCTGTAGAATGTGAGAGATCAGGCAGAATTCTCTTTGTTCAACTGGAAGGCTTCTCTCAGGGATTTCCTTCCAGCTATTCCTTCTCTTCTTCCCCTCTTCAACCAACGTCCCTTAAGGCAAGAGGTTCTCAGCAGCTGTCACAATTCAAGTCCCAGATAAATAGACAGAATGCCTACTCATACTTTTCTGCACTAATATGGATTTTTGTTTCTTTCCAAAAGTGTGCAGCCTGGATTCCAAAGACAGGCTTTCCCATTTGTTGTGCAAACCAGTTAATTGCTATTAAAAGAACCATGGGTTCCACCAACACCTTTCCTAACATCTGCCAAGCGCTTTTACAAATTGGGTGGGGCTAGGTGGGGCTTTTGCCCAGTGGGTTTCTAATTGGCTCTTCAGATTAAAAAGTATCCCTTTAAACAGAGCTTCTGCCTGAGAGGTTGAAGACGTGCTAAATTCACTCCCTAGCATTTTCTGGTTAGCTCAACCTCTTGTGGCAGCCATTTTGTGACTGGCTTCACCTCCCATGGCACCTATTTTGTGATCGTGCCTGCTGCCCGGTGTAGGAATTCCAAATGTGGTCACAAGCTCAAAAATGTTGAGGACTCCAGACTGAGACTTTTGCACTCAGGGCTAGTTTTCCAGTTGTAGGGCATTATTACTTGGGGAATTTGAAAGCTGAAATCCCTGAAGTGTAAGGTTGCCAGCTTCAGGTTGGGAAATACCTAGAAATTTTGGAGGAAGAGCCTGAGGAAAACAGAGTTTCAGGAGGGAAAACTTTGGTGGGCTATAAGGCCACAGTCTACCTTCCAAGGTGGCGATTTACTCCTGATTAACTGATTTCTGCTGCTTGGAGATCGGTTGCAATAGCGAGAGATCTCTACCTATCTGGCAACTAAGAATGAGCACAGTTTTCCCCTGTAAATTTCAGGTTCCACGTGGACTTGGGAAACTGTGGCAAGGGAGCAGGCTGCTCCAAAGCCGAAAAAGCCGAATCCTATTCGGCTTTTTCGGCAACAGGCTTACTTGGCTCTGTTGAATAGCCTTTTTTTTTTCAGTAAAGAGAAACCCCCCCCCAAAAAAAAGCCAATAAGATTTTTTAAAGATTATGTTTTACCAAATCACCAACCTTCCTGGTAACCCTACCAATGTGGTACAGACCAGTGTAACACAAGAAGAAGAAGAGTTTGGATTTATATCCCCCCTTTCTCTCCTGCAGGAGACTCAAAGGGGCTTACAATCTTCTTGCCCTTCCCCCCTCACAACAAACACCCTGTGAGGTGGGAGGGGCTGAGAGAGCTCCAAGAAGCTGTGACTAGCCCAAGGTCACCCAGCTGGCGTGTGTGGGAGTGCACAGGCTAATCTGAATTCCCCAGATAAGTCTCCACAGCTTAGGCGGCAATGCCGGGAATCAAACCCGGTTCCTCCAGATGAGATACATGAGCTCTTAACCTCCTACGCCACTGCTGCTCCCACCGAAAAGTTGGTATTGTGCCTTTAGTGACAGAACTGAATGGAAACAGGACAAAAGATCCACCCCCCCCACCCTCCGAGCCTGCCTATTATAATGAGAAATGACATCTTGAGAGGGGAAATAGCAGTTTACATTGGTCTTTTAATTTTGACAAGTGTATAATTCAATAGAAGCCAGACAGCCTTTCTTAAAACTACAGGTTACCTCTCAATTTCTTGGAAACCTGTATTGTTAGTCCTACACCACTGCTGCTCCTACTACAACACCATTTTACTACTTCATTCTGCTGCAGACCAGTCTTGTGTGAAATAAAGAAAGGGAGAAAGAAAGCTCAAATTAGACATCTGAAGCACCTGCATAAAATCTGGACAAGGAAGTTCTATGTCTATTCTCCTTTTGGAACCCCAACTTTACTTATTTATTTTATTTTTTGAAACATTTGTACTATACCTGTTTCTGTGGTTCAAGGCAATTTCAATAATAGTTAAAATATGTCCAGTTAATACTAAAATAAAATAACAACCGCCAAATCTGTCCCTCCCTCCCTTAAAAGATGGCTGCCGTTCAAACCTCCTCAAAAGCCCTGGCAAATGAGCAAGTTCATTTTCATAGTAATTTTGCATAGCGAATAATGGAAAATTGTATCCCACAATCCTCTTGAGAGTGTGTATCTTTGTCCAGGACATCTAGCTATGAGGATCTCAGCCAGCCTTGGGCAAGTTATAATCTCTTGCAATAATACATTTTCTAATTTTAGAGCATCTTCTACACAGCACTATTACCAGATATGTTTATGGGGTGAGAAAATTTCACAGCTATTTGGGGAGTTTAAACAGCCTGGATTGGACATAAAGCTTCAGTTGCCAATTTCCACATTAAGGGCAGGACATTTTTTCCCCCTCCAGGTTGTTGGCAACTCTAGTCTGTATGTGACACTCTACCATTGCATCTGGTTCTCTTGCATGCCAGATAAACGTTGGCTCTGTTTCCCCACTGACTTAAAAGTGGTCTTTTACAATTAAAGAGCTATCTGTCCTCGAAATTCAGAGCAAGGGATGAAGCAGCTGGTATTTAGGAAGCTCACTTGCACGGCTGAAAACACGCAACATACTATCTCTGATATTTTGTACGTTGATTCATAACCTGTCGTTTCTGCAGCCCAAGCTTTGGTAGTTTGTGAGTCCTTTATTAGGATGTGGCACATGTGTAGGGGTGCCAACTCCAGGTTGGGAAATGCATGGAGATTTTGAGGTGGAGCCTGAGGAGGGTAGGGCTTGTGTTGGTATTTGAGAGTGTCTGTCACAACCAGAAAAAAGGGTTAACTGTTTGCAAATAAGTTGCTGAAGTCACTGTCTATAACATGCTGGCAGGGGATGATGGGAACTGTAGTCCATAACATCTGGAGGGCACGAGTTCGACACCTATGGTTTATAACCTCACCTATTGATTAGCTGTTGGTCAGTCAGGTAGCCATTGCTTACATGTTAGTGAGCATGTACATCAGAAGTTATAAAGTCTACTTGTTTTGAGGTGCTGTGTGGTTTCTGGGCTGTATGGCCGTGTTCTAGCAGCATGTTCTCCTGACGTTTCACCTGCATCTGTGGCTGGCATCTTCAGAGGATCTGACAGTAGAAAAGCAAGTGGAGCATATATACATGTGAGTAACAGTGAAGATAGCAAGGACATTGTTACTCACGTGCTATATACTTCATTGTTACTCATATACCAGGCTACTTCTATTCAGATGCTCACCTATTGATCTTGCTATCTTCACAACGCTGACACTTTGCTTCAATCCTTTTTAAAAAATTTGTGGTTGGGTCTATAGCGCAAATCCTATTTATGGTATTGACTCACTCTGTGTCATCCTGAGAGCCAGCACAGTGTATCGGTTAACTGCGGTGGACTCTAATCTGGAGAAGCGGGTTTGATTCCCCTCTTATCTGCTGAATTGAATTTATTTCCCCTCTCCTACACATGAAGCCTGCTGGGTGACCTTGGGCCAGTCACAGTTCTCTCCAAACTCAGCCCCACCTACTTCACAAGATGTCTGTTGTGGGGAGAGGAAGGAAAAGGAGTTTGTAAGCCACTTTGATATTCCTTGCAGAAGAGAGTGGTGCAGCATAAATCCAAACTCTTCTCTTCTTCCTCTGCAGAGAGTCTTGAACATAGGGGAACACTGCACAGCATGATCTTCCATGGTTTTTTGCTGTTCAGCAGTCTGTTCTACCTCCTCAGTATTTTGCCATCTCCTTTTTAAATACAGATAAAGCAAGTTTGGAAGAATGCCAGAACAGAAAGAAAGCAAAAAAGGATGGTAGAATCCTAAACTGAATTACTTCAGAATCCTATTCTGGTCTGTTCCGCCACATTCAAAAATTCTCCTTTTATGTAGTAAACAAATAAATCAAGGAGATGATGTGTACTAAAGTTTTTGGTGTAAATGTGCTTGCTTACTACCTGTAAAGAAGAGGGGTTTTTTTTGGTATGGGGTGATGGAAAGCATTTAATGCTTTGATCTTTCTACTTGGAATCTAAAGTTGTATAGTCCAGAATTCTATTATCTCATTCATACAAACTCAATCTGTGTTACATGTTGGACCAGATCTTTAGATCTGGGAAAATCATATCATGACTTACAGCTGACTTACAGTTGATTTACAGCATCCCTTACAGATTTACACAGAGGTGGGATCCAACAGGTTCTCACAGGTTCCCGAGAGTAGGTTACTAATTATTGGTGCGTGCCGAGAGGGGGTTACTAATTGGTGATTTTGCCACGTGATTTTTGCCTTAGTTACGCCCCTCTTCTCAGCAGTAGCGCGCAGAACTTGAAGCAGTCTAGCAGGAGGTGCACGGGCATGCGTGGCAGCCTGCGCCTGCGTGCATTTGTTTCCTGCCCAAGGACCGGCGCAGCAGCTGCATCCTTGCCACAGCCCCGCCCAGGAATGCCCCCCCGGAATGCCCAGCCACGCCCCCGTTGTGCCCCGGCCAGCCCCATTGGCACTACGCCACAGTTTGAATCCCACCACCATGGGAACGTGTTACTAAAATGTTTGGATCCCACCACTGGATTTACAGTTGACCCTGTAGGGTTTTCAGGACAAATGATGAATTGAGGTAGTTTACCTTTGCCTGCCTCTGTGTAGCAGCTCTGAGGTTTCTTGGGGTCTCCCATTCAAGTATTAACCAGGGCTGACTCTGCTTAGTTTCTGAGATCTGATTACTCTGATCTATTCCGGTTAGTGTACATTGAATTTAGCTGTACCCAAAGCAATTTTCAAAGACTCCAAAAGATGGCAGTCAGAGTCTGCTGCAAGCACTAACATTCCTGTACCGGCTACAAAATCACACCCTTAATGTTTAATGACATTCACATCCTATGTGTTTAATTTAGAGTCCTTTTATTTCATACACTTAAGGCCTGAAACATTGTTAAAGATAACCAGCGATGCTTAAACGTACAGAATGTAACAGGAAAATTTGGGACTCTTCTTCTTTTCACTGTTTTGCTAAAGAGAAAGGAAAAGCTAATTTTTTGGGGGGATATTGGGCTCAGAAGATGTTGATAGGAATGAAAGCAGTCGGAGCAGGAGGCGTTGATAGTTTTGTGCCTTTAACATGCCCAAAACTATCTTCTTAGGTTTAAGAAGCAGGTTTAGGTTTTAGGAATTCATACAAGAAGAAGAAGAGTAGTAGTAGTTTGGATTTATACCCCACCTTTCTCTCCTGTAAGGAGACTCAAGGTGGCTTACAAGCTCCTTTCCCTTCCTCTCTCCACAACAGATACCTTGTGAGGTAGGTGAGGCTGAGAGAGTTCAGATTTGTGAATTGATCTGCCATTCCTCCACTGTCTATTTTCTAGAGCAGGGGTCTGCAACCTGCGGCTCTCCAGATGTTCGTGGTCTACAATTCCCTTCAGCCCCTGCAGGGGCTGATGGGAATTGTAGTCCATGAACATCTGGAGAGCTGCAGGTTGCAGACCTCTGTTCTAGAGTGTTCCACTTGGGTCCTAGTGCTTACCTAGTGCAGTCCCCAAAGCACTAGGACCCTAGCGGAGCATTCTAGAACAAAGGCAGTTCAGGAAATGGCAGATCAATTCACAAATCTCCCGAGATCTTTTGGTGGGACAGAGATTTGCTCTGTGTATTCAGTTCGATTCTTCAAAGTGGTGTTGGGAAGTTCAAGTCACAGCTGACTTATGGCAACCCCCATGTGGTTTAAAGGCTACAGGACAGCGGAAGTGGTTTGCCATGGCCTACTTCTGTGCAGTGACTCTGGACTTTCCTGGCAATCTCCTCTCCTAATATCAACCAGGGTGGGCCCCATTTTGCATCTGAGAGCTGATGACCATGCAGATTGTTAAGGCAGCAGAACCCAAAATTATTTGTACTGTCGAAGGCTTTCACGGCTGGATTCAACTGGTTGTTGTGTGTTTTCTGGGCTGTGTGGCCGTGGTCTGGTAGATCTTGTTCTTCACATTTCGCCAGCCACAGGTCTGGTAGATGTTGTTCCTAACGTTTTGCCAGCCACAGATGCAGGCAAAACGTTAGGAACAGGCCCACCAAGAACACAGCCACAACCAATGAAAATCCCACACAACCAACCAAAATCATTAGTTAGAGACAGAGTGTGATAACCAGAGGTGGGATCCAGCAGGTTCTCACAGGTTCCCGAGAGTAGG
This sequence comes from Sphaerodactylus townsendi, assembly GCF_021028975.2. Classification (NCBI taxonomy): domain Eukaryota; kingdom Metazoa; phylum Chordata; class Lepidosauria; order Squamata; family Sphaerodactylidae; genus Sphaerodactylus; species Sphaerodactylus townsendi. The sequence continues at coordinate 14,607,644 of NC_059426.1, read as the reverse complement.
TTACAAATTATTTGTGTGTGCTGAGAGGGGGTTACTAATTGGTGATTTTGCCACGTGATTTTTGTCTTATCTATGCCCCTCCTCATAAGAACAACATAAGAACATAAGAACAAGCCAGCTGGATCAGACCAAAGTCCATCTAGTCCAGCTCTCTGCTACTCGCAGTGGCCCACTACTCTCAGTTGTAGTGCGCAGAACGTGAAGCAGTCTAGCAGGAGGGGCACCGGCGTGCGTGGCAGCCTGCGCCTGCGTGCATTCGTTTCCCACCCAAGGACCGGCACAGTGGCTGCGTCCTTGCCACAGCCCCGCCCAGGAATGCCCCGCCCCCGGAATGCCCAGCCATGCCCCCGTCGTGCCCCGCCCAGCCCCATTGGCGCTACGCCACAGTTTGAATCCCACCACCATGGGAACCTGTTACTAAAATTTTTGGATCCCACCACTGGTGATAACCAGTTGGTGAAATTTCTTTAAGGACTAGAAAGTTTTTGCAAGCCATATCCCTGCGGCAGATTGAAAGACAGAAATTATGTGCTTTATTACTGCACACTTGACAAATGAGTTGTTCAGATCTGTGAAAAACGATTTGGGATCTAATTTTTAACAGTTCAGTTGACAATGAGCAAATGGGTGGGATTTTTTCTCCCTACCCCAGGCCTTTTGAAATAACTTTAATATTGCTGCTACTTTTTAAAATCATTCCTAAGACTATGACTATACTAAATTAAAATATAACTCTAGTAATTTCCTTTAATCCACTTAACTTTTATGGAGTGCTACTTTTTTTGTAACTTGCTTGTCTGTTTCTATAAAGCTAAAGAGTTATGGCATGCAAGATACCCTATTGGTCAAAACGGAGACACGACTGCAATTCAACAAAAACACTGCATTCAGCGAAGCAGAAGCACTGAGTACATATTTAAATGTAAGAGCAATTGTATATTCAAACCATACTAAGCAACAGGGTAAAATTATGATCTTGCCTAAGGAAGAAGCACAGACTTTGTAGGACAATGGCCCTTTCCGCACAGACACTCTAAAACGTTTTGAGACAGGAAATAAAACGTTTCCTCTCAGGAGTTCTACATTTTTCCCGCAAAATGTTTTATTTGCAGCCTCAAACCTTTTTAAACAAATCTCTCTTTAAAATGGTTCTCTGGCTGCAACATTTTAAAAAAGGCTTCATTTGCTAGTGCTGTCCCTTTAAGACGTCTCTCTGCCTTCCCTGCCGTTTCTCATTGGCGCCCAGTGGCGTAGCGCCCAGGAAGCAGAGGGGGGTCTTGCACCGGGTGCGTGGGGGCATGGTGGGGGCGTGGCAGGGGCGCAGGGTACACACGTGCCATGTGTGCAGTTCCCCCTCGCTACGGCTCTGTTGGCGCCATTTTGCGAGCTCACTCCTTCCCTGCAGAAGCCCCTTGCCCTGTTTGGGGAGCATTTCAGAGCATTTTTTGTGATTTTGGAGGGCTTAATCTTCACAGCATCAACTACAGAACACTCATGGAATTGCAGCAGGAGGCTGAGAAGAGTGGAAGCGCTGATTTGTGTAAGCACTGGGAAAAAACAGGGAAAAACAGAAAATGGCAGTCAGGAATAATTTCAGGGGGGTGAGTGTGAACAAAAATTGTGCTATTTGAGGGAGGGTGTGGTGGATCTAAAATGTAGAGCCATTGTGAACACATTTGATTAAAGTGGTGGTCCAGCCCTACCGTGGGCTGCTTACCTGGACTTTCTTTTCCTGGAAGTCTCTTAACCATAAGACTGCCTTTAGGACTATGGTCTTCAACACACGGCTCAGGTGCCTCAGATGGATCATGAAGCTTTTCCACAGTTGCCATAGGAGACAGAAGAAGGATATTGTATGCTGCTTTTGGTCCCAAGGGATGGCCAGGATGATTTCAGGCTCCCCCCACCCCTTTGTGCCAAATCCAGCATCCGCCAAGCCCAGAGGGGCTATGGACACACACTCTAAAAGGACAGAAGCCAAACAGCTGATCAACGTTGACTCGACCATAAAGATACAGCCAATCAATGACCCTCAAAGAGCAGTGGCTGGGAAGAGGTCCTTATAAGGTTGCTCTTCGCCTTTTCTGGACATGGCTATGGGTTACTGGCTCACCTTTAAAAGATTTGAGGGAGGATGCTGAGGGGAACCTTATACAGTGGTGTAGCATCAAGGGGACAGGGGGGGTTCCAATGCACTGGGCTCACACAGGTGCAGGGTCATTCCAGGGGCATGGCGGGGGGTGGCAGGGCGCAGGTCACACCCGTGCCCCGGGCGCAGTTCTTCCCTTGCTCTGGCCCTGATTTTATAGTTCAGGGGGCACTCAAAATCGGGGAGAGGAGGAATAGGGTGCTGATTAGCTTGTTTGAGCCAAGAGGAGGAGGAAGAAGAGTTTGGATTGATATCCTGCCTTTCCTGTAAGGAGACATAAGGTGACTTATGAATTCCTTTTCCTTTGCTCTCCCTACAGCAGACACCTTGTGAGGTTGGTGGGGCTGACAGTTCTGAGCGAACCGTGACTGGCCCAAGATCACCCAGCAGGATTCATGCATAGGAACAGGGAAACAAATCCAGTTCACCAGAGAAGAGTCCACTGCTCATGTGGAAGAGTGGGGAATCAAACTCGGTTCTCCAGATTAGAATCCACCACTCTTTACCACTGTACCATGCTGGTTCTCAAGGCAGAGTATAATGTTTTTCTTTTTTTTTACTTTTTGAATATGTTTAATTGTTTTTCCAAGATAGATCAGAAAGGAAATATACATTGATTACATCATCATTTTGAGAGCGCAAATTAATCCATTCAACAGAAAAGAAAACCATGTAGTTATCAAGCGTTGCCATCTAAGCTAATACATATAATTTGCTGCTCTACCTTTCTTGTTTTCCCTTCTTCCTCCCTCACCACCCTCCCCTCCCCAAATCGCCTCCCCTCAGACTTCCCCTCTACCTTTCTTCCGTAACGTCACCTGGTTAGCATCATATACTAACTCTTAATTGTTATTCTATTCTATATTAATCAATTAAAATATCAAAGGTAAGTATTTCTATATCCTAAATTCATAATAAGTGGAACGACGTTCTTTAAACTTTATTGACATAATTGATCCACGGCTGCCACGTTGAGTAATATTCTTCGGTTGGTTTTCCTCTAAGATTAAAAGATATTTTGTCCATTACAAATAGTCTATGAACTTTAGTTCTCCATTCCTCCAGAGTTGGAGTTTTCGCTGACTTCCACTGCTGGGCTAGAGCTATCCTGGCTGCTGCAATCATATGAAATAATAAGTATTTATATTTATAAGAGAGCTTATCTTTCAGCAAGGCTGGGCCTAAAAGGTAAGTCCCAATAGATTTTTTATATTTGATTTTCATTATATCACTAATTTGTGTATGGATCTCAAGGCAGAGTATAACCCACTCCCTCTGTCTGTGGATAGGGGAAAGAGCTTCATAGTAATCAGACCTTGGCTTGTGAAGACCATGGGATCTGATATGGGATATAAATCTACAAATAAATAGACTTTCTTTTGTTTTCTTTTCCACAGAATGTCTTAGCTCCCGCCTTCTTGGTGGCTTGCCGAACAAATAAGTGTTAAGGAGCAGCAGTGGCGTAGGAGGTTAAGAGCTCGTGTATCTAATCTGGAGGAACCAGGTTTGATTCCCAGCTCGGCCGCCTGAGCTGCGGAAGCTTATCTGGGGAATTCAGATTAGCCTGTGCACTCCCACACACGCCAGCTGGGTGACCTTGGGCTAGTCACAGCTTCTCGGAGCTCTCTCAGCCCCACCTACCTCACAGGGTGTTTGTTGTGAGGGGGGAAGGGCAAGGAGATTGTCAGCCCCTTTGAGTCTCCTGCAGGAGAGAAAGGGGGGATATAAATCCTAACTCTTCTTCTTCTTAATGTTATTTTTGGCACCTAGCCATCTTATTGGAATTGACACGGAGAGATGTGAGACCAAGACTGTGGAACACCCTTCCTGGGGACATTCATCTGTCCCAATCTATCACTAACCCTGCCTGAAAGTGACAGTGAATACATGTGCAATCCATCTACAGCGCAGACTTGGTTTTTTTTAAACCAAGTAATTCTCGTGTTACATTCAACACATGTACAGATGAATGTGTGATACCAACTCTGCTTTTATCTGGTTCTAGTTCCTGGCTTTATTTGCAAAGCGAATGTGTGCGGACTTTTTTTGTATGGACAGATGTGTGCATGCACACCGTTAACACGAGAAGGCTACTTTCTTCCCCAGTGGATGAAGACTTTTCTTTCTTTCCCTCAACAATCCTTTCCTCCCTGCTTTATGTTTTTAATTGCTATCTCTTTGTTTTTACATGTATTTATTTTAGTTGTTTTTTTAAAAAAATGTTTGGGGGTATGCTCAGTGGTGGGATTCAGCAGATTCGCACCACTTCGGCAGAACCGGTTGTTAAAATGGTGCTGGTAAACAACCAGTTGATAAATTATTTAAATCCCACCGCCGGAACCGGTTGTTAAATTATTTGAATCCCACCACTGGGTATGTTTTTATACTACTCTGTTCTTAGTTGTTGGCTGTCTTGGTGGCCCTGACTGGACTGAAAGGTGGGATATAACTCTTTTAAATGAATCTATTCATACTTAGAAAAAGGAGTCCAGGTGAAATAGTTTTACTGTGGCAACCACTCTGGCCCAGAGTAAGGCCAGAGAATGCCACATTTATAATATCTGCCAATTTCAGCCATACATTTGTTAGGATTGCGTTCTGTCCCTTGCTCGAATTTTCCAGAAGCCAGATTCCCAGGCTCTCAACCAGTGGTGGCGAACCTATGGCACGGGTGCCAGAGGTGGCACTCAGAGGCCTTTCTGTGGGCACGTGCAAACAGAGTCACCCCCCTCCCGCACACAACTAGGCTGGCCTGGGTCTCTGGGCTCGATTATTAGCATTAAACGTAAGACCTAGGTTTGGGAAATCACTGTAGGTAACCCTGTTAAACGCTGTTAAACCCCACTGATTTTCATGCAAAGAACTAAAGTGCAATCCTTTACTTGGGAGTAAGCTCGGTTGCTGGCAATGGGGCTTACTTCTGAATAAACCCTCCTAGGGTCATGATTCACCAGTTGGAAGAGTTGCATGGTTGCTTCAAAACAAAGCCACTGACTACCACCAAGCTTACTCCCAAGTAACGCACACCTCGGAGCCAACCGTTGTTTCTAAACTAAAACCTTAGTATTGAGGTTAAATTGCTGTGTTGGCACTTTGCGATGAATAAGTGGGTTTTGGGTTGCAATTTGGGCACTCGGTCTCGAAAAGGTTCGCCATCACTGCTCTAAACAGTATTTGCCAGCTCATTTCTCTGCGTTGCCGATGTATCAAAACCTAATGCTTCCAAACTGGTAAGATTAATTTTGTAACCTGAGGCTTTGCCCAAATGATGCAGCCCCTATTTTTATTGTTTAAAAAAGCAAATTGGGGGCGAGGGACTTCTGTTTGGGCTATTTACACTCCCCCGGTTGATCATCTTTATAAGGAAATATTTTTTATTTCCAAATTAACCAGCAGGCACACTGTGTAATGTAATTTAAAATTGATTTCATTTTTCAGCCTAACTGAAAAGTATGAAGAATGTCAGGTTGATGCATCGCATCTAATCAAAGGGAGAGTGGCCTATTGCAGATTGGTATCATTAACATTTGAATGTTTGCAGACGACAATAAATCCTCAGCGCTCGCGAAATTCTTTGATATTCCAATGGTGGCAATAATACCCTGGCGGCTTCATTGTGATCACTTTAATGTGTTTTCCTTCCCAGGGCTTGTTTGAAAAGCAAATGATTGCCGTTATGAACACTGCCAGCACAAGGGAAAGAAGTTTTGGATATTTCGCCAGCTGAACATTCATGCCTTAGAAGAGATTAATCTAAAAGCTGGGAATTTGTTTAGTCAAATAACCTTTAAGTCACTTATATGATACTGAGTTTTCTTTGTGTGTGTGGCAGGGTGGCGGCGGTGGTATTGATGGTATGCGTTAACTGCTGTATGCTTAGAAGAATTTTCCTGGAAACTTGGTAGCAATCATCCTACTTTGTGTTTGTATTCAACTCTGTAGTGTTATAAGCACTTCTGATTTATTATCGGATTCTTTCTGCAACAACTGTATAAAGTAGGCAATATAGATAATCCCCAGATGACTGATAGAATGATCGAAGCTAAGCTAAGTTATTGTAGCTTATCCAAGACTTCCTCCAGATGTTGGTGTGGATCTTATAAGTATCCTACTGCCCCAAAGAGCACAGTCTGAAGCCTTCTGTTACCCAAAGTGGTGGAAGTCTCTTTGAGTAGGGAATCAATGAGAGCAAACTCCCTGCTTAGCAAAAAGTCGGCAAGCTCGGGATTTTTGATGCCTGTATTTATCAAGATCAGCTTTTGTAAGAAATTCTGTGTGAGAGCAAATAAAGTTTAATAAGTTTATTTAGGGATAATGGGGGTGCCCAAACACACAATAATCAAAGCAGCAATCTCTAATCTGGTGAACTGGGTTTGTTTCCCCACTCGTACACATGAAGCCTGCTGGGTTACCTTGGGCCACGCACAGTTCTTCCAGAACTCTCTCAGCCCCACCTACCTCACAAGCTGCCTGTTGTGGGGAGAGGAAGAGATGGAATGTGTAAGCTGCTCTGAAATCCTTGCAATTGAGAAAAGCAGGATAGAAATTCAAACTCTTCTTCTCATGTTGGAGGAAAGCTCCTTAGACCTGAAGGATGGATCCATACCATCTCTTTTAACAGGCATTAAGCCAGGATCTGCTTATTTTATTTTAGAAACCTTTAATAGCATATACATAAATTATACAATGGAAATTAAAATTGGCAGGTAAATTTTTTTTAAAAAAACAAGCATCAGGAGAGCTGGAATATTAAGCCACTGAATTGGGATTGAGTCTGCTAAGCATTTGGCAATGTTCCGTGATGACAACACACAAGAGTCTAGTAGTTAGTTCGATGGTAACAGTTGAGTTGCTGTCTAGCAAGAACAAAGTTTTGACAGCATCTGTAGTGTTGCCTAGATCAGCTAAGAGAGGATTAAGTAGTCTTTCCCACTCTACAGCATATAAAGGGCAATATAATAGAACATGATGGACTGTTTCTTCAAGACCAGGATTGCAGGTGCAAGATCTATCACGAGTGATGGTAAAGATGGTGCTCTCTGCTTGTATCGCCTGGTAGAAGTGGAAGAACATTGCAATTTCTGGCTAAGGTGACAGCGTTTTGTCTCAGAAGTGGTCATGCGTAGGAGATGTAGATAGTTAGCAGGAGTGGGAAAACGAGGCAAAATATGCAGATAGATTGGAGAGCAGGTTTTATTTGCTTGTGCCATCAGTTTCTGGTAGTCCTGCTCGCTGCCTTTGCTTTATGAGATGGTATATCTCATTAGCAACGGTCATAAAAAAAAGAAGATCACTGGCAAGGCGTACACCAGCCAGATCTTTGCAAACTTTATTGCTTATATGAATCCACTCAATTCGCCCGAGACCAAATAAGAGAGCGCGTTTGAGGTAAAGCTAAGCTGGCCGTCGTGAAAACAAATACGTAGCCAGAACCTAAAAGTGCGGCACCAGGCTATGGTTTCCAACAGATGTTGGCCAGCTTCCAAACACAAGGCTGCATAGGGTATGGAGCGAGGGCTTCCAAAGATCTTATACAGGAACTTTGATTGAATTCGCTCGGCTTCAGTGTTCCATACATGAATCCACAATGGGCAGCCATAGAAGAGTTGTTGGCACACTTTAGAGTTGAAGATCTTTAAGGCAGCAGGGATGTATCTATGTCCCTTATTATGGAAGAAGCCAATTATGGCGTTGCACGAGCTTTTGCTCAACGCTATTGCTTTGTTCCTGTGGTGTGACAATCTGCTTATTTAATTCGTTTAGATATTTATTTTCCACTTTTCTCCCCAATGGTATTTTACGTTGTTTTCCTCTTTTCCATTTTATCCTCACAGCAACAACCCTGGGAAGTTATGGTTCCAGAGCAGTCATTTTCTTGTGGGGAACTGGTCTCTGTAACTGGAGACCAGTTGCAATTATGGGAGATTTCCAGCCATCACCTGAAGACTGAAAACCCTAAGAGCAAGGCCTGAGGAGGGGAGAGACCAGAGTAGCATAGAATGCCATAGAGTGCACCCCTCAAAACTTGCCATTTTCTCCAAGGAACTAATTTCTGTCATCTCGAGATCGTTGGTAATTCAGGGAGATCTCCAGGCCCCACCTGAAAAATGGCAAAGCATGGGCCTTTCCCCACTTACGATTTGCCGCGCGCCACTCCCAGCGCAAGCGATTTCCAGCGTGGGGTCGTGTTCCCCACTGCCCCGCGCTCTGTGCAGGGCAGTCAGAAGGTGCCATTTCTTCCAGCATCAGAAATGACGCGCGCTGAAGGGACGTTGGAGCGCAGAGTCGGGGCGGCTGCGTTGTCACTGCCCGGACTCGTGGGGAGCACCGCTGGACCACGCGCTATTTGGGGGCAGTAGCGCGCAGCAAACGGTAAGTGGGGAAAGGGCCCATGTTGAATTGTAAGGCTGAACACGCTCAGACAAGGCTAACTTAAGAAAAGGAACTTTATTGATTTATATCGCCCTAACTACAGGCAGTGGTGGGATCCAAAAATTTTAATAACAGGTTCCGATGGTGGTGGGATTCAAACAGTGGCGACACCGCACACACGCACCTCCAGTCCCTATTGGGCAGGGAGGTTGCTTTAGTAACCCCTTCTCGGCACTCAGAAAAAATGAGTAACCACTTCTAGAGAAGTGGTGAGAACTGGTTGGATCCCACCTCTGACTACAGGGTGCTGGAACTGAGGACTCGTGTCCTCAGTTCCAGTATTTATTTTATTTCTGAACTCAACAACAACCAATCGGCTTTCTCCCCCCACCCAGTCTCTGGCCTTTCATTGGCCGTGAAGCTCCAGTGGGATGTAGCTTCTCGGTTTGCTTTCCCGCTCTTTTTGAAAAAGGTGGGAGCTGGTGCATGCTGGGAGTATCAGTCCTGACATTGGACCTGGATTTGGAAGACCTTGGCGCTCTCTCAGGCTATCCTAATTTGCAGGTGGATGTGGAAATTATGGAGGGTGGGAGAAGAATATTGTTCTTGTTGGGGAGAAAATCAAGGTATAAATATCTACTCACCTGCCTAAATGGCTAAAATGTAGCAGTTAAAAAAAGCACACCTGAAAATTTGGCAAGCCCTGACAACACCTCTAGCAGATGAATATGTATTTTCACTCGCTGGTAAAAACTATATTATACAAACTACTTCATGGTGTAGTGGTTAGAGAACCAGGTTTGATTCCCCATTACTCCACATGAGTGTCAGACTAATCTGGTGAACCAGGTTTGTTTCACTACTCCTACACATGAAGTCTTCTGGGTGCCCCTATTAGTTAGAAACTATGAATTGGCTCTGAGTTTCTTTTGTTGCCAGCACACACGCATGCCTTGGTAAAGTATGCTTTGTTTTGCCTCTGTGCACTCTGCTGTAACGAAAAGGTATCTCTTACCAGAGAGAATTACCAACAGTGGTCACTTCTCCCTCCCCTAATGAGCAACCATTAACATCTTTACAAGGTGCCAAGCCAACAACAGGAAACAAGACTGAACAAGGTTTCACACCTGTATTATCAGAAACACTCCGTAGGCAAAGCCACCTTCCCCCGAGTCAGCTTGGCCCCTTGTTAATCATAAGACTCCAAACATTTCTTGCAACTCAAAACAGATCCCCCTCCCCCATGATTTACAAAAAATATATTTAACAAAGACAACTCATATGGGAAGGAAGGACAATCATGAAGGCATCTTTCGGGCCCAAAAGAAACTTCATGAAAATAGGACATTCTTTTCTCCAGGCCAGCTGGCAACCCATTCACTAGATACCCTGGGAATGTTTCAGGGGAAGAGAAAAAAAGTGAAGGGATGCCATTCCCCTCCCCCAGTCTATGCATCCGGATTTTGGGTGGTGGAAGCACTGTCCAGCTTTAGCTAACTTAATGGCAACTCCACAGCGTTTTCAAGGAAAGATATGAACTGAGATGGTTTGCCATTGCCTGCTTCCATGTAGGGACTCCGAACTTCCTTGGTGGTCTCCCATTCAAACATTAACCAACTTGCTTAGCTTCCAAGATCTGACAAGATTAGGCTAGCCTGGGCCATCCAGTCAGGGTAGATGCCAGTGGCGGAGCTACAAGGGGACAGGGTGTGTGTGCCGTGCACCGTGCACTGGGCGCAAGCCTGGGGGTGCAGAAAATCACCCCTCCCCCTCCTTGCAGGGGTGCTTCTCCCATTACTATTTTAGAGTTCAGTTATCAGTGCAAAGGCCTGTTCGCAGTAAAAATGGCCTGAGGAACTACAGTTCCCAGGAGACTTTGGGGCTCGCAAGGTCTCCTGGGAAGTATAGTTCCCAACAGGCCGTTTTTACTGTGAACAGGCCTTTTTGCAACCTGAAACAGTGCTAGGAAAAGGAAAGGAACTAAGATGAGTGTGGGAAGGGGGGGTGCCGCGGAGGGGGGGGCGCCACGGGGGGGGGCAGAAAATATAGACTGTGCACTGGGTGCAGTTTGGTCCAGCTACGCCTCTGGTAGATGCTGACTGTAACCCGTGCATCATAACATGTGCCCATTCCACTGGCTCCGTCACTGAAAGGGACAGAACATATTTACTGACAGCACTGGGTCTGGTCCTGCAAAGTATTTCTCTCTCTCTTACTTCTTGAATCAATGGGCCCGGCCTACGCTAAAGAAGTTTGCTCTATGCTGCTCTCAGAATATAATGCCATTGTTGAAAAATTACTGTACTTCCCCATTAGGTGTCTTTTCCATGCATTAGATTTCAAAGTTTAGTTGTTCCCTGTAACCCTGTGAATATCTGGAGATAATGGAATGTAAACCACCCCTCGCTGCCAAAAACTCCATTGGTTATAATGGACTAAGTCTGCCAAGTCCTGCTGAGCGTGGAAGTTTGAGAAGCAAATTGTAGCCAAGGCTTATAGCGGCAGCAGCTTAATGACAGAGATATATTTTTTTAAAAAATAAGAAAACTGCTTTTTTAGGGCACGGGCTTACTAATCTGTTTAAATGGGCCCATTTTAATTCCTTAGCAAACCGACAGGTTTGCGATTAGTCTAAAAAGTAAAATAATATGCATAGCCTCTGTGCAAATTTATCATCCAGAGCTTATGGCAGCCCCTGTGCTCCTCTGACAGTTTGAGATTAACTACTGGGTTGGTGTTCTGAGAAGGCCATTTTATGGGAAACGCATTTTCTCCCGTGAGGTATTTAGAAAGTTTCTTGTCAGTAAAAGTATTCCCTTGTCTGTCTGAAATCCCCTTTAAAGTTTCGTCGCCTAGGAAGATTATCATTCACCAGTGAAGTTTCCTATCCTTTAACAACCCCCAGACTAGCACAATTGCAATACTATGGGAGGCAGAAGTGGACTGAGAGTCCACACAGCGAAGAGTCTGCTTTTCACCTTGATTGGCTAGGATGACAAGCTGGAGAAAGAGAAAGAGACCTCTCTCTATTCCATAAGCTGATAGCTCTCAAATTTGCTGAAGCAGGACCGATTTCTAATTTTACTCCCCTTTTGAGACTCGCTCAGCCCTGTTTGTGCTGCAGAGACAAACAATGCGTGTGCAGCGTACAGATGCAAGTGCCGTCAAGTCACAAAATAATTCTGGCAACCCCAGTTAAAGGGGCTTTCAAGCCAAGTCAGGAACAGAGGTGGCTTGCCATTGCCTTCCTCTGAACAGTCTTCCTTGGTGGTCTCCCATCCAAATACTGAGTCTCCTTCCCTTCTGATATCCGACCAGGTCAGGCTATACCATTCCACCTTCCCTCCCATGTACAGTAAGCCCTTGGTTTTTCTTTGTATGTCCATTCAGTAATTCTCATGTCACATTCCATGTGTACGATCAGAGGTGGGATCCAGCAGGTTCTCACAGGTTCCCAAGAGTAGGTTACTAATTATTTGTGTGTGCCGAGAGGGGGCTACTAATTGGTGATTTTGCCATGCGATTTTTGCCTTAGTTACGCCTCTCCTCTCAGCAGTAGCATGCAGAACTTGAAGCAGTCTAGCAGGAGGTGCACCGGTGTGCATGGCAGCCTGCGCCTGCATGCATTCGTTTCCCGCCCAAGGACCAGCGCAGGGGCTGCGTCCTTGCCACAGCCCTGCCCAGGAATGCCCCACCCCCGGAATGCCCGGCCATGCCCTCGTCGTGCCCCACCCAGCCCCACTGGCGCTACGCCACAGTTTGAATCCCACCACCATGGGAACCTGTTACTAAAATTTTTGGATCCCACCACTGGGTGTGATATAAACTGCACATTCAGCCAGTGTCTAGTTCCATTCGTAAAGTGAACACACGTTGTCTCGTTCTTACAAACAGAGGTTGCTCGTGTAAGCAGGATGGTTATGTGTCAGCTTTAATACATGAACTACTGAGTCAGTTCTTCGCTTGGCAGGTAGCACTGGGACAATTCCAAGGGTGGCAAGTGTAGGCTGTATCCAACCACCAGCATCCAGGACTCAATGAACATGAGGTGGGTCTATTCACCCATGTTGTCCTGGCTGGGAGCAAGTTAAGCCCCTAGGATGAGTCCCCAAACTTTTCAACCCTATGGGCACCTCCGGAATCCTGATGTAGGGCGACAAGCCCAACTACAAAATGGTTGCTGCAGGAGATGGAACCAAGCATGAAATGGCTGCCACAGGAGGCAGATCCAGTCATAAAACGTTAGGGAGAGAGGTTATGGTCAGTGGTGGGATCCAAAAATTTTAATAACAGGTTCCAATGGTGGTGGGATTCAAACAGTGGTGCCGCTGCACACACACACCTCCAGTCCCTATTGGGCAGGAAGGTTGCTTTAGTAACCCCTTCTCGGCACTCAGAAAAAATTAGTAGCCACTTCTAGAGAAGTGGTGAGAACTGGTTGGATCCCACCTCTGGTTATGGTGTTGGTGGAAAATGCTGTCAAGTTACAGCTGAATTATGGTGACCCCACCCCATAGGGTTTTCAAGGCAAGAGACGTTTGAAGATGGTTTCCCATTGCCTGCTCTAAGTGGGTTGAGAGGGTTCTGTGAGAACTGTGATTGGCCCTTCATGTGGAGGAGTGGGGAATCAAAGGTCGATTCTGCACTTGCGTTATCGACCTAAGTTCGAGCTGTGTTCGACCTAAGTGCTCCGCACAACCACTGGGATCGATGTGGTTTTGTACCAGCTTTGCCCCGTGTAATGGTCAAATTTCCGACTCCAGTTGGGAACTACTACTTTTTCGGGGAACCACGCTCGAACTCAGCTCGATTCCAGTAAAGTGCGGAATCTCTGGTGCCAGGAGTCCCCCATTTAGCCAATCACAGTTGAGTGTTTCGGGCATGCGTACAGCTGGCCAATCAAAAAACGCCACCGTCCCTCCATTCCTGTGGCAGTTTTTTTATAACGTGTGTGGGGATAGACGGAACATGGGCGTAGAACAGTAGCCAATCGGAACGGAGCGGCGAAGAGGCACAGAATGATTCCACCCTCCGAGCTGGGATCAAGCTGGTTGCAGTGGGGAACAACAATGGCTTCGACCTAGGTCAGTACCCTTCTCAGGGAACTGGGTCGAACCTATTTTACTGGTGTGCGGAATCGCCCAAACTCAGTGTTCCAGATTAGAGTTCGCCGTCCTTAACGACTCCACCACGCTGGCTCTCGGTGAGGCTATAGATAACTCTAAAGGTAACTCCCTAACATTTCAGGGCGAAGCTCTGCTTGGATGCCTACTTAAATGAACATTGTTTTAAAACATTTTAATGCTTACATAAACTGTATCTTCAGCCATGCAGTAAAAACCCTCACGCTGCGGTGACAGCTGCTGCTGAAGATTTTTTTTAAAAAAATCTGCACACTGTCCTATAAATAGCCTTGTTGGGCAAAAGTCCAACTTAGCCTGCCCATTTTCTAAAAGCACTTGGCAGACATCATGAAGGCACCAAGGGTACCATGTTGTGAATCCCTACCTAGGAATGAATGGGGGCTGCACAGCAAAGGACACAAAGGGAATGGGGCAGCTCCTCCTTTGCTTCCCCTGGTTTTTTCCTCACCACTGAATGGAGTTCCAGATTGGGAAATTCCTGGAAGTTTAGGAGCAGAGCCTGGTGAGGGCACGGTTTGGAGAGGGGAGGTGTGTATAATGTCAGGTTGCCAACATACAGGCGGGTCCTGGAAATCTCACAGAGTTACAGCTGATCTCCAGACTACAGAGATCCGTTCCCCTGAAGAAAACGGTTGTTTTAAACGTACTAGACGAAAACAAACGTCAGCAGAACTCACTGGTGAAGCCATATTTTAGTTCAAGGAGATAAGAACTGTTATGTACAAATTTAATTATGACGTGTACCGGATTATAAGAGGGATGTCAGATATTAAGATTTTATTTTTTCTCTTTTCACCGTCATTACTGTAATATGTTCATAATATATGTAATTATTTTAACCTTAATAAAATATTTTTGAAAAAGAAAATGGTTGTTTTAGATCAGGGGTCTGCAACTTGTGGCTCTCCAGATGTTCATGGACTACAGTTCCCATCAGCCCCTGCCAGCATGGCATTGGCATTATAGTCCATGGACATCTGGAGAGCCACAGGTTGCAGACCCCTGTTTTAGATGATGGGCTCTATGGCAGTGGTTCTCAACCTTCCTAATGCCGTGACCCTTTCATACAGTTCCTCATGTTGTGGTGACCCCCAACCCTAACATTTATCCATTTTACAGATGGAGAACACTGATGCAGAGAGTCTTAGGCGACCCCTGTGAAAGGGTCATTTGACCCCCAAAGGGGTTGTGACCCACAGGTTGAGAACCGCTGCTCTATGGCATTATGCCATGCTGAGGGCCCCTCCCCTCTCCAATTCCATGGGTGTTGCACCCCAAACCTCCAGCAATTTCTCAACCTAAAACTGGCAACCCTAGTATAATTCAATAGAGCCCCCGCCCCCCTCAAACAGGAAAGGAACTGATCTATATACTCTGCAGGACAATCAATTGCAAACCTGAAGGAAACCATGCAATGTTTATTTTCCGCACAGAAATCAAAATAGGACAGACACAAGGGAACAGGCTCAAAAGCTTGTGATTATGAAATCAAGTTTACACTTAGTTTATGTACTTTTGCTCATAGGCCAGTTGCTTGAATCATTTGATCCATGTGATTTTCATGGCCCACAGCCCAAATCTCCTGCCAGGACCCCTTCATTTCATAGGTGATCTGCCCAGGGATGTGATGTTTACCACACGAATGAAATAAAGGTCATCTTACTTCCCTCCGATGCCAGCAGCTGGCCCCAGCGCTTACACGATACTGAGCATTTTCTCTTGGAGCAGCAGTGGCGTAGGAGGTTAAGAGCTCGTGTATCTAATCTGGAGGAACCGGGTTTGATTCCCAGCTCTGCCGCCTGAGCTGTGGAGGCTTATCTGGGGAAGTCAGATTAGCCTGTACACTCCCACATACGCCAGCTGGGTGACCTTGGGCTAGTCACAGCTTCTCGGAGCTCTCTCAGCCCCACCTACCTCACAGGGTGTTTGTTGTGAGGGAGGAAGCCCCTTTGAGTCTCCTGCAGGAGAGAAAGGGGGGGTATAAATCCAAACTCCTCCTCCTCCTCCTCCTCCTCTTCTTCTTCTTCTTCTTCTTCTTCTTCTCCTTCTCCTCCTCCTCCTCCTCCTCCTCCTCCTCCTCCTCCTCTTTTCCTCCTCCTCCTCCTCCTCCTCCTCCTCCTCCGCTCTGAAGTAGAGATTTCCAAAGTGGGCAGTACCACTCCTCTGGGGGCAGAGGAAACATCAAGGGGGCCATGAGGAATTTTGGGGCGGTAGGGAGGTGGCAGAGAATTTTGGGGCGGTAAGGAGGCAATGCAGGGATTGCTGGGCCAACTGGCAGAGGAAAAGGTCTTGTCTTTCCATCCTGATGACTGGTGAGTTTTAAAGGAAAAGCTGCACTCTCCTCACTGGGTAGCTGGGCAAGGGGAGCCAAAGCAAAGAGGCAGCAAAGACATCTTTACTATTCGGTTTTTGTGCCCCGTTTACGTGGTTCTCTCAAAAAGACCTTCCTGACCTGCACTGTGGGACAAAGTTAAGATGTACTTTATTGCCTTCCCAATGTCATATTTAGTACAGCGGGCCTTCAGTGCAGTCACCTGGTTTCTTTCCAAGCAAACAACCTGGAAATCGCTGAATGTGGGGCTCTAAGACATCCTCTTGGTGTCTTGCGGCCTGATGTTGAGAAGCGGCTATCCCTGCACTAAGCACATCCATTCCATTACAAATTGTGAAGACATAATAGACGAGATGCAAACACACCCTTTCATATTGCTAAAACAGCTCAATAGATTGGTTTCCTTTTACCAGGTCATGTATTATTTGTGAAATACATACGTGTGTTTACAGTGTTAGAAGTTGTTTTGAATTTGCAGTAGTAGACTTAATACCAAGAAAGAGGTGTGTATTTGTATATGTGTGTGTGTGTGTGGGGGGGGGGGACGGACACAAGGAATGTGTCCTGGGAGCCAAAGGTGTGGCAACCTGAAATAATTTGGGAACCATTGCTCTAAAGAATACTTTTTGGACTAGGGCCGTGGTGGCGAACCAATGGCACTCCAGATGTTCATAGACTACAATTCCCATCAGTCCCTGCCAGCATGGCCTATTGGCCATGCTGGCAGGGGCTGTTGAGAATTGTAGTTCATGAACATCAGGAGTGCCATAGGCTCGCCACCACTGGACTAGGGAGTGCCATAGGGTCAGGGGAATTTGGTTAACTTCAGGTCTTCTTATCTACTATAGCTTGCTACATAAACATTCTAGTGGGCTCTAAGTATAGAGTGGCTTGTCTTCAAGATAGAGAGGAGCCTCTAGAGAGGATAGAGAGATGGAGAGACTTTCTTTTCACTTCCTTTGTCTATAGCAGGACATGGTACAATTTGCTGGTCATTCTGCTGGTCATTTTCTCACTTAATCTTTTCCTGCTGCCTTCCACTTTTCCTAGCATTATTGTCCTTTCCAATGAGTCTTGACTTTTCATGATATCAGCAAAGTGTGATAGCCTCAATTTGGTCATTTTTGCTCCCAGGTGTCCTCACATACTGCCCCCAAATCTCCAGGAATTTCCCAAGCCAGATCTGGCAACCCAATCTGATATCCAAACCAACTTTTCTGTCTTAACTACAGATCCTATGATAGGACTATGAAAGGCAATTGGACATTGTCTTTTAAAATCACCCCATTGCCACAATAAATTGTTTTCCAAAACTAGAAGCAGAGATTATATACTTAAATTGGCTGCTTTCTACACTGTAGAAATACATTCAGCTTTGTGATCAAATGAGATTTGTACATTCATTACACACGTTCCATGACAGCCCACTTTTAAAATTAATCCACAGTTTCAAAAGTTCTAAATAACCTTAATTAAGAGACTGAGAAGGGATAGCTCAGAGAAGCCATTACGAACATTTTGATGGAGTAGCTCATTACTTACCGTTATGTAACTGGTCCAAGTTTTACTCAAAAGAGCATAAATTATTCCACTGCTGGCTCCAAAACATCGGAGAGACTGTCGTTTTTGAGGTCTATCAATAAAGATTTTTGAAAACCACCAACAGAAGACCATCTCATGAGAAGGAAAGATGGGTAGGTGCAGAGTTTAAATTAATTATGTCTGGGGCCTTCTTGTCCATAGAGCTAATACAATAGCAATCAGATGAGATGAGAGGAGTCCTGCTTGCTCAGGCCAAAGGGTAGGGTTGTCAGGACCTTCTGGCCACTGGTGGGGGATGGGGACTAAGGTTGCCAGATTCAGGTTGGAAAACTCCTGGGGGATTTGGGGATGAAACTTGAGGAGGGCAGAGACCTCAGTGGGGTACGAAGCCTAGAGTCCCAAGAATCCATTTTCTCCAGGTGAACTGATCTCTGTTACCTGGAGAGCAGTTGTAATCCCAGGAGATTGCCAGCCACCACATAGAGTTTTGCCACCCTATCAATGGGCTGTCTGCTTTACAGGCCTGCTTTCAGTCAGAAACCCTCAAGGAGGACCTGAAGCTAATGGTCATCCCCTACATTTTTCTCCACAGCAACTGGCCTTCACAGGCACATTCCCATTAGTCATCTCTATATATAAAAATCTATCAGTGTGTTTTTCTGCTGGCAGGTCATCTCCCAAACTACTAGACCGATTGCTTTGAAATTTTCACACAACGTCGCATTCGCGTACGGCCAGGTTTCCATACTGTTTCCACACCTCCTGTTGTGTACATGTCACAACTGTGGCAGTTATTTGGTACATGCCACACCTGTGACAGTTGGAACCACAGTTCTGTTCCGCAACAGCGCCATCTGCTGGCCGTCAAAGGGTGGCAACACCCTCTGATACAAGGGAACCAACGATGCCTTCCTTGAAAACCACTGCCTTATGGAGTGAAAGGGATGGGGCGGACCATCTGCACATGGCCCACCCACCCTAGCGGAGGAAGGGGAAGGTGAGGGAGGGTCCAGGGGTTTGCTGGACCAAACACTCTGAAATTTGAACACAATGTAGCTCATGCCTCCCAGCGTGTTTTACGCTAGATAATTCGCCTGCAAGGGAAGGGAGTGAAAGGGACAGGATCAGCCACCTGCACATGGCCCACCCACCCTAGCAGAGGAAGGGAAACGTTAGGGATGGATCGGTTGCCATGCAAGGGAACGGAAGAGAGGGAGGGGAGCGAGGGGGCCCTTGCCCCTCCCCTCCCTTGCAATCATTATGCAATGACACATGTTCGAACCGTTCGCTTCCCCTTTTCTTTCTTTTCCACTTCACCAGACTCAGTCACAGCAACGCGTGGCCGGGCCCGCTAGTAGGTTTAATAAATATTATTCAGTTTGTCCCCCACAAAGATTATTTAGAAAGCCTTACTTGGCCTTCCATAGGTTACTATAGATGAACATGGGTCTCCATAGTCAAGTCTTCTGGACAGTCCCTCCCTCAGATGATTAGGTGGTCTCCATTATGGTTGGCAGCTTTGGGCTGAGAAGTTTGAAGATAGAGCCTGAGGAGAATGTGCAAGGAACCTCAACAGTGTGTAATTCTATAGACAGGAGCAGCAGTGGTGTAGGAGGTTAAGAGCTTGTGTATTTAATCTGGAGGAACCAGGTTTGATTCCCCGCTCTGCCGCCTGAGCTGTGGAGGCTTATCTGGGGAATTCAGATTAGCCTGTACAATCCCACACATGCCAGCTGGGTGACCTTGGGCTAGTCACAGCTTCTCGGAGCTCTCTGCCCCACCTACCTCACAGGGTGTTTGTTGTGAGGGGGGAAGGGCAAGGAGATTGTATGCCCCTTTGAGTCTCCTGCAGGAGAGAAAGGGGGATATAAATCCAAACTCGTCTTCTTCTAGACTCCACCTTCTAAAACAGCCATTTTCTCTAGGGAAGCTGATGTTTGTCATCTAGTCAGGTATAATCCCCAAAAGCCCATATGCCACAGCAGGAGGTTGGCAATGAAGTACTTTGGATAGCATCGTTTTTACCAGCAAGCAAAGATATATTTTATCCACTGAAGGTTTTGTCGGTTTGCTAAATGTTCAAGCGTGCTTTTTTAAAAATATTGCTGCATTTTAACTGTTGACGTAGGTAGATTTTTAGAAGATGAAGAGAAGAAGGGTCTGGATTTATAGCACACTTCCTCAACCATAAGGAATCTCAAAACAACTTACAAACGTCCTCTCCCCACAACAGATATGTTATCAGGTACATGGGGTTGAGGGAGTTGGAGAGAATTGTGGGCCTTTCCCCACTCTCCCCATCACCCCTATGCCGCACGCTGCTCTCAGCGCGCGGCATCCCTGGCGCGCCCCCCGGCATCCCCACGACCCCGCGCTCTGCATGGGGTCATCAAAAGGCGCCCTTTGCAAGAGCGCCAGGGATGCCGCGCACTGAGGGGGCGCGACAGTGGCAGCGTCGGGACAGCTGCGCTGTTGCTGCCCCTCTCGTGGGGAGTGCCGGGGGACCCCGTGCTACTCTCCTCAAGTAGCGTGGGGCTTAAGGTAAGTGGGGAAAGGCCCTGTGAATGACCCAAGGTCACCTAGAAGACTTTTTGTGGAGAAGCAGGGAAACAAATACAGTTTACCAGGTAAGAGTTCACTGCTCATGTGGAGCAGTGAGGCCAATGTCTATTGGTGTCTTTGTCAACTTCTTAGAAAGTTTTGACCATCAGGTCTACAGCCTGTGCATTAACCTTGCTTCCAAGGGCCGTGTTCTACCAATATGAGCCATCTTGGCACAAAAAAAAATATCTGGAAATGTAACCTCTATCTGTGGCTTCTGTGGGGGAGAACTTGGAAGGAGTTGCAAATTACTAAATTTAAAACAAAATGGTTTACTTCCTTAACAAACGACGCTTTTAACATTAACATTTAACATTAACAATTTACAGTCCTTTTAGGTTGCATTTCAAGTCCTTATATTTACAGTCTACTGATAATGCCAAGTCCAATTCTTCCTGCTGGTGGTTGGCTTATGAAGACTTCAGAGGCTTGGTGAACGGGATCCAAGATGATGAAGGTCCCCAAAAGAACTCCCATCAACTACATACATAGCAAGCCCTGAAACAATAAATTCTAACATTTACAATATAGCACAAATAAACAACTCCCTTCCCACTAGTTCCCAACAACTTTGCAGTTACCTTAAACAAGGTGTTAAGAGCTTATAAAGAATTAAATCAAGGTCCCAGCCTGGTAGCCTGGCTTCCTCCAACTTCACCAGTTTTTGCAGCCTTCTGCTGCTTTGAGTCTCCACCCCCTTTCTGGGTCAACCCATTCTGAACATAGGGGTTACAGAAACATCTGGTGGGATAGAGGACGATAGGAGAAAATATGTCATTGATGCCCCAATAAGCCACTTTTTAAAAAAGTTATCTTCTGACCACCACAGAGGAAATCCCAAACCAAAGGGACAGATTTTGGCAAACTTTCTATAACATTATTTATTTATTTATTTATATTATTAAACGTATACCCCGCCCATTCCTGAAAGGTAACAGTGATTTCTGTATTCTATTCAAGTTGCAAATATTGTGTCTTTCATGTTACATAAAACTAGACTTTTAAAAAAATATCCTATTTAATAACACATCTCTGGTACTAAATTTTAGCTTAGTCATACTCTTGAAGTGTCTGAACAACAGAGAACATTTATACTGGCTCAGTTCCAAACCCTCCCCTCTGCTGTTTTGGAAGGTGGAGATAGGAATTCTCCTTATTAGGAGAGAAAATGTCCTGTGGATCTGGGCACATAGAAAGAGTAGGACATATGCTTTTCCACTGTCAGTTTTAGCAAACTACACGTATTAGTTTTATTTTGCCTCTGTTGTATAGATTCCCAGGTCATACACAACCATTTTATATTTCTGTGTCGCTTGCAGACGCCAATCCTGGTATGATTTACAAGGTGGCCAAACTGTGCGTAACAGCACTAGAAATAGTTACAGGGTAGTCTTCATAACAAAAGTAGGTTATAGCTTTCAATCTAACAATTATAAGTTGTTCTGAAATTCCTGTTAGGATTAATTTTTACGGTTTTAGTATGTTTTATCCTTTATGTTCCATTCGTTGTGTTCCATCCTTTATCTCATGCTGGTCTCTGACTGTAATGAATATTTTTGATTGATTAACTAGGTTAGTCAGTTTCATTTGATGTTTACTAAAAGAGCCAACTCTGTCTTTGGATTTCCAAAATAAGGTGCTTAATTCCGCAGGTTGATGGTGAGCCTTTGCTTGAATTAAATGTTGATCAATGCTGCTAATTACGTCAGCCACAGGTCCTAGCTCACGGTCAATTGTGTCCAGTATTTAGACATTGCAAATTAGAATAGCTGAATTGAGATCGAATTCACAAAAGAAGGCACGGCACTCTGCATTTCTCTGTTCAGGAAGTGCAAAACAAAGTACCACATCATGTTGGGAAATTAAAGCCCTAGGCTGGTGCAGGATTTCTTTAATAATCACTGGACAATATTAACAAATGGGATGGTTTTGTGTCAGTTGCCTTAGCAGGAATTAAGAATAGTTTGAAATAATCATTCTATTTACATCTTTCTGATATAATTTCCAAACAATACATTTTCCCTTTTTTTCCTCCCACCTTCCCCTAATATTATGTTTTACTTTTCTTTAACCAAACAGCAGTAAGTTCATTCGTTGTTGTCTTCTTATCCATATGTCTTCTTTGACTCCCGTCTCCTTCATCCAATTCTCATAACTTGTCCATATCTTCATTACTTCATTCTTCTGTTTTTTTCTTATGTATGTGTTATTATTCTTTTGATAATATTTCAAAATGACTCAATGTCACTTTGTTCCCCATATATATTCCAAATCCATTTCTGAATCAGCCCAGTTTTTTTCTTTATCTTTTCCATCCAAACGCTTATCACTGCATGTATTGTTTCTAAACATTTTGTACATATTTCTATATATTGTATATCTATTTTTTTTCATCATCAATTATTCCTCCATAAATAATAGATCATTGCTTTAATCTAATTCCACTTTTATTTTTCACCTCAATTTCTCTATCCATAGCAAATGCCTTCTTCCCTAGAATCTTTTTACTTCTTTTGCATTCAATCCACATGTACGGGCTATAATCGCAAGTAGTAATCTTGGTCTCCCTACAGTTATCCACAGTTTTGGGGATAATCCTTTCAGGAACCTGTATTTCCATACTGATATACTAGCTTCTACCAGCATGGCCAATTGGCCATGCTGGTAGGGGCTGATGGGAATTGTAGTTCCTGAACATCTGGAGAGCCGCAGGTTCCCTACCCCTGCACTAGCCTTTTTCTCTTCCCTTAACCTTCCCCCATCATTTTAAACCCTGCCTTAACCGTATATGCAAGTTGTTTGGAAGTTCTATGCCATTTTAAAATCAACTTTCTTTCCAACTCCATATATTTTTCAATTTTTATTTTTCTCATGCTAGCCATTATTCTTTCAATTTTTTCATCATTCAGAGTGCCATCCTTCTCCCATTGTTGTAAGAATGGCAAATCTTTACACAGAGGCAGTGCCTCTCTCTTTAAAAACTTTGGTAGCAGAAATAAAGTATGCTTTAGGGTTGTGTGTTTGACCTGTTGAAAAAGAGAGATCTGTTGGTTGACCGAATATTGTCAAATAGCAAAGATTTTCAGAAAAACTTTATGAAAGCCACAAAAAGGAAACTTTAATCATCCACAGGTTTGCAACTTGTTCTCATGAAGTTAATTAATCAACCATTATTACAAAACAAGGGCTGATTCCACAAAAGTCTCTGAAAATGTTTGCAAAACGTTTTCAACGCTCCCTCCCTCCGGTTTGTTCACACTCACCTCCTTGAAACAATTCCTGGCTGCCATTTTCTGATCGTTCTTCCTAGCTATGAAGACGTCAACCCTGGTCCCTCAAAATAAAAAAAGAACCGATGAAAATAAACAGGCAAGATGACAGAGCAAGCTCAGAAAATGGTTCGAAGGAGAAAGTCTGGGAACTGCAGAGAGGTGTGGAAAATGTCTTTAGAGACATATGCACAGCAAGTTGAAAACATTTTGAAAACACTTTCAAAAAAGAATTGCTAAAATTCAGGATGCATTCAGGATGCATTTAAAATGTCTGCAGGCTGGAATTAAAATGTTTTGGGCTAAAAACATTGCAGAACTCCTCGGAGGAAACATTTTATTTTGTGTGTGCTGAATGGACCACGGGCATTCTTTTTTTTTTTAAATGACAATTCATAATTTTGAACAAAAGTGCGCCTAGGAAGTGACCTCTGTTTCCTTGGATTCCTGTTCTTATTTGGCAGTATTTTTGGGTATAGCAGACTCAAATCCAGAGGTGGGATCCAGCAGGTTCTCACCAGTTCCCGAGAGTGGGTTACTAATTATTTGTGTGTGCCGAGAGGGGGTTACTAATTGGGTCCGCTTTTCCATCTCCACGCCCTCGCCTCCCCGAGAGGCATCCTGCCTTTGAACGTGAAGGTTCCATATAGCAATTGCGACTAATAATGTAACTCCCCTGAACTGGGTTAATCCCTTTCAGGTACTGCAATTCATTGATTCTCAGCCTTATCTCACCAGTCTCTATCAAAGAACCTGTGTGTTTCACCATTGCTGTGTTCAGATTTGTGAGTTGGGGCA
The DNA here is from genome assembly GCF_021028975.2 of Sphaerodactylus townsendi. Taxonomy (NCBI): domain Eukaryota; kingdom Metazoa; phylum Chordata; class Lepidosauria; order Squamata; family Sphaerodactylidae; genus Sphaerodactylus; species Sphaerodactylus townsendi. The sequence continues at coordinate 14,583,437 of NC_059426.1, read as the reverse complement.
TTTTCTATAATGTGATGATGATTTAGAAATGACCTAGTGCAAAAAGTTTTTTGGGGGGTCGTGGTGGGGTGGCTGCCCATGGGGCATCCAACCTGTGTGGGTTTCCTTTGCTCCAGGGCCTTAGGGTTTGCCTCCAGGGACCTCTGCCCCTCTTTGCTGAGGGGGGGGGCTGCTGCAGGCGAGGAAACCTGTTACTAAAATTTTTGGATCCCACCACTGCTCAAATCACTTTGAGGTCTTTGAAGACATGAAATTGACTGGCCAACTTGAGGTCACTCTGCCTCAGCTCATGCTTTCTCACATATTTTCACAAAGGTAAAGCGAGAATAACAGAGGTTGCTCTGAGCTTCTTGGATGATTGGCAGGACAAAAGAAAGAAAGAAAGCCCTAGCTAGATCAGGCATATGATCCATAGAAGCAAAAAGGTTTGCCCCCTCCTTGCTGCGGGGCTTCAGACAAAAAAGCCTTTCCTCAGCCTTTGGGCCCATGGAATGCTGACAGAGGGTGTGTGTGCACAACTACAAAATGGCTGCTATGGGAGGTGGAGCCAACCACAAAATGACTACCATGGGAGGCGGAGCCAACCACAAAATGTCAAAGCATGAGGTTATGCATAATTCTGAAAACAGCTCTGTTTAATGGGGTGGCTTTCCAAACTAATATATTATTTTAAAACATTTTCTTGTATGCACATATAAGTACAAATGGGCTAGCCAAGAAACCCTCTTCTGGCTGTAACTGCCTTCGTTTACAGCAGAGGTCTTCAAACGATGGCCCTCCAGATGTTCAGGAACTACAATTCCCATCAACCTCTGCCAGCATGGCCAAGTAGCAGGGCTGATGGGAATTGTAGTTCCTGAACATCTGGAGGGCCATAGTTTGAAGACCCCTGGTTTACAGGCATCTAACAAGCTTAGTTTTCCATCCTTCCGAGGTCAGTAAAATGAGTACCCAGATTGCCGGGGTTAAAGTATAGAGGAGTGGAGAAGGCAATGGCAAACCACCCTATAAACATAGCCTGTTTAATAAATGACAAAATGTGATGTCACTCATGGGTCAATAATGACCTGGTGCTCGCACAGGGGACTACCTTTACCTTTAATAAGTTGATGCAAAAGGGGGAAAATGCTTCTCTTGGCTTCTTTTTAGCTTTAGACGAGCCCTTCTCTCATGAGGCCAGGCATTTTCAGTCTGCGCTATTTCTTTTAACAGTGACAGTTGGTTACTGAATGTCTGCCCAGAGCTCATTGCGTATGTGATGTGTGCAGCAAGAGAGCAATTCTGGTCAGACGTTGATGGGAACATAAATGATTGTTGAAGAATTACCAGAATATGTATTACCAGTACTCAAAATATAAAGCTTAAGATAAACATGGACAAAAATATTAAAACACCACAACGAACACCTATGCAGTCTTTAATCACACAAGGCCTGTTAATAAGCTTACTTTTCTTGTGGGCTTTACATGAAGAAGAAGAGGAGTTTGGATTTTTAGCTCATCTTTCTCTCCTGTAAGGAGTCTCAAAGCAACTTACAAACTCCTTCCCTGCACCACTCTGCAGCTCACAGAGAGTTATACTGGCAATCACCATCGACCAAAAGAGCTGCATTTACTCCCATCCCTTGGCATGAGGCTTGTAAGTCAGGAAGATTTCCCATTCTTTCAATGGCAGCTGGTTGAAGATGGGAATCAACAGCCAACTACTTGTCCACTTTCCCGGGGCATGTGCCGTATTGGAGGATGGTGTTCACAGGCAGCCTTTCCAAGAGCTGTCTGGGGAACCTGTTTCATGTCTGCTGAGGTAATTATACTATATATTTGTATTTAGATTAAATATTTGTAGTGGGAAAAAACTTGTCCCTGAAAGAAATAGAAATAAAGTGTGTCCTCCATGGAGTTCTGCATTGTTGTTTTTTTTTACTCCAAAACGTTTTATTTGCAGCCTCAAACCCTTTTAAATGAATGCCCCTTGAAAACGATAGTTTAGTTGAAACATTTTCAAAATGGCTTCATTTGCCTGTGCGACCCCTTCAAGATGTTTCTCATGCCTCTCTTCCTTCCTTGCACTTCTTCATGGGTGTCATTTTCTCAGATGACTTCTTGCTCCCCACCAGTTCTTCCTGCAGGTTTCTTTATTTTTTTGGGGTGGGGTGGGGTGGGGTGGGGTCTAATCATTGAAGGATGGACTGCAGAAGGTGCAGAGGATGGCAGCACTCCGCCGTGAAGCATAGAAGCAGATTTCTCAAACAAAAAGGGGAAATCACAAAATGGTGGCCAGGAATCATTTGGAGGGAACGAGTGCAAACACACATCTTGGTAAAGGGGTTGGGGATTTGGGTGGAAAGGCCCCAGTATAAAATATCCCATTCAGTGGCGTACCGCCCACGGGGACAGGGGGGGTCAAATGACCACAGGTGCAATGGTGGGGGTGTGTGCAAAATTGCAACCACCCCTCTCCAGTGGTGGGATCCAAAAATTTTAGTAACAGGTTCCCATGGTGGTAGGATTCAAACTGTGGCGTAGCACCAATGGGGCTGGGCGGGGCACGACGGGGGCGTGGCCTGGCATTCTGGGGGCAGGGCATTGCTGGGCGGGGCTGTGGCAAGGACGCAGCCGCTGCGCCGGTCCTTGGGCGGGAAACGAATGCACGCAGGCGCAGGCTGCCACGCACGCCGGTGCACCTCCTGCTAGACTGCTTCAAGTTCTGCGCGCTACTGCTGAGAGGAGGGGCGTAACTAAGGCAAAAATCACGCGGCAAAATCACCAATGAGTAACCCCCTCTCGGCACACACAAATAATGAGTAACCTACTCTCTGGAACCTGTGAGAACCTGCTGGATCCCACCTCTGCTCCCCTCCTACCCTGTGCAGGTCAGCACAGGTGACGCTCCTTAAGACAGCCGCGGTGCCTGTCCAAGCCGCCTCCTTCCCTCCCCAGGCCTTTGGGTGTGGGGCTCGGGTGGGGGGGCGACTCGGACAGGCACCATGGCAGCAAGCTGGCTCCTGAGCCACTCACCGTGATGCCCTACCCCCGGCCGCCCTGCAAGCTGACTTCAGTGCAAGCGCCCATTCAGTGGCGTACCGCCCACGGGGACAGGGGGGGTCAAATGACCACAGGTGCAATGGTGGGGGTGTGTGCAAAATTGCAACCACCCCTCTCCAGTGGTGGGATCCAAAAATTTTAGTAACAGGTTCCCATGGTGGTAGGATTCAAACTGTGGCATAGCACCAATGGGGCTGGGCGGGGCACGATGGGGGCATGGCCAGGCATTCTGGGGGCAGGGCATTGCTGGGCAGGGCCTGGGGAGGGCAGGAAGTGACCTGCAGGGAGGCAGGGGGTGGAGGTGGCTTGTACGGGCACCGCGGCAGCAGGCTGGCCCAGGAGCCAGCCTGCCGCTGCAATGCCCGTCTGAGCAGCCCCGCCCCCGAGCCCCACCCCTGAGTGCGTGGGAAGCGCCCAGAGTAGGTTTCCCCGGGTGCCATTTCCCCCCCTAATATGCCTCTGATCCCATTAAGCCCCTGTTACCAAGGCAGGGTTTTATTTGTCCATGTTGCCTGCAACTCTTTTTGGCACACCAATGGAGGGGAAGAGAAAGAGGAACTAACATCTGAGATTTGTTAACATTATCTATCTTCCTGAAAGGGGTGTGTGTGTGGGGGTGGGGGGGAAAGAATCAAAGTAGTAACTGTGGACTACAGAACCATTGCTTCAATATATTTTGCAGTAATAAATATCAATTTGATCGGATAAGCTTAACCTTTAACCTTTCGGCCTGGAACAGACTTGGTAGTTCAAAAGGGCTCCCCTACAGTCCACTATAGTAAAAATACATTACAGGTTTAGGTCACAATGCCATGCCTGGCCTGTTAGCATTCTCATCTCAGGCTTCAGTGGATGCTAACTCAAGCAAGTGCCACATTTTAGGCTGACACAATTTCGTTGGCGCGTGTCACGATTGCCATGGACGGGGCCTTGCTTGCAAATTGATAAAAATGCCATCGTTTTACCATCAAGGCCCCTGACTCAGTCACCTTGATTGGCTAGCAGAAGTTTAAAAGCGGGTCACAGGCCAGTTCTTGGGGGAGAAAAAAGTATTCGATGTCACTAATTTAAATGCTTTAGGAAATCTGACAAGGCCCAGGGTTTTCTTGTGGGAGAAAGATCATTACCTTCCAACAGCTGTTCGTTGGGATGTCTTGCAAAGCGGAATGAAGAGGTAGATTGCCGCTTGCTGGAATGGCACTTTCTCTCTTGCAAGCGGCTCTTTTTTTTTAAAAAAAGAGGCAAGTTTGAGAAGCTGAAACTGTTTACCCCTTAAGAATCCTGATGCTATTATTGAAAAAAAGAAAGAAAGAAGACACAGTGCAATAGTTCTTACCTGAAAAATCACAGTTCTGAAGAATGGTTTTGGATCAAAGCTGATATTTGCAGTTCTCTGTCTATTCTTACACTTGGGCATTTAAATCAATTCTTTCTTCATTACACATTGCTGGCCAGAGGGTATTTTTCATAGGCAAACTGTCTGGCTTGACTTACCGCTTCTGAACAACCAGCATAACTCATCATTGAAATATAGCTAATTGGGTGGCCTTTAAGTCTGCATGGGCAGCTTGAATTTTTATTTGTATACCATCCAAGATGAACGAGGAGCTGGCCGTAAATCTCAGAAGTCTCCAGACGTAATGGAAGGCAGCGAAAATCTAACAAAGGTGCTGGTCCTTTAACGCCCCACCACACAAAGTACTGCGGATATTTTGCCCTTTCTTTTCCAGCTACAAAGCTCACTGTGTATGCTGTAGTTAG